>NC_133219.1:14102207-14735957 GCF_040436345.1 Pagrus major | reverse complement strand
CAAAGCAGACCCCATCCTGAGGAAGAGGAAGCAGGAGGAGGGAGAGGGCGCGGGAGGGCAGCCCCCATCCAAGCGGACAGAGGGGGACGAGGAAGAGGAGCCGCTCAGTGTGCAGATAAACAACGTGGTGACTCCTCTGTGGAAAGTGCCTTATGAGGAACAGCTGAGGAGGAAGGAGCAGGAGGTGGTGGGGGTTCTGCAGAGGCTAACCAAGTGAGTGATGTCATTTATGTAGAGTCTGATACTTGTATACATACAAGTGGCATACAGTGTACAGAGTATCAACACTGGACTTTGGCCAGTTATGTTGTTCATGGCCAATACCCTGCCCACTCTGGCAACATTGCTCATTAGAAAAAACTTACCAATTACTACTTAGAGCATCACATTAAGCCCCTTCACACAAAAAGTTATTTTGATGTTGGAGCATATCTTACTGCCTCACATGAAACGTTGTCTTCAGTGTCTGTGTGGGCACTTTTGCGATAGAAAATACTTTTTATTAATACCTCACTGTTTCTTCTTCAGAGAGATTGGCAGCACCAACAAAGCCATGGTGCCATGGCTGTTTGCACAGAAAGGGAAATACAACAAAATGTGTTGTCCCTTGGAAGCTATCCGACCATCTCCTACTCAGGTATGTTTACATGTTGGGATTAACTCTGACCTTTATCTGACAATAACCTAATTAGTGCCGTCAGTCACTTTGTTACAAACATTATGCTCCGTTGTTCTCCACCTTGTAATGCAGACGTGTCTTAAACCCTCCTAATCATGTGCATATTTATCTACCTGTGTCATGGCAGACGGAGTACAGAAACAAGTGCGAGTTCCTCATTTCAGTGGGTGCAGACGGCGAGGACAAGACCATCGGTTTCCGCCTTGGAAAATATAAAGGCGGCTCCTGCGCTGTAGTCGGCCCAGCAGATACGTGCCATGTCTCGGCCGAGGCCAAGAGAGTGGTCAGCGAGTTTCAGAAGTTCATCAGGTATTATTATGTGATAGTCCAATGCAGGGTACAGATATGAAAAAAAACAGAACTACTGTTACATACAATACTTTTTTCAGGGTTTCATAGACATGAGACTTAAAGGAGGAACATGGCCAACATTAGAGTAGTTTCCCACTTGCTGTTGTGTTAGCTAGTGTTGGATTTAGAGCTAGTCTGATAAAACAGTTTTCACACACACATTTCCTTTTAATTGCATTTAATTTCCATATTATTTTGCATACAGGACAACACCATACTCCGTGTACAGTCCTGAAACATATGAAGGACACTGGAAGCAGCTCACTGTACGGACTACAAGGACCAAACAAGCCATGGCTGTAGCCTTCTTCAACCCACAGGTGAGGAAATTATCTCTTTACAAACTGTGGGTGCATCCGTTTTTGAAAACAAAAACACATTGTTAGATTTGTCATTTTTGATCTTTGATGTGTTGAATGACCCCCTAGAAACTTGATGAAGAGGAAATCAGTGCATTAAAGAGCTCCATGAAGAAGCACTTCACAGAAGGAGAGGGGAAAGACAGCGGAGTAACGTCTCTTTACTTTGTCAGAGAGGGTCAAAGGTAAGAAGAAAAAAAAGATGCTTCACCAGTCATAAAATTGACTGATGGTATCAGAAAAATGCAGGACAAACTGCAGAGGGCAGAGCAAAAAATTACACTAACACTGTCTTTTCGGCTTCTAAGGACTTCTCCTAACCTAGAGGACTTGCCCTGTGAGCTGGTGGCTGGAGAGGGCAGCATTCACGAGGAACTTCTGGGTCTAAAGTTCAGAATATCTCCTCATTCCTTCTTCCAGGTAAGAAAGATTTACCCACTAGATGTTAAGAAGCACGTGCCACATTTTCCAGCTAATTTTTAGCTTTTTTTTTTTTTTTTTTATCCGATAGTTGCTAGTGTTAAGTATGTGTCTGTGTTACCTGGCAGGTGAATACAGGCGCTGCAGAGGTGCTGTACTCTGCTGTGGGGGATTGGGCCAAGCTGGATCAGGACAGTACACTGCTGGATGTGTGCTGTGGGACAGGAACCATCGGCCTCTCTCTGGCTAAGGTAACATTAGTTCTCTGTCACAGAATCTTAACTCACATTTTGCTGTTTGATTAGAACTGACTAGAGTTACCAATAAATACTGTATTAGTCTGCACACACACTTGCTTAAAGTCTTCCACGTATTTCATATATTCCTTTTGTTATGTAGTTTAAGATTTCTGAATGAATACTTTGTGTCCAGACGGTTAAGAAGGTGATTGGGATCGAAATGTGCCAGGAGGCAGTGGAGGACGCCAAAGTTAATGCAAAGCTCAATGGTAAGAGAGATAACATCAAACTACCGCCAGTGATTTGTGTTTAAAATGTTAATATTTGTAGATGTAGGGCAATGACGAGGCACGTTGTGTCAGTAGATGTAGTTTTGTGAGATTATTTCTTTTCCACACTTATTGTATTAATTGGAGTATATTGTGTTTACTTCTTAATGTTTTTGTCAGTGTGTAAAGAGCATAAAAGTCATGAACCTATAAAGTTGGTATTGATAAGTTTCATCTGTAGTGGTAGATGGGTACTGTGCAATCCTGGTTTCACATGTCTATTTTTCATATTCGAGCCTCTAGTTTAGTTCTTGACTACCTTGTGATCAACTCTATTTATTTTTAATCAGTTTGTCATTTGTTTGTATTTGAAGGTCTGAGTAATGTTGAGTTTCACTGTGGAAAAGCCGAGGACGTGTTCCCCAACATTCTCAACGCTCTTGTGTCACCTAACATCACAGCCATTGTGGATCCACCGAGGGCAGGCCTGCGTGAGTAATCAGCCAAAACCAGAAAAAGAATTCACTCACTTTGTGTCACATATTAAGAGTTTTTTTGTTTTTTTTAAATTAAACACAGATTCCAAGGTGATACTTGCCATCAGGAGGGCTGAGCATCTGAAGAGGCTGGTTTATGTGGCATGCAATGCGAAGGCGGCCATGAACAACTTCATCGAGTGAGTTTTAACATGAAGCAGCAGTTAGGATTATATTAATGTGTTTATGGGTATTGGCCAATTAGTTATAGAGACAAAACCTTGAATACACACTTCTACTGTAAAACCAAATATCATTTAGAAAAGTGGTAATACTCACGTTGCAATTTTTCCCTTTCAGTCTATGCAGAGCTCCATCCAATAGAGTTCATGGGGCCCCGTTCCGTCCGGTGCGAGCCATGTCCGTGGATCTGTTCCCTCAGACCATACACGTGGAGATGCTTCTGCTGCTGGAGAGAGTGGACTACAATTCCCAGCAGAGCAGCAGCAGCACTCAGGAAATGACAGAGTCTTAGCTTTAGAAATCAATGCTGTACAGTTTGATAGAGGTAGCATGGGCTCTCCATACTAGGAATGTCTGCTCAGCCTCACTAATGATTACAATAGCACTCTTTTCTTATATGGTTAACATTAAAGGGTCAGTTAATTAAAATTACATAGCAGTTAACCGCTCACCAGTGTCTCCTATTAAGTCCTTATTTCTTAATTCAATATTAATCTCTGCTTCAGATTAACTGTCTTTATTACAGTATGCATTGTATTGTTTACTTGAGTTTTACAGACCGTTTGCTTTTCTGTCTTTCTAGTTTCTTTTGCCAGCTATGTTCATTCAAAAATGGTTACTTTGAGCTTTGTCAAAAGACCATAAAGCTACCTAGATTTTTTTGCCTTCCTGACACGGATGTAACTGTGCAGCACACGTAGGGCACTATGGAATAAACTGATTTACTATCAAAGTGCCACCTCAGTTTGTTAACTTCTTTCCTTTATCTTCCTGCTGCTGAATAAAACAGTCGTTCCACTCATTAGTCAAGACATTTTATTTTGCATAACAAATATCACTGAAGTCATGGAGCTCAGGTTGCAATACATACTTCATTTTCTAGGCAGCAACATCTCAAAAACAATTCATTGGTACAACTCAACAGCAACACATGTAAAAGCAGAAATTTTTTTTTTCTCTTCTCACACCGACACACACTTGGCAAGATGACAAACGCACAGAGGGGAAAGCACATTCTTAAAGCAATCTACATCACTACAGCCTTGTCTTTAAACTGTGACGTGTCCTTGAATGTTTTGTAGAAAAATCACAGGCCAAACACTTGACAAAGAATGCACAGCAGTTCCTATTTTGTTCCAGCAAGTTATGACTATGTATTGTCCTGTGTCAGATGTTCCTACTGTACAGTTTGCAGCAACATTATTCTATAAAATGCATAAGACTGTATGTAAGCTTTGGTATACACAGTTTCGTCAGCTTGTGTTGAACTAAAATATTTTGTTCATGTCAGTGTACCAACTACATTTCGCAAGGCTGCCTTTTGAAAAATGTTTTCTTCTTGTGGTCAGAAAATATGATCAACTCTCACAATGATGGCAAACGTACACAATATACATGATCCATTAAGACGAGTCTTAAAGATCTGCACATGCTGTAGGCAATGTAACTGATCTTTCACAGGCTGTCTTCATTAAAACACCAACTGGCTAAAGAATAAATGCTTTATCAAGTAAAGGGGGCTTGGTCTTTTCACTTCCTGTTGAAGGGTGTTTTAGGTCCAATGTATTGTACATACTCTAAGCCCTTCATGAAATGAATTAACTAAGGCAACATGATCTCTTAAGGGCAACAAAAATGAAAAGCTACTGAAAGTGTTTAGTTGGAGTGCATGGCATTAGTACTTTAATAACAAGCTAGCAAGAACTAAGCATAAAAGAAACAATCCTTTACCTTAAACACATGATAGTACTCTGTGGCCCTGTGCTTGGGTTTACTGCAGTGTTGGTGTGGGGAGGAGCATGTCAGTGTCTTGTAATGCCAAAGCAGAAGAGAAAAAAAAAGGCAACGAGTCCCTCCAAATTTCCCAAAAGCAGTTGGTTCTTGTACCAACAGCATGATCAGTCAACAAAAATATGTGACAGGACATGAGTGCATAACAATAGTTCTGAATAGTGATCACTTCACAATATGTTTTTATCGTGCAAACCAAGGCAGCAACTGTCCATTCTGAGGAAAAAAAACAAAACGACCCAAAATATCCATAACACCAACCATTAAAATACCCAATAAACAAGTAACTTTGTTTCCCAATTAAATGAATGGTATAAATACACAAGTATTAGTAGTCCCTTTCAAACACTTGAAGCACAAACAGAACTAATAGGTGCTGGCACTCTTAGATTGTGACTGTTGAGAACGACACTTCAAAACAAAACCAATGTGTGCAGTGTTTTTTGTGATCAAAGAAGCATGCATTTTTATTTTGATGTGGTTCATATGTTATCAAGTTAGGTTCACTTCTCTCTTTTCTTCTTTTTTTCTAGTGCCATAACGAGGATGCATCTAGAGAGGTAGACGATATTTGCTCTACTGTCTGGTAATGCATTTAGTTCTACCCTTAGATCTACCAGCTGAACCAATAAAACGTGGGCAAAGGAAGCAAGCAAGCAGTTCTATCGGCCTGGTCAATGTGCGACTATATTGCCATTGGATCTCAGTGATGCATAATTGAGAAATGGATGGTGGTGTGTGATGTGTGACAGTGACTGGAGTTTCAGTGCCGTGGTTCATCAGTGATTCAGAGACTTAAACGTCAACAGTGCAGAGGGGTTCACTCCCAGGCTGGGCAGACTCCATTATGGTCATCTTGGGTTTCTTCCTAGTTTCCTCCTAGTAAAGAAACACAGTAACCATAATGTGAGGAGTATATTCTGAAGAAAACAGTAAAAAAAAAAGCCATTCTTAGTTTTAAAATATACAAATCCTGGCACTGGAAATATAAGCCTAAACCTCAAGCACATGTAGCTGCAGTAGAGAAGAGCATCCCAGCTCAGCTAATTGAGACCCTGCAGATTTCTCATGTTTGTACAAGTGAAATTCAGGGTTTTGTTTGGATTAAAACTTCCACCCTGTCTTTCCTTCAATGAGCTCTCTGGTGACAGAATTTCTGATTTAAAACAAATACAGTTTTTTGGTTCTTGGCAAGGGAAGAAAGAAACAAAAAACAAACGGCCCTAAACTTTATACCAAAATTCCTTCACTGAGAAATAATAAAAGGCTCATGCAGTAGGCATTTGTGACAGAAGCCATGCTGGCACACTGTCACACTGCCATGACTTAACTGGTACAACTGGATTAAACAGATCCATCCTTAATGTTATTAGTAACACCTGTATTACGACAAGAAGTCAAAATGTCTGCTTCAGCTTAATACTACACTTTTGTACAACTATAAGTGAAAATCTAAGTACTGAGTTACACATCAGCTAAAGCTTGCTCGGATGAGAGTTGTGGAAGACGGGATAAGTGATTAACAATTGTTAGAATTACATAAAAAAATAAAATGCATGGTATAATTCTCACCCTCTGTTTTGCTAGTTTCTTCATTTCTTCTTGCAGTTTGTTCAAGATATGAAGGTTTGGCTTGTTCTTTTTGGCATACTGCTGGAGCTCGATCACACTCTTGTCAGAGTTCTCCTGCAAAAGATCAGCTGTTTTATAAGTCATGGAGATGTGCTTACGTGATGACGAAATACCTTCATTATCGGCATATTGATGTTTACATTTCACCGGTTGTTCACTGATGAGGCAGGTAGTAAAGTTAACAAAGCCATGCGTGAGCAACATTACAACTGAACTGGCCGGATAACTTCTGAGTCAAAACTGTAAAGATGCAAGTTACATTAGTGAGATGCTGAAAGACACAAAGATTTAATGTAGATACATTGCGACACAAAAGAGAAGTTTCCATGACCAAACAAGCTCTATAGTAAGTGTGAAAGAAGCTTATTACCTTCTTGACCATCTTATTGCTCTCTCTTCCGTACATGCGCAGCAGTGAGCCCCAGTTCTTGACGTGGGGATGAAGCATCTGCAAGATCTTCTGAGATGCCAGTTGTTTGCCAACCCTCTTGTTCTTGCCTGGTGGTAAAAACAAACGTATGTGTATGTATATTATTAGGCCATTATATATAATAATGAATATGATCCAGTAGTATAATAATATATGATCCAATATTTTTCCATTTGTCTCCCGAGTCTAACAACAAAACAGATTCTTCATTAGATAACTCTAGGCTTTGAAAATAAAGATAAAAAATCCTGCACACTAACATTATAAGAAAACAACAGCAATGTAGGTTTTCATGTAAACATTGCACTCGACCTGGCCATTACTCCATACTGACTCTTTGGCACACACCCCCACACCCAGTGAAATATAGAGTGGGTGCTTTGGGGTCTAGAGGGTTAGGCAGACAAGTTGGCCCCCCAAGGTGAAAGACAAGACAAGGTAATTCAAATAACACCCAGCTCTACACATTGACTAGTTCAGTCTCATCATGTGGGTAGATGACGCTTAGGGTTTACTTACACCAGCCACGCACAGTGTGTTTCCCACATGTCATCACATATTCACTTTTCTGGTTTTTCCCTGGGATCACCTCAAATTTAATGCTGGTGTCTCCCATTCCATGGTTTCTATAGGAAAGACCAAATGGTACATCTTACATACATATCTGTAACCTGGTGCTTTGTTGTCCTTGGCAACAGTGAGGAAAAAGTTAAGTAGCAACAGTGAAAGATGAAGTTGTGTGAAGGCCCACCTGCCCACCAGCAGCTTTAAACATTATTTGCAATAACAAAGACGGGTTCCACAGAGATATCATGATATTAACATTGTTATCAACATATTTTACAGTATGGCAATTTTATAATGACACTTGTATTGCTCAAATCTACCTTAACTATAGTAAATATGTCTGTTATGTTGGCTTGTATTATCGATAAGCTTAAAAACAATGAAAACCAAAAATACTGAATTAAAAATAATCATAAAAGTGACCTGTATTGTTGGCATTATGCGTTACGTCTTACCTTTTAAGGCACTCATGAAGAATCTGATATGGCGAAAGTAGTCCTGCTTTGTTGGTCAGCTCATACACCCTTGAGTCTTCTATATTGATATGATTAAAATACTGTGGAGCAGAGTACATGTTACTGTTGTGTTGCCTTTAATTCTAAAGATGCATCAACTTTAAAAAGGGAAACAATTGGGAACAGATGTTGATTAAACTGCTTTCATTGTTGGATATGTGCACTTGAATTTCAGCTTACTCTATTCCACAAGATTCCAGCTAAGAACTTAAATAAGTGTAAAAATAGGAAAAAGGAAGTACCTCCAGTTCATCGCCCTCAACAGGCTTCTCCTCCGAGGTCTGCTTCACAAAGTCAGGGATGAGGATTTCCAGTGTGGCTCGAGCTGAAGTTTACATGAAAATTACAAGTGAGGGCAGAACTACTGACGTACAACAGGCAAACTTACTAGTGCAACTACCTACTATATATCCAGGAGGTTTCCACAAACTGTAGACACACTGTACTGCCACGTTCACAATAATGCATTGTTCATACTCAGTTACCCACTCCCTCTCTCTTGACTGTACACTTGCTAATGTTAAACACACAACATACGCACTGAATAATTCAGACAATTATCATCAATCAACACATTTTAGTTGAAAAAACATCTTAAAAATACAAAAAATGTTAGGCCTGGAAGAAAGCCAGTCTTGCAATACACCGATATAATCCCAGAGTTTGATTGGTAAACCTCTGTACCAAGTTTGTTCATTATGAGAAGCCCTTAAACCAATTTAATTGTTGTCCATTTACAACAATGACAATTGTAACAAAATATTTACAATTATGGGGATTTGAAATTCCTCCAGAAAACCTCACAGCAATCCCATTGTCTTTACCCACTGACTATGGTATTTGGAGCTAACACGGTGCATATCAAGTTGTGCCATAAACAATCCCAATGCTAAGTACTGTAAATGAAAGAAATTACCAGCTTTATTCTTGGCAAGTTTTTTACTGCTTGCGGTTCCTGTGCCATAAGTTACTCCATCTATAATGACTGACGCTCCAAAGGGTTCACTTGGGTTCTCTGTGGGGAAACACATGCACATTTAAGTGACTACATAGGGGGGTCATGTAAAAGTGTGCTGGGTTACAAAATGAACAGTAGATTTACACATTACTAATAATATATATATATATATATATATATATTGACAAGCATGACAGTTTAAATACTTTAAGGCACTTGCAGAAGAAGAACTTACCACATTCAAAAAAGTTGTAAACAGGTCGAACCTTTAGGACACGTTGCATATATTCATGCAAGATGCAAACTTCAGACTTTCCGTTTGGGTTGATGACAAATTCTGTTATGACAAAAAAAATGAAACAAATAATACACTGTAATATATTATAAGATACTGACATAAAGGCTTTTTAAGGTTTAATATAACTGAACTCTGATCTGGTTGCCACCCTTTTAACAAAAAGATATAAAGCTGACATTTAGAAAGTTCCTTTAACTGAGGTCGAGACAAAAGGAAGAAATCATGCATGCTTCGTTAGTTTTACAGGCTAGAAAGAATCTTCTTAAGAACATGAATTGTATGACATTCACAGATACCTTTCTTAGTGGGTGCATCTTGGACAGACAGTGTGATCAGTTTCTGGTTGGCTGGCAGGATCGGTCTCTCTGACTCTGCCTGCTTCCTCTTCATGTCTCTGTTGAACTGCCGTCGCTCAGCCCATGTACGGAACTTCTTTACAGTGACTTGTTCAAAGTCAAAGCATTTTTCGAGGTACAAGCGAAAATCTTCAAGCTCTGTGAGGAGCAGTTCAGGAGGAGTTAGATCATTTAATGAATGACAGCTAATAATAACCTTTCAGAAATCTATCACTGTGACAGTATATGAAAAGCCCTTACCTATGGACTCGTCCTTACACACTTCCACCTTGGCCTTGACTTGCCCTAAGGCTCCTTGGGCAGTGTCAAAGGAATGGGGCTCTGTACCCTGCAGGCTGTTATTAGTGGTAGCCTTTTCATCTGGGCAGCCATCAGTCAGACTGGGGGGAGGGACCTGGACCTGGTCCTGGTCCTGCTCCTCAGCTGTAGCCCCCGACTTGTCACCTCCCTCTTCCCCGTTGGCCTCCTCACTGGCCTTGACTGGAGACTGATGTGCATTAAGTGCCACCTCCCCATTCAGCTCCTTTTCCTCCTGTTCCTTCATTTTCTTGTAGTGTAGGCAAGGGATGCTGCTGGTAGGAGGGTCATGTTTCTGTATCAAAAAGGAAGAACAGTTGTTACAAAACATCACAACAGTATTGTCACTTGTCACTATTGTCAATCTTCTGTTTAGTGGCTTGGTCCTCCTTGAACCCATTTGCCCATGTTGCAGGGTCCAACAAACACAACTGCTTTTATAAGCAAGGCTAACCCTCAGAACTTCTTATCACTACTTAAGCCTTTTATTTTTGAATGGAATTAATAATAAGAGCGAAAGACTGGAGGCTTTGAGTGGCAGCTTGTATTGCATCTTACCCTAATACTGCCAGTCCCCAGGAAGTAGGGTCTGGACCAGGTCACCACCCTGGTCTCTCTGTGCAGGTAGACTGGAATGCCTGAGTTATGGAATGTCATGATCCATCCATCAGGTAGAGGCTCGGTGGGAGGACGCCCTCGACCTGGCATGGGGCAAATGTAAATGTTGGCACCAATTACTTCACTATCACTTGATGTGGTAAACTTTTCCAATGTTCCTTAATAGACTTTTATGTGCTACCACAAGAGTGATACTCATCAATTGTGTGAGAAGCAGTCAAAAGATATTTACATAAGTCTACAACTGATCCTTGGCTTGGAATAAATGTTTAAGGTTGAGGTGATGTATGATAATCAGTAAGGCAGTAAAATGTTACATATCATCTGTGTTTTGTCACCCAACCAAATAGACGAAAACTCAAGCTGAAAAGTAAAATTCATCTGTTTATCTTAATTATGGATCATTACAAATACGCTGTTTTTAAAACTAGCAAGGATGGGCAGAGCAAATAAATGTCATATCAATGAAACATTTGGATACACTGATAATAGCTTCATAATCCCATTTTAGCCCTTTATCCAATGTAGCAAGTCCATGCATGTAGTGTTTTATATCTCACCAGCTGACCAAAAACAGTGCACGTGTCAAAGTTTCCCCAACAGTGTGTGCTTTTTCGATTTTTAATGCTATTTCAGAGCACTATAAAACAAAAAAAGAGTGCTACTTGATTGTCCATTTTAGTTGTGGATATATTTCCACTTCTGCTGATCAGTTTTCCATGGAACAACCCTGTATTGTGATCTATACCAGCAATACACGCCATTGTGTAATATAACTCAAAAAACACAATGTACTACCATATTTTGTGTCCGTTCACTTCAAAATTAATACGAAACATGTTACATTAGTGTTGTATCGTATCATACTGTGCAACCCTGAAGAGACAGATCGGCCACTCACTCTTCAAGACTGTCTTTATTTTGGTCATCATGGGCTGAACACCTTCTTCACCATCTGACTGATGATCACTGTCCCCAGCATATTTGTCTTCGGCTGGACGCATCTTTTTGGGGACCGGCATGCCCTCCTCCAGCAGAGCATCGACATCATTGTCAAACTCCTCCTGGAAGAGTCAGTGGTTAAGGCCGGAAGAGAAGGATAGGTCAACAGTTTAAGGGAACTGCTGTAATGCTACTGGTGTAGAAAAAAACCAAAAAAAACCACAACAGTCTACCACAATACAGGATAAATGATCCTTGCACTTTGAAGCCTAAAAGTAAAAACGTCTGAATGTAGTAAAAGACAGTACTGAATCTATATTCATTACTACAATTGATATGATTTTTCTAGCAGTTTTGAACTTCTTTCTCATTACTGATGATTACTTTCGCATCAAAAGTAAACCCTGCAATTAATGGGAGAAATTAAAAATGGCACTAACCTCTTCCAGCATCACACTTATCATGTCAGTGAAAAACAACAAATGAAAAAAAAAAAAATAAAACAAACAAACACACACACATTTACATTTATGTTGCTGAATGGAACACTTGATCCTGGCTTACCCAGTCATGCTTAATGATGGAGAAAGGATCTCAAGTGATGCAATGTCAAATCAAAAAAGTCTTCATTCCTTTTTGTTTACTGGTCCTTTGATTAGGTTCGACCTATACTTAGTCTGTACATGTTCCCATTGTATTTCTTCCAGTTTATAGCTATCCTGTTTGAGGTATTGTTGCCTGTAGCAAGTAGTGTGACTATCATTAACATACAACCCATTCTGTATTTGCAGGGACACTGCAAACATCAATCTGTCCAAATATTAGCATTATCAAGTTTGTCACCAAAACTTTTACATTTTTATTTATCAGTTGTACTATATGCCGGTTATACTTAATATAAAACCAACCATCAACAAGCACTGGTGGATGCTGATTATTTTCCATATGTAATTTCTGAAACTTTGAAGGCCATAAATCCAATACAATTGTACCTGCATTGTATTTGGGGAGAGGCATAAATAGCAGCAGAGGAGAGCCCCATCTTACCAAGTAAAGAACGGAAATGATTTTCTTAGTTATATACAACTTGGGGTGTTTTTTTTAATGTGGGTGACGTGACACAAGGGAAGCAGTTATGCTCATCCTCACAATATACAGAGAAGGTTAAGGGGGATAGGCAGGTGTCAATTTGTAAAATCACTAACCATTAGGCTGCATTCCCACTGAAAACAGCCCTGTTATTGCAGGAATTACAGTTTTTGGGGACGTTGCTCAAAGTATTAGTGAGAAGACATGATCCAGGATGTCAAGAATAATTTTTAATTCAGTTTATAATATTATGAGAATGTATAATATTATGAACCGCAAAATAATGATGCCCTCCTTTGTAGGCATACATGTATGTATGTATGTATGTATGTATGTATGTATGTATGTATGTATGTATGTATGTGGCTAACATAGTTTCAGTTGGGCAGTGAAGAACAAGCAATTGTGTAGACCAAAGAACAGACGTACCTCATAGGGGTCAGCCACGGCCTCGTCATCTGCTTGCTCCTGCTGAGCTATGACCTTAGATTTAAAGCCACCATGCTCCGCATCATCATGATCCATGAAGTTGTCGTAGAAGTCCTCCAACTCATCCAGGACAGCGAACTCTACCTTATTTTCCAGGTCTACCTCTGCCTCCTCTGATGTTCTGCCCGCTATATTTCCTGCTCCAGAACTACCCTCAGCTGCCTCCTGCTCACTAGTCGAGTCATGCAACTCACCATTCAGGCTGTCTAAGCCGTCATCACTTCCTCTCTCCTGCCCTTCACCAGTGTACAAAACCTTCCTGTCCTTGCTACTTGCGCTGCTGCTTTCAGTGAAGCTTACACGGATCTTAACATCTCTGAGCAGCTTGAGGTCTGGGAGAAACTTGGTGACAGGGGGAGCGTGGCGGGCTGTTCTGGGGCACGGTGGGTTGGGATTGGCCTCATCTGAGAGGTGGCTACAGAAAGTTACTGAGCCCATGCTGAGGGGCTCCTGTGGCTGGGCATCCCCGTCCCCTGGGGTGTATGTGTATCCATCACCACCAGAGCTAACGTCCATTACCTCTGCGTCACTGGACGTTTGCAGGGGAGGTGGTGGAGGTGCTCTGCCTTCATCTTGGCCAAAATCATCAGGGGGCTCCAAGGGGAGAGGGGGTAGAACATCATCTATCTCCATTTCCTCTGTACTATAAAATACAACTTATATAGACTGATAATTTACTCTAAAATCTGACTTGTTGAGACTTTTCTTCTTATCTAAACACAGAATGCATGCAGAAGCACATCCCTGTATAGACCACGTACCAGAGGTGAAAATGCTAAGCTGACTACATTGTTCTTTTCATTAATGTAGACAGCTTTCAGAATCACTGTCTCAATTATTGGAAATCACAATGCATTCAGCTTATTATGTGATCTAGGCACTGATCATCCTCCACTGGTATCTTCTGGGAGCTAGAAAAAAGAGGACCAGAGAGAGTAGATATCAGTTCGTGCAACTTTATGACTGATAGCGTAATATGACAGGCTATTGAACATAATACTACTACCATGTGGCTGTGGAAAATTGTCTTCAACGTTACATTTGTGCCTGTTTGCATGCGAATATGATTAACGCTTATTCAAGTTCATATAACGAGCAAATTCATCCTAAGAAGAACCTCGTTTTAGTGCATCTGTTCAGCTGCACAGAGGGCCCCTGGCAACATTAACATCAATGCTAATATGCTAGCAAGCAACCATCCCACTGTGCAAATATCCGCGTCCGCTGAAATGGTCAGCGAGCTTGTAAACACTTTATTACAAAAATACTCACCGATAAATATGACACGGCTGTCTCCTTCTGGGCACCTCACTACCTTTCTAAATTACTTTAATTCTTGACGCGCCGCCATACTGCCTCACTTGCAGCCCCGCCATCTTGAAGAAAACCACAGCGGCAAACCAACTCATGCCCCGCCTCTCTGTACCGGCTTCTGATGATTGATCGGTCAGCGGGCCAATCAAAACTCAATTTTACGACGTCTACTGGTATGATTGAACCAATCAACGTTAACAGCACCACACATGAGCAACATGTTAACATGTTAATGCCAGAATATTAATCACATGAAGAACAGATTCATATGCTTATTTAAACACTTAAAGGGGCACTATGTAGTTTTGGAGAATAAATTCAAACTCTGAATTTTAATATTTACAATATTAATGAGGTAATAGTACAAACTCAGAAATATTTATTTGTTCCATAACTGAATAAACAACATTTTCTATGAGGAAAACAAGGTCCCCAGAAGACTGTTTGAAGCTAGAAAGGTGGTAGGATCTGCCAAATATGAACAAAGTAAAAGTATAAAATTGTTTACTTCAACTTTCAGTCAGTTTGTTCACTCAGTTTTTTCAGTCATGAAAACGAAGACCATTTGTTTATTTAGGCATAAAAAAACAGTCATTGAATTTCATCCCCAAAACTACTTAGTGCACCTTTAAACAATTGTCAGAATGTTAATGGTCAACTATTTTTGAGAGTTTATTTAGGCAAAAAAAAAAAAAAGAAAATCAGTTTATAATCAGTACCCATTTCCTTTGGTTTACTTATCTGTCTGTAGATTCTGCAATGTCATAAACCTTTTCATCATGTTTGTTTGTCCGTGCTCTGTCTGAAAAATGAATTTCTTTGAGAGCTATGAGTTAGAAATGTTTTTAAATTTTTTTTACCAAAGTCCAAGATGCTTTCGTTTGACAGATCAGTGTTACAACGCTGCACTGACAAGGTCTGTCCTTTCTCTGCACCTGACACAGTGAGGGTGTTCATGAACACAGCTTGTGTTCATGGTTGTCTTTGCTGTTACCACCAGTATCAAAGAAAAGTAAGGAGTTGATCTTTCAGAGTATCACATAAATATATTGGATAATGAGGATAATATGAATTGCAATATCTCAAATTGCCAGTTGGGGGCACTGTTCACTAACATTAGCAGATCAGTGATGCAGGGCAGCCCAGTGTTCACTTAATTTCTTTCTACTAAAAATACAGGAATAGAGGTGATGGTTTCTTTAATTAATGTTTTAAATTATATCAAGGTGAGGTATCTTTTTGGGGATATTTTAAACACAATGAGATAAAGGAACAGACATTTTTTCATCTTTTTAAGTTAGTGAAGTGATATTCTCCATGTCTGAAATGTTCTTGTACAATAAAAATCTAGCATAATAACCTTGTACAGCAGCAGACATTTTTGAGTTTTCATAGTAGGAAACACAGGTGTTACTAATAACATTAAATGAGGACCAAAGACTCTATGGAATTCAGGCATAATTAATTTGCACCTGTGCATTCCCTACTGTGACCTACTGAAATCAGCCACATTGCCTTATGAGAGCAAAATCTTGACAGTAGACTAAAGTACATATAAACATGTGTTCATAATTAATATGAAGTGTGGGTTCTTTGACATTAACCAAGAGAGATTGCAAGTGCGTCCTGGCTGCATAACCCCTCTACACACAAGATCGTAGAAATAAATGGCTCCTTTAAAACTCTTTAAATCCAGTATGCATAAAGGGCCAATATGCATTAATAGTAGATATTAAATATCTGCACATAGCTTTCTACAATAGGAGTTTCTAAGCTACGAATTTCTCTTCAGGCTAGTGCTTGTGAATCTTGTTGAATCAGCGTCCTAACTATGAGTAACGTGGGGGGAAAAGTAACACAAGAAGCAGAAGTGAAATACATTTGCTAAAAAGAAGAGCCAGCTGTCTATTTGATAGAGATAAATGCAGTAGTCATTTGAGATGCGCATTAACACATGTGATTACTAAAAAAATGGTTTAGCCAAATGTGAGTGTTTGGATAAACTGTTTTTATTGTCAAGCAGCTGTAAAATTTGTTGTTTTATCATGGAAGCGGTCAGATATCCAGTGCCTGAAAGGATCTGCATTCAACATGGAAACATCTGTTGTAACCAACACTGAGACTAATGTTGTGCAGGGCTGTGGCATATATAATGAAATGCATGTAACAGAGTTACAGTAATTGGAAATTTAAAAAGTAGTTGGTAACTCTAATATATGACAATTACTGTGATCTTTAATCCGATTAACACATTCTATTGGAAAAACTGTCAATCTATGAATTCCTATTATCTAAAACAGCTGAAATACAATTTCTTAATTGCTGTTTTTAAAGGATGCTATCTCAAATTGCAGTCTGGAAATTGTGCATTAAGTGTATATTACTCTACATCATGGATTTAAAGAAGAAAATCTGACACCAACAAGAATAAATTGTATTGCATGAAAATAATCTTGTGCACGATGGTATAGATCGCATATCAAAGCAGGCTGCCATTAATCTGTGATGGATTAGACTTGTTGGAGCAGCCCAATCCTGCTGTTTTATGACATGTAGGTAAAATATTTTCCTCTACAAAATTATAAATGTTCTTTGGCAATCTTTTAAATTAGCACACACTTTCAAAAGATGCATTTTAACTTAAATCAAGAATAAGAAATACATATCACTGATGTTAATGAGGCAGCTAGTGCAGACTAGCTGAAGAAAAAGTGCAGACGAGTCTTGCTGCGACGGTGAGGTACAGCTGGAAGAGGGGGGAGAGGGGGGAGATGGAAGGAAAGGTGATGCTGAAAGGCACAGAGCTGGTATCCTCCATCATGTCTTTACACCTGTAGTTGAAACTGGAAAGAAGTGGTGCTCCACTTGCTTGTGTCACAGTTGAGCATGGTGCGCTCTGTGAAGGTCACGTTATCTTCTGCGTCTATGAGGATAATTGTGTTGGTCCTAAATGCGCAGGGACACAAGGGGATACAAGCAAACAAATATATAACATATAAAGTTAACAACTAAAAAATGCTTGAAAAATATCTAAGACCACAGGTGAGGGGCAGGAGTAACTCTCAGGGACAACTATGATAAAGTCACATTTGACTTGATCGACACTGAGCAGGCAGTGGCAGACAGTGCCTTGCTAAAGGCTTGTTGATGGCTCTGGCAAAGACAGACCTTCTGACCTTTTGGCTACAGGACAGTCTCTGTATACACAAATCCAGAAGATCCCTTTTCATTTCCTTCCTGTGGAGGATTGATTACACAGGGGATTTTTGTATATCAAGAGTTCTCTCTATGATCCAGCAGGGTAGCACAGCCCTGTCAGTCACCTCAGGTAGAAACAAACAAGGGGATATAGAGTTTGACACTGACCTTGTGCCATAATGAGTTGAGCGAACACACACCGCTGACAGAGCCTGGATCATGGGCTGGCTGTAACCATCACCCTGGCTCTCCTGAGCTGGATCAGGTGTGTTCCTGTTTAACAAACCCACAATAAAAACACATATATCATTCACTGTCAGAGTGCCCATGCAGTACATTTAAGTAAGAAATCTACTTGTGTGTAACATCCACTAAGGGTGTAATGTGCAAACAACAAGAGGGTTAGCTATCATTTCTATCAGTTATGAAAAACATTTTTATCTTACAATATCTTGAGATATGTGGTTGTCAGAATAAACACAGCTTTGCAAGAGTGCAAGTGCAGAGAGCAAGTGCAGAGTGCAAGGGGAAATCACAAACAACAATCGATCAGACAGATGTTAAACAAATGCCTGCTCTGACCCAATTATTTAAAATAAAAACAACTCATATTAAACAAAATGTAAAAGGAATGGTTAGACTTTAGACAGCAGCCTGTTAGCTTAGCTTAGCACAAAGACTGGAAATTGAGAAAACAGCTAGCCTCCGTCCAGTGGCAACAAAATCCACTTCTTCACACCTCTAAAGCTCACCTACAATTAATATGTCCCATCGTGATTGTTTAATATGTATAAAAATCTAAAAGTTTTATTTCCAGGCAGGGTACATCAACTTCCTGAAGTCTTGGCAGATATGCTGCACAACCTCATCGTGATAATAAAAGAAACGAGCTGTGGGTATCTTATGTGTCTTACAGCTTTCTGTTTACTGTAGAGACATTGGAGCCTTATTGGTCTTCTCACTCTCAGCAAGAAACCATAATCATGTTTCCCAAAATGTCATTATGTTTGTTACACCCTTTTGGTATTATATAATATCCCTCAAAAGACACAGTATTATCAAAAGGGGCTGACACAAGCTTGAGCTAAAATTGCAATCCCATACAGCAGCTGATTCAGAGCCCTGACACAGTATTTCTCTGATGTCTGGCATGTTCCAGGGACTCTGTCCAGCTCTGTACACACTGAATCAAGCAATGTTGACCCCACACATGGCACCTGACCTGGTCAAATTCAACAAACCACTCCACAGGACTAGTGAATGTAGATGTAGATAACAAACATCCATGACACCATTATTGGCAATTGATCCATATTTAACCCGAAGAATTGCATGACATCCAACATTAAGCCTTTAAATAAATAGATAAAGTATAACTATGAGATTATTTAATAACTAAAATCAAGATGACAAGTTGCTGTTATGAGGTGTGAATCTACAGCAATGTCTAAGTGGGTGTTCACCACTCACAGTTCCTCATTATTAAGGACGTTGAGAAGCTCCTGCACCAGTCCATCGCAGGACAGGGACTGGTCGTTGACCACGCTGGTGAAGTGACGCTTGCCTTGCAGCAGTTTCCTCCACGGAGTGTCCAGCAACGAATTACTCAAACCATAGATTCCTGCTGAGGGGCATGTGAAAAATAAAGACAAACATCCACAATAGGAAGTGTGGATAGTGACCTTGTGGCACATCTTCCAATAATAGACAATCTGAGAGCAATATCAACATGGAAATGTCAAGCTAACATGAATAGGCCATAGGCTGAGAGGAGACGTAAAAATGCGAAATGAACGGTTCCTGCAGCAACCATATTAAAAACACAGACCTGTTTTTAGATGGATGGGTTCAGGGCTGCCTCTGTTTCCATAGTAACACACAGTGTCTTGTTTGGCTCTACACGGGACACAGTAAGATGGAAAATTAGAGATTGCATTTAGTGATGATTATACTTGTTTAGGTCTAATTATGAAGGATGTGTCAAGAGTCAGAATGCTTCAATACACTTGAAATAAACACGAAACACAGCAATGTTCAAAGAAGCACTCCTGGGGGAATCATGTGAAACAGGTGCTCGGGGTGAAAGAGAATATCAACAGTGCACCATACAGTATTCTTTAATGTTTGATTGTCTTTGCAGTCCTGGAAAATGGGAATTAAGAAGCCCGTTTCATTTGTAGAAGCAATTCAATTGGGAAAATAGCCAACACCATAGTTAATTGCAACATTTAAATCTATCCTAAAGGAACAACTGGGTGAAATTAAAGCTTCGAAATACAAATTAGTGCTGCAAACACCTTTGACTACCACAAAACCCTTTAGTCACGGTGTTAGATCTCTTTGCAAAGTCCTCAGTTAGAGGGAATTTATTCAGTCTGAAAAATCTGTCTGACATCAAGGGCATCAGTGACGGCTTTGGTACAGGAGAGTGAATAATAAATTACGACCAAATCCTTTGAACCGGCAGGGGAATGAATTTTTTTGATGGCAATTTAATGACAGCCATAGCAGTGGCATCAGTCAATCTGAAATGTGGTGCAACACTGTTACAACATCTAACTTGGAAAGTTTCCCAGTCAAGAACTGGCAAGGCAGGAACAGAATATGCTGCTGGGCTTGTAGCTCTGTCTCGCACTTTATTGGATGGTTTTAAAAGCCAAGATACAAATCGTTCTCTGGTCTATATCATATATCATCGTAAGCAGTGGATGTTTGCCATTGAACCAATTAACAACATGTCTAAACATATCCGACGTGTAGAGCTGAATTGATTGACAGAAAGTTAACCGACAGCTATTTTGATAATTGATAAAACGAAAGAAGCAATTTGAGGATGTTACGAAACTCTATGAATTAAAAGATAACAAAGATAATCCTCGATTGCAAACCTATTGACAAGCCAGATAGCCCCAGTATATGAAACTCTATATATGAAAAAGCATTAATTTCTGGCTATTTGGTTTCAATAAGCTAGTTGTAATGTATTTACTGGTATGACTCAAGAAGCACAAGAAATATGTATAGTTTCATGTAAATTGTATTCATTTGCTTATCAAAGTCAGACTTTACTTAGGCTTAATACAATGCTGTGTTACTCCTCGTTTGTCCTGGAAGCAGTGAGGATCACTGTAGACAGAGTGATGTAAGAGACGCTGCGACATGTCAATACATATGCTTGCATTTAGCATTTTAACATGTAGGTGGTGACTGGACTAATTAAAGTTGTTGCATCTCATCTGATGAGTCAGTTTATTACCTTGTACAGCATAATTCATTTCATGGTTTCCTTTGGGACATTTCTTTTCAACCTCAGCATGATGACACAGTCTGACACTCTCACGTTCATGCCTTACAGTTGATTAGTGATAAACTAACTGTGCAGAGGTCATCCTTTACTGTTTACGCAGGGACTGCTCTGTCTTGTGTAAATTTCCTGAAGCGGAGCGTTTTCTAAAGGCGGGACAATATGTGTTGGAGCAGCTGCGAGAGAATCCTCAAAACCGTAGGTTGACATTACACCATCTCTCTGACAACAACAGAGGCCTTAATATTGTTTCCAGCTTGTATCCAAACCCAGTTGAACAGTCTGAATAAACAACCGCTTTTTCTGTGTTCCTATGGTTACTATGAACACAGCCGCACTGGCCATTGTTGATTCGGGTGTTAACGCTCACCCCTCATACATGCATGTGCACAGTAGCTGCTCAATGCGAACCAGATGGCACTGTAACCTGGAGAGAAACGGAAGAATCTGTGAAGCGTTTAACCTGTTGTCAGATCTGCTGTGGGCAAACACAATGTCTGAAATACTGTTTTGATCTTGGTATTGTGACCTGAACTCAGCAATACCTGAAAGGCCTCATGTCTATGTATACACTCTGCCAGTGGTATGCATCAAATTGACAGTGGTGGTAGCAGGAGGAGGATTTTGCAGAGTGATAGCTCTATTTCTGCTTTTTGAAACTGGCTAGAATATTGAAAGTCCCATCAGGTGTGCTGTGGGTTGATTTGGGCTGAGATGAGGGAACAGCAGGAGGTCAAGACCACTGGGCAGCGAATGAACGAGGAGGGAAGAGTCGAAAACAGGCTTTTTCAGATCTCAGTTAGAGAGGTAATCAGTATGCTGGCTGGGAGACGTTCTAATGAAGAGTCCTCTATACTGAGGCCGCAGAGCAGTTTCCCCATCGCCAGCTGTGGTGTGGTTGCCTGGAGATGGTTGGATGAGCTTTCAACATTATCAATTCAGAATGTAGATGTAGCAATGTTGGTGTGGGCTCTTGGGTAATGACAACATGTAGTCTTGTATCCAATCACACACATCTGTGCATGTACACCGACACATGCAGACATAAAAGGCATGGAATGAAGGAAAACACTGGATCGGTTTGGTGTTTGTTTTGTTTGTAATTATTTTGAGGTATATTAGATTCAGGGTTCTATGGATGGCAATGATGGGTGTGTCATTTTTCAAAAACTATTGGATGCATTACAATGAACATTGGTTTAGACATCCATGATAGCCAAAGGATGAATGCAAATGACTTTGGAGATTCCCCAAATTTTCCTCTATGGGGTTGACGTTAGTGGGTACAAGTAAAATGGCTCAACAACTATTGGACGAATTGCCATGGAATTTGGTACTGACATTCACATTCCCATCATGATGAACTGTAGTAACTTTCAATCTATTTTCTATCTAGCACCATCATCAGATCAAAATGACTAAATACTTTCAAAACTAATGACATTCCCATTATTCTTTGCTACGCTTTGAGTTTAGTGCTAATTAGCAAATGTTAGCAACACGTTAGACTAAAATGTTGAACTTTGTAAACACTACATCTGCTTAACATCAGCATGTTAGCATGGTCTTTGTGAGCATTTTGGAATTCTGACCAAGAGTGAGCACACCGTGACGTCACCCATACCATATACCGTATGAAGCCGCACATTTGGCATTACAGGCTGTCGCCATTTTGGCTTTTAGAGCCAGAAGTGACCATATTGGGATGGGAGGGGGGAGCTGGGGAGGATATCTTAATTAATTCTGAATTCTGAAGGCTGAATCCACGCAGCCTGGGCCCTCTCGGTCTTCAGTCGTACATACTGTGACTGTTCACTGTCATCACGTCAACTCCGCAAGGATTTGAGACTGCAAGGCAATATAAACCGCTGATGGCCAGGCCTAAAGACTATAATAAAAAAAGGCATTTTAATGCAATGCAATGCAACTCTATAGCCTGTTACTTTGATATACTCCGTATCATGATGTTGCTGAATATTAATTCAATTCAATTCAATTCAATTCAGTTCAATTCAATTCAATTCAAAGGGGCTTCATTGGCATGACAGTTTAAAAACAATGTTGCCAAAGCATCTTTCCAAACATTCGGACATAACATAACAAATAACACACCAACACAACACCAAGATTGATTTATATAAATTATATATACAGTATATACAGTGTGTGTGTGTGCGTGTGCCTGCGTGTGTGTGTGTGTGTGTGTCGGTCATTCACTGTCCCTCAGGTTGTGGCATGTTGACACATATTGGGCAGCAAGGTATGCCCTATCTCCCTCTCCCAGGAGTATTTTTAATTTTGATATGTCGTTCATCTCTTTGAACTCTGAGATTACCGAATTGGATTTATTAAAATAAATGTTCCTGGTTTCGTTGAATGCTTTACATTGTTATTATTATATATAACATATTATTTCTGGCCTACATGATTCAAGTAACATTTCAACAGTCACTGTTTTACAGATGCATAGTAAAGTTTGTATTGCAATGAACTGTGGGTACTTAAATCAGTGAAGCTCGGTGAAGTCTGCACCCCAAGTGGATTCTCTGGAAGTCTGCAGAAAGCCTACTTGAGGGCCCTTGTGGACTGGATAAATTGTGGGTTTGGACAGCCCTCATCACTCGCAGACTTCTCACAAACGGACTGCAAAATACTTGAGACTGCAAGGGCTGGGAAGTCTGGACATTTGGATGCAGTTTGAGAAACCAAGAACACACCTTGGTTGTGACTTATCAATCTGTTAAGCGGCACCCTAAAGCATACCCTACTTTATCGTCTATGTTACTCTGAAAGGTACCATCATTTACAAAATGGACATCATGCTGTACTGAAGAACACTTGAAACTAACAATTGAGACATAAGCTTCTTCTTGAAAGAAACCATCGGAGTTGCACCCTGCTGTGCCATTAGAAAGAATGCAGGTTCAAGGCACTTCTGCATTGGCGTAATTGTTTTAGAACAGAGAGCTCTCACCATATTTCCTACAGTGAATGATGCTGGTGTTAGTACTTTAATCAAAACATCAGCCACACAGAACTGCTAGCAAGGCTTTAGAATCTTAGTCTACATAGTCAAAATTATGAACTTGATTTAATCACTATAAATAATACTGATACTCTATTTCAACATCAGCTCGGCCTACAGTATGTGAACTCAAGGTGACCGCTGACTTGATAAATAGAACAGAATAGAGTACTATAATACTCTTATGTAACTTTAGTAACAAAATCACACCTGACCTAGAAGAGTTAGCCTTTCAAATCAGCATACATGGACAGCCTTTCATGGAAAGGTAAATGTAATGGGATTCAGCTCTCCCTCTGATGTATAATATGATCCACAACCATAAAGCCAAAATCAGCATTATTTTGATTTTTGTGGCATCTGGATTCACTCAATGAACAATGCAGGCTATATTTGAACCATTTACATCTCCTGCTAATTCTATTTAGTGCAAAGAGAATGGGACTTCTTCACAGGTAATTTTTACTAGTGCTTGGAAAAAACAAACACCAATAGCTGTTCTTTAAAACGTTGAGAGTTCATCCACCCCTGATACTCCATCCCTGGAATGTGCATATCTGCTGTTTTTCTTTTTTAGCTAAAACAAGTTTCTGCCAAGAATTACAACACATGGTTTGAGGCCATAATGATTGAACCACTTGCTAACGTTGTTTTTATAAAGCAGCCACACTCTGCTTGACTGAATGCGCATTAAGCCAGGCATTTCTTTGCGGGCAAACATCAGAGGAGATATTCATTAAAATGGATATTCTCTGGGCACTAGGATCAAAAACCAAAGCTATAGAAAAGTCAGATGAAATGTTGGATATGGAGCCTTGAGAGCATCAAGCCGAGAATATCTTAGATCAAAATTTAAATATATATGGCAGTAGCTCCTCTGAGGGAAGGCTCAGTATGATGTTCTAGGAAATGCCACTGACCGAATCACTTGTGTGTAGAACTCAACCCAACGTGGTTATAGATTATTAATCAAGGAAGTATTAGTTTAACAAGCATCACAATTAAAGAAGGCGCAATACATAAATCATGGCCCTCTGGGTTGTGTCTTAAGTGTACCCCCTTTTCTCTCAGCTGCATCTCAATGAGGGTGATCACACACCCTCTCACAAACTGAGTGAAGACAGAGAATGCTTAAAAGTGGAGGACACATCTTGTCCCCCACGGCCACCACATCATAAATCATGTCTCCGGTTACAGATGACTGAGAAATCCTCTAATTGTAATATAGGGCTTCTCTCTATCCACCAGATGTAGTTATTGATTTGGAAAGAAACTAGACGCCTTATTTCCTCTGGGCTGCCGGACACACTACAGTGGGAATCAAATAGGCTGGTAATGATAGTGTTTATTAAAAAGATTTAGGCTTGCTTTCTGTCACCGCGTGCCATCTCTATCTGTAGGGAATGCGGCTCCTATTAGACAGGTATGTGCGGAAGAAACACATGCACCACTTTCACAGCATGAGCCCAAAATGACAACCCAGCCAAAGCAGAAGACATGAGGCATTATCATGACATAAACACACTGTGTCTTTCGCTTTGCTGATGTCTCATGAGAGTGGGGTGATACCTTATTCTTTCATTACAGAAGAATGCCAGTGGGGCAACAAAGATGCAGCTAAGGCTGCTGGTCTTAACAAGAACATTTGCATATCTTGATGGCTTGTGGTCTGAGGCTGCAAATAGCTTATATTTTGTGCTGATGTGAAATAGTGATTGTCCCATCAAGCTTTGGATTTCTTCTCATGTTTAAGCTGTGTGCATGGGGCTGCATCATGAGACATACTTGGCATTTGAAGAGTTTGGAAGGTGGTGTCTTTTTTTGGCCTTTTAAGAAGGAATGGAGTAAACAGCGTGAGTGGCCTCACACCGTTTATCTGATATCGCCCATGTTGGTGTTGTTCATAGAACATCATAATTATTGTTGCTCCAGTACCATCATTTAAGCTTAGGAAAACGTGACTGCATCTGTAGCAAGCCACCATGGCTGAGTGGGTTAAGTACAGGACTTTTACCCAAGACACTGGGGTTTGTATTCTGTAGGATGAACAAATGGAGAACAAATTGATATACTGTTCAGTTATTATTTTCTGTTTCTTTTTCAAACTCACTGTATCAATAAAAGGCATCATATCCAATGATGATGATAATAATAATAATAATATCATTAGTCACTAATACAGCAGAAAACCAAGGCATTTCCCTAACCTTAAGGTGATGCTAAAAAATGTACAGAAGGGATGTGCAAGCAGAAGAAAATCCCTTTTGAGATGAGATCCTGCTTGAGGCCATGTTACCAGGATACATGGATCATGACACCAAGCTCCACTGTGAAAACCCAGATTTTTTTGTTTCTCCCCCAGCAGGAATACATGTTGGTAGGGGTGTGTGTTGGAGCTGAACCTCCAACCTCGAGCTGGCAGAAACTGAGACCTGTTTCCATGCCAATTGTCTACAGGGGCCTCCATCATGACAGCTATCTTGGTGTGCACTGATCCCACTTTGATTTTTCTCCCTTAAACAGATCACCAAGTCAAGTCAGGCTGGCAAAGCAGAAGAAGGGGGAAAAAAAGAAAAAAAAAACCCTCATTATTTTTAATGCTGCCTAGATTTTCGTTGTCTGAAAGCCTGAAATATGAACAGGTGTTCCTTCTGAATTTTAATGCTGGCTCTTTCACAGCTCAGCACCTGAGATTTCTTTTCAGTTTTGCCTGCTTAGCACTCCAGAGATGAAGACGCTGCTTTTGTGGTTTCATTCCAAGGTAAGGCCAGAACTCAGAGGATTAGAGTTACAGCCCATTCTCAACAAGTTTCCAAAAAAACCTCAGATTTAGAATCCTTTAGTGTGCAAGAACCTGCCAATGTCACTTCATGACACCCACACAGTGCAATAAAGAACTTGTCTTAACATCCAACAGCCTTAGGTGGCCATATTAGGTATTTTTCTCTCACACTCTGGAATAAATTTCAACTTGTGAAATGTGTCACATTGAGAGTATGGCTACTACTGTTAGACAACTGGGTCTTTTTGCAAGCAAATTGCAGTCTAAAGATACTCACGATGTTAACACCTACATTCAGATGGCTTTCACTACACTGCTACACCTTTCACGCACCTGAACTCCGCTGTGATGAGGTTGAAGCCGTTGTACTGGTGACTTTCTTGCGACACCTTCTTCAGGTAGGAGTAGCTGTCCTGATCCTTGTCCATAAGGTAGTTTGACACTAGGAATCCTGCAGAACAGTAAAGACAAAAACATGTATCTTAAATTATGCACTCAATAAATTCAGCCTAGCTGGTAATAATAAATACATAGTAAATATGTACATATAAATAATAAAAGAGAAATGTGAAACTTGGAGAAGAAATCACATTTGAATATACAATACCAACTTCTGAAAGTAATTACACAAGTAGACTTGAAATGTATCAGGAACAAAACAAATTATCGAATAAATCTGAAGTGTAAGCAACATGCAAAATGTGGAGACTTGGTAGGCATGACGTGACATTTTCACGACCGGCTCACCTCTTCCTTGTGCATCAGGGTTGGGACGTCCTTCCATGTAGTTGGTGATTGCAGCCAGCTTACCCCGCTTGTTGATCCCTAGCCATGATCCTCCTTCCTTACCGTATTCCTGGTCCAGGCCTGGTTAACACAAAAATTACAGAATTTTTACACATAAATCATTTTATTGATGGAAATAACAACTATCACAATCTGCCAAATGAAAAGATCCTAACCTCCATACATTTAAACAAATCACACAAAATACTCAATCAGTGAAGTCTTTTCTCACGTTTCTGCAGATTTTCCACAATGATTTTAAAACCCTCAGTTCAACACAGGTCAGTCTCCTTTAAGAAGTACATTGGATAACTACATTATTTGGTATTGATTATGGAGAATTGGTTGACTTCCATCTGATTAAGTATAATTACTTGGTTCAGCCTGTCAGCTTAACATGCAAACATGTGATGTCTGTCAACAGGCAGGCATACTAGTCATCTTATGATAAATAAAGATTCCAATAATAAATAAATCAGGAATAATTACTTTAATTGAGCTTTTCTTTCAATTAAATTCCTAGGAAACTTCCTTGAAAATTGTTTCAACAAACAAAGCATGACTGAACATGGACCTTATTCTCATAGGTTATCCCTTTCTCAATGTCCAGCATTTGCCTTACAACAATGGAGACCATCCTTGGCAAAGCTAACCCTCAAACTGCAAACTTTGATGCAATATGTCCTTCCTTCTAATACCACAGTCTGGCAGAAGCAGTAAGAAAACACACCGACTAGTCTACATTAAGATACACCTGCTGATCTACTGAAGAAACTCAACTGACTGTCATTGACATAAAAAAACAAATCACAAATTAGAACAAGTATATAAGGAGTATATCTCTTAAAATGTCTTTTCACTTGACTACCCTCATGTGCAGCTTTGGCAGTATTTATATAAACTCAATCCATCAGTAAATCCATTGTTTTCCTTCTACATTCCCCTCCTTCACATGACATGAAAAAGGTGGGGCTGCAAGTCTACTGCACTTCCTGGTGATCGATATAGACAGGTCCACTTACACTGACAGTGACCAAGAGAGCCAAACGGTCCTATCCCTCTGGGGGATGGACAGAAAGCTAGCCTGATCCCACTGGGAGCTATAGCTTACTTCCTTTCTCGTCATGCTATGTCTCCTTCAGGGCCCTGCCTCCACATCCTCCCAGCCCCGCAGATAAGGCAGGACCATTTATTCCTGTCACATCGCATAAAAGCAGCCATCAATTAAGGGCCCACTACTGGAGTTCTGACCCCTCTATTACAGAGGGGCGAAGGAGACGGATGAACAACAAGGCTATCTCTGCGTTTCCTCCTCCAGCAGGAAAAAAAGGGATGATTGATTTCCTCTGCTTGGCTATAATGTGTATTAGACATCAGTCAATTAAATATAGTTTACTGCGGGTGGGGATGTCGTGTGACGGAGTGGAGGAGAATCGGATTCCAGGGTGAAGTAGACAGATTTTTCCTTGATTATTGAAAGCCATTTAGCCTTGAAGAAAGACAACATCTGCTGCATTTTCACACAGTCACAGAGCATAGAGAGGTATGTTTTAAAGTCTAAAACATATCGAATTTGTCTAGATTGAACTCAAATTCTTCTACATCAGTTAAACACATTATCTGTTGCTTGATTTTGTATGTGTATTTGCAATTTTCTTTTTTACCATTTTTGCCAGGTCTCCCTTATTGTGATCTACCTGGTTTAAAGGTCCCATATTATGGCTGTCTGCTAGAAAATGCTTACATGTGTTTATGTTCAGAAAAACACATTATTTTGCTCATACTGTCTATTGCTGCAGCACTTCAGCCTGAACACGCCATTTTAGGCCCCCTCTCCTGAAAAACCCAGTCTGCTCTGATTGGTCAGCTCTCACAGGCCCCAATAGGCACAACCTACTGTGTATCAGCTCTACTGGTGTTTTTGCAACCACGGCCATGCTGGGGGCGTTGCTGAGGGTGCTGACTGTATACTTGTGTCATCACAACCTTACAGAAGTCCTCTCCGCTCGTTTAAAGGCAGAGTTTCTGACTACGGGCTCTGTGCATTTCTTGGTGGATTGAGTGTTTTGATACTTCGACTGTCTCATGCTTTATCTTTACTGATTATCTCGTGTTAAAGAAGACAAGCAGAGAGTATTTCAGTCAGTGCTATGTAATTTGCTCTCTTCTTCAAAACTTGTGTTTGCAGGGCGTGAAATAGTGAGTGGTGAGCTGGAATCACTCACCGCTGAGGATCTCACTGTTGGTCCCCCAATAGTCTGCAGCTTTGGATGGCCTGTTGTAGAACTCATCTCTGTTTGCAGCCAAAATTAGCCTGAGGAGAGGGAGGGAGAGGGCTTTAGTTTGTTGTTTTTGTTCATTCAGTGAGTCTTGTTCGTTCGCTCTAGATGTGAGCCAATGAGGTATTACCATTGCTGGTCCAAACAGCAGATCCCTCATCAATGACTCATTCATCATCATGAACACATGATATCCCATCCTAGAAGTTAATGAGTTGGTAGACAGATAGACAGACTGTTTGCTGCAGACTGCTGGACACAGTGCTGAGTCACTGTCCCTGACATTATAGATGCGTCCAGGAGTCTTCAACTATAGCGATATTACAAATTGATTGAGCAGGCTGCAGAGGGTACAAAAGGTCGAGGTTATAAGGAGAAGGACCTTTGATGATGACCAAAGAGGAGAGGATCAAAAGGAATGTGACATCAAAAGGCCAAGCCAATATAAAAGTTACAGACAACCCGACTTAATACAGAAGGAAGGAAAGTAAGGAAGTGAAACAGAAGTTGAGATCCAAGTTCAACAGGTTCTGAAGAACGAACGAAGAAATAAGTTCCAAAAGAAAACAAATATGTCAGACTTAATTTGGGGGAAATGCATATAAAACAAATCAGACATCTAGAATATTTACATTTGATAAGATGGTGCAGCCAGAAGACATAATATATGATGCGATCAGAAAGTGTGGAATAAGATCATTTTTCTAACCTTAAAGCTACTAAAGAGGTAAACTGGATTTTAAGGGATAAAAACGATTTCAAGTAATAAATATTAACCTAAATCTGTGACAGATCAAGATGAACCATCTTATCCTCATCTCACTTTGCGAAGCTGTGTGTGCCTGCCTTGCATCAGCAACCTTTCCAGGAGTTTTATCCAATTTGAAATCTGTTTTTATTGCCAAAGCAAGGCTACTACACAAACACTTACTGATACAAACAAGAGTAAACAGCCTGGAAAAGAGTGTGATCGGAGTTTTAATAAATCACCTTGTATGGGAGTCTGTAGTGTAGTCTGATGTGGGCTGCCAGTCAGCACTGCACTACACTTGACCTGCATTACAATTCAGGTGAGTCAGTGAGCAGTATTGCCATTATGTTGATGGTCATTAACTACGAGAACCTGCATGGTGACCTGTATCTAATGACAGTTAGCCATTAGTTTCCTTTACTAGCAAGTCACTACTGTAAACCACGTAGCAAGGAAATGTAACATCACTTAGCTTTTATATGCATACTGTACATCTCCACTCAGCTTCTGTTATTCACTACTCACATAGCAACACCCATGCACACAACAATATCCACTTCATCTCACCCAATCAGCAGTTATGAAACACAGAAAACAATTAGTCCCTTGCTCAAAGGAAAACATGACCTCTCACTATTGCAACCTGTGACTTTTATAAACATGTATTAGCATTTTTAGCAGACATTCATATAATAGACTCGTGGTGTGTAAGCAAGCAATGCACCAACATAATTTATCTTTGTCGATAAAACTATATGTTGTGTATTTATGGAATTGGAGTTAAAGATCATTGAGATATGGATTTAAACACTGCAGAGAGGCAATTTTAAACCCTTGGGCAAACTACACAGGCTAGAAAAAGAAAAAAGAAGGCCATTGGCATTTATTGACCTCTAAAATAGCTGTATGTTCCATCCGAGCTTGGCAATGGTCCCCCTATTAATCTTTGAGGATGGGAGCTTGGATCCTGTTAAGAGCAAACAAATAAACCAAACTGACCTAATAGGGGTCGACCCCTGCGCATCAAGGGCTGACGACAGCTTGTTCCCATGGCACCCTGTGAGCCACCACTGCTCCACAAAACAAAGCTAACACTAATGATGCTACACCAGTGAGAGAGCATCTGCTATCGGATCCTGAGGGGAAAAAAATCACATGCGAGCAGCTCGGATCACAGTCAGCCAGCTGCATCATGTAGGAGGGATGGCGAGAAGCAGAGAACTATCAAAGCTCTTCATGAATATTGAACTTTTGTATTCAATACACACAATGGCTTATAGACTGAGCAGGAGCCACAGGTTTGCTGTGGAATTAATCATTCAAGGATATTCACAATTCTCATTGGGTCCTTAGGAACATAGCCATATGTGCTTTCCTATTAAGCCAGTGTTGGGCCAAAATGTCAACTTGCTTACAGCACCTATCATGATTTAAGTTGGCAGATTGCCATGAGCGACATCACACTCCTAAGGCAGTCGACAATTTTATCCCCACCATTGCAAAAGCTCTGAAAAACTGTCAGTGAGCCGTTTTGTTTAGTCCATCAATATTTACATGACACTGACTAGCCTGAAGGAAGTGCTATAATAACAGGTCAAATTCAATTACAATGCTGATTGGTTGATTGCAGAACTCATTTCATTCTGAGCAGCTGAAAAAGCTGAAATAAAGAAAAAACATTGCAGGCTAGGAACTGAGTTTCAAAATACAGAAACCTTAGCATGTGGGTAATCATTGAGTCATTTGTGCTGAATATGAACCCATTTAACCCCTGCAGGTATATTCCTGTCAATTTGTGCTGTGGGAGTGTAATAATATGAAATTACACTCTTAATGAAACTTTAATCGTGCCTTCAATCCAATTTAGTGTAAGTATTGCAGCACATTCCTTTTGATTTAAACATCACTGCAGCAAAAAAATAAAAAAATTCTGCAACTAATAGTCTATATATAGCACTGAGGTAACCACATTAGGACACAGTACGTTTCACCTTTCCCAAGGTTCAGGTCTGAGTCAGTGCTCATACCACACCTCTGCTGTGATCTCCTTAGGCGGGGTCAGACTCCCAGAGGGAAGGACAGAGATGGACTATGGCCAGGTACAGAGCTCACTCTCCAGCTCAGGGGAATTTTAATAAGCTGGACTCCACATCGGCCCCTAACTCACAATGACTGCTCAGAGCGCACCAGTCTGTGCTGCCCACTGAAAGGAGTTAGCATTTACTGCTGGGTAGGGTACATGGAGGTTGCACAATGATTCATTCAGCACTTTAAAGTGGTAGATTTGAGCAAATGTGATGTATTTTCTATAGTACTTATCATTTCACCATTGCTAAGTAGATTATGTGCCCGATACAGAGGGCTATTCATGTCAGCCAATGAAAAACTTGGGCTGTGGCAATGACTGACAACTCCAAAATAACATATCAGTTTGTTCCAAATGTTTATAAAACAGATAGTAAAACAAAAATGCTCTTCTCTTTACTCATTTGTTACGATGCTGCTATTTGTGTGTGCTTATGTCTCTGCTCAGAGACACACTAGACAATTCTGGAACAAGATGAAATAGGGAGCACTGCAGCCTTGTCAGACTATGACAGCAGGGATTTATCAATCTGAAAGGTTGGTCCTCTTATATTTGTTTTTATTTCATAAAAACATAAATATATCTTCTTTCGCTGCATGTCTCAACACTTCACTGAAGCTATATGATGTAAACTCAGTGAAATATTCAATCCCAGCCCTGTGTGTGTTTTTTTATTTTTTAGAACTGCATCAAAAAGAAATATCCTGCATAATTTGTTTGAAAATTTCCCAAAAATGCAACCTGACACATTGGGGATATTAAAAAAAAAATAGCCTCAAAGCTGTTTATGAAGATGGACCAAACAGTGGGTATGTCAGGATTTTAAAAAGGTGCTTATGATGTTTGATCCTTATCTTGGTGTTTTTCTACTTGCTGCTTGACACTTTAGATTAACAGTGACATTGTATTAAAGACACCATTCTTTGGCTGCTCTACCAGAGTGCTTAAATGCACTCTAGTAGAGCAGGAGTAGAGCAAGATACTACAAGCTTCATGTGTGCAGTTCTGTGGGTGACTGTGCTCTCTTACCTCTGTGCACAAAGAGGGTCTGATTAAAGGAAAAAATAATTTTGGTTTGAATTGTGTAGAGTTTTGATGTACTGGGTTTGTTCCAGAACTGCTTACAAGGATTAGTGATTGTTTGCAAAGTAGCTGTAGCTAAAGTACAACCCTGGGGCTTTAAGTGCAATAAAGATACATTTTCTGCACATGCAGCATTTCATGATTACATCAAAGCATGATCTATCTTGAGACATAATATTTCCCTTGCAAGTCCTTTCTTTTGGAATTACCTGTCTTGTACTGCATGGATGACCTATATACAGTTTGTATATACGTACACTGAATTACACAAGAAGTATCACCATTTGCTGAAAGGATAAATTGCTCACCTGTAGGCATTTTTGGATGCAGGCCGGGGGTCAAACTTGAAAAAAATTATACACATGGATGTATTGGGGAGGGATTGATGACAATGTTTCACTCAATCCACATCTGCCTTCAAATCTTCGTCATATCTGACAAAGAGAAGAACACAGAAAAAGAAACATGCACCTGTGTTAAGTGTTGGTGTATGAGATCAGGGATGTTCAAATTGTGCAACATCGTACAGATAGAGATATCAGCAGATTAAGGATTTCTTCACTGTGAGTGTTTATAGACCATTGGGCTGCAATTATGAATAAAATTCACTGTCGATTGTTTTCTATATTAAATCGATTAGTTGTTGGTCGATAAAATGTCAAACAATGGTGAAAAATGCCAATCAGCATTTCCCAAAGCCCAAGATGAGCCCTTGAATGTCTTCTTTTGTCCACAATCCAAATATATTCACGTAAACGTCTATGATCCCAGCTTCTTAAATGTGCATATTTTCTGGTTTCTTTCCTCCTCTAAGCATATGGCCTTTTTTGCAGCTCTTAAAGAGCATACATCTGGAAGAAATGACTTGGGTATGTGATGCACTCATCAGAATCACAGACCAGTGATTATTGCAATACTTACATGGCGTTTTTGGCTGCAGGACAAAGAAGTGGACCATCCAGAGTGCATGCTGTGTGTACCTCTGTGAACCTGCCCCATGTTCAGAAAGGTAGGTGTTAGCCATAGTATCATAAACGTGCATTATCTTTATTATTCTTTTCATTGTAATGAGTGCAAAGGTAGCAATTAGGCAACATGAGTCACAATGTCATGTCGTGTCATGTCATTCAGTGTTGTGCTGGGCAGTGTGCTGTAGTCACCTGATACTACAATGCCAGCAGTTAATAACTGCTCATTAGACAGTTACCATTACCTGTAGAAGTTAAAGGTCTAATAACCCTGTGTTAAACAAGTAACAAGCCCTGTGGCAAGCTATTAATAGTTGCTACAGTCCTGCTACAAGATGAGCTAGCTGAGTAGCATAGCCACTGTCTGTTGTGTACGTAGCTGAAAACAAGTCTTGCCTTGCAGACCAGAGTGGTTAAGTAGCATTATAACATGTGGCTAGTTCCTAGATCCAAATAGTTTCAGCACAACTTGGTAACCTGGGCAAAAACAAGCTATCGTTAGCATTAATACAGTCAGAAAAAGGAACGAGAACGCAAATGAAGCGAACTTCAGCTACCTACCTAAACTTTGTCATGCGCGGCACATTAGACTGCAGATAACGTCTGCTCAGCTAACTGTTCGCCTGTTGTCTTCAACACAGTTGAACAGTATCGGCGAACTGTACTCCCTGTCCCTTTACACTCGTTGTTGACAACTGAAAGGAAGTGTTCACACTGAATGACCTCGATTCGTGTCTCCAGTCGTCTCATAAACGTCCACAGCGGGATGAGAAGGTTTATTCTCTATGCGTTGTCCCGAGTCCCGCCCACCCCGGCAGTCTAAACACGTAAAACGAGTGCACTTCTATCAAAGCTCCGAAGTTCGCTGTGATTGGTCAGAAGAAGGAGCATTACTAGAACAAGCGCGCTAACAGCAATCGCCACTAATTGCCTTTCCGGTTAGACATTCAAAAATAAAAGCATGGATATTATAAGTGTTTTGGCGAGATTATTCACAATATGATTTAGTCTCGGCTTGTTGAGACCAGGACAAAAGTTCCAAACCTGAAGCACAAGGGCTGTTTGATTACAGCACATTCCTCCAGGGATACCTAAGAAATATGAGCACATAGCCTAAATAAATAGAAAGGTAGATAAATACACTATTAGGCTAATGATCAACACATGCCTTCAACTGTGTGTTGTACACTATTTTAAAATGTAAAATTATCTCAATGATGAATGCAGATTGCCTCTTCACCAATCTACACAAAATTGTAATCCTACTGTTTTACTCGACGTTTGCGTCGCTTTTTCAAAACTTTTACTTTGAAAAGGTAGTCTTTATTATATTTGTGCTGACTTGACAATGCCACAGTACCATTAAATTATTATAACAATAGATGTGCTGAATCTGGAGAAATAGAAGACGGGACAGATGATGAAATATAATAAAAATATAACTCGTATATATGAGCGACTAACTGATCAAAACTCTGTTTTGTGGCATTTAATTGGCTAATTAACCGAATACAAACATTAAAGCACACACTAAAGCACTGTGTACTAATTGAATGACAAAAACTCAAAGTAGGCTAATAAAAAGAACAAATTGCTCAATCGATAATTCCAGATAAGAAAAAAATCAATCACACATTTCCTCCAATACTGTGCGAGTGATGATGGGGCGGAGACACTTGGTGTGACCACAGCATCCAGCACTGTTGTGGATGAGAGGGATAGGGGCTGCTCTGCCTTCCACACAACACAGCGTCGCAGTAACTAATCAGTAATAATTAACGGTAGTCGCTTCGTGCACAACAAATAACTTTTAAGTCACTTAGGATACTTCCGTTTTTTGCATGCTGACTGGAGGGACGCACGAGCAAGCAGCCTGACAACTACAATTTGAGATTTGGGGAGGCTTGTTAACAGTAGTGTCCCCGCAGCAGCACCCAAGTTGCATCCAGAACAACGTTATTCAGCAGAGGCTCGGACTACCTACCGCACACCAACACTGGAGAGTCTCTTCGCTTCCAGCAACAAACACGGAGGGACAGGAGAAAACTGAGGTAAACAGCAATACGGCTCTTCGCTTTCTCGCGTAAATCCATGTGGTGATTACCTCGCCATGCCAAGTTTTTAGCCTGTGCCGTTGCAACTCAGGAGGGTGTGACAACACTGTGATAGCAATAACGTGAAAGCAATGTCAAATTAAATGGGAGAGCGGGAAAACAGCCGTCGTGAACAGGTGCAGGGATGAGGCGTATTGATTAGGATGCGCGGACCTGGTGTGAGAAAATATTTATCACGCTTTTGTTAGATAGTCGGTGTTTTTAAATGCAGTGCGACAGAGGGAGCTGCATTTTACGCTGCTGTATAGCATATTGTGTCGAATATGTTGATTAAACGTGATATATGCTGTGTGCTCGGGTGTTGTTGTGAGCTCTTCTCGCTAATGGATGCGGTCAAAGGCAGCGAGCGCGAGCCGCAACGAGCTGTCAATCATCCCATCCTCACTCGTCCATTGTTGTGCCCCTCCTGTTTGTGAGTGGGTTACCATGGAGAGTCTTCCGGTTTTTCTCCTCTGATTGCCTTTTTTGGAGAAAGGGGCGGCTGTCAGCGGCTGCTGGGACTGACGGTGTTGTTGGGTTGGTAGTGCTGTGATCCTGTCCCATGTGAGCAGCCGCCACAATGACTGAGCGCTTCAAAATAAAGACCTGGGCTAAGGCCATTAGGAAGAGGCAAATTAAGTTCTCAGTAGACTTTGATTGCCCCCGGTCTGTTTTTTCACACCCTGCTTGCACTAATGGCCTCAGGATGTAGCTGCATGCAATTATAGCAATAAGCCTAACTGTGAGCAAGTGCAATTTATTTGCATTTCCTTATTCTTAAATGTCCTGAGCAGGGCTGTAACTACCATTGAGGACACTGAGGTCATGTCCTCGTATTTTTTTTCTTGGTCTGTGATGTCTTAATACATATATATATATTTGGTAACACTTTATAGTATCTATCATATCATTAAAATAAACAATTATATATAATTAAAATTGGCAAATTTACAGTTAATCAAACTTTAGTTAATAGTTATTTCATTGTTCACAAGCAATGTAGCGCTTTATACACTATCTCTTAGCAATTGTTTATTGGAAAGTTGCAATAGATGTTCATAATACTTTGTAAATGGTTAATAAATACTGTAGTTCATTTTTGAACATTATTTGGATGGCCATTATAAAGTTGCAACTGATGTTTTTAACAATTACAATTGCTTAAGAAATGCTTCATGAACCATTTCATTGTTTCTCAACAGTGAAATTACAAAACTAAATCTAATTAACTATACATTTACCATTCATTAATTAAGTTTAATACATTTAAGTCGAAATTTGCCATTTTGTTACTTATCTTCTTCTTCTGTCGGTACTGATATTATTTTCTAAGCGATTATTGGTCCAGTGAAAATGCAGAGAATGCACAGATTTATACTATAGTCTTCAAAATGTTCTTGATGGATGGGTGGAGGTGGGGATCTCAGTATTTCCAAAATCCTGGCTACGGCCCTAATCCTGAGTACAAATCCATAGAAATACTGCATTCACACCCTGCTGTATGAAGCTTTTGGTTACAGTTTGGGGTTTAAGTTAGTACTATGAGTGTGGCAAATGGGAAAGTGGTACATATTGTAATAGCTTTAATTAAGTAATGTATTATTTTTGATTTATCAAGGTGCATTTTTAAGGGTGCACTATGTTGTTTTGTTGAAGACATATTAATTAGAAGAGAAAGATTTTCATTGACTGATTTTTTACGCTGAATAAACTGAATAAACAAACTGACTTTAAACAACAACACAATTTCATACTGTTTTACTTTGTTTATATGTGGCGGACCCTGCCACCTTTCTAGCTTCAAACAGTGTTCTGGGGACCTTATTTTCCTCTGAGAACAGCTGTATTTTTCAGTTAAGGAAAAAATAAATTATTTCTGAGTTTGTATTTTTACCTCATAAATATTGTCAATATTGAAATTCTCAGTTTGAATTTCTTCTCCAAAACTACATAGTACCCCTTTAAAAGACATCTGGTGTGATTTGCAGATTTGCATATAGCAGGTTTGCACCTAGATGCCATAGGCAGCTGTGAAGGGATGATGGTGGACTTTGATGACATTTTTGTAGTGGTTCTTTATCTCATTTCTTATTCACACATTGTCATAACCCTGCCTGTAGGATCATGATTAAGTGGAAAATGGACATGCAGTGCCAAAGTTTGAATAATTTTATATGAAATTGAATATACAAGGTGTCTTTGTCAGCATAACTGTGTGCATGGATGGTACTGTGAAGTCTAAAAGAAACAGCTAAGCAGAACTAGAAAAGGGGTTGCAGGTGCAGCAAAGGAAACAGATCTACACTGATCACTCAGGGCTACGTGGTAGTGAGTCCAAGTGCTCGAGATTTTGCCAGCCAACTCACTAAAGGACCTTCACAATATATATGCACTCTGTAAACTGGCAATTTAATCATCGCTGCAAAATCATGTTTTGATCAGTCCTGTCTCATATGATAGGCCTATATGAGTATATTAATGTATACCATATCTGCAAAGACCTCCTCAGATGCATCTATGTCAGCACATCCTCACTTTCGCAGAATACATTCTGGGCTCATTGGCAATCAGGAAGCAGCTCATTTGGAATACAAAATATTTGCAACTCAAACACAGAGCAATCTCTGGACAGGACGAGAATTTCCACACAACCTGTGACTGTGCAGAAAACTGAAAAATTCTCCGTAACCAGGGGTAAACAAGAAGACTTCCCAAGAATGCTAATGTTTAGAAAATCCTGCTGTTATGTTTCCTGCTTAAGTTATCAGACGCTTTCCTGTATGCTGATAAAATATAACAACTTTGTCTTGTCCTCTATTATATGTTCTGTTTTTCCTGAGGCTAAAAACCCCCCGCAGTTGTTAAAATTCACTAACATCATCATCAGTTAACAAGCTAATTAATGAACAACAAAACATAGCTGCATGTTGTGGAGGATTTTAAAAATATATAGCAGATCTGACCCCAGCTGCGGGCTCTTTCTTTGAAAAAGACTTTGTTTTTTGTCGTACGAAATTAATTCTTATATCACCACTTTAAGCTCTTAAAGGTTAAAATGTCATTTTTCTAATGGTCTTGACAAGACCTGAGGTCAGTTTTAATCTCAAGAGCAGTTCACGCTCTAATGCACAAATTTATGAGGAAGTATGATGCCTGAAGAAGATGTAGTATTCCTAACCGTCAGCCCTGCAGCATTTTGGCAATTTAGATATAAATGTGGAAGCTGGTTACTGTCAGATCCTGTCTTTGCTTCAAGTCTACAGGAAGTAACTTGCCATGGCACTATCTGAGTATAATTCCCTGCCATGAAAATCAGGCTTTGGTTCTGTATATCCATTTTCTATATAGTCCTTATTGTTCAGGACTTGGGTCTGGGGCTTTTACTTGCATGAATTTGGACAAATGGTTAAACCTTGGACAGGTGGATCAATGATTGATAATCATGTCTTAGTACTGCTGCAGAAATGAAACTAATGCAAGCTGAAATGCTACTAAACCACCTGTTTCACCATACCTCTTTTAGCAATGTTTATGCAGAAACCTATTTTATGAGTTTTATGCAGTCATGAGTTGATAGGGGCTGACGAGGAACGCAAAGCCCCTCTTTAAATGAATCAATCTGTTTGTTGTTTGAATGTAGGACTTTCCTCATGCTCCAGGTTCAGGACAATGAATATCTACAGTAACTGTTACACAAGGGCTGCAGATACTGACTGACCCCGTGCTGTTACGCCTTTGTGAAATGTTTCCCTGACTGTATCAGAAGGATGTGTGAACCAAGTTGGCAACGAAAAACCTTAGCAATACGGTTGTTTTATGTGATGAGGGCTCTGAAGGTCTTAGATTTTTCACAGTCACGTGTTTCTGAGGGCTTGAATCAATATTTCTGTGTCAAAACAGCCAGTAGCCAACATGTTGTATTGTTATTTAAATCAGAAGTCCTCATGGCACATAGAGGGAGTAGTAAACAGAGGAAAAAGAAGTCTCCATGCATTAGTTAGTTTTGCAACACACTGCAATAACAGTTGCAATGCATTGCAATAGACCATGGCATTTTAAGGCAACAACATCCACAGATTTAGTATATCCAGACAATGAGTATTCCTAACAGAGACTCAGTTTCTGCAGGCTGGATCACATCATGTGATGCAAAATCTTAAAGGCAGTGGGACCTATTGAGTGATAAATCAAACATTTATTACTGATTTTAAATCAAAATTAAATTTAAAAAAACAGTTTAAACAAACAAAGCAAATAATAAAATGTATAGACTTCAATAAAATTAAGTAATAATAAATAAATAAATAAATTTACCAGACCAGATGTGTAAATATATATGAAACAGTAGAATATCCTCATAACTAATTTGGCTGTTTAAATTTCTTTTTTCACCAAAGTATTTGTTACTTGACTAAGCAAGTCGTTTCAGGCACAACATAGAGCTCACCAACAGTAATAAGAGGGCAATGTTCTCTTGACTTCAGTCGACAGGAGCCCTATTAATTGCATTTCTATACTTTTTCTTTGTCAGTTTTGAAATTGGGCAATGCACTTTTATTCATAAATTAAGGGTTTTAAAGTTTTATAGCCCTGTTTTCTCAGATAATGCAGTTATATAGGAACAGGGATTAAGGCACTTTAATTACAAAAGCAAACAAAATAAAGCTGGTATTTGGAGATTCAGATTTACATTTACATAATGTAAGTAAATAATGAAAGAAATAAACTTAATGTTATTTGTTTATTCCAAACCCTGTGAAAGCCCATCGGGCCTTTTTCATAACAGACATTTTGACTCATCATAGCAGGAAAAGCACTGGTGTAATTAATACCATTAACATCTGTAATAATTAAGCCTTAATAAGCCGTGTTAGTCAGCCAACATGTACAATAGTATGACCCTGTAACAGGTAAAGCTGAATTGAGTGCAGCCCTAGTTAATATTATTAATTACGCCTGTGCTTTCCCTGTTATGACATGTCAAAGCATGGATAGATCCCTGTCTGTCGTTATATTTGAGAATTTTGCATTACAGGAAAAGACCCTACAAATTCACATAGCTGGATCTACATGATGCCACCAAACATGGCTCACCCTGACAAGTCCAGCAAAACTAACAGTAGAGTCAGGGATGCTTTACACAGCCGCACAGTCCACAGAAGAGTTCTATTCATGCACAATAAGTGAAAACACTTCCATGGGTGAACAATGCGGCATGTAGGGCCTTTAAGCTACTCTACTGCTAAACTTGTAAACTTTGATCTTTCTTTTTTACAGGTCTGCAGTTTCAAAATCACTACCAATAGAAAAGGGATTACCAATTAAAATTACTCTTTGCATATGCACATATAGATATATTAAAAAATATATTACCGCTCTGCATTGAGAGCCAATGTTATGTTAATCACATTAGCCTTATACCGACCTCATTATAGTTTCATGGTCAGTGTAGCATTTCATTACCGAGTGTGCATGTTAATTATAGAGCAGCAGCATTATTATATCGAAATGGTATTATGTGTTTCCAGTTAAATTACAGCAGAATGATATGTTTCACAGCCCTGAGTGCTTAATGCATGTGGTGGTAGTCGTCTTCAAAATGTATTCAGTTTTCCTTCACTGACTCACATATTCTTAGTGAGTGGTAATTATCAGCAAAACTATCATAAACCACATTAATTATATCAAGTGACACTCAAAGGCTTATCCCTGTGTATTTACTGCATATGGAGATTGAAGTGATTGTGATTCAGAGCTCTTCTGCTGTGTTGGATCATGCATGAGCGGTGTTTCGTGGCTGTTGTGAGCTGACTGAAGCGGTCTGTGATAGCGAGTGGTCAGGGGAAAGCCTGTCCGGAGCCAGAGTGAATGGTCCTTTGTGGGACAGACACCTGCAGAGCTCAGCCTCCTGCTCCTGAAGTGATTAACATGCACCTCCAACCTCCCTGGCCTTCCCACTCCCCAGTCCCTCGGCCACCCATCCTGGCGCTGCTCTGTTGTCTTGGCACCTGTTCTACATCGCCCATCCTGCAAAGGCTATAACTCATGTCTTTGTTTGGGCCAGGCAAATGAAGCGCTATTGCAGAGCTGTGTTAGAGCTATATCGATTGCCTCTGTCAAGGGGTTAAATTTAGAAGTTTTGTAAAAGGTACACAACATTGCTTTGTTTCAGCAGAGGGGTTTCAAGATGATTTGTACAAAATGTGTTTTGCTCTTTTTATGTCAGTTTTAAAAATTACTTCTATTTCTGTTGAGCCAGTGGGAAGAGATAGGGACCCAAAGCAGGAGTTGCTTTTCTTGCGCTAAAGTATGAATGCAAACAAGCCAACTTTTATGGTTAATTTAATTTGTTTTTGCTCAGATTGATGAAGGTGACAGTAGGCTACTGTAACTTCTGTGTAACAAAAAAAATGCTATATGTAAAAAACATCCAATCTGTAAGAAATTTTAACTGTAAATTTTAACTTCAGTCTTCTTTTAACATTAGCAACACAAATGTTAGCCAGCTAATATGCTGTTAAAGATTAGCTTTTTGTACACGGTGATACTATTTACCGTACCAGCCTGTTATCTTGAGCAAGAATCCTAGAAATACTTGAAAAACTTTAATTTTTTCTTTTATGTGTGTACATTTTCAAGGCAGATATGTTTAGGCAAACGTAATTCACTTTACTCAACCACTGACTGAAAACATCAGTTAATGTTTTCAGTTTTATTTCAGAGGATATTAGTATCTGTTTCACACATGGTTTTATTGGACTAAGATAGATGTTAGTTTCTCCAACTGACAGGCATCACCTGCACTTTACTACTACCACCAGGTTGTATTTATTTAGGTTATCATTTTTTTTCTTTCACTAGTTTTGTAGCTTGACACATGATGCTAATGCTACATAGAGTCATGTGCTGAGAAAACCTTCTAACAGCTAATGGAAGTGACACACCTCTCTTCTTGGGACTCTATTCTCTTCCTGTTGTCTAAGAGACCTGAGGTCCCCTGACTTGAGGTCTGCAGTTGGACCGTCTTGAAGGTCTTTGGTTCAGGTGAGGCTGTTTCATTCTGTAGCATAATCAGGATGATTGTTCTGCATTTCTTACATTTTTTGTCAAAGATGCTTTTCTCTTGTTAGTAGCCGATATGGGAAGAATGAATTAGCTAGGCGATTTTGGGCCACAGTGTGAATACACCCTGTTCTTCTCAGCACCATACCACACTCTGATCTTTTCTACAACTAGACGTTTTTTTATTTGAAAGGAAAACTTTCATTTTCTTGCTGGGTGAGTTTGGGTGAAGCTAGGACGTTCACTGTTATAATGTTGATAACAAAGTGTTAGCCTTGGATTTGAATTGTAATGTTCAGTGTCATGTGATACTGCCTGCATGTATTTTCCTGCTCTTAAAGATGACATTACAGTTTAGTGCTACATTTGTCAGTGGCCACTGAGTGTAATGAAGAGTGAATGCCTCTACCTGCTTGGCCTGTATTTCACCATTAATGGTATTTTTAAGCACCCATATAACCCAGCCATCGACTAGTCAGCCCTCAAAATGTTTCAATCGTTATTGGTTTGATTTATCAATACAAACCACCAATTTATTATATATTATAATACATGTCTATTAAGTTCTAGACAAGAATGCTTTATTATTCCCATCAAAATGTTGTTTATGCCAGGGGACATGTTTTCAGTCTATAGTTGTTTGATAGTATCATGAGTCATATTCTCACCAGCTTTCATTTTTTGAATCGTCTGATGATGTGTTATAACCTTAAATGCCGGGGTCAGTGCAGGAAGCACTCTACGCTGCCAGACGCACGATGATGCTTGTGTCAAAATTGGTTTTAAATTAGATTTTTGTGGCATCATCTCCGTACCCAATTGTTGGGACCTCGGGTGGCATTGTTATTAGAACATCAGCCAGCCTGTGCTTTGTAACATGCTGACTCGCTGATAATCCACCACCCTCATTCTTACACCCTCCCTGCGTTATGGGCTCTGCATTAGAGCGCTGATTAAATTCCTCTCCTGAATATTCCTGAAACCTGTCTGTCCCCTCTCCACTCTCTGCCCTCAGTGAATCGACGGCAGCATAGCACACACAGACCTGTACTGAACATTATATGTACAGTGTATGGTAATGTGGATTCTGCCTGATGGCTTCCACTTGAGACAACGTCCCTCCCCATGCCCCCTCCTCCACTCCCAGACTTGGGTCTTGAGGATTAACCCTGCCCTCTACATACTGGCCTGCCTTGATTATGTCTAGGGATAAGAGCTGCTTAATTGTAATCACTGGAGCTGTCCTGAGCGCTGTCAACACAGGAGCATGGATCAGTCCAGGCAACACGCTGGAGATGGATAGATAGACAGAGCAAGGAAAAGCAACATTCCCCTTCCTCCTCAGAAACACCCAGGATGACCACATTTTCTCACTAATTGACTGTCTTTGCAAAGGAGGTTATGTTTTTAATCCCATTTTTCTGTTTGTTGTCAGTTAGCAGGAAACTACTCGTCAGATCTAAATGAAAGCCATCAAGCACTTTACACTTTTAATTATAGATGCTGAGCTATGAGGTGTAAAAGAAAACCAATAACGCAGCATGCATCCATTTAGGCATGGCGTGGCCTTTGTGATGTAAAGTGGCATAATTTGATAATGTATTTAGCAATTACGAATAAAGTTCGATGACACATCCACTCCAAGTGTTCCTGCATTTTACCAAGGTGATGTGACACATTGAATTACCTGAAGTCAGTATGAATCACTTGACTTTGGATTTCAACTCTGTATCGAAAAGCTCTTATAAGATGAAATCGTCTAAATTTACTGGAATCTACTGTGGCATCTAAACTGGTGCAATTGGTTTATTTAACATGGAAGATACATGTATTGCATTGGTATTGTTACATGTAAATACAATTTTGCAGTCCTTGTCCCTGGTTAGGCTTTTTAGAGAATAAAAGACATAATACAACGCTCTAAATCAGCCATAAAGACAAACAATAAAACAGACATAGATGAGCAGCCACTACATACACTGATTGTAACAAAAACATAAACTGTTCAGAATTTATTGACATATTTTATAGTTGTAAATCTTCAAAATACTGATTTGCCGGCAGCCTTTCTCACCAATAATTTGTGGCTTTGTTCCTATTTGACGTTTGCACCAGAGCTTGAAACTGTGAAATGAAGTTGGCACATCATTAGATGGTTCAAGGGGGGATAAGGCTCCTGAACAGTAGCTGTAATTTGTTTGCTTTAGACGGTGATTGCTTCACAAAGAAAGGTTGGGGGAAATTTGATGAGATAGTACAAACTTAACTATTTCTCTGCAATGTGAGAGAATATTGTAAACTAGAGTCAGCATACCAAGGGCTTTGCCTTCACCCACCACCTTGTAAAGGCTGCACTGAGGTGAGATGCCTTTGCTGTGCGGTGGTGAGGTGAATTTTTCTGTTAATGGCTTCTTCATAAAAGGTTTTGTAACACTCTTTGTCAAGTGCTGTCTTGTAGGGTATTGGACTTTGGCAAGCTGTACTTTTGTGCTTTTCTTGGATATAATCTCGATGCTCAGTCACAGAGTGCAGAGCAATCCATTTTGGCTGCCTCAGAATTGCCTATCTGCTTTTTCCTGCTGTCTTCATTTGAACCCAGATAAGCAGCAAAAGTGAATCATGGGTTGGTGGTCTGTAGTGAAATGCAGTGTGAGAAAACCTTGTCCTCTTGAACTTTCTACTGAGTGCAGGCCTAGCCCTCTGGAGAGTACAGCTTGATGTCTGTTCCACTGAAAAGGACATCTTTATGCCAAAAAACCCTCCAATGAACATTTTTAGAGGAACAAGTAAATTGAGACAACTCTCATGTTAAAGGCAGTCTAGCGGAACAGGTTGGCCATCTGGCATTTTAGTCGTGGCAGAGCTGAGGTCAAATCTCAGGCGACCTGTCCTTGGTGCACTACACCATCCCCCTCGAATGCACTTTGTCCCATTTTCCCCTTGCAGTGTTTGGGTGTTAATTCAATCTGAATAATTAATCAAAATGGTATTGAAATCACAATATGGTTAAGTCCAATATCCAAATCACAGGAGCTGCAATTTTTTGATAAAGGAAAAAGATGTCTCAACATATCATTATAAGTTAAGCTCTTTGGTGCTAAAGAGATGCCCCGACCTACAAATCATATTCTCCAGACGTAAGGGAACAGCTTGTTTGGTGCAGACTTCAGCAAGAATCACATCATCATTTTCTTATGTTTTCAATTCATATGCAATACACTTATGTCCATTCCCATTAAAATTGTGACTCATATTGCAATCAATATTGAATACCTGTCAAAGTAATTGCAAAATGTTTTTGTTTTTGTTGCATATAGTTAAGCCCTAGTGTTAATATTAGCAGGTGATTTATGATCTTGATGGAAAATTAATCAAGTTTATTTAGGTGGTGGGTATCTATGATTAAACACAATTTGATGTGGATCCAAACAGAAATCTGGTCCGAGTGGACAATACATAGGTACCAAAGGTTTTAATGTATGCATTGTTTTGTGGTCGGTTGTTACAGATCTGGCTATCGAGCTTGATATTGGATTAGGCTTGATTGAATTAAAGGGCTGTTTGGCCTTGGTTGAGGTATGCGCTCTGCTGAGTGTTGTTCTGGTTATGTGCGTTTTCACCCACTCTAGTTAAGAGTCGAAGTTTAACATTTTTGGATGTATAAAATTCCATTTTCTTGCCTTGAGTTAGATGAGAAGATTGCACTATTTACAATTACATTTAATTCATTTAATAAGCAAGACACCAGAGATTAATTTGCCATAATGACAAGTCATTTCACTCTAATCTAATTTCTTTTAGAAATGGAAGGTCACCTACATTTGTCTTCTACTTACATTTCATTGAGCTTTAAAGATGAACATTGGGAGTATTGTTGTCAGTGGCAAAATGTACAGGCACACAGCCCACTGACAACATGGGGGGCCTGAAACCACACTTGAAACACAGAGAAGCAGCCAGCGACAGTTTTAGTCTAGAGAGACAAATCCTTAGGGTTATAAATGTATGCAATATGCTTGAACGTCATTAGAGATTTCGATTCTTAGGTTCTTTCCTCTGTCTGTATTAATTGTTTGCTCTCCTGCTGCGCTGAGCTAAACAGTTTCATTTTCCTGAGCATTCACAGGAGGTGTAATTGAGGTGTGGAAGGTAAGAGAAAACATACTAATCCATTTGTGAGATTTAACTGAGAAATCGCAGCAGAAATAGTCAGAGCAATTACAGCTTGAAGGGAATAATGAGATCAATGTTTCAGAATTTCTTTTGATGTGAGTGGTGAGTGATGCCTAACTTCTGATGAGCTACAAAGACAGCAATTAAAGACTGCTGTTCTTCATTAATAACCTAAATGTCCATCATTTTCTGAAACAGAGATTATTTTGAATTCAAGTCTTTTGTTCAATTTTCTACCTACAGATTGCAATACGCAATCATTTCACTCTGAAAGTTGTTGCATTGTGGGAAATGCATCAATACCTAACTTAAAGAAATAGTTTTAGGACATTTAGGAAATACATTTATTTTGCTTTTTGTCTGAGAGTAGATGAGGAGATTAATACAACTCTCATACCACTCTCATATCTGCCTGTTAAATGGAAACTACAGTCAGCACCACGTTAGCTTAGCTTAAGATAAAGACTATGTTGGAAACAGCTAGTCTGGCTCTGTCCAAAGGTAAAAAAAAAATCTGCCACCCAGTAAACATGTTCAGCCCAAACACCAGAATGGATGTTGGCAATGTGCATTCTGCAAAACACGGATATGTTGAAAATGTATGTTTTATATGTTGAAACTTTACATTTCTTTATGTTCAGTTATCAATTTTATGTTCTGACAGCGGTGTTTATGGTTGGGTTTAGGCACAAAAACCACTTGGTTAGGGTTAGGAAAAGATAATGTGTTAGCCGACTTGGTTCTGTTGTCACAAACAGCTGGAAATAGTTTTGACATCTCTTAAAATGTCCAGCGGTTTACACTTGTCTCCAACAGTGACAGCCTTCTCTACTAGCTGTCACGCCACCAGTATCCCCTCTTACTCCAGTTAGAGTTAGAGGGGATAGAGTTAAACACATATCTGGGTTTTGTAGAAATCTAAAATGCCAACATTTTATTCTGGCTACCGGGCTGACATGTTACATCTTGTTTGTTTAATCCATAAAAACAGTACAAAAATGAAAAGTGATTTCACAGAGGGTCATGTGCTGGACTATTTCTTGGCTGTTTGCCTCGCAAAATCACATTGAAAAGAAGACTCCAGGAGGCTGATGGAAAAGGAAGGCTAGGGGAACGAGCCAGGCTATACAAAAAAAAAAAAAAGTGAAATTAAAGTACATGAGGCTGGCATTTCCCTTTACTTTGTGCAATTTCAAATTTCATGAAAAAAAAATCCAAACTAGAAAAACAATACACATTCTGTGCAGCCATTTTCATATTTGTTGCCCTGGCCAAGTCACAACAGCTAATTTATGCGGAGGTCATGCGAGATGGCCTCATGAAGAGGCTGTCAAATAAAGACAGGAAAATGTTTTTCTCCCCTACTTAAGAGCTGGCAGCAAATATAAAGGGACACTGTCAGAACATGAATGTGGCGGAGGAGATGCCAGCGTATTCATCAATGCCGGGCTTTATGTGTGGGAGAGTTTTTGATGTGCAGGGCTCGCGCTGCAGCGGTCTTCTGTGGAGGGTGAAAGCCAGGAGCTTTGCCCAGCTGGGACTGAGCGATGGTGGATGCAAGCTGTCTTTCCTGCCTCCTACTGCAGAAAGTTCTTGTAAGACTAGAGGAGAAGTAACCAGAGCGTGGAAAGTAGCAGTGTACCATCCCATTACAAGAGACTTTGGTGTTTGGAAGTGACTCGTTTTGAGTTTGTGACAGCTTGATTGGGAACCTCACTTAAATGTTTTTTTGGGTGCTGGCTCATTAATGAAGCATGTGTTTCCTCTTCCTAACTCTCCCTCTATCTGAGTGCAGGTTTCTCAGATGCAGAGCTCTGTGCACCATGGAGGAGCAGTGCAAATGAGGGTCTCACCCAGTGTTGTGGTTGTGATGAAATCAATTCTGGCTGCTGCAGAGCTTTGCAGCATAGAGGGCAGTGCTGCAGTGTGCATGAGGCTCCATTAACCATGTACTGCACTAACGTAAATGCTACACACACGCGCAAAGTAATAAAAATGTCCAAAGCAGACACGTCATATGAGACATTAAGACAAATCAAGCTTACTCAGCACTAGAATCCATAAACAGTAATTAGCCCAAATTCAATGGTTGATAATTCTCCAACAAGAAACACTTGGCTAAGCTTTTTTGTGCCCTACTTTGACAGAAAAATGAATAAATTCAGCCACCTCTCATGTCCTCTTTTGTTGCCATGGTGTCCGCACTAACTTGTCATCATCATATTCGCAGGGAATACTGTAATCCTCTTATTCTGCTAGTACCCCCAAACTACACTTCACGCAGGTCCTGGCCGAGCTCCTGCTGTGTGAGCCTATTTGTATCGAGGTGTTAGGCTTGAATTACATCTGCTCTTCGGGTTCAACTTCACTGAAGTCATCCTGTGGCAGCGCTACCTTAGAGCATCATGAGATCCCCACAGGCACCACCATGGCATGAAATGATTTGGATCGATCTGCGCAAGCCAAATGTGCATCTCCTCCCTGCCTGTGTGGAAATCAGAGCCTAAGCGATTGAGCTGTTCCCACAGACTTCTTCCATTTCAGCTGAGCTCTTTGAAAGTGCTGCAGGCCCGCGGGTGGGTGCTGTTGGATGGGTGATGGGTGTTCACTATTGCGCTCCAAGCCAGCCACACAGACCCAGCAGGAGGCTTCAGCTACTGGAGGTCCATAGGGAAGGAGGAAGTGAGGGAAAGAAGGAAAGAGTGAGGGAGCAGAAATGGAAGGGAATAGAGAGAACACTTGGCGTTACTGGAGCTCGGATTGATTTAATCAGAGCATTAGTTGGGGGTTGTGTAGTGTGTGTGTGTGAGTGTGTGTGTTATTTGTGTGTGTGTGTGTGTGTGTGTGTGTGTGTGTGTGTGTGTGTATAGAGGTGGGAGAGCTGGCTCTGAGAAAAAAAGGTTCACTTATAATGACGAGAGAGGCGGTCATCAGTCTCAGCCTCTGTGGTAATCTAAGTGTTAACCTTAGCAGAGTTAGTGCTGTGATCTCTCTGCTCCAATGTAATGCAGTGGCTGTAAGTTTTAACAATGAAAGAATTCAAGTGTACATTCATGTGATATCTTGATACATAGCACCTCTTTTATGAGAGATCAGAGCAGGGCATTTCTTTTTCTAGTCACAGTTTCCAGTGAGGAGAAAGAGTAGTTTAAGGTTCAATTATCACTTAGGCACTTAAAATAAAATAGCCAGTATGTAAAATCATGGCCGACCATGTCAAAATCGAATGACTTCCAGTGATTACAGTGATCATAATATATACTACAAAAATATTTTCCAAAAAGCAATTCCACCATTCATCATTCTAACATTGCCTTATTTTATCAATTTGACAGTAGTGTTGGCCTTTTTTACAGCCTGTTGGATTTTTTGTCTGCTCATGCTCATAAGCCCCTTTCACACATGCACCGTAACTCAGGATTAATCCACAGTTAACCCGCAGTTTATGTGAACGCAAATTATTTGCCCGGGCTTCACCGTGCCAGCTCCCTAGTTCTAAATCCAGGTGAACCACATGTGTGAATAGAGGAGACAATCGAGTGACGAGTGATTTTACAGTGAGTGAGTGGGCGTGTTGATGACGTGTAATCTTCTGTGTTAGTGCTGGTTTAATCAGCCATAACACATACTCAAACATACACACGTGAAAATGGGGTTTAAACTGTTCATTGTCAAAGTTCTGCAAAACATCTGTCCAGAATATTTCCCTGCTCTGTCTCTTGTACTACCATTCATGATGCTGCTGGACACAGAGCCACAATGCTGCAGCTTTCTTTCTACGGTGGGATCTTCATTCACAAGTGTAGCTGCTTTGTACTCTTCTCTGCTTGCCTGTATATTACTTTCCACTCTTTCGTGGATATTGCGGCTACTTCCAAATACATGTAGTATTGATATCAATGCAAAAACAGCCATCATTATGGATAAGTCATAGCCTCCTACCCAAGCGCTGCCCCTCACCCAAATAATACTTCACGTTGGAGTATTTCCAACATGTGTGAACACGTCTGACACGGACAATCTCCTGTTGAACAAACAAATGTGGACAATTTCCTGATCTGATTCTCTGGATATTGCCTGGAGTTTGTGTGAAAGGGGCTTTAGAGTTATATATGTAAGCTTCAATAGAATTACTTTCTTTTTTGGGGAACAAGCTGCAAACACAACACTTTGCCAATGTGCTGCAACTAATTATTTATACATCCAGCAGACACAGAGCAACAGTAGCATTTATTTGGAGTTGTGTTTCTGGCAAACTGACCAATGGAAACAGACCAAAACAATAAGTTGCTGGCCATAAAACCAAAACAATTAGTTGAAAGACCGTAAAACACCCTGGAACTGAGTGGCCAAGCAGCCACTTTGACATCACACACAGTCAACTGATCCATTGTTAATACAAAATATTTATTAGCGCAGCTTTAAAAAGATGGTTTACCTTCTCCCATTCAATAGATTATGGAGCTGTGAGGCATTATGGATGAATGTATAAATGTCAGACTAATACAAGCATTCTAGCAAATGGTGTTATATTGCAAGAACACTGTGCTCAGTTTATTTTAGGCTATATTAAAAAATCCATGCTTCATGATTAGATTGATTCCACAGCGCTGACTTACTCATCCTCGACACACTGATATCAACACAGTATGTCACTCTGTCACAAACACCCTTAACACCCCATCCCCCTTTTTCATCACTGAATCACTTCAAACAGATGCTGACTCCAAGAATGACAGTACAGTGAGTAAAAAAGAAGGAGAGGAGGCAGGCTCTGTGGGAATGAGAAGTCAGGAGGGGATGGGGGGGATGGATGCAGGGGCTGATGGGATTGAATGGTAACTGATCCCTTGGTGTTGCTGGCAGGGCATGGCAGAGGAGGAAGCCATTTCCCACAAGGGCCCTGTTAGCCCACAACATTTGTCATGGTGAATGATGTAATGGGCTTTGTTAAAGGATTGTGTCTGTGATTTGTTTGCGAGTGTGCACTGACATACTGTATGACATATGCCTGAGCTCCCCTCCTTAGACAGTGAGATCTCATCAGTGTGTGTGCTCGCTCTGGCCGAGTTAATTGAAAGCTCTGGCAGTATTTTCTTCTCCTTCCCTTTCTCCTTCTCTTTATATTGCTTATCACAGGAGCACTGGCTTTAACAATCTATGAGAAGTAAGCCAAATATGTTCAGATCAGTCACTTGTTAAGAGTTGTATATAATGTAAGCCTTTACAACCTGTGAAGATTACACTATATGGTGAGGAAATCCCCTTCCTCATTTTCACTGGCTTTTAAGAGATCTCTCTCGTTCTGTGCTTGTGTGTTTTGAGATTGACTTAAGTAAGAGTGATCCGTGGTGTTAGGTACCCACAGAATTTGTGTGCATAGAGGCATCTGAAACTCAAGCAAGCAAATAAACATAATCACAATCATACTTTTAGGTTTCAAATTAAAAAACATGACTTAGTAGTAACTCTCACCTCACATCATTTTCACATCATTATCACCCAACTCTGCACTTCACCTCATCTTTATTGAGTGTTTTATCATATGTCAGCTAATTTTGCAGTGATTCCAGGGCAACGCAGAAACTCAAGTGCTGAGATACACATAGGATGCGAGGTCTTTACTGAAGACACGGGCGGTCAAACACAAGAGATCAAGCCGAACAAGGCAAACAAATCCAGGCAGAGAGCTGGAATAATCCAAAACACAATAAACAAAGCTATGTACAAAACCGTAGAAACAAACAATAGGGGTACATCTTAAGTCGATTAAATTGTATCTTGCATCTCACTTACATCTTAGCTTCCACCTGGAGAGAGGCAAGGAAACCATGCGAAGAGAGAGGAAACAAGGAAATATGTTTTAAGAGTAATGAGACGTCCTTTCCTCTGGGGCGTCATGTAAAGCGACATCTGCCATCCCATTAAAATGTGCAAGCCATAGGGGTAGATCATGGCGTTCAGCTGAAAGTCTTCCGAGAAGGCTGCTCTTGTGTAGCCTAGCTCATGGCCCCTCGGAGCAGGAATAATGCTGCCTTCCATTGCTCTCGGAACTCGGGAAAACAAAGACAGTAGTCATCCAAGTCGGTATTCAAAGTTGGAGACTCTGGCAAAATTCACCAAACCCGACTTCACAGCAGTATGGCGGCCCACATACGGAACAATTACTTTTAACCTCTTGATCACTTTTTACTTTATGTACTGTTTGTTTTGTGAAATCTATCTTTCCATCTAAATAGAACTTTGTAGTTGTCATTTTCACTTTCATTCGGTTGATTTGTGCTCAGTAGAAGTCTTTCAGAGCCTACTCTTCCTGCCCTTAACTGTTAAATCAGCGGCTGTAGTTGCTTGTGTTTAAACATCTGTTTGCAGCAGGCGTCTGTGTTTTTTTTCTGAGAAGATGCCCTGGAATGCTTTAGATTGGAAGTCAGACATACCAACTTGGAGATATCGACTTGCTATTGAAGGCAGCATAAGTTCGAACCAAAACGGCCAGGAACAACAGCTAGGAAATGTCAAATAAAAGACGTGAGATGTACCCTAGGAGACTGACTGATTTCAAGACTGGGGACAGGTGAGTAATTGGAAACAAGTGCAGATAATCAAGGAGACAGGAAACACATGAGAGTAGGGACTGAAATGACAGGAGATGTAAGCGTTTCAACAGGGAATGTTATATGCACAGATTATGGGGATGTTTCAAATTGTTTTAGTTTCATGGCCACCAAACTACTGTTATGGTCCGTTTAAATTCATCCCATCGCCAGTAGCATGGCTCCAAATGAATGTTAACACTGAAGCTGAGTTTGCAGGATGTGCAAATAGGCCACCGTTTGCTACTAGCGCGTTAAAAAAGTGGGAGCCAATAGCAGCTAAAGAGCCAGATATTTTGCTCAGCATTGAGTTTTGAGACTAAAACAGACTTCAATAGGGCATAAATTTTAGACTTTATATTCACCATGGTCCAGACACACAGCTCCAAATTAATGCTAATGTTTCTCAGTATTTGCTGGATGTGTAAATAAGCAAATGTTTGCAAGCACATTAGCTGTGTCAACTTTATAAATGTTGTGTTTACAGCTTGTTACGCTGGTAAACTGCAGCAGGCTGTATTCTGAGACTAACATGAAAGACGATATAATCAGGGATACTGATTTGATTCGAGGCTATGATAAAGATACTCTGCTCACTTTTCTATTCCTTTCAGTCACCACTAATCTCACTATCACATTACTAAAAAAAATCAAACACCCTTTTCATGAATTGTGAAGCTGCCTTATTTTCCATTTATAGGATTTAAAAGTCTTTTAGCTTCACAAGACGCATTTTCCTTCTTGAATGAGATGACATTCACTTTCAAATAAGCTGTCACAAAATTAATTACCACTCTTTTGGACTTGCAAAGTTCTCCACTAAGAGTTGATGATTAATATCAAAAGAAGCATAAGCTACTGTTATTTCTTCAGAGTGAGTGGAAATTACTCGTGCAGTCTATCCATCAAAGTAATGTGTGCTTTCGAATATTCTCAGATGTCTGGAATAGTTTTCTTTTTTGAAGTGTGACCCATTATTTTCAGTCTGTTTCAGATTTGGATGATACTTTCAAGTCAGGCTCTCCTCAACAAAGTCATTCAAAAAAATATGACAAAAGAATGAATTAGGCCTTTTCTAACTTTTGTTCGCTCTTCGGTGTTTCTCCTTAATGGAAAATAATCTTAACTTAGATCATCATTCCTGACCTTTTCAAAACTTTGCCAAGTGCAGAGATTAAAATAAAGAGGAGAATATGTGATTTTCATACAAATACACCTCTGTTTGACCTTGGTGAATGCATTAATTTAAGCACCACAGCCCCAATGTAATAATACTCCATATGCTGGGTATCTCACCCACTTCTATCACAAACATACACTTCACCCAATCACTATTAAAACCCCAGATGTTCCTCTGCCAGCGCTCTTTAATATGCAGAAAGAATCTGAAAATAATTAAACTCTACGACGAGTGATATGACCCCAATTACCTCATTCCGACTGTCGTAGCTGCGTGGACAAGACTAAGGTTTGGGCATTGCAAATGTCAGTGTCGTTGCAGAATCACAGCGTGTTTTCTATAATCAGGATTATGCACTTGGCACACAAGGTGTAAACAGCTCATCAGGATATAGAGAATACATTTGTTTTTTGTTGCTCTGCTCTGTTATTTTTGTTCGTCTGTCTATTATTGCCTTGTGGAGATTGTAGCTGCAGTACAAGATGGTGTAGATTAAGTTAATTCTCTGAAATTACAATGCAGTAAACTGTTTAAACAAGTTTCTGAATACAGAGTAATCCTTTAGACTGTTTTCTGTGTGAAATGTTTCAAGCAAGAATGGTCACAGCTTGAAATGGCCTCAAATAATCTCCTGTCTCAATATAATAGCCTATGTTAATCTGTTGTTTCCTTGTTGCTCTCCGTCTATACTACACTGCGCACAAATAAGTAACATTGGTTGCACCAGGGGGATTTAGAACGTATATTTCAGAGCTGCAAATCAATTGGTTGACCGCAGGCAACAGAGATATCTGAGTGCAGTTTGACACCAATTCCAAATGCCATGCCATCCTCCTGCATGTCTCTCCTTTTGTAGCCGCTCCCGCTGGGTCTGCAATCTGCATTCAGCTGTTCGGGACAGCGTATGAATATTCTGAGCAGTTCTTTTGCATACACGGCAAAGCAAAGCAAAGCAAAGCAAAGCAGAGCAAACCCAATCGTGGCATTTGCTAAAAGATGCCGTGAGGCAACCAGTTTTCAGAGAGCTCACTGTGCGACGAGATGGCCCACATTGCACGCCTATGTCTTTGCTCCACCCAGGGACTCGACTCTCACTTGAATGATTGACAGGGCCTCAGCACTGTAGCAGCCAGGCCTTTACCATGTTCCATATTTGTGATGAAAAATTGTCCCTGTCGTCCTCCCCCTCATCTCCTCCTCCTTCTTGTTCCATCCTAATCTGCTCTTATGGGTCTCAGCCCGTGGCGTCTTAAACCCCTCCGTCTCCAACAGCTGCTGAGGACAGGGAGGTATAGAGAGATTAAACGAGTCTTTGCGGCGCCCTGAAGGAATACCACATGCCTCTATGCTTCCAGCCCCTTGCTAGTGTCTTTGATCCACTGTGTTTTCCAACCCAGTGGAGTCCTGCTGGGTGCAAGGGGGTTCCTACACATGCCAACCTACATACAGTCTACTCTTTAGACTTCGTGGTGGCTGTTGAGTGTATCAGTGTTGTCTAGTTCAAGGCAGATAAAAGGCTCAGCTGCTTTCAAACTCGTGATGCTGGAGGAAACCAGTGCATGGAGAGCTTCTTGCTCCAGATGTCAGTAGAGATTTGTCACCCTTTTTTTTTTTAAAGATTTTTTTGGGGCATTTTTTGCCTTTATTAGACAGCAGAAGCAGATATGAAATGGGGAGAGGGAGGGTTATGACATGCAACAAAGTTCTCTGGCTGCAATCAAACAGGCAATGTGCATCCAGGCAGCATGTATTTTAACCATTATGCTACCAAGGTGCTTCTCGTTGGTGCAGTGACACTACTGGTTTCTTTTTTTTGCTGCTGTTTGGTCTCATATGAAGCTTTCTTTGCAACTTTGGATACTAGCGCAGGCCATGAATAAAGCAGTGGAATCAGTGAGATCAGCTATAGTGCAAGATGGATCGGACATGATGACCAACCTCTGGGGAATGCCTGTCGACTCATATTAGCCATATGCAATTAATGGCATGCGATGGCTCTGGATGACGCACAGACAAATGAATGAGTGTGGACATCATTCATTTCCCTCTCCGCTCTTGTAGTACAAGGGAAGCACACAGACCTGTTAAACAGGACGGATACAGCAGCGCTTTCCCTTTCTCTTGCATGCTTTCTGCCTTTCATCCAACCTCATTGTTGAAACCATCTCATCTGACATTCACCTTAGATTTTCTTCCATGAGTGCATATACGTTGAAAACCAAGCTTTCCATATGAGCAAAATAATGAATGTAAAGCTCTAATAAGTCAAAATGTGCTACCATGATATGGCACTGACACTTTCGTATTATCTGTTAGTAACATATGGTCTAACAGGTAACTGAAGTAGATTCTAAAGTCTGTTTGCCAGCAGAGATGATGTTTAAGTCACGCTATGGAGCAGATTTGTCCGACACAGAAGCAGAGCGAAGCCTCACTCGCTGGCACATGAGGGAAAGTGAAGCAGTGCATGCGAAATCTCAGGGCTGCTGTAACCCTGGTAACGTTCAGAGGGAATTTGGAGGATGGGTGATAGATTATTCTCAGTGAGCATCCACTAAGCTAATACAGTCTGTCCCTCAAGTGTGTGTAATTTTCACATTTGGTCCCCGTACAAACCTCCTGTGGCTTTTAATTTCGATTTACCAGTACTGAAGTGAGCCGAGATACCGATGGAAGATTATGTGGCAGTTCAGTAGTCACTGTGTTGCAAGATGACGCAGGGTAGGCTGCATTGTAGTGTGCTAATAAACCTTTCAATATGAAATATATTTTTCCTCCCTTCAAATATGGTTATCGCTTTCATCTTAGCCTCGCCTAAGTATAGGGAGGTGAAGCCAGGAGTCTGAATCCATACCAGCCAGTTGAGCTAAAAACAGATTTTCTTGAGGAGGGATCTGTACATGTTCTGCACTGTTTGAGAGACACTTCACCCCACCAAGAGGCATTTTGTAGGGCACGCTGGTTTGTAGCCCTGAGGATTCCTCTGTGTAGAGGATTACATGGCGGTAAGGCGCTCTCCTTGACATTATATCCTCTGAGTTAGAAGGTCACAGCAACCTCTGACCGAGAGGTGCTTTCCATTTTCTGCTTGGCCTTATGTCAGTCCTCAGACTCCAGAGCTTGCACCATCATGGCCATCATTACATTGAGTGCAAAAATACATTAGCGCTTACTAGGAGCTGCTAAGCTCATGCCCATCTGCTACTAGCAATGGATTAATTAAACGATTCTGCCTGGCATATTACCTTGTTATACCCTTTGTTATCTGTTTGGCGAGGATACTGACATTTCAGCATGTTATATACACTTTTTTCTAAATTCATGTGTTACACTACGTTGCATGTATCTAGGCGATTCAATTTATACCCCATTGTACTCGGGTTTTATTCGGCAAAGAGATACAGGGTACACAGGAAACCATTACTGAAAAATAGGAAATGTGATTTAAATGGGGCAGCCATTTATTTTAGTTTGCGGTCATGATGAAGACCTTATTGAAGTCAGTAGCAATCATGTTCTTATATTTGTATACATTACAAGCTCCACGTTGTCCCTGTGCGCTCTGTGCTTTGTTCCATCACACTGTGAGGAATATAATCAGTCATCATTATGTGCACCAGCCATGTTCTGCCAAGACTCTGTGTAAGATTGCATTATCCTTGCATATTTACAACTTGATAGATGTTATACAAGGGTGTAACATGTACTCTGTTCAATGTAAATTACTTTAAGGGTTATGCCTAGACTATCAAGCATACAATTGGTTGCCTTTAGTCAGTAGTTTACTTTGATGTACTGTACAATTACAAGCACAGCAGTAATAAAGGGTCACATTACAAAGCACACGCTGTTAGCAAGCTAGCTTGAATTATGTTACCGTAGGGGGACCAGGAGAGTGACAAAAATTCCCTAAAAGGAATAGTTTGGTATTTTAGGACACTTATTTTCTTATACATGTTATGGTATATATCATTGGTTTGGAGTACATGCTCACTCCTAATACAAGGCTCCAAAATTCACTTAGAGCCAGACTGATATCAGGGTTTTCAGGCATTTTATTTTAGATATTTGTTGGACCCCGCATGATATGGCATTTTTACACATGGGCAAATAAGCAGAACTAAAGGACATCTCCAGAGTTTGCAAGCAGCTCCAAGCCATGTTTACCTGCAAAGAAGGCCCTTCTACCTGCCTCAGTAATTTTAACAAGACATGAGAGTGGAGGGACGAAACACTAGGTCTGACAGTGATGCACAGAGGAGAGAGGACTCTGGTGGATCCAATCTCAAAGCACCTGGGGAACATGGGCTTTATTCAAATGAGTTTTAGTGATAGATAAAGGGTTTCCAATTAGCACAGACCCTTTCTTTTTGAAATCTTGCGATCAAATGATGTTGCTCTTTGTGGCTGGTCAAAATCAAGATGGTGATTTCAGAGACAAGGTCCCTTTTATAGTTCTTGTACCCTCCACGATTGTGCTTGTTCTTGAAGCAAAGGGAACAAAAAGCAGATTGGCACTGATCATACAGTATAGAACATAATGGTTGAATTTTAAGCACATCATTTCTTTTTTACATTTAAACGACTGAGAGAATGGTCAGGCCAAAGGGAAAGAAATACCCTTCTGGGGAGCTGTTCTCTGAGGAGTGAGGAAACATAATTTTACAGTGACGGCGCTCAGTATTTAGATCCACTGCATCAGAATGCAAGCGTGCAATTCTAATTTGGGCTTAATTTGATTTGCATTCATGTGCAAGTCCCACTGCTCCTCAGTGACTGTGTTAGCGAACTGCCATATAGGAAGAGGAAGCTTCCAGCCTTCTCATGTAGACCTCATACGGACCATTATCCTAAAGAAATTAATTGAATGATTGGTTCATTGATTAATTTTGTAAAAATAAACTAAATAAAAATTAAATCACAAAAAAAAAAATCCTGTTGGCACGTGCCTTGAAGTAATTGATATATGGCCATTAGCTCACATGTACAGGATCAGTCTGTGTTTATATGTGTCAGTGTGTGTGTAAGTGAGAGCTGCCGTCCAAGTGTTAGAGATTAATCGGTTTAGTGAAAAGATAACTAATTATAGCAGACTGGGACCTGCCCAGATCATCTCTCTCTCTCTCTCTCTCTCTCTCTCTCACTTTCTCTCTATGTCTGTCACACTCAGACACACACACACACGCACACACACACACATACACACAGACTCACACACACACACTGTACATATAAATAAAGAGTAATTAAATTACTAATTGAAACCTCAAAGCTTGCTCTAATGTACAAGTGCACCTCCACTGGACATCAGTGTTGCTTTGAGTTACTTGAAAACCAGTAATGCCTGCTACCTGTTGAGCCCCTCTTTGTTTAAAAGCAGTATTGCAATATGTACTGAATTATATGAAGAGCATGGTTTGATTTGATTGATTATAGATACAAGACAGCTTATTAAACTCATAACCAGCAGGGAATTTATAGGACTTCATTCCCTGTGTACTGCCTTAGTTGATACCTCAGTTCGAGTATTGTTCGCTCCATATGCTTGTTTAGTCTGTGATGAAGGGAGTCTGGCCTTTATACTCCCTTGAGGGCCTGTGGCCATATGTGCTCTTCGCTCCAGCCTCCACAGTTGGACCACGTCCTCTTGCATTGGCTAACAACCACTCAAAAACATATCAAGCGCCTCAATAAAACTCAGTGCAGACTTGTGTGTCTGGCATTACTTTTACTTCTTCTCTTTGGGGGAAAATTGAGGTACTTCATAAAAAATTCATGAAGTACAGTAGAAACGCTTGTGAATAACTCCAAATAGAGGATAAATGTCTAAAAAATGTATGTTTTGTAGAAAAGAAGCATGAGCCAGATTCAGAGTGTGCAAATACTCCTTCCTTTTTTCAGTATTGGGCTTCGTCTTTCCGTGTGACCTCTGTAATCCCAAAGCTGTTGACCAATCCACAGCATGGCTCACAGTCCGCTCCTTCGCCCCGGTGACAAGTCGTTTAACAACACTGACTCCGGCCATAGACAAGCCCCTGTTTGCCCAGCAGCCATCGATGTGGCCTGTCTGGAAATATCGAGGTCAGGCTAAGCCACTCTGCAGCGGTTTCTAGGGCACGACACATATCAGAACTGCGGTAGAGTTGAAATCTGGTTCAAACAGCAGCTGGGGGAGGTAGGAGAGGTGCGTGACGTCAGCTAAGTCCCCCGAACAGGAGCGCTACCACCCTCCCTCCACCCAACCCACTTCATAACCAGAGCGCAGGGACAAACGACTCACCCTAGTGGGGGTGTCAGTTGGACCTGCTGGAGGCTGCGTGAAGTTAATGTGGATAAGTGGTGTTAAGATGCACTGTGGGATTGAACCTTTCACAATGCTGTTTGACAGCACCTCCAAGTGTGTGGCAATGAAAGCGAGCGCTCAGATTGAACCCTCTTCAGATCCACATGTGGACCAGTTGTGCAGTGCCTCTTTGCATTAGCCACTCAGATTGTTCGCCGATTAAAGCTCCTTATGTCCCTGCCCACATTTTGATCCTACACTAAGACTGCGGTTTTTAAATAACACAGAATCTGCTTATTTTTTCATGAGCAGGAGTTCTTACACTGTCAGCTTTTTTTACGGTAACAAAAAGTGTTATGTAAGGAACTTAACTACAAGGAAAAATGGTCTTCTCCCTCACTACTATTGCCATTTTTATGAGGAAATGAAATGGCTTGACACTCGTAAAATGCCTAAATGTTCCTCCCAGGCTGAGGCGAAAATAGAGAACACACCGTGGCGTCCTCCCTCTTTTTTTTTTCTTTTTCTGGCAGGCCTTAAGGGACAGCAGCTCACAGGTTATTATCACCCTGTGAAAGGTTACAAATCAATACTTGTCATGACAGCAAGTTCCTCTTTTTTTCCAAGTACATCTGAGCTATAAAATGAGAATCTGTAATCTCTTCCTCCTCCCCTCCTCCTTCAAAGCTTTGGACATAATAATCCGACAGAGAGACAGGGTGATAGGTTTTCTTTTCTTTTTCATACAGTCCGTGGATTTTTGGATTTATGATATAACTACAGTCTGTGTACAACGTCATAACCAGGACACTGACAAAGCAGATCTGTCTAGATATAGAGTGTAGTGATTATCTGACAATATTTTTGAGGGTGTGCCAGCTGTAGTAACATGCAGAGCTGGATAACATTTAGACAGTGATCATTTACAAAACATATCAGTTTTTAATTAGGGAGGACAGGACAGTCAGAATTATGAATATTGATTTTTAATATAGAGTGGTTCCATTTGCATTTTTCTTTATCATTTCACATCAGACTACTATTGCGAGCCCTGCTCCCTTCAGGTTAGATTAAGGCTGTATAACATTGATTTTGATTATCATTTATTTATCATTCTGTCAATCAACTAATTGACTAATTGACCGTTACACACTGCCCGGGCAAAAAAAAGTCACACACCCTTATATTTCATTGGATCGCCTTTAGCTTTGATTACTGCACGCATTTGCCGTGGCATCGTTTTTTTTGGCATCTCATTGTTCTGATTTTCCGGCCTTCAGCTCCTCTGTTTTGAATCTTTCTCACTGCTTTCATCAGTGTCATTTTCAGCTATAGCAGGCAGCTGCTTTCAGTTTCGAAGCTCCAATAAGTGCCACTCTGCAGTACCTGCCCAACACCAAATGGCAGACAGACAAAGAAGGCAGCTAGCTGGTGAACATACTGAATAAACATACCACATTTTGCAGCTAAAGAGCAGATTTTTCCCTCCCTTGGAAACAAGACCAGACCTAAAAAGAGAGTGAATGGATGTAAACTCATCAGGTAGACAAATTGCTACTATGACTGACTACTTATCTTGTTCTGTGTCTGCTCGATCTGTAAGTTAGCAAGTAAGCAAAACAAAATATGAATGCAGATTCAAAAACAATGACAAATCTGCTACTTAGTTTTGATGACTACTGTCCGTCATAACTGAGGCCAACAAAGACTCACAAGAACAGTGCACTGCTCCTCCGGGCACAGAGTCATATCTGACCTTGTATTATGTGTCATAGTTAGAGCCCGACCGATATATTCACTGGTCGATTGATGCTTCTGTTGTTAGCTCTCCAGATATCAGCTGGGGTGGAAACAAAGTCTACCTCAGTAAGTGTGGCCTTTGAATTAGATTCCATCACTGCATATTCTCTCTTGAGGCAGCTAGCAAACGTATTGTCTGTGGCAGCTTGACATTACTCTTCAGGGGTATTTTTTTCTATAATGCGTCGAAATGAGGATGAGTCAGTTGTGAACATTTGTAACATCTCCTCCACAATATATCCAGCGACGAGCTTCTTTAGATTTTGTCCACTTAATGTCTCTCCAGTATCTGTTGTTTAGCCAGAGTCCATGCTGCTTCACCGGCAGCAGACCCCTCATTGTTTTTCTCAACAAGTTTCACATTGATGTGCTGATGTATTAGATCCTCCAGTCAATTAGATGTTGTATTTTTGTGATTGAAAGCGTTTTGTTGCTTGCACAAAGTTTGCAATGGACAACAATGTTCTTCGCGTCTTTGACTGAGAAAAACTCAAAATAATGACAGTACCTCCAGCTGTTGAGAGTGTACCTCTCTCCCTTATCCTCCATCCTTCGTTCAGTTGTTTGACTTGTAGCCGACATGACCTGCCGCGCCTAAGAGAGCAAACAAACCACATTCTGGCAATACATTAACACAGCGCTACTTAAATACAAACTGTAATATAATAACTGACTGGGAAATTGTAATCCCGTACACTGCTAAAGTGTAAAGTAATAAAATTACGGTAAACACTGCTCATCACTGATGTATTGGTATTGACATGTAGCTTGCCCGATACAAAAACTTTCTTATTATATAGTATTGCACTTCTCTTGTGATGTGATGTTCCTTTGTAATGCGCAGTATGAAACTTTTTATATTGCGTTGCACCATTTTTTCAGTCTGCCATGTTGTACTGCATTGTTTTCAATTGTTTTTATTCAGTTACTATAATCTAAATTGATCATCTGCTCAATGACATCTTTTCTTTACTCAATTGCAAATATGCGGGGAATGTGTGTGACAGTTTCACACCTCCGCTGTCCCTTTTATGTAACCTGTGTCTGTCATCTCTCCTCCATCATCTCTGTCCTTTAACCCTTCCCCTTGCTTGTTGCCATAGCCACACTATCAACTGCTGCCAGCATATGGGAGGTGATCGAGTTGAAAATTACATATCTCGCTAAGATGAAATCTTGCTGCACAGGGATTTTTTTTCTTAACACAGTGCAAGGATTTGCTCTCATCCTGCACAGTAGACGTGACTTCCTAGCCTTCACATTTCCTATTCCATACTATCACTCTGACTGTCGATTTCTTTATCACGCTCCATTTTCTTCATCTAATTTTTTTCTACTCTCTGTCAGTAAAGATTTGTATGTTCTGGATGGTATTATTTCGAGGTTCGGCAGGTATTTTGTAAAAAGGGGAGCTTCCTCATAGAGGTGACAGGATCCGTTTTGATTTAAGGATTTATATATGAAGATAACTTGTTGCAAAAAGCAATTTCAGAACAGAAGGAAGACACATTTTAAGATATTAAAATGCCCCTAGGAGATTTTGGATATGATTTATTTTTAGCAAAAATTTCTGGAAATTTCCAGTTTCTTTTAATAATCCTCAACACTTTCCTGAGTAATTTCCTCTCCTGTGGAGGTCTGATCATTGTAGCGTTGCTTCTCGGCTTAGGGCCCAGGCCAAACTGACAGGTGTAGGAGTGTTAGGAAAGCCTTGGTGGAGTTAATTTGGATTAACAGCCTTGGTGCCGAAAAGGAGGCGTTTTAACTGTGGGCTTTATCTTCAACACTGTTCTTCACGCAGGATTCAGACATCCCTTGTGTATCTGAGAAAATGCCTGATGTGTGGGGTCTAGCGGCTGGCTCTGTTGCTTAATATGCTTCTGCAGTAGACTGACATGAGTCAAGGCTTGATGATGTCTGACAGTAACAGAGTCATTGATGGGGAGCAGTCATAGCCAAGTGCTCTGTAACTGGCAGGCAGACGTACAGGGCTGACACCACCTGAATTAATCTTCATACTGCATACATGGTGTGTACATGGTTCATTATCAGTTAGTTTGCATGCTCTCATATATTTGAATATTTAACCTACTCGCCAGGAAATCTACAACTCCCCACACTCAGATGTATCAGGTCATAATTGAAGGTTTTTAATTTGTGCTTTTGCTTGCATGGGACCAGGTAGAGCCTCGACAGCTCCTTGGCTCTGAAGCTCCATCCATCCATTGCTAATGAGGTAGAGTGAGTGAGGCTTGTAGCAGCCACTGACTCACCCCGCCTGTATGCACGCCCATGAAATGCCCACAGTTACTTTCACCTGCATTCCTGTTGGCTGGGTGCCTGTTTGAATTTGGTGATGCATGGGATGTTTATGGGCTGCTATTTCAGGAGGTGCCTCCCTGAGTTTATCATTACTTGGATCAGAGCAAGACTAGACCAGCGCTGGTTCATGCAAAGGCAATAGTGTGCAGTCTGAAATACCATCTTTGCAATCATTAAACGTGCATTGAATTATGTTTTTGGCCTGTTCAGAGCAGCAGAAGAAGCTGAAAATACATTTGTATACTTTTAAACATCCAGCAGACACGATACAACATTAGTATTCAATTGGAGACGTGTTTTTGGTAACGAATACAGTCAGTGACCTTAAACGTCAACTATGAATTCAAGTCCAATATTTGCTGTCTATTTAGGTTAGGTTTTGTTCTCCACCACTTTATCTGTCTGCTGGTGCTTAGTCTTAAATGTAACTTTTCGTTCTAACTTCATGAAGATAGCAGTTCTTTATAAGTATGCAGAGACTAGAGGGAAAAGGAGAGCAACTGGATGAAAATAACAAAGAACTGGTGAGTTCTGAGATTAGTTTAAGATGAGCAAACACAGACTGCACACAGTCAGTTGTTAGCTAGGTTACAGTTAAAAAGCTAACATTTTTATAGTTGGTACATTGACTGAACAGCTGCCTATCGTTGCTGAAAATGGAGTTGATGAGTTCATAAAATGTCCTTACTTGTAGATACCAGCCAACTAAATCTGTCTAATTTTTTGCATCAAGATCCATGCATTTTTTCCCTGAGAAATTAACGAAAAATGTTGAAAAATGCCCTTTTACGCAAAGTTAAACAAAATGAGAAGACATTCCTGGATCCATCCCTTTATCGGCATCCACACCAAATGTTAATGTCTATTCTTGTCAGAGGCCCATCCTCCATCCAAGTTTTGTGGAAATCCATTCAGTAGTTTTTGTGTAATCATGCTGACAAACCAAACAACCAACCAACAAACAAACGAACAAAAACATTTTTGGTGCAGGTTATAATGATATTGAATATTGCAGCTTTATACAGTCAGTAACGAGCTTTCCAAGGGTAAGAGACTGTGATCAATTGAATTTTACAGTCAGCATCAAATGTCTTGTATCAGCAACTCAACATATCAACAGTTGATTTGTTTTTCCAATGAGATTTAAGATCAAATGGTCACATATTTTATCAGCAGTCATGGTTGAAACCCAAAACGAGTGATTCATTTATCTCAATCATCATTGAAATTGAATGCAAACTACTCTGTCCACCTGCTCCTGTGTACGCTCATGAACAGCCAGGCCCTGCAATCCCGCTTTGCACGTTCAAGACATCTGGCAGCTCAACAGGTTTAAACCCATATCCTCTGTCTAATATGCATGTAAAGCTAAATTGTCTTTTGAATTCGCTCTGGTGTTGTGTGATAGGGCAAGACGGGCTAACAGGTTGCAAATCATTCACCCGGCATTAATGTTGGAAAACCATTCAAGATCTCCGCCATCTGGACCATCTTAGCTGAGGCAGAGTTCATCAGCTGCAAATATGTGATAAAACATTTGTAGTACTCTATGTCAGGTATGTAACAGGTGTTCATTGGATTAACGTAGAGAGAAAAGATAGACTAGATACCCAGAGATAAAGGTATCAGAGAAGGGGAAGAAAAAGATAATGGTACCCTTACATAAGTTCTTGTAAATGTATAAACCCTGACAGATTTGGCTTTCTATTTGAATCTGCTTGAGAAACTAAAGCATAGTAAATATGAAGACATTATTGTTGGCTTAAAATAATTCTAGTTTACTGCTCAGAAAGACTCATGGTAATTTTCCATAATTTGTGTAAATTGATGCAGGGACGCAGATCTCCAACCAATTTCTCTTACGAACAAATATGTGCAGATATTGAAGGGTAATGGTTCTAAATATTGAGTATTAAAATGTTATTTTTATAGTTTGTAGTTCTGAGCTCATTAAAATATTGAATAAATATTGAGGATGGGATGAAACTTCTGTGCAAATGGATGGTTTTAATATTGCAGATGCTGCCTCGGTGCCTACAATTTACAGATCATACTTTTAAACTCAAATGTAGAAAGTGTTGAATTCAATCACCCACACAGGCACAAGTTACGAAATATGGAAATGTGGAAATGTGGAAAGGTATGAAAATGTTTTAGTGGTCAAGAGGTGGTGAAACATTTGCAGCATGACTGTTTCGACCCCTTCAAGCCAGATACTTTAACTGTTGTTTTAGCCACTGGTTTCCTCTGAGGACATACTTCTGCTGTTGAACTTGGAACAGGCCTCTGCATATTTCTATATGTATGTTTTTATAGAAGTAATGTAGTGCAGGCTATTCTCCTCTGCCGTAGAGCCCAGGGTTATTGTTTTTCTTATTTAAGATACTGGCTGTTGCATCAAGCATGTTTACATTAGATGATATGTCAGTTTGTGATTACAATCTTTCTATAAAAGAAAAAGCAGATTTTTTCTTATTAAATCTTGGATTAGGAAACAAAGAAGCAAAAAACATGTCTTAAACCAAACATGAACCATGTAGGGAAAACTGTCTTCAAGGAAGTCAAAATTGTGGGAATCATGTGGCGTACAGTGATAGCTGAACAGTTGATATACCACTGAAACTCTTTGTTGAGGATTTCTGACCTTTAAATATAATTCTTGTTGTGAGAAACATCACTCATCCAAGGTTTATCACTACTCGGCCTGAGGTGTCTGAGCCTGAGTGACATATAGATGAACGCACAAACAAGCAATGAGTGGACACACATCCATCGTTCCTGTCTGGATGTTAAAGCAATGTGAACACATGTCAGAAAATGGTTGCTGCTGCCACACAGAAAAATAGGATGTCCTGATAAGAGATAATAAAATATGATACTTAAATGATGCTAGAATGGAAAATGGGACAATTCCAGCAGCATTAGTAACATGATACAACAGAAAAAGGGCTATAAATATATTAAATGCGGGGTTCTTCTATTGGCCTACTTAAAGTTTACTGTTAGTCCCCTCTTTGCCTTAGTGGGTCACATTCCCATCCAACTGCTTGTCACTCATCTTGATGAGTTGTGCATTGAAACAATGTGTAGCCAAAGGCTGAGGTAACCTGTATAAATAGTGTTCGGTAAAGCTTGATTGTTTAATGGGATTTAATGACAAATGCAAACAGAAAGTTTCCCTATTCTTTAATAGTCAAAATCAACCAAGCTGTATAGACATTGTTACAGGTGATGTAAAAGTATTCAGCTTACATACAGTATTGACGTGGAATGTAAAAAAGTGGAGTAAATATTCAATTTCAATGATGGGCTTCTACTCAGAGCTTTAAATTCCTGTGTGGTGGTGATTAAACTGTTTATCGACAGTGTCACCTTGTTGAATTGAATAATATTCAGCCGTATGATAATGTGTGCTTGTAGTTCACATGCAGTTATACATGCTGCGATGCTTTCTCTCTGTGTTTACTAATATCGTTTTTGAATCTGTGTCTGTATGTTTGTATCTGTACTCGACTGTACTAAACAGATACTGGGGATATCACGTGTGTGTTTGCATTTATTTGTATGCTTGTGTTTTTTGGTGCGTGAATTAGAGAAATGCTGAGCGAGTGTATGACTGAGCAAGCTAGTGAATGAGCAAGCGGGCAAGTGCCTGAGCAAGTGACTTAGCTGAGTGTGTGGGTGAGCGACTGAGCAAACGAGACAGTGTTTGCATGAGTGTGTGAGTGAGTGAGTGAGTGAGTGAGTAATTCATTATTATTGATGCAGTGTGTTTTCTCTCAGTGTTACTGTAAGTGTTGCCGCAATGTGTTTAATGATGTCTGGCAGCCAAAGGTCTGCAATCCGGTATAATAGAGCATGTTGTTGCAGTAACTGGTGTAACAGTCTGAGTAGCTGCTCTGCCCACAGCTCTTAGCCTCACTACACGCTGCAGTGATCTCTGCTCACATCCCTGCTCTCCCTGAAGAGAGGCTCGGCTTTTCTCCGGCCTGTGCTAGATCTTTGCCATGGATGACAGGGCAAGAGGAGCAGCAGCCAAGGCAGGCTCTCGCTCCATCACCTGACTCCTGCAACTCTAATGGGGGAGTTATGCAGTCTTCCTGACACTGGCAGAGGGAATTTGCTTCATTTCTGCTCTGCTCGATATGCAAAGTGGTCTGGTGAAGTGCCAAAGTGCCAAAATGTGTTATAGTGCTGTCGGGTGAAGATAGCATAACTTCAGTCTTGGGTGCTTCTTCTTATTCTCACTTGAATCACTCACTCGACAACTTATATTTTACGCACCAAAACAAAGCTGTAAATTGTATTCTTATGTATGCCATATATATTTTTATTCGTTGGTATTGCATTCATTGGAAGCAAGTTATGGAAGAATCTCTTGAAGGTCAAGTGTGTGGGATTTAGTGGTATCTAACAGTGTATAAAATACCCCTTTCTTCACCCTCCCCCAGAGACAACGAAAACTTTCTTAGATTCTTAGTTTCAGGTGATTATACACTAATGAAAACATAATCATTAATATTATTTTGCATTTCTGACAATAGATCCCCCTAAATAAAAAACTATATTTGATAACTTTAGTTACTAGTTACTTTGCAGTTAGCATCCTTATATACCCATTATTTTAATGCTTTAGTACATTTTATATCAGATACTTTTAGACTTGTATTTTAACATGAGACCTTTATTTTTACTCAAGTATGACTTTTGGATACTTTACAACACTGGTCTGTGATTTAGGCAACAAAGTGCTTTGATTACGGTTCAGAGAAGATACTTTCAGCTTGTGAAACTATCACAACATTTTAATTATAGTAATCACTTTGGTTTAGAGTAGGGAAAGATTTTGATTTTGGTTTTATGTTCGTGTACATAGATACACATTTTCATTTTAAACTTGTGTTGACAGAAATATGTTCAATTCTTGCCCATCTATGTGAATCTTATTGATTAAATTTCATCAGTATTTGATGAACTGCTGTGATACTAAGTTCAGTAGTAGCTATTGTCACATTCCTGCATTGTTCCTGCGTTGTTAGTTTGTGTTTCTTCCTGGTAAAAACATCCCATTTTCTCTGAAAACCAGAAGTTGACCTGCTCTGACAGGGTTATGAATACTTTCAGAAATGGAGGAGTCATACATTCCTTTCATCCTCTCAGGTCTTTGCAGGATTACACATCACAGCGTGTTCTGTATGATCAGGGGGAAGACCTCTTAGTGGCTGGGTGGATTCATACACAGCCTCCCTCTAGAGCTACATGCTTCCTGGATCTACAGGGGTCCCTGCGATGCAGAGGAGAAGCCAACTGACTTAGAAATATGAACTGCTGCCTCCTCCGGCTCTTTAAAGCTCAGTCAGTACACACAGACCCATTTGTTTTGGGCTCACTCTATAAAATCTATTAGCAGACCAGCTCTATGTGTTTCACCTTGTTTTTTATGGTTTATGTCCTCAGCATGGGGCAGCAAGGACAAAGCAAAGACAAACACCGCCTTTCCTCGTGCTATATTGAACTTGGCATGCAAAAGCACGGAATTTGGATCCGCAGATACTAGAGCTGTGTGTGTCTGCGGTTCAGAGTGTACTCCACAAGCATAAAAAATGTGAACACAAGTCGGCTGCCTCACATTCCAGGCAAGCAAAATATGTTGTACTACACTGAGAAATCCCCCGTCTGTTCCACGCTGCTGGAGCTACGTTTGATGATTCTGCAACATTTGCAAGATAAGCCGACTAATTAGTGTTAAACACCTGAGCACCAACAATAGCACCTCTCTGTTTCTTCCAGCCATGATGCAGCAGCAGCAGAAGAAATCCGAGCTGCCTCTTTGCCAGTGTGTTGGAATGCTTTCACACCCATAGAGGGCAGCTGCGCTCTCCACAATCTCTCCTCTTTGACTAATAGAGTAAGAGACACAAACATAAGAGGGAGAGACATAACGCAAGTTATCCAAAGAGGTGGTGTGTTTTCCTGTGTAACTGGCCTGGCTTGCTCACAGTGCACAGAAAGAGTCCATTTCTTCTATGTTGTTTATGGTTTCAGCCTGTTGGAGTGTGTGTGAAGCAGCATGCAAGCCCCTAATGAAGTCGGGCATATGCCAGAGACAATACACAGGCTTGTTTTGATGATGAGCTCCCTCATACTTACTTTGTATCTCCTGTTGTTTGTGTCTCCTTCCATATGAATCTCGCTCAACTAAAAGCTTTTTAAAAGCTGTCAACATGGCTGAGCTTGAAATGCAGAAGACCAACCATTGATTACTGCTGCCTTAAATGAGTGGGGGTAATGGATCATAACGCAGAAACGGTCGATTCGTCACACTGGGGCATTCAATGTAGCTCCTTGCTGAGCTCTGGCGATACAGTTTGTTCAGGAAAAAAGATTGTAGATGTAATATGTTTTTGTCAAGCAGCAGAGGCTGAGAGAGGGAGAGAGAGGGAGAGAGCTGGCATGAAATCAGCTCTGTGTAGTCAGGTTCCTGGCAGACACTGGACTGTAATAAACCAAACAATATCACATTAACACTCAAGGTCCGCCATTAATGGGCCCAGCTTTGGCCAACAGACGAGAGCGAACATACCCACACACACATTCACACATGTGCACACGCGCAGTAAGTGCCCACTGTCTCTCCACTGACTATTTAATTCTGCGGCTGATAATTATAACTGTTATCTGTTGCCTCTGAAAAATTATTGAGCTTGTCAGCACCCATTAATTTACTCTGTATCATAAATTAAGTGGCGCAGGCTGCGTTTTATCCCCTACTTGCTGGAGTAAATGGAGGCAGTTTTTCCAGAGGCTAAGTCTGCTTTAGTGTACTGTACATCACACATGACAGACTTTTGTTCTGCTTCCCTGTTGTTTAAAAGCCTGGAGAAAATGAGTCGGAGATAAATTAGCCACAGTCGAATCTACGCAGCTCTGAACCGGAATGAGACTGTGTCATCTAAGCTGAGCGTTGGAGCTGTGGGTTTACATGCAAATGAAGAATCAAATCTCTTCTTTTCTTTTATGATCTTTGTCCTAGAAAATGTCAGTTTATGTTTACCCTGGTATCCTCACTCTGCCATGTGTTAGAGCAGAAAAGTTGTTGTCCAAAACTAATGCTGTAGGAAGCATTCATCAGCGACCTGTTACAGACTGCTGCCACCATATGTCTGAACTTCAGCAGCAACATGATTGGTGCTCGAGCTTAAAATGAATCATGGACTTCAAATCAGCCGGTGAACAACAGCATAACTATGTGGCTACAGGCAGGGGAGAAAAACTCAGGATTTATAGGCTTGTTTTGTGCATTGTGCGTCTCTGAGAATAGCTGTCAGTCAAAATGCTAATACTTCCTGTAAATGCTGAATGTCTTGGGTGGGGAGGGGACAACAATAGGGACCTTTTTGAACCTCAAATCTGCACAAATTGTTTCATGTGTACACTGTCTGACTCAGGGTTTAGTACATCAGAGTTCCAGGCAAGGTCTATTTGAGTCTGTTTACTTGCTGTGACACCTGTTTCAGCGAGGTCAGAAGTCAGCCGCAGAAAAGCACCCAATGAGCTCATAGAGGCCAAGCAACTTTCTCCATTTTCATCGACATTTTGGCAGGATGGAGACTTTTACTGAGTGTAACATGTTGAGTGTCAGGGTGAAAGGTGAGATCCAACCTGTGCATTTTATCAGTCCATCCCTGAGGCAGCCACTTGGAGTATCCACTTCTACTTACCTGTATGTCTTTGGACTGTAAAAAGAAAACCAGAGCACTCAAAGGACACTCATGCAGACCTGTGGAAAAGATGGAAGCTCCAGACAGAAAGGCCTTAACTTCTGCTGTGCCACCCTTACATCAGGCAAAGAAAATTATTCTTATTTGACATCTCGACTGAGTTCAGAGTAGGGCCAACTGGTAGGATCCAGAACACGCTAGAGAGATCATATATGTCATCTAGCTATTGATCCCCCTGGAGGAAATGTTGCTGGAGAGAGGGATGTACTACCTGCTTAGCTTGCTGCCATCCCAATGAATGGATGGCTGGAAATTAATTCATATGTCATGGTGAAATATGTGGTTCTAGAAATGTGTTAATGTAGTGACTACATGCAGAGGTAGTTGATAAACTACTGTAGCTGGTAAGATAACAGCTAACATGTATTTTTTGTTTCTTTATTTTCTCTGTGCTGGGACATTTTCAGGGGTCAGTATAGAGGATTTTGAATCGGGCAGTCAGACTGGAGCACAAAGAGGAAAAAAGGTTAAAAGGGTGATAAACGGCATATTATTGATAGTTAAATTGTTTGTTCAGTGTAAGGACTGCCATATATACAACTTACCTAACACTTGTAACCCTAAATGAACAATAAGCAAACATCATATGCTTTAGTGGCACCAAGGACAACCTGACTGCATTAATTAAAAACAAATCATAAATCTCTGTCGCAATAAACGTACCTTAACAATGTAATTTCTTTTGCAATAAAGATATGCATCACCCTAAATATGCTGCCAGTAGAAGGTGTATAATACAATTATACTACTCTAAGCATGATTGCGTGTTTGCAGTTGCAGGACAGAATGGAATATGTGGATTAACGAGAGGAAAGTCTGTTTGGAGTCTGCTTAAATTTAAACAACTCTGATCGTCCTTGACTTTCATGAGTGCAGTTTAGTCCAAGAGAGGAGCTATAAACTCTCTGAATCTGTGTGTAATTTCTTATCAGTCTGGCAGGTTAAAAGCACTGAAGGTAAAGGATTGTTAATTCTCGAGGATTTAAATAAAGTATGAATTTTCATGCTGTGTGGTCCATACGTAAATGCACACTACACCTGTCTCAAACTGAAGGCTGCAGATGAAGCACCAGTATTAGTCACCACCCATTTAACATAGACTGCTGTAAAAGTGCATTAAAGATGTATGGGTATTCGATTATATTGTACATAGATGAATTGAGTAGTAAAGTGAAAGAGGCAAAACTCAACATATATCAAAGTTATCTACCTGTGTGTGCCTCTGCAAACTAAAAACCACATAGGGAAAAAAATGCATCCCCATGTGCCATAATTTGTGCAATCAACTAGTACAGGCCTTTCAAGCATCATAGTTGCTGACTATCTAACAATACAACAGATTTCTTTTAAATGTGTTTGGGTTGACAGTGAGTGAACAGTCCTCCAGGATCTGGATGGATAAACAACCACAACTCTTGTTTCCAGAGAGAAGGAGAGCGTTGATGCTGTTTGACAGCAATCACAGACTGCCTGCCACAAAACTCCCTCATGTGGGAGAACCACAAGATGTCCACTACTGCTCCCTAAATCCCTATCAACACATCCTTTATCCCTCTCTACATACTTATTTTATATCCTTCTTGTACTTCTTTCCTTTTCCCACCATTTTTTTTCCTTTCGATCTTTTTCTTTGACTGTTCCTGCCTCCATCTTCTTCCCACCACCTCTCCCTCTTCTGGCAGCCTGCAGACACCATTTAAATTGGATGCAGCTTGTGTAGCTGATACTGTACAACACTAACGAAAAGTGAAAGACGTAATATTTATTTTTCTGCCTGCAAACAGACAGTAGTGTCACATCCTGGCTGTGGTGGGGAGATGTTTGGCTGAGCGACCTGTGAATGGATTAAACAGTTCTTAGTGTGTGTCTGTGTGTGTGTGTGTGTGTGTGTCCTTTATCCAAACTTGTGAGGCTCATTATCTGAGCAATGATTTCCAAAAAAAAGCTTGACAGCCACTGTGCGACACCATCTGCCATACATTACTCTACAGTTTGGCCCGCTTTGCTACCCGGCAAAGGAAGTCATCTCTGAAAGACTAAAACTTCACAGCTCACTTTGAGCCGCTTGGCCCATTTTTCTGTCTTCCTCTGCCTTCTCTCTGCTCCTGCTCTCTCATTGTCTTCTCTTTGTGCTTCCATCTTGACAGCGTTCAGCCTGCACTCTGCCACAAAGACTAATAAAACCAAAAAACATATTATTATATCATTTGATGAGTGGAGCAGCCTTTGTCAGTTTATCCACCTGCTGCAGCGCAGCGCTGATATGATTCAGCACCATGTGGTTTGTTTACCTTTATGTAATAGTTTGGGCTATTTATGCAGCTTCAACTTTGGAAGCTGCCACACTGAATACCAATCTCCACTGTAGCGAAGCAGTGCCGCTGCCTCTGTACGGGTATTTACCGCTCCTGGATGTGTCCCAGCCTCAGATATATGGCTGAAGGCTTAAATAGATGTCAGAAAGGTCTGCACTAGCACTTTCTATTGGGAGAATTCAATATGGTGTAACTTTGTTGGGTGGGAACGGAGACGTGAGGTGAAGTGGGGCTGAGAATATAAAAGGACCGAAGCAGACTGAATGTGCAAAATATTCTGAACATGATATTGAGTTGCAGCCTCTTTTGTGCAATTCAAAAATCTAACTCAGCCGCTTCTCTTTTGTGACAAGCATAGATTTTGCAAGGCAAGTCAATAGGGAATAATGACTTTTGCCTGAAGTCACCTTAACGTTGTAAGAATATTTTCATTTATATATTTGACTCAGGAATGACTGCTTGGAGACAAATTCCAATCACCAGTAGTGACATAGCAATTAAATATTGAATCTTAAATGTAGGAAGCCAGACAGGCTGGGTGCAAAGGGAAGGGTGGGTGTGAGAGTGTATGAGTGTGTGCTGAAACTCAGGGACAATACAGTAGATTTTTGTTTGCATTTCTGAGTGCCACAGACAGGGGGTCGGGGCGGGGAAGAGATTCCACGGAGCATTAAGTCCGTCTGAATGGGTTTTCACTCTGTCAAAGCACGCTGCGCTCCAGTTTTTATAACAGCGTTGAATCACCATTTCCATTTCTCTAATTCTTTCCATCTTTTGTTGCAGGCAGCAGACTTGGCAACTATTGTTTGACACGTTGCTTGTGCCAGAGAAAGCTGTGTGTGTGTGTGTGTGTGTGTGTGTGTGTGTGTGTGTGTGTGTGTGTGTGTGTGTGTGTGTGTGTGTGTGTGTGTGTGGATAAGTGTGTGTGGGAGAGTTGCGACTGGCTAATCCATAAGCCTTAATAGGAGACTGCTGCTTTAACACCATATCAAGTGGAAGTGTCCACATTTGTCTTTGCCTGTTATCTATTTCCCAACCCATCAAAGGTGAAATAGGAGGTTAACTCTCAACTCATTTAGCTGCTGTCTGATTGACTCAAATCTCAAAAGGCGTTATTTTTCTAATTGACAATCAGGCATTGTGTTTTTATGTGTTGGGATTTGAGAGACTTATGCATTAAGAAGACTATAAGTTAAGAACAGAAAACTGAAATGAGTGTTTCGAGGGTTTTCTGCAACAGCAGCAATAAGCTTCTTATTAATCTGTGCACCCAAGATAAATGAATATTTTATGTTTGAAGATGGAGCAGGAGACAATAGGTCATAAAGTCAAACGCAGACGTATCTGTATTAAATTTGTTCGATAGTTTGAAGAAATTGGATCCACAGTCTGCAGAGAGTCATTTTCACACTGAGGGAATCTCGCCAGAAACTTTTTCACTTCAAAACCATTGAATTCAGCCTTTGAGGCACTTTTACTAGTTCCCATTATGCTTCCGCTGAATTATTTTTTGAGGAAAATCAATTCAATCAAGGTGAGCTTTGGAAGGGGCGCTTCAGTATTAACATTCATAAGAATATCAATCAGCCAGCCACTCTGGGTGGGTAAAAAGAAGAGGGAACAAAAGTTCTGATGGTTTTTCCTTTCTCCCTAGAGGGGCTTTAATTCTGGTTGTTTCTCACTGAAATCCAGTAAGACCCCCTCCATCCCCCCTACTCCCCTACCCTCACTATCCCTTGATCCCATTAGCAGTGAACTCATGGGACCTCTGATCAACCATGCAAGGTCACTGAGTCATTGACAAAAGACACCGGCTAAAGTGATCGTTTCTTGGCAGCAAGGGTCCACTAGCCTTCAGATAAATGATGGTGTAAAGTTGAAGAGCCTCCCAGCAAAACTTAAATGAGGAGGAAAAATCGTGCTTGCCTTCTTGCCTAGAGATAAATGAGAAGATATTTAAGCTACCACCCTCATGTCTGTGTGCTAATCTTGAAGATAGATTCAGGAGAGTGTTAGCTTTGCCTAGCTTTATGTCTTGAAACAGGCCAACACAGCACCCTGTCACCACAACTTGTCGATTTTACACTTTGGGTTTTGTACAAATTAAACAAACAAGATATCATTTGTGAATTAGCGAGCTGTGAGTCAGATTTTGTTTGTGTTGGACAGAGCCAGGCTAGTTGTTTCCCCCTACTTTTAGTATTTATGCTAAGCTAGCCTCATATTTAATGTAAAGTCACTAAAATGGGATCAATCTTCTCATCTAGCTCCTGGCAAGAAAGCATTCTCAAAAGGTAAAGCTAGTGCTGTATTCCTTTAATCATTTCAATGTTTAAAACTGAATTTAAGCAGGCTAGCAATAAAAATAACAGATAATACTGAAAATATCACTTTTGTATCACAGATAATAAACGTTCATTCACATAATTTACAACTTTGGCGTGGATTTTAGTCATTAGCCCTCTAACACTGTGCATGTGGGAGCACGATGCTTCTGGACAGAATCACATCTGTTAACTCCCTCCCTCCTGTCTGTGTGTGTGAGGAGTAGCGTCATTGATAAAGAAGCCAGATCTCCCTGCAAATGACTTTCACATTATGTCATCTGTCAGTATCAATTAACCTCCAGCCACTAAGTCTGGAGAGGTCTGAAGCCAAGCCCTGCTGAAGCCAAGAGCTACAGACAGACAGTGAGGATAATCAGGGTCAATGTTGCTAAAAGGTTTGAAAAATAGACAACGCTGCAGGTTTGAGTCCGGTGTCATGTTAAATCAGTGTAGCCAGTGATTGTGGAAGATGAAAGGCCTGACTAGTTTGAGTGATTGGTGTCTTTACCTTTATATTTGTTTAAAAATGATCGCTCACTCTGTATCTGATCAAGCAAGGTTTCTGATGAAAAAAGCATGAATTTTTCCACTGCGCAGTGTGTTTTCAGCTGTACAGTCTCCACTACCAACACCACTTACTACATGTGTTCCTATGGTAACAGAGAACATCCTCCCTGGCACTTCAAAATAGTGTTTATCTTTTTGCTCCGTCAGTGATATGCTCTTGTAGTGGAACCCCTGCTGATAGATCTGGATCCAAAATTTCTGCCATTAAACGATACGTGTTTCTCAGCCACAGCTGTGAAACTATAAAAACAGAAACATCTCTCACAGGATGTCCAGTGTAAAGAAATCGATTTAATTCATTTAGTAGAGCGGTTGTCTTTGGGTGCGAGTGCAAACTATATTTACAGTAAATTGTATCATGATACATCAGTGATAGTAGCTTTACTGGTGGGCTAATCTCCCAAAAAGTGCCCCCTGCAGCCGGCTAAATCCAGGGCCCATATGGTCCTGCCTGCCGTCGCTCTTCCCCTCCTCACCCAGCCTCTCCTCCCAGCAGGTGATCTGACACACACACTGCATGTTCTGGGCCAGGGGTTACACTGTGTCTGTGGTTAACATGCTACATGTACAGGAATTTGTGCTTTGGCTGCAGCTCGTGATTATCTTCATTATTTGCATTTTATAAAACCAGGATCAAGTTTAGGTCAGAATCAGCAGTGATTGTTATCCCCAGTGATTACTTTGCAATATTGTTTATCAGTCAACGATCGACTGTATCCCATCACAGCTTCCCTGATGAGGTTTCCTCTTATAAATTGTGTAAACCAGCAGAAGATGCTATTTTTCCAGAATAGAGGTAATCTCAAGCATTTGAGGAAACATACATCATTTTTAAACCTAAGTTAGCATGTTTATTCTTGAAAAAGGTAAAACTGCTAAAATTAGTTAATTTGATTGATAGTTTTTTTCAGGTCCAGTGATAAAATAGTCAAACAAAGGTTTTTTATGAATAACTCTATTTATGTTAAACAAATATTTACTCTGAATAAACAACTATATGGATATACAGTAGTAGGTTTTAATTAGCGTGAAACTAAACAATAAAGGCTATTGAGCACAAGTAGTTTGTGTTGTGTTTTGAATGATTTAATTTAGTTACTTGCGCCGAGTAAATGAAGCCACATTGGAAACATATACTCTGAGGAAAAGTTGCAGTGCAGAGACATCCATAGGCTAGGCTTTAAAGCTTTAATTTCCTGCTTATTACGGCCTAACGCCAGCAGCTACGAGCAACTTTTAACGTGGGCTGTTTTCCTGCATTTTCCTGCTCCTGCTTGAACGGAGACGGTTGGAAAAGTGTTTACACACAACGTCGTCTGGGACTTCAGTGTGAAAGGAGTTTGAGTCATCATGATTTTGGATAGTTGGGAGAGGATCTGCCTCCAGGAGAAGTAACTGAGTATACTGACAAACATGGTCAATAATATCCAGAAAATCTGGTTATTCAAAATCAGTGTGATCATGTTGCAGTTGTGTCTAAACAGTGTATTTTGCAGCAGCTGTTGTAAACGCAGGTGTTGGTCCAGTGTGCCCTGAGACTACTCAATCGAATTTATGCCTTGTCTTGAGTTTGTGCCGTGCATCGCTCTGTTCCTGTTTGCCATTACCTGCCCTCTCGCCGCCATGTCAGCTTCCCCAAATACACTGTATGTTAGAACAAAGTCTAGATTTTTTGTCAGACCAGCAGGGGCTGCCTGGATGTTTCTGCCTGGTCGCTTTCCAGGTGCCTACCAGACTGTGACTGAGGATTGAGAGTGGAGGCTGAACGTGCATGTGTGTGTGTTTGTGTGTGTGCCTGGCTGCTAGAGATGTAGTGGCAGCCAGGCAGGGCAGGCCGGCTCCTCCGACCCCTCAGAGCTTCCATCTGGACCGTGGGGGGCTGTCATTTAGGAGTGCAGGGCCTGAGCGGAGGAGCAAATTGCTTTTTAATCGATCATATTCCCAGTAAAAGCCACTCCCAGCAGCCACTTGCCTTACTTTCCATTCTATTTATGGAAGCTCTCTGCCTCTGACTGCTATATGTGTGCTGTGTGAGTGTGAGACAGAAAAAAACAGTAAGGGTGAGTTCTATTGACCACCTCAAGTCAGTAAAAACAGAATCAAGTTTTCCACTCTTCCTCTTAAGTCTAGCCTTGTGCGTGGATGTATTTTTGCTCATTAAAGTCAGAGTACTACAAGGACCTTGTCATACCCATGTGGTTCTAGATGATATGAAAGCTGATAGCAAGCTGTTTTGATAGCATGCTGTTCCTTTGTATTAAAAGGCAGTGCTTCCAGGGCAGTGAAACATGAGCATCAGACACTGCTCCATTATTGACAAAAAGAAAACCCTCCCCACCATTAAACACCACTGAGCTACAGTCAAATATGTCATGTGCTTTTATAGAGGCCCAACAATGCTGTAATGTGATCGTTTTCCCAGCTCCAGTTTCTTGCATCTATTTTGAGTCGGATGCCCAGTGTTGAGTCTAACACCAACAGGCGCTGCTACTGTGCAGCGTGCACGGGTAATAAATTATGAGTCAGCCCAATGCCGCCACTGATTGTTGGATCCATTTTCTAAGATGCCGTTGTTTCTAACTAATCTTTCCCTTGGGGCCTCTTGTAAAGGAAGTTTAAGTCTGTATGTGCTTGCTCTGTAGAACAATTTTTTTGTTCTTTTCATAAAGCATTGAATCACCCCCTTTGTAAGAACCGAAAAAACAAAACCTTGAGCTGTAATGGTGTCACATAAAAGATCCTGCAGAACGAGCAATACCAGTGAACGAGGCCGCTGCTTGCAAGCACTCCTGTCAGTTTTCCTTTGCAGGCCTCCCAGGAATTGTAAATGTCGTCACATTCTCAACAAGACAGCTTTTTGCTATTCGCTGGAAATTAGTTTTTTGGGGTGTGCTTTTCTGTTTCTGCAGTGCACCAGAAAATGTTACAGCTATTTATTAGGACTTTGTAGAAGTTGCAAAGACAGAAGCTTAATTAGAGGATAGCACAGTTGTAAAATCTCATGTCAGGATCATTTGGAACCTTATTTGTAGTTTTTTTTCTTCTGCAACTGAAGAAAAAACATGCAAATACACACATACAAAACAAGCAAATGAAGAAAACAAACAAAATGCATCATAAACAAATACAGTTAATTAGGTGAGGCTTAATTGAGCTGAGCTGAAAGAGCAATTAAATAAAATTGATATATGTGAGGAGGTATACAGTATGTGATGTCATTATTTCAAGGTTGTAATTATACCATGAGCTACAAAGGAGTATCTAGACACTGGTGGTGGTGGTGGTGTTGGTGGTGGTGAAGGGCTAAAGATCTGGATGGATGACAAGTGGAGTGGGACTTCTGATAAGCTCAGGGCTCCCATGGGTCCTGGATGTGATGTGATGGAAACTGGAGATATGTGGGGTGGAGGAGGGTCACGTTGATTTGACACTGAAATGACAGCTTACAGCAGCAGAGAAAGGAAACACTTTAAAGTTTGACAGCAATGATATGATTGGCTCACAGAGGTCGTGGCAAGATCTGATTGGTTTCTGCGAAAGAGTGAACTCCCTCAATCAGCTGATTGAGTTGAAAGCGGACAAAGGAAAAGAGAGAGAGAATTTACAGCATGAAGATATTCTTCCTGATTAAACTTCCAATGTCTGCGTGTTTTGTTGTGTTTTCTATATTTGCAGCTTGTTCTGTTATGTTTTTATACTGTATGTGTTGTCAAATTGTTGAAGTTTGGGGATGATTTCTTCATTTGATTGTTTTTCCTTTAGCTGCGGTGGGTTGAGCCTTCAGGGCTACAAGGGGTGAGAATGTCTGGGCATTCGATTCTGATTCAGCAGGTTACAAAATTGTTACAGGTGAACATAATGTTAGGAATTTGGTTTTGAATGTAAGATTGTTGACTTTTCTGCATTGAGACAAAAACTTTCAAGAAAGAATCTCAATGCATCTAAGTATCGATTCCCCCCCCCCACCCCTAAGGGCTGCTGTAGTATAGTCTTTTATTGGATGCCTGCAACATCTGGCGTCCCTGGCTTCTCCTTCATTGTGACCTTTTACGTGTTAGCTGTACTGCTCAGCTAACACAGTTAGGAGAGGACTACGGAGTGAATTAAAGAGCTCAGAGAGAGGAGAGTCGAAAGAAGGATGGAGAGGCATGGCAGCTGCTCAGCCGGAGGTCCTGCCAGTATCTTGTTGTGGTCTCGCCCACTGACCGAACAGGACATGAACCAGACCACCCCATGCTACTGTCTGACTCTGCGGCTGTCCTCATGTACCATTCATAGCTTTTATTCTGAAGGTTCTCTGTTGTTTATCACAGAGGCTCTTCAGCATCTCTCCCATTCAGACTAGTGGCAGACTGATACAGCCGGTGCTGGTATTAAATTATAAATCTGATAGCCGCCAGTCAATACTGACAACCTGTGATATGCTGGAGCTTCTTTCATAACCACAGCTTGTCAGTGTGTTGATGTTATTATTAATGTAAGATACCTGGCCAAAGAAACTGCCTGGAAGAGTTTTACTCAGCAGCTTCAGGATGTCGGCCTGTATAACCTGCTTTGTCCTGCCTTTAGCCAATAGGAACCTGATGTTGGCGTAACTGCATTAAATGTCTACCAAATTGGCATTTGACAATGTCCACAGTGAAACATCATGATGTACAGTGACAACAGCCCAACCCCAAATACTTTTGCCTCACGGCAGTTAAAATGGATTCTAAGTATCTAAATATTCATGGCAATTTCTCAAACAGCGCCCTCAGAATAATCTACCTCTCCACTGGCCATTTAAATGCACTTTTCTACTCAGGTAGCAGTCTTCTCATCAAACTCCCAGGAAGAATGCGAATGAACCTATTTCCTGAAATGTCAAAGTTTTCCTTTTCATGCTTCTGTTTACTCAAATTACACAGAAGTCTAAAACGTCTTTCACTCTGTTTTTCAGGTGTTGTGGCTCTGCTGTGATAAATGTCAACCTGTCCTGATATTTGTATGGGTCTTTCTCCTCAACCAAAGGTGAGTTCATCCTCCTCTTTTCAAAAAGGTGTGTTGTGGTATACTTTTACCAGTGGGTTTCTATAACAGGTGCTGCCCTTACGACTACGAAGTGGTCAGATCTTATTCTCAAATAAATTTCAGTCTGAAAATCCCCAGAAACCTGTCAAAGACAGCACATCAAGTAAGAGTGAAAGCGTTGGATTACAGACATGACATGTGGTTTAATGATGGGCTCATAAACCTTTAAGGTGAGGAATAGATGACTTGGTGTTATGTTAGGTACATTTCAAAACATGTAAAAAGAGGAGATTGTAAAATTGTGCCGGATGTAACCAATGACAATCAAGCCACTCTTGATATAAGAAAAATAAGTAAATGCATCAAACAGGGAAGGGACTTCTGAAAAGCTTTTATTGTAGGGGCTAAAGTGTGAGATGTAGTTGATTTCTAGCATGGATTATCTGAGTAGTCGGAAAAGTTAATTAATGTAGTTCTTTATATCCATGAAACAGTTTAAAGTAATTGACACAAACTGACATTTTAGGATTTCTTTCACAGATCCTAAGTAACTGCTGTATGTGTCTTGGGTTGCCATTGCTTTCACCGTCTTCCAAAGCACTGATGTTCTTGTTTCAAAGAGGTGAAGTTTCGTTGCCACCTGACAAACAATTCAGGCTTCGATGTTGGTTGCCCGGGAGCTGTAAACTGAAGTTGAACCTATTTGTGGAAGCTCTGTTTCCAAAAAACGCAAAACAAAAAAAAAACAAACAGCAAAACAGTCGGCCTTTTCTTTGGTCACATTGACAAGAAGACTCTCTTTAGCTGCTGATTTACGAGAACGCTGAGTCGCCACAGTATGTCCCCTTTTTTTTGCTACTGCGGTTAATCTTGTTTTTGGCAGCTCAAACTGGTCATTTGCGTAGTTTGGCTGAAGAAAAAGTGGATCTCAACTCCAGGTCATGTTTTGTTTCTGTCTCGGTCTTGTACTTTTTTGTTTAATGGGACTGAGCTACTGTGCTGGCTGTTCTTCGGGGAGTAGTACATCACCAGAGCTGCATCTGTGCACCTCAACCAGGAGTTACGGCCCGGCCCCGGATGAGATATCAGCTTTAAGACTTGACATGAGGGGAAGATTTAAAGACTCGCAAAAAAAAATAAAAAATCGCACAAAATGGTGAAGACAGCCAGGCTCTGACATGCAGTTATTGAAAGCACTTGGAGGGGAGATTAACCTACCTCCACCGCCTCCCTAAGGCTATGATTCTCCCACAAGTCGGTGCCTTCTCTGCTATCCCCTGGAGTGGCAGGGCTGCTGGGACAAACCGACTGAGTGAATCCGCACTATCATCTGCTGCTTCACTCCCTCTCAGCATTTTACAGTGTACAGCTTAATGTTGTTAGTTTGTTTTTATGATTTCATATTTCATTTTCTATCATCCAAAGCCCTAAAAATCCTTCCTTTATGATTCATCAAGGTTGGAATAAGTGGCCATCTGTGGGCCGAGTGTTTACAGCAGATTAGCTTTAAGAGAGGTTGAATCACGGACACACACTCTATTGCTCCTTGAGCACCCTGCAGTTCAACCAGGAGTCATTCAGTCAATGGTGTTTAAGAAGTTTATGAATAAGATAATGTGCAAATTATTTATCAAAGCAACCCAATGCCAGAATAAATGTTGGCATTGTACATTTCTGCAAACCAAGGACATGTTAAATTTGTACTTTTCCTAACATACATTTTATATGTTGAATCTTAACGTTGCTTTAGATTTCAGTTTTCAATTTTATGTTGTGACAATGCTGTGTTTATGGTCTGGTAAGATTTAGGCACAAAAACCACTTTGTTAGGGTTTTGGAGAAGAACATGTTTGGTGTAAAATACCTGCTTTTGTCGACTCTCAGTGGTCTCTCACTTGGCATCCATCTCACTTAGGTGTCAGGACACTACCGTTCCCAGCTTTGTGAACCATGTGAACATACTATGATAGGTATTGTAGACATGCTGATATAATATGTATCAAATTTATGAATTCAAGATACCCATAGTTTGCAGAAACCAACAATGCCAACATAGAGTACCATGATACGATTCAAGATACGTTGCCCACAATAATGATAGTATCACGCTAGAGTCCTAGCTTGGTGCCTCTTTATCACACACACAGACTGACTTCAACATGTCCATGTTCACGTGTGCCATCATTACGATGTGAAATTGGCGAAGAGTCAGAAAGCAGAGCAGCTCTAGAGTTAAAATGTTTAAAGGAAGGATACAACTTTGCCTCACTAAATTCTTATTGTTATTTAAGTTTACAGAAGTTTACACCACAAGGAGTCATGAAGTAGTGACTCTGGTAAATCGAGTTATCAGTGGAATCTGTTTAGAGACCTTCATGTTTTAATAAAAATATCTCTATCTGGCTCCAGTGCATTAATAATAATATTGCAAGAGGAGGCAATATAATGCTGAATTGATATTTTATCCCACCCTAATTCCCCGTATATAATATTACAGAGAACTTGTAAAGGCAAAGTAAGGTTGGGGTTGCAGAACAAAATTATTCGAATATGACTAGACCCTATATAGTGTTCACTCTCTGAAAGAACCAGCACAACAAAGCAATGAGTCGTCCACATCCCCTTCAGGCTTCAGGTTGGTTACATCACTTATTTACAGTATAGTGACCTTTAACCTCTCGTTCTCTCTGTTAGTAGTTGCGAACACACAGCTGCTGTTTTGTGTTCGAGTGCTGTACATATGATCACAGCTGAGTGGAATCCTACCAGGGAGATTTTCGCTTTAAAGACCATGTTCAATGTGACCTTTCACAGTGAAACTTCAGCAGCGGCCCATCGGTTATATATAATCTTCACATCAGCCTCCGCTACACCAACAACAGGTACAGCAGGTTCAGCCTGTAACCGTTACCGAGTAAATGCTAGTCAGAGAAGGTTAAGTGCACTGAAGTGCAGTTATCCGTCCTGAGCCCAGCCTCTTATATCAAGGTAGTTTTATCCTTGAATCCTGGGCTCTCCAAAATGGCATCGGTTTAATTAGCTCTCTGGAGCATCTCTAAGAAAGGCCATTTTAATAGAGTGGGAATGCATATTAATCTACTGGCAAGGGACCAATTATGGTTGACTGTCACTGTGCGTGCATGTACTGTGTAGACTAATATGACCTCTCCAAACCTAAGCTCAATGATTAACCTCTAATGTTCTCAGGTTTTAGGCAGCTGAACTTTGAGATATAGGAAAGAAACTTGTAAAGTATCATGGCTGACGATATTTCAGCCATTTCAGTACTCATGTGGAAGCGCCACCCTTAATCATAGCCTGCTAATGCCCAAACTGTGTTATATACCTGAGTCAATGGCACAGTAATAGAAGCAGGCCTCCCGTCCATCATTCCTTCAACCAGCTCCACACAATGCAGAGTCAAAAGGTAGCTTCACTAGTCAGTTTCAATGGTGTCTGGCTGCGTAAGTTGGGTATCAAGTCTAATCTGTAGACAGGTTGAGCAGGAAGACTGTCACTAGTAGTAGGTAGCCATTGGCTAACCAGTTAGACCTCCAGTTCCCACTGGGGTCACCCAAGTGTTCACCAAATGGCATACATTATAAATTGGCTCAGCTCTGCCCTGCACTTCAGCTGAATAGAAATGAAAATTGTCCCAGAAAGTTTTGAAGTTACTTTTTCCTGACTGCTGTGTTGAATGTGCAGAGGAGGACTTTTAATAAGGCAGCCTCAGCCAGGAGTCACACAGACTGTCTCTAAGGGCCAACAGGCCCATGGCCATGAACTCCCAGCTTTCCCACTAATGCACTATTTTATTCTCTCTCTCTCTGTCTCTCTCTCTCACTGACACCTTTGAGAAGCTGGTGTTTTGGTTGCATTTGAAGGAAGAGGGACCTCTGGCCCACAGCCCACTGATCTGCACTGGCCTGTTTTCCAAATAATTAAGATAGAGGAGAATTTATTAAAGCTAATTATACTTTTTTATGGTGCAGATACACACTCACTCAATATTGTTTGGAACCATTCTTGCCTCTTTCACATTACATCTTGGACATGATTAATAAGAACACTTCCACAAGAGAATTGCTACCCCAAGTGACATTTAGACCATGTTGCTTTTGAAATGATTTCTTCCAGTCCAGTCCCTGAGCTTCAGGAAGTGTTCAAATTTTGTTTATTACTCATTTTGATTCATTCAATGTCAGAGTGAGCCTGAGGCCACTGTTTATCATTTTATGCACTGAGGGCTATTAATGGGCCAGGGAAAACGACTTTAATAAGTTAATGTACACCAAGAGAGAAGAACTTTTTTATGACTAGATCTGGCAGCATGAATTGGTTGAGACAGAGGGTGAAATGGGTTTGCAGCCGTGCAGTCAACTCCAGTCCTCAGTCGAATTTGCAATCTTTTAAGGAAATTAGAGGTTGTAATGATAAAGCCTTCAAGTTCTTCCTGTCTGCATTACTACAGTAATGAGTATCACCATACTCGTAACATGCCATTCCCAACATTTCATCCGTGGCGAAACACTTGGAGTGAAAAGAGTTTTTCAGCCTACTTTGCACTAAATTGCATGTTTGACTGGGAGAGAGTGAAACTGGAGGTGGTGTAAAGCTGATATTTGCAGAGGCTCCAGACATGGATGTGGTCGGGTTCAGTTGTAACTCTGAACCTGTGTATTTGCTGCACAGCCAGCCTGCCACTATAAATATATTCCCATTCTGTCACTGGTACCACATTAGTTAGACTATAGAAATGGTTTGGGACCAACTGTCCCATTTCAGTGGAATTGTTTGTACAGCATTGGGGCATATGTTTACCACTGCTCTCAGTAATAATTATATCCTCCAGTGTAGTGGGGAGAGAATGTGCACTTAGCTCCAGTGGGCCCTGCTTCATGGGGGACAATTGTGGGTGTTTTATTAAATGGTTACAAATTATGGTGCCTCTACAGTAGGACTTCCATCCTTAGTTCATGACACTGCCACTCTTTACAGTGTTGCAGTGGCAGTGGTGGTATGAAGATCTGGATTCTTAGTCTGCTGGCAAAAAAGGTCTCCGGTGTCTGCTCTGACTGTTTTTCTTCTTTTTTTAGGGCTTTTCGCTTTTCCACAGTCACTTCTGCCATTACGAACAGTTATAATAATATAACCAAGCAAAGACAATAGATCGTAAATAAAAAAAATATAGATAATAATTGATTTCTTTGCACCTGCGAGAGCTGGTGGTTAGCATTATCACTGGTACTAGATGCCATTTCTCACTGGTTTTCCATGTGTCACGTTTGCTAGAGCTGCCAGAGGGTGCAATCAATTAAACGTCATTTTTCAAAAAGTCAAACATTTACTGCTTCCAGCTTCTTAAATTTAAGGATTTACTGTTGTTCTTTGTCACTAATGACGGTAAATGAGGAGTCTTTGGTTTTTTGATTGCTTTTGCTAAAAGCAATTTTGAAGATGTCACTTTGAGCTCTGGAAAATTGTGATGTGCAATTGATAATGAAAATAAATGTTAGTTGCAGCCTAAATGTGGACTATGTAATTAAAACCATATCTGAAGCTGTTATTAAGTTGTGGCAATGTGCTTTCTCCCTCCAACATGTCAATTCAGCATCATCTGATATATAGAATGTCATCAGTATACTGTAGTAGACTACATGCAGTATGAACTCGTGCTTTACAATTATAATCTCATTAGATACTTTTCATATTTTGCCTTGCAATAACAAAACAACAAAAGAACTTGTTTCATCTATAACAAAGCCCACTTAAAGAAAAATACATTTGCATGCCTCACCAATGATATTCTTCACACACTGTTAACTACATCTCATTAAGCTTCATGCACGTCGCTTGTTCTGTTATTTGCAGTAGTAACCACACACTGTGGCCCAGCTTGCTGTTTATCCCGTGTGTGCATATGAGGGCGGGCAGTGCAGTGTTGCCCTTGTTGTGGTGTTTTGAGACTGGATTTGGATGTGTGGTGGTGATGCAGCAGAGGGTGGCAGCAGCAGAAAACCAGCAAGCGTGACTAATCCGGGGATCTCCTGTGTGATGTGTATGGCTAGCCGTCCTTCACGCCTCCCGCTTCCCTGATGGGGGCCGCACACCCACCGCCTCACACACCAATGAAGGGGGGAGTGGTGTGATTTCGAGGTAGCGTTGCATAGATCGCAGTGCAATATCACCACATATAGAGTAGTTTACACTTTCATTAACGGGCCCAGCTGGTAACCTACAAAGTTTAAGGTTCTTTTAGCTACCTGTCACTCCACTTTGTATTTACTGTTCCTTCTCTTTCTTTGTAAAAAGGAGCACAAAGTAATGAAAATATGTCTGAGATTCTGTCCAGGCTGTTATAGACAATGTTTTGGCACATGATAAGGAATGTCTGTCCTCTGACCTCAAATTGACTTTTCAGTGTTTTTTAGACAGGTGTCATATGCTGTGGGGGTGGCTAGTGTGAGCTGGGTTGTTGCTCTCAGGGTAAATGAAGTGGCCACAGTTTACTGTCAAGAATTGAAGCAGCACAAGAACGACTATTTGCCCTCAACTTCCCTTCTCAGGTGCAACTCTTTTAGCTTGACTATAAACTGATCTATAAAACTACATGGTGCATTTTAAATTTCCAATTTCCCTACTTTGAAAGAATTCTTGAGATAATTCCAAAGGATTCAGTTTTAAAACTGAGGTTTTAATGTGTAGATTCATGATAAAAAGTCTCTAACCTCTTCTGACTGCACAGGCTTCAGTCCACAGTTTGCTACAGCCCTCAGAGACCTGCTAATTCTGTTTTAATGATTCAGCTTTCATCCCGTCTGTCATTAAAAAAGTGACGAAAATGATATATGAGAACACTGAACAAAGCCTCGTCTTCTTATGTGCCAGAAGAGAGTAATTGGAAATGTACAGCTCCTCCGTATTAATGGGATGGAATTGTTCTTATTCAGCTAAACTTCTTCTTCTCCCAACTGGCTTGAGCTCCTCCATGTTATACATGAGTGTAGGACTCAACAAAAAAGTTGTCAGACACAACAGACAGGTAACAGACGTTCAAGGCTCAGTTTCAGATGCAGGATGTTAGTTACATGGTATATGAGCTTTCAACACTGACAGTAAACATACTGAACATGGAGCAACACCAGAACTCCTTTGGAGTCATGTTTGAAGTCCAATATTTACTCTTGTTTTTCTTTGTTTCTTTCTCCACCAACTGCTCTGAAAAATATCCTTTATCTCTTTAGTAGCAAAATGCTCCACTATATTTGTCAACTAGTTGTTCACTTTGTCTGTGGTTTGGTGCTGGACAGGTAGCACATTAAAAGAGCTTTATCTGAAAATTCTCAGTGGGCTTTCTACAACATGTTGTTCATCCTATCCTGCTGTTTTCGTTCCCAACTCATCATATACAGCGGCTTGGTCAGTGGCAATATCATAGTAATGTGAGGAGCGAGAAAAATCTACACTGGGAGTTGGCACAGGTGGTTGGTTGACTCAAATATATGACTTCAACCCAGGAGACCAGTGTTTGAGTCTTGTACAAAAAGATAAAATGTAGTTGTTGTTAACTTAAAGGACCTATTTGTAAGAAAAGTTTATTTTTGAGTCTCATTCCCAGTTTGTCAAATGAATAAAAAAAAAAAAGGTTTTGACAAATTGGGAGTGAGACTCAAAAATATATATATATATATATTTACAAATAGGACCTATAAGCTACATAGTTATTTTAAACCCAACCATGATCTTTTCCTAACCAAGTAGTTTTGGTGCCTAAACCTCAACAAACTACGACATTTTACAATGTTAACAGTCCAAAAATGTGCAAAATGTTTGTCAGCAAGTCTAACAGGACGCTACATATTTATTGTTGCTAACTTGACCTCCTAGTTTGGTGCTTAGGGCCACTGAAGTGGCCATATCTGACGAGTTGGGAGTGAGAACATGTTGTCGACTGATGTAGACATTCTCAAAGTAAACGTACAAACGAAAAAAAGCAGTGTGAGTGGGTTTATTGCTTTTTCTTGAGCAGCGAGCTTCTTTTGAAAGTACCAGTGGGCCTAGCTCCATCCCTTTTCTTTTTCACAGTTTCTTTGTAGACAGAGCGACCCAGTGAAGCCAGGCCAGAATAAATCTCTCTGTGCTGACTGTGCCCATGCTGACTCCAGATACAGCCTGCTACCTTCATGCTTCTTTATATTGTAAATCTGAAACCCAAATATCACTTTCTTCCACCGGCTGAACACTGTGTGCTTTCATCTATCACAACAGCCCTGGATTATTTATGCGTGTCTGTGGGTTATACATTTACTTTTATCATGGTATTTTGGTATAATAAGCTACCTCAGAATGCGTGTGTGTGCTCAAGCATATATACAATGTGCCTATGTGAATGTGTTTGCAGTGTGGGTTGATAGAGAGAGGAAGGAAAGGAGTTCAGCCTCCTGCAGGCTTCGGAAACACTGTACTGGAATGTTAATTGGTATGACTGGTCGGCCTCACAGATAACACACAAGGCCACTTTTAATAAACCAGAGATCAGGATGTCCCACCGTCTCACCCTACTGAGTCAAGAAAGAGAAAGACAGAGTGTGTGTGTGTGTTTGTGTGTGTGTGTGTGTGTGTGTGTGTTAGGAGGCGTGGGGAGTGGTGTTTGCTGGAATCTCTCCGTTTCCTTTCCTGCCTCTCTCCCACACATCTCATTGTCTCATAACAAATAGAAAAACAGAAATATTACAGAGCGTGAGGTGATTCACGGGGAGACTCAAAGCGGATGTATTATTAAGACTGGAGCGGCATCGTTTTGAAGTTATGCTAATGGAGAGCCTCTCAGTGCTACAAATCTAACCGTCATTTGAATCATTTCGCCGCCCGCACCCTCCTCCTCTCCCCCTCCTCACCCGTTTTTTTTTTTTTTTTTTTCCATCTTACCCATTCGATGAGAGTCACACATTCAAGGGCGCAGCGTTGGCATGAAGCCGTGCACATGCTGTTTATGGGAGGTGATGGTAGATTAGACAGCCGCTACAGAAAGCTCAACACAGACCTCTGACCGGAGGCTTCTCCTCCCACATGTAACCTATAATAAAGAGCTAATTTTATGTTCACCTCCTCCTCCCTTACATATAAATATTTCTCTATAGAACAAATATAGAATAAAAATGTAGAGATCTTAATGGATGGATGGATGTATTCATACACACATAACCCCACATAATCACCCCTTTGCACCCAAAAGAACCAAAAGAGTTTTGGGTATCTTTATGATAACACTGTTTTTTTTTAAAAATCTTGTAAACATTTTTCCATTTGTGTGCATTATTATTTAATATATAATCCAGTAAACATCAAGTAGAGACTCTGATACTGGGCAGTGAAATTATATGAACAATTTAAGGGCAATTTCACACACTGAGAATTGTAAAGCATGAATGTACCCCAGACTTTTTTTTTCTTGATAGATCCGGAGTGCTGCTGAAACACCAATTAGAACATGAGGCACTAAAACGCTCCAGGATGATACAATTACTACTTCTGAATAATTCATGCATACTGGAGTCTGATCAAAACATTTTGTTAGAATGGATTCAGGTTAAGCGCATCAAACAAACTGCACCATATACATTAAGGTTGATGTTGACTTATGTGTTATCTTGAAAAAATAATCAGTAAGATTTTGTAATTAATTTCAAAGTCAACAGGGAGCCAGTGCAGGGTTGCCAGGATCTGTGAAATAATGCATGATCTTGTCTCTCTGCTGCAGATAAAACCCTGGTGGCTGAGTTTTCCTAAATTAACTGTAAACAGGATAGAGATTTTTTTTGCAGAGGAAACAGTTTCCAGGTTTTAGAGAGAAACAGCCACATCTTTGAAATGTTTCGAAGATGCAGTATACAAGACTGAAGTATAGATTTCATGTGTATATCTAGGCTGAAGCTGCGAGTCAGAGTTGAGATTTTTGCAACACGGGCTTAAAGTTGAAGACGGTTTCCATTCAAGTGGAGCGTAAATTTTAACCACATTTTTAGGATAAACAACCAAAGAATATGCAAATATATGCATGTTTCCACTATTGTGCAAATATCAGGGGTTTGTTCACTGAGATCAGCAGAAGGGGTGCTAATTCTCCAGTCAGGTGCCATTACAGTATACCATTGCAGAAGAAGAAGAAGAAGAAGGCACAACAAGATGACATAATTAAAAGAGCACAAGTCAAACCTCAAAAGTTGGAACTTGAGGGCAGTTGTTAATTTGAAGAAGCCATTTTTCGTCTCTTTATGGAGCTGAAGCTTTAGTTAACGTTAAAGTCACATGCTTCATAAACATTAAGAATCAATCTCTGAGTCTCTTTCCATTGCACTGTTTTATTTTGCTTCTATCGACACACCAGTGTTTATCACCTCAGCCAAAACTTTTTGTGATTCAACTATTTTGGGTTATTTTTTCAAATTTTGTGCATTTCCACCATTTGCACTGTGTGAGCATCTGTGTCAATGGTTGGAATGCACAAAAGTGTCATCTGTGTAAATGAGGAAACAAAAGTTATTATGTATAAGATGACTTGAGTACAGAGCCTTTCGACAGCCCACAGTGCCATATGGAGGTGCATCGGTGAGTGTTGATGTGTGTTGGAAGCTTTCTGCATAATGTGTGCATGTGTCAGGGACCAAACAGAAAAGGCTCGAGAACCAAAGGTGTAATTGTCAAAAAAATATTAATTTATTAGTAACTTAATTCAAAAGGAACAATTTCAAAAAGTATATTGATACAAATACAACAAAATAGAAAAATAACTAAATAAGGGCCCTAATTACTCAAACTGAGGTCAACTTAAACAAACAGCAACTTAACTCAACATGCCTGACCTAACTGAATGAAACAATAAGTGGGGGTTATATAGGTACTGGCCGGCCAACAAATGACACAATAGGGGGGGGAACAAACAAACCATTATTTTCTTAATACATATAAACATAATGTGAACAGAAACTACAATGAAAACCTATACCTACTCAACATAAACACTCAAATCATGAAGCAAACTTAAAAATCTTAATAATCTCAAATTAAATAAAACTCAAAGAAAAGCCAGCCTCCCCTCTGGCACCTCCAAGGTGGCCTCCTCCACTTCCTGTTCTGTTTCCATAAGAGGCCATCTTGGAAGGCGCCACCTCCTTTCCAGAGCTGGGGAGAGCTGCAAACAATAAGACACACAAGGTGAGTTTCAACTCAAACAAAAGGAAATAATATTGAACAGACTGTTAACCAAAATGCGTGCACTCAAATTAATCAACAACTGTCAATAAACATAATGTATGAAAGAAAATACTGTGTCGTCATTTAAAATAAAATAACAAAATACTCAACTTAAAGGTGGTCACTATGTGTGGCCACCACAGCATGTATGTATAATATGTGCCATTGTTCCCAGTTTCATCATAATGGTTTGCTTTAAGCTATGTCACTTGTTACAGTAAAGTATAAAAGTGAAGTCAAACAGTTTAGATAAAAACAGTGCTACTTCTACAACTTCTGACCGATGCCACAATAAGGCTGAAATCGTTTTGAGGGACCACCAGAAAAGTGCTGAAATTAAGGACGATAACCAAGACAATAAAAGTGTAATCATATCAAAACTGGAATTTCATGCCCACCCCCCCCCCCACACACAAAGCCATTCTCCTGGGCTTCAGTAGTGGGGCTGTGGTCTAGTCATGGCGGTTTCTATATCATTACACTTCATACTGTGTAACTCTCTCCACACCCAGAGGCAGAATGCAATGAGTTGAAATAACAACAAAAAGAAACCGTGTTTGGACTCTAAAACCTTCTAGTGATTCCAGTGTCAATAAGCTCTCCCACATTAGATTTGGTGAGCTCCACAAGTTGTTTTGGGGCACCAGTGCTGCTGTTATTGATTTATGAAAGAGGGCCAGGGATTATACTGTTATGGACACAGTGTAAACTCGGGGCTCGAGACGAGGCGTGCCTTGATTGTAAGTAATAACTAATATGTGCAGGAGCTTGTTTACAGATGCTGAGATGAACTGTGTTTGTGTTTACTTATTTGTTCATTCATGTTTTTTGATGTCTTTGTTGTTGTTTTCAAGCCATTATTTTTATAAGCGTGTTTTCCAAAACAAATTCATAAACGTGGATATATGCAATATTTATTCTGATTTACCTACCCCAGTTTCTCTGAATTACTGCTCAATTTTGAGAATTTCACCATCGCATGATGCGCCTGGAATGCTGTTTCAACGGTGCACTATGTAGTTTTGGGAAATAAATGTTTTATGACTAAACAAACAAACTCTTCATTTTCATGACTGAATAAACTGAATAAACAAACTGATCTTAAAGGACAACACAGTTTCATACTGTTTCACTTATATATATTTGGCGGACCCTGCCACCTTTCTCACTGCAAACAGTGTTCTGGGAACTTATTTTCCTCTAAGAACAGCTTGTTGAATCAGTTATGGAAAAAATACATATATCTGAGTTTGTATCATTACCTCATTAATATTGTAAATATTCAAATTCTGAGTTTGAATTTGTTCTCCAAAACTACATAGTGCCCCTTTAAATAATGAAAGACAATGTATGCAATTTTCAGTGCATATAAGTATCGACTTTTATAGCTGTAAACCTATTCCAAATGTCCATAAAACACCTGATGTCCAAGAAAACAAAGGGATATATAGAAAGATGTTTGTTGTCTTTGTCTTCATATATTTCAGGGGGGGAGTTTAGTTTTAGGTTAAAGGAATATTTGGGACATTATGGGAAATACCTGCTTTCTTATTAGAGTATTAGATGATAAGATCGATGCCACTTTCATGTCTTTATGTTAAATAAAAGGATAAAGCCAGCAGATTATTAGGATATCATAGCATGAAGATGGTTATTCCACATAAAGAGCTTGTAACTTCTTACTCCAATAACTTCCTGGAGACTCTGCTTGTTTCCAGGCTGTTCAAAGCTAAGCTAACTGCTGCTGGCTATAACTTCATACAAATCTTATCTACTGTAGCTCTAGTCAAAAAAGCAAATAAGCTTATTTCCCAAAATGTCAGACAATTTTTCTTTAACTGACATTGATAGGACAGCAATCTGCAACAACTGCAAAAAAAAAAAGGATTGAAGTGACATAGGCAATCTGCATGTAAATTGCAGATCAGGTGTGTGAGTGTATTTTTGTGTCCGCATTTGTGTGATGTGAAATTGTGAAACCCTCTCAAAGCTGTAATTTTAGAGAACAGAGAGGAAGCCCCTCTTCATGTACATGAGCTCTAATTTCAGCAAACTCAATTCTGAAGTGACCTGCAGAAATGTCCTCTATTATCTCCAGTGGAAACAACAGAACAATGTACATGAAGAGCTCTTTGTATATGAAGAGCACACATATGGGTCAAGAAGGATTTTCACACTGCCATAATGATGCATTATTTGACTCACTGCAATTTGGCTTCACACCTGAAAATGTCAGATGTGGATATATTTTGTGTCAGTATACTCAGATTTATACATTTCTACAAACTGGCAAGTACACGCATAGTCCTCCACCAAGCAGCTTTACTGTTGTAGTCAATGGGTAAAATGCTTCAGTGAAGGATATCTTGTTAACAGATGCAGAAGGAAGTGAGGGTATTACTAGTTTATTCCTTCCCACTGATGCATTCTTCAATAATCCACTGTCTGATCTACAGCTTGACACTTCAGATTCAAAACATAACACTATGACGTTTTTCAGGCAGGAGCTGATTTTGTTTGATTGCTGATGGATGACAATTTCTCCCTTCACTGACCCCCAATATGTGCCCACAGCGAGACCTCCATGCTCCAAAGAGACCACACATGGAGGTGGAAAGCGGAGGTGGAGGTCGATGGAGTCTCAGTCGGTCATTGATCTTTGTCATCTTTCTTTTTGTCGGCTTGTAGGCTGTCTGTTGGTTTCACCCCATGCACCACAGTCATATTAGACTGCCAGGCACAGACTTGATAGGCACCATATACACTGTACAATGTTGGGCTGTTCCTGGGGAAAGTTGACAACCACATTTGGGGGATCATTGCAAAATATGTGTGAATATTTAACGGCTGATATATCGATTTATTTTATTTTCGATTATTAGCATCAACCCCAAAAATTTATTTTTTTAGCAAGACTGCTAACCAGTGTACTAATAGCTTAGGTTTAGCTATAAATAAAAAGAAAGCAAATGGTCAGAATGTTCAGTGGCCAATAAACACACATTAGTTCATCCAAAATGGAGTGATTGTTTTATAATCAGCAATTTTTACGTCATTGAACATTTTTGCATTTCAGTTTGTAGCTTTGAAGCACTGCTCCAATGATTTAGTTTTGCATATTACATAAAGTTGGAGGACTCGCATGACATCAGAAAAGTGTAATTCCTGCAGCATGTTCCTGTGTGTGGATCAAGCAGTTTGTAGGGAGGCTTTCCGTCAAAAATGGCGCCCAAACCAAGATTACCCTGATGACATCATCACCATTATTTTCTCAGACTTGACAAAGTTCCTCCAGTGCAAGAAGTGATGAGTAAATTGATCTTTAACATTACTTTTAGAAAAAACAACCATCATATCATCATATCCATTTAAAAGGAGGTGACCAGCTGATATATTTGGGTCTATTTTACACCTGCTCTCCACAGTCAGATGATCTAGAACATTTAGAGAGCAGGAATGGCTGCTCTGAGTGAAATAGAGTAAAATGAAACCAAGGTTCTGTGACCGCAGGACCCCTGTCTCATTCTCTCTCCTTCTCTCTTCCTCTGAATGAGGGAAGCGGAGTTGGGCCAGGGTTGACCGCTCCCTCTGTTCGCCCTCACCTTTATTGTCCTCCCTTTATGCTCTCGCTAAACGTCGCTGACGGCATCACCACTCACATAGATCCCCCCCCTTCTCTGTTGTCCTCATCCCCAAAGACCCAGAGTGGCCATCGAATGACCGGGGCATCAAAAGAAAAGGAAAAACAAAGTTCGGAAGTATTAGTGTTACTTCCCCTCATCTCCTGGGATACAGAGGGAGAATCAATAGTTTTTCATTAACCTGTCTTCCTCCCTGTAAACGAGTAGGTATGGCCTCGGGAGCCAGTAAATGCTGATAGTGTTTGGGCGGGGGGATGATATCTCTCTCCTTCACATGCACACACATACACATTTCACCTGCACACCTGCATATGGAGGAGGCTAGATTGGACATCACTTTAATCTTGGAGATGGGTGATCCTGTCCCATGTTAAACCAAAAGTGAATGTTGACCTATTTTAACTTACATCTGTAATTTCACTTACATAATTTGTTTCACACTGTCACAATCACAAAATGGTGAGGACCCAAATGCAGACACACACAGGCAGGCGGGTTGTAAACAAAAAGCAGGCTTTAATGAGCTGATGTCTGAAAATGCGAACAAAATAATGGCAGATGACAAAAACTTGCAAGAAAAAGGAAGGAAAGGAAAATACCAGAGTAATATAAAATTTAAGGCCAAACCAGAAAACCACAAGGAATAAGTCAGGAACACAAGACACATGAGGACCGGGGGACCTTGGAACAAGCACAGGAGCACAGGAAACGTGTGAACAAAATCAAACGAATAAACAAAGAGTGAGGGAACAACCCAGGCTTAAAATCAAACTAAACTAACGAGGGGATGAGGTGCAGGTGGAGAGAGACGGGGAACAGGGCCAAGCTAAAGAGGCTGATTTGAGACTGGTGTGGGGGGAAAATCAAGCTGGGGAGGAGCACAAAAACACAGGAGGGAAACAGGATATTGGGAACACAGATGAGCAGGAAGCAGAAAGTGAAAACAAGATGCAATAAATACAACATAAACTACAAAACAAAAACAGGAAATGACTAACAAAAAAACCCAAACCATGACACACGTATGTCATGAGTTATGTCATGTATGTAACATACAGTAAGTCAACTTGTTTTAACCAAAACTATGATCTTTTCCTTTACCTAACCAAGTTGTTTGATGGCAGACCTAAGCAAATTGAGACTATTAACATTAACTGTGTGTTTTTTATGGAAATCGCCTGACTTTGTCATTTCCGTCATGTCTGAGACTCGTAAAATGTGGATGGTGTGAAATGATGCATAAAAAGCTTAAAATGCGTGACCCAAAATGCATAATGTTCTTTAAAGTGGCATGCTTTTTAACTCCATGCCATCAGATCACTTAGTTAACAAACTTTTGAGAGATTACTCTAAAGCCATTATTCTTCTTCCTGGCAGTTACACAAAGCATTGAACCTCAGCTGCAGCCCCTACATAGAGCTCTGTGTGTTGCTTTCTCATTTAGTACATTTCTCCTTCTCTCCCTGACAGATACAGTATCTCACATCTCTGTAAACACAATGTAGCCAGTGTCTGTGAATGACCTTGCTCCTTGTGCCAACCTCCCCTCTGTAATGGATTAATCTGTTTTTTCCCATGTGGGCTTGCACACTGTGGACCATGTGTTGCAAACACAAGGTGATACTGTGAAGCGTCATATTCTATGTTAATGTTGTTTGTTGCGCTCAAGGCTCTCGGAGGATTGGCGCTAGCGGCATGTGTTAGAACAACATCTGTCATACCTGAGTGTGGAGATGTTTTGTTGATGCACACCTGCCGCAGTTGTTGCAGCTGGCATCGTCAACAAGTGCTGCAATGATTGAGGTGCAGCAGAGTGGCTTTCATCTGGGTATGTATGACCACCACTGCTCTCCCTGTCATCTGCCTTGTAGGCATGTCTCTACTGATGACGTACACATTGCTGAACAGGAAGGCTGGCCAGACTCTCTTTTCTGTTCCATAAAACCGAGGGGGAAAAACACTGAATCTCACTATGATGAGAAGCCAAACATGGAAGTGATGCTGCGGCTGAATCGTTTCTCACAGAGAAACAACTGGCGAAATAATGAGTTCAAATTATCCAAGATGAAGAACTGATTCAGAGGAGGTGATTATCACAGCCAATGAAGGCTGAAATTGAGCAAATGATTAAGAATGAATGTATTATTAATGCTTATACAGGCAGTTATGCTGCTTGTACAAAATGTTAGTCTCAGACCACAATGGCAAGCGCAATAACAAGGGATGAGGGGACCTGCTGCATTGACATGGAGCCTGCAACTCAATCAAGTGAGGAAGCCACACTGACTCACCCAGCATGCAAGATCTACCCAAAAAACCTTCAATATTTTGCCAACTGACTAGATTTCTAGAATAGAAAAGAACCTCCGAATGATGTTGGTGACCTGCCAAAGTGGCTGGTAGAGCAGACAGATTTACTGGCCGCATCCAAAATTTATCAGCATTTGGCTGGTGGTAATTTGCTGCCCTGAAGGGAAGATGGAGTCAGGATGACTGCCATGGCATCGCCTGGATCCAGATGGCCCAAGACAGAAGGGGATGGATGCAAGCACTTTATCAGCAGCCTATGTTCCATAAGCCACTCAGAGGCTCAAGTACAAACAAAGGCAACTATATGTATGTTTGCCAAAGTTTCTCTATTCATTTCACTCTGTGCCCTGCTGCCTGTATGACAATAGTACACTCCCTTTTGAATAGTTGTGTATAGTGTTACATACTTTCTGTCGTCTTTTACTGGGGAAGAAAGTTACTTTATTCAGAGGTACAATGTGCACCTTCGATCTCATTTTAAGGGCATTTTGAGAGACATTTATTAAACAGTAAAATAACACACTGGCACACTGATTTTTACCACAATATCAAATTTTTGTCACTTGTGGGGCTCTTGTTCTGTGGTCCATCTCTCATCCACTATACTGGTCATTTTTCATGTTTCACGTTGACAGCGTGTTTGTCTTTGTTTGGCATGATTTTCTATTGCACGGTGCCAAGACTTCCTCTAGCCTCAGGCTCTGATTCCTGATCAAAAACTGTATTGTTTGCTCACTAAAAGAAAACTGGAGAGAATTTTACAGTCACGGGCCTCAGTGATTAGCCTGCAGTGACACATGGGGGTCGGTAAACAAATTTCTTTTGGCATATTTGACACCTCAAAAAGTAAATCGAGAGCAAAATGCAAATAACCTTCCAATTAGCTATGTGCTGAAAAATTGCCTGGTTGGTTTTTGTAGTGTATATGTAATTTCACAAGCATTTTATAAACAGTCAAGGTAGGTTATTCATGTAGGGCATTTCACAGAAACAGCAATTCAAAGTGCTTTATATAACACATAAAAGGGCATGTAAAATGAAATAAAGCCTGAAGTAGAGAAATTAAATAGCACAGAAGAAATACAGGGCAAAGTGCAACATGAGGTTGCCCCAAAAACCAGAAAAGTTTTAAACATGCATTTAGAAGTAATCAGATTTGGGGCAAGTGTCAGATAAGCTCAAAGTTTGTCCCAATTATATGAAGCACGAAAGAAAAGGCTTCATAAAAAACATTATAGAGCTATTCAATGCAAAAAGAATCCATTTTTACTCACTTAGCCTACTTACTTTAATTACTTCTGTGCTCCAGATGAAACAAAAATTGAAAGTGAAGTGGGAGCCAACTCAAAAAGCTTGAGTATGTTATTTATAAATGTCTGTTATATGAATGCCTATTGTCCAGTCTGATGTTTAAAATTCTATCACAAAGATACTCATTAATTATTTCAGACATTATCTTATCATCAGTGGTCGAACAACAAGTAGTTGGTTAATCAGTTAGTCAATTTAAAGACAGCTGCCAATTATTTTGAAGTTATTATTAAGGCAAAAATGTGAAACATTTGCTGGTTCCAGCCTCTTAAATTTAAGGATTTGCTGCTTTTCTTTCTCATTAATGAAAATAATAAAAAGTCTAATTTTTCAGACTGTTGCAATTTGAAGACATCACTTTGGGCTCTAGGAAATTGTGATTAACTCTTTTTTGTTAACTCTTTTGTTGACATTTTATTGAAAGATTGATAGATTATTCGTGAAAATAATCTGCAGATTAAGTGGCTACAGTCCTGCCATTAGAACTGCAGTTTGTGCTAAGGCCAAGCTTAGTTAAACTGACCATCTCCTGGCTGTAGCACTGGTAGGAGAGTGGTCTCAATCTTGTCATTCAACTCCAGGCAACACAACAAATAAGCAATTTTTCAAATTATGAAGAAGGTAAAAAGATTAATATTCCCAATATTGTTTGGAGAAAAAGAAGTGAATCTACAGTAAACAGTACAGTAAATGCACTTTCCACAGCTGCAGATACAGCAAATGTAAGAGGCCGTATGTCTTTGTATGTCAGTAGTAGCTGTAATGTCTCAGAGACTATTTCCCGTATGTTTACTGCGCTTGGTGGTTGAAGTGACAAATGTTTCTATTTTTAGTTTGTGATTTAATGCATCATGGAGACCCGAGGAGTCTCCTTGTTTTAACATATTTTGTCAGGTAGAGGGGCAGAACAGTCGGACTCAGTGGGACATCTTCGGGGATCACATTCAGCATGAACTCACCTCGCAGCTCCCTGTGAGATGAAGCCTGTGTGAACCAGACTGCACATCAGTAATCTGAAGTCATGCACCACACTGCTCTGTGTGGTGTTGTGCCCTGGAGGATGCCTCAAAATAAGATGCCTTAGTGTGGAAAACAGGCGAGGGCGTCTGCATAACTGCGACTTATGAATGCCAGATTCAACCTTGCATGGCTGACGCTGAGAAGCTGAAGGAGAACTGCAACCTCCGTCACTTCACATACCCTCTGTGATCTTAATGCTAATTAGGAGGTCTTTGTTTGTATCAACTTACATTTGGGATTTGCGCAGTCGGTTGCAGATTTAACTGTCAGCACTTTGATCAAAGTGATTAGAATGAGACCTCCTGTCTAAACAAACAGGCTCTCGCTGCTTCCCAGCTAAGATATCAGCCTAATTTGTGTTTTGTTTTGGTGAAACCATACAGCTGCTGACTCTAAAGCCTCACAGTAACAAGTTATTCTAGCTGTAGGCTTCAGCTCCGATAAGGATGCCGTACATGTATTATTTTGAAATTGGACGGCCGTGTCCAAAGTTTGCCTTAATTTCCCCAGACACATTTGTTAATGCCATTCCCAAAATGCTCTTTGATTTGGGCAGCTATGTGCTATTGACTCCATGTCGGGAATCATTTGGCTCATTTACTCTGCAGCAACAATACAATCCCATATTCCAGAGTTTATTGTCTGCATGTTGTTTTTGAAAGCATGAAGCATATCTATCTCTATTTTGATTTGATTATGTGAATACGATACAGTGGTGATAGCTTATATCCCATTTTACAATCTGTGTTTGAACTTTATCTTTGTCATCAGAAGCGTTATTCAGCCCGTGTGATTGGATTTGCTTTCTCTGCGAGTCTTGAATGACGTGTTATCGCTGCTCTGTTAGACCTATTTCACTGCCATTTGCACCACAAAGAAGCCGCTTTTTACTAATCAATACCGTACATTGTGTGTTTAATTACGTTTCTTGTAAAACATTGCCCCAGTGCTAAAAGAAGAGCTTTCCACATCCAAATGTGGCAAATGGCCTTACTAATGGTCCGTCAATACTAAATATGTACCTGTTAAGTGTAAATCTTTGATTATTTTTAGCTGTGTTTCCTGCTGTTTTCTGTTTTTGTGTGATTAAACCCCAAGAGGTTCTCACAGGTGTTGCCACAATTGCTCATTGTCATCGAGACACGTCGTCCACAACCGTGTGGCAGGTTATCCTTGTTTATGAATGAGGGCGGAAATGCACTAGTTCAATCAATGCCACTTACGTCTCGGCTCATTTCTTCCTGTTCCACCTCCTTCTACTCTTCCTCCCCCTGCGGGTTTTCTCCTCGTCCTCCTTCTGCACGTGCAGGATAACAGTAGCTTTGCTAATACACACAGTGTAATCCAGCTATTGGCCATACTTCGGTGAAGGGCTTATTTGGATTATGCTGTTTACACATATCTTTGATACTGTGTGATTGAGCCTCCCTGTCGCCATGAATAAACCAATAATTGGAGTGTTGCTGTCCAGCCTTCTCCTGACTCCGTGGCGGTTACCTGTTATACACAGAAAATAAATTATCATTTTTATCCTCCTTGAGGCCTGCACTGTAATCTGTAAACCTTTTAGCAATTTTACTTTTTGGCTTCATGTTCATGTTTTTCATAAAATACACTTTTTTAGCAATCTGCCTTACTTAAGAATGATTTCCTTAACGCCTTTAGCATGTCTAAACACAGTGACATTGTCAGTAAAAGCATGCGCAAGACTCCAACTTTCTTAATTAGTTAGAATCATGTGAAGGTACACTTTGATTAAGGTCACTTTGAAGCAGCAGATTCAATTCTGAAAGTACATGTACACTACTGCCAGCTGCACAGGATACACAAGCTGAGTGCGTCTGATTGTGTAATTAGCAACCCTGCCTTCCAAAGATTATGTTTGTACCACTAAGTTGCAAACATAAATGTGTTGCAATGCCCCTGGGTTTACTTTTTTAAGTAAAACGGATTTGCAAAGTACTAAAATTTTCATACACAAATTAGCTGGACATCATTCACTGACCTTGTAGTTACTAGCCGTGACAGCGTCAGCTGGTAATGTTTTCAGTTTGTGAGTCTGTGTGTGTGGGTATGTCATCATGGCACAATATGTTACTGGTGATACCTTTTGCATCAGGAAATATAACAGTATTTCGCCAGGTATTTTTATGTCCTGTTTATATGTCGACTAAGATACTTCAGCCAACTTTTCATCAGCATGGGGTTGAGTAGATGTTGACTCAGTTTTCCTTTTTCGGTGAACGTATCCTTTAACTTATTCAGAGACTGTGGTCTGTGATTTTAAGCGCAAGACTGGACGTATTTACTTAAACTCTCCCAATGTTTAGTGATGTGTTTTAGTTGCCTACTTTACCTGACCACAGGTGGGAGTGGTGATGTGATCATAGCTGCTATGAAACAGTGTCAAAGTACTGTGCTTTGTAATGCCGCCTGAGTCAGACAGCAATTACAGCATATTTCCACCAAACCAAGAAGCAGAAAAGGAGGATATGAATGTAATTTTTGGTAATTGATGGTTCTAATAAGAGAGCTTCCCTCCCTCCATACTGAGGATGAGACAACAAGACAGCCTCGCATATTGTGCCAAATTTCCCTTGCCAGTCAATCAGATAGATGAACCCAACAGTGTTTCAGATTCTATGACAGAGTTTTTATTACTAATAATCATCGTTGCCAGTTTTGACAGTGAAATGTAATTATAATATCTCGAAGTGAAAAGGAGTATGTTGTGTCCATGCTGCGGTAACAGCAGGTGAAGGAAATAAAGATGCATCAGTTCTAGAGAATTTTTGTCATCAGGTCAAACACAGATCCACGTTGTTATAATGCAGTTCCTGCTGAAATAGGCCAACAGTTGTTTGAAGCGCTTGTAACTGTGAGTTATGCTCACTGTTTAACACAGGAGGAAAGGGCAATTTAACTGTGCTTGAAGTCATGATGTCAGCTTAATTCATCCAAAGCCTGCTTACTTATGTAACAGTGTGATCCTGATAACCTCAGTTTTAATGTGTTCATTTGTTCACTTAATGATTAAGTGTCATAAAATTTAGCCTCTTGCTGTGTGACTACCATAGTGTTTGTGTGTGTGTGTGTGTGTGTGTGTGTGTGTGTTTGCATTTGTTGCCAGGGGTCCTACGCAGTCCCCTTGAAAAGAGCAGTGGTATTTTATTCCAGGAGGGGGCAATGCTCTGACCCCAGAGGGGAGCCGAGGCATTGCAGGGTCAATCGAGATGTACCGCCTCAGCTGCACAATCTGACAGACCTAATGAAGCTATTTGTAATGGGATTCTCTGCCTCCAGCTTGGGCCCTGTTATCAGTGGCCGAGCAAGCGGCAAACTGCAGCGGTGCTGAGGCCAGCTCGTCAGTGCACCATTCTCCCTGTGTCTTCTGTGTGCTGAACAAGTGATCACATTAGGCTGAGCGGACTGTGGCCCTGACATTAAGACTGTTTGTTGTGATACCTGACTAATTATGTGTGAAGAACGTAGCTGTCAGTGTTAGTATCAGTACATCTCTAGCTCTAGTTTGGAACAAGCTGCATTTGTGGGGCTTCTTTACATTCAATAGATCTGCTGAGTGACCACTGGGCAAAATTGGAAGCAATGCTGGGCTGCAATGATCGCTCACACTGGAAACAAAGCATCAGCTGGCATAAATTTAATCAAAAATCATTTAATTTCAGTTTCAGCAATAAAATTAAAGATGTCAATTTGATTTGTCAGCACACAGGTAATATTTGATATCTCTGTTAAACATATGAAGCCAGATAGAGTTTTTAGTACTCTGTTATTGTCATCAATAACCAGGCTATGGAAGCTACCAGTTTGTTTTCATCACCACTGAAAGCTAATAGAGCTGGGTTTATAGTCATGTGTGGAAGGGTTATAGCATTTATGATGCTGTGGGATTTTTTGAATAAGACAATCCCTTATAGTTCCCGCAGTGGGGGAATTTACAGTATTCTAGCAACAAAGCAAATAGCAGTTAGTATCAATAAAAAGCAAGATATAATAAATAGTGTGTGGATACGATATTTACGCTATTTAGTTTAGATTAGATTGAGTGAATTTGTCGAGTTCGGTGTGTGTGGTCTACTGGGAACATTTTAAAGTCTATAGTCCACGTTTTATGTGGACGTCCAGTCATTTCCTCTTGCACGGATCCAATGCAGCCACAGCCTCAGCTTCTCTCCCCTGCATTTTTTGGGTTGTACACTCTGTCTTAACTAAATATGACTGAATCTCGGAGTCAGCCAAAAACAGTGTAAGGTGACTCCATGTTCATAACATCCTTGGCACATATTAGGGATGTCATTTTTGTCTAAATGTTTGCTTAGTTTTATTATGGAAGTCAAAAATGAAGTGTCCATTGTATATCCAGCTTTAGTGCATATGCTGTTACCTAATATCAAAGAGAGCTGTTCCCTCGGTGTCATTTTCCCTCCACTGGCTGTTTTTGACCTGACCTTCACTCAAAATATGGCCATAAACTAGTTCTTAGATCAAATTTAAAGTTTAATTGCTCTTTTGCTTTGAAAAGACATTTTATCTCTTGAAAATATAATTCCCTATATAATAGCTTTGAATTCTCTGAACTCCTTAGGAGGTATTGATTTACATCAACATATCGACAACCCCTGACCTCTTTGAGATATTAATGTCTGCATGCATTGATCCAGGGACATTCCCAGTATTCAGTTCTTCAGTTTTTTTTTCTTTCTGTGAGGCCCACCTTCATGAGGTTGTGCTCGTTTTCAGATATTAATTGCAGCTCCCAAATCGGCTGCCTGCTCCACCCCATTGTAGCAGAGGAAGCACTGTTTAATCACCTAGATAGTGCTGAGAGATTCTTCCGGGCTTTGCACAGATTAAGAGGACATTACCTAGAAATGAGGGAGAGAAAATGGTCTATGGGTTTTTAAATACTCACTGGAGAGCCTCAGTCTTATGGTCTTTTATTTTGGCAATTTTCCTTTTGCCTATATTTATCCATGGGCAGACTTTGTACTCTCCTCTTTTGTTCTGCAACATCCTACTGACACCTGTGAGCTGCTCCAGATAAGGTGCTTTTGAGGTTAGGTTAGGTGTGTTGCTCAGACGAGTTGTTGAGACAGGAAAGTGTTGCTGTAAATATCCTGCTCTCTGGGCCTTCATCTGACACGGCTGAGAGCTCCTAGTGTTATGCCAAAGCTCGAATACAGTAAGATGTTTTTGATGTTCCACGCTGACAAATTGCCTGAAACCCATTTTTCTTGTTTTTTTGCCATTTTTTGCCATGTCGAGTTGTTTTTGTTGACGACTGTTAAATTTAGGATGCATTTCTATCATGCTCTGACGCTGATGGTTTTTTTTTTGTTGTTGTTGTTGCTGTTGGAGCGCTCTAGGTAACTTCAGGTCTTTCACATCAATGTCAGTGAATGCTGGCAGCAAAAATTATGCCTGCCTGACTCTCTTTCCCACTCTTATTGACTTCTCTTTGCCTCTCGATCTCTCCTCTCTTTAATGGTTGTTTGTCAGGGCTGATGCATGTTTGTCACATGATGCCTATCGCACAGCAGCGGCCAGTTTTTCCATCTGGCCCGTTGGAAAAAGCTGCAAACACCAGCCAGAGAGCAAAACAAAGGAAGGGTGCAAATCTTGACAAAGGCTATTTTTTGGATTCATCACCCTGACTCTAGTAAACACTATTTACAACAGCCTTTTTGTCAACAAAATAGCCGGTAGTACCGATAGTATCTCTTCATTAGAAAAGAGGGTTTTTTTCCAGAATAGTTAATGATTCATTTGGGTAAACAAGGATTTAATTGTCTCTCAGTGTGCAAAGCCCTGACATTTGATGTTAAATTATAGCTATAAAACTCTGGGCAACACTGAGGTGCATTTCAGCGCCAAGCTGGCATAAACTGTGGGACCTGCTCTATTCAAATGTGGACTGGTTGGAGGTAAGGCAAAATGTTCACAATTATCTCAGAAGAGAGGAGCATATCACTAATTACCTCGAATAAGGAGGTTATGTCTTCATTTCGTGTCCGTTTGTTGGATTTCCACGAAACTTGGATGGAGGATAAGTCTCAGCCCAGAATAGACCCCATTACCTTTGATGCACATCCAGATAACTGGGCTTGCGAGATAGGGTGCTTTTCAATATTTTCTTTAATTTCTCAGGGAATAATGCATGCATGCTGATGAAAAAATCAGGTGTATTTAGGTGGCTGATATGTATGAGTGAGTACAATTTGATGCAGATAAAGGGGACTATTGTTTGATCTCTTTTTCTCAACTGGAGGGTATGAGTTTATCTTAGAAACATGCTGTAAACCCAGTGTATAATACTCTACGCCTGCATCACCTTCGTTCGACAGCAGTGACATTTAGATTCAGCTGGACCTGGGTTAGATTGATTTGATGTAGGACTCTGCAAACGCACTCAGAGAAGATGCGGGTGTTAGGTCTGAGACTTTTTCATCAATAGTACAGGAGCAGAGCAGAACAGAGCGGGCAGGACTGTGCTGAAGAGTGAGGAGTGATGGATTGGGGCTCACTGTCTTGCAGAGTGATGGTTCAGAGACAGCATGTGTTACCCTGCCATCAGCCCCGCTCTCTCTCTCTCTCTCTCTCTCTCTCTCACTGGCCTTCCCACTTCCTGCCATGGCTTGCACATCGGGAAAGAATATCGATTCAATACAAATGAGATGGTCTTTACCATTCTCCACGGATTTCATCTCTCCCTCCATCACCGTCCACCTCTCCAAACTGAGTGCATTCTCCCCCATTGCTGTTTCATAGCAGCTTGAAGGAGTGCACCGGGAAACTGCCGATTACAGTGCAGGTGGAGCAGGCTGAAGTGGGGGTGGTCGACATGAATACTTTATAAGACATTTCTCATCAAGCCTTCAGCCAGAGGAGCTCAATTTGCAGACAGAAATGCTTGGATTGTTTATTTAACTGGACAGTGGGGGGAAGTAACTATGTTTACAAAGACACAATTTTGAGTATTTCCATTCAGTCCCTTTTTCCCCTCCAAACATCTCAGATGCTTTCACTTAAATCTAATAGTTCACACAAAACAAGATTAGAGAGAATTCAAAAAATGAATACAAATTTGTTTAGCAGCACATTTTTTTTTCTTTCTTCTTCTGTTGCATCCCATTTAGGAAGTCATTTTGGGAAACATGCTCATTCACTTTCCTGTCAAGAGTTAGATGGAAAGATAGATACCACTCTCATGTCTGTATGCTAACTATAAAGCTGCAGCTTGGAGACAGTTAGCTTAGCTTAGCATTAAGATTGGAAACAGGGCAAACAGTTAGCCTGGCTCTATCCAAGCCTTTATACTACTACTACTATGAATAGTTTAGCATATAAGCCGTTATGAAACTACAATGTGTCATTTCTACATTTTGATTTATGTACAGATGGAACCAGTAACATATAACATGTTAATCTGTGAATTTTAGAGGTGCTTTTAAGAGGGAAATTTGGAATAGTTTGACATTTTGGAAAATACACTCACTGTATCTGCGTTCGTGCTGAGAGTTAGATGTTAAGCTTGACACCACTCCCGTAATGTAAGGTATAGGCTAATAAAGCTTCAGCTAGCAGCCAATTAGCATAGCTCAGCATAAAGGCAACTCCCTAAAAACGTGATATTTTGCCCGGGGGCGGCACCTTACGCAACAGTGTTGTGTGCATGATGTGCTTTCTCGCCAGCTCACATTGGGTGTCTCGTCACTTATAACATCAATCAGAGATGATTTTTTATTTTTGGTGATCATTGCTGCTCCTGTCCTGTATGAAACCACAAGTAAACAATGCTTTAGGCTATTAATGTAATCCATACCTGGAATCTTGTCTTACATGCAAATACATGAGATTAAATTCACAAATGATTGAAAAACAACCCCGCCCATCTGAGTGAAATACCAAGTTTTTAGGGAGTTTTCATCATAAAGACACTAAAAAGTCTTAGACCGGCACAAAACTAAATTTTTTATACAGACAAGATACAACATGTTATAGGTGCTGGTAGGTGTATGTTGTCACATTGGACAGATCCAAGCTAGATGTTTCCTACATGTTTCCAGTTATCATTCCAAGTTAAGCTAACTGGCTGCTGGTATAGCTTCATACTTAATGTACAGGCAAGAGAGTGGTATCAATCTTCTCACCAAACTCTAAGCTGGAAAGTGATTACAAGTTTTTTTTTTTAATCGGGATGAGCTTTGACTGTGTGACACTCACTTGGCTATTACAAGTACTTTAAAGAGCATGAGTTTTCTTCCACCACTGGTCTTTCAGCAGCCATCATGTCTCAAATGTTACTGTCCAACAAGTTTCAGCAGGTCTTCAGAAAGGCCACCACACAGCATGTGGTTATATATATTAGTCCCAACTCTATGAAATAATGCAAAATGAAATCTGTTATAGAGCCCATTTCCTTTTGAACTCCTTGGATGAGAATTTTCATTGTCGCACTGAATTACTGCCTGAAAATAGAAATGTGCAGAAGTCAAATGCTTGATTTCCAGACCATGTAGATGAAAGTCTCAGGAGTGGGTCTTCCCTCTTTCTGGTTGTGGGTTAGCGGTGTAATCATACGTGACTAAAAAAGAGACAAAGGCCCCTTGTGAGATGTTGTAACCGTTACTTTGGTATGTTCCTCCAGTCTCCAGTGGCCAGTTTTACTCCAGTTGAACTACCCTTCCGTGCCCAGTTCAGGAAATTGGGCCTTAGACTAGTGTTTCTAAAAATAGCTGCTTTATTTTACCAGAAATGTGGTGGTGGCCAATTACATTTGGCTGAATTCCCTCCCTGCCCCGGGGGAAAGTGCAGTCGTTTCAAGAGCCAAGCCGTCACTCAGTCCTTGTTGGAGGCTTTGACTGATTAGTGATTGCGTTCTCAGTCCGAAGCTTTCTGAAGTCAGTGAGATGTAGATGTTATATTTTGAGATGCAATTACCGCTTCCTTTTATTTTGGGACAGAAGTTAATTATCAAGTCTGACTTCATGACGAGAGATATCACTGTCAGTGTCAAGGCACCAGTTGTGACCTTCACGCTGGAAGTCCACTCCACACACGCATGCAGCTTCAAGCTTCACTTCGCATGAATGGCTGTGTTGTTGTTGTGGTTTTTCACCAGTTAACTGCAATTAGATTTAGGATTGTCAACAATTAATCAGTTGTTCTCCCCTGGAGTTTTCATCCGCTCGCTACCGCTAAAATATGTCCTTCTTAATTACACAGTAATCAGCATAAACAAAGTGTTTATTGTTGTGTAGTGAACTGTGGCTCATAGGGAAAATAACAAGAAAGGAAGGCGAAGCAGGAAGAATCTCAGTCACCTTTAATTCAGTTATGTTTGCAGGGATGTGGTGCATGGCTTCAACACACCGAGAGTCTTTTTCCTTTTGCAGAATATCTTTTATCAATTTAGACTGACATTAATGTTAATAACAAGGCCTGTGTGTATATGATTTTAAGTCCTATCAGTCAGGGTCCATTAAGGGAAAAGTCGGTAAATTAATGCTTTTCTGACAGTGTAATCCATTTTTGTCCATATCAGTGTTTGCATTATGATGACTACAGCTCATAGTTTAACCACTTTTCTTATTATAAGTGTGTCTTGCTCGGTGTGACGGGGCTTCGCTGCAAATACAGGCAGCTGATAACATCCCAGAACATTGTTTGATCTCTTCACGGCTTTGACATCCCAAGCACACACACTCTCACACACACACCTGCCTCTTTCTCTACCCATCTCACCGTCCCTCTCTCCTACTTTTCATTCTCTGATACCCCAGATAAAGTCTTCTGCTGTCTTTGTAGATACCGATGAGAGGCGAGTGTTTCGCCAGGCTGCGGTGGTACACGTTACATAATTGACGAGTGCAGGGCTGGGGCTGCCCGTCATGCGCAAATCCCAGGACAGATCTTTTATTCAAACCAGCAGCGCAGAAAAAACTCGTCCTCGCCAGGTTCTGTTGTTCCATCAGGGAGACTGATCCTCCATATGTTTCGTACGATGCTGAGGGTGATGGAGCTGAATTCACAATCACTCTCCCTGGGGTGGACCTGCACGCACACTCTCTCACACACACTCACTCACTCACACTCGCACCTAAAAGAGTTCCTAAAAAATCTATACTCTGCGCTCTAATCAATCATCACCTGAATCTTATCATTCAATCTCGCTAAAACCGAGATTATCTGATATGTCACAGTGTTATCATTCCAGGGCTTTACATTACCTATCATTCATCAAACTGTGGCAGGATTTGTTTTGGGTCAGTGCTATTAATCATTTTGAAGGAAAAGGTGTCAGCTTTTTTCACCAAGGTTGGACGACTTTATTTGCACTCTACTTTCAACAGCACAATATTACGCTATTTATGTGGAAATTCATGATGACTGATTTCCTGAAGGAACAGCAGAGAACTGAACAGAGGCAAACACTACTAATGTCACTATATTTTTACTTTACTTTTTACTTTTACTACTTATCCACTGTCTCTAATAATTATACTACACCAGTGTAAACCTACAGGAGATAAAATGTAACATGTTCCGAAGCTGTCTCAGCTGACAGAGTTATAACTCCATGTCAGAGGAGAGATGAGCTGATTCAAGCAGCAAACTGAGACGGCTGAGGTGGTAACAGATTTCTCACTGCGCCAGAGGTCTTATTAACCCCTCTGCTCTGACCAGGGCATCAACACCTGCCGAGACGACAGGCAGAAAGGCAGAGAGGTTGCTCTGTATTGGCAGGTTATTGCTTTTCTTCCTTGCTCTCTTTGGACACACCAGGCAGAATGGCGATGGGCTGGTTTCTTGGTTGGGATATTTGTTTCTGTCAGTGTGTCAAATAAATGAATTTTTGTCAACCAATAGTTAGACCAGACCTATGTCTGAAAAGTAAGACTAAAATATACGTATATATATACATATATAGACGATAAAAGTGAGTCCAAACCCATGTTAGAACGGCATGAAAAATGTCATACCACCTAGAAACCGAAGCAATCGCCAATTGAACACATGCAGGTATCTGATTGGCCAACTTCTTTGTTTGATCGCTTGCTTTATTATAGTTTTTATTGTAAGATTGCAGATGGTTGATGGATAAAATGGACTGCGTAACACATCTAATTGACCTAATATAGTCAGATTCATTGTCAAGTCAATCATTCGCCAGAGTTAAATCTCAGTGGGTGATGTCGCTTTTTTCCCCGTCCATGCATTGTCATGGTTTTAATGTTGGCGGACAGTTAGCAGCCTAACTAGCTTCAGACTATTATGGCTAGTTTGGGCTGAGATATTAAATGGCAAGACTGCATTCTTCAAGCAAGAAGCACTAAGCTGCATAACTGAATGTCTAATCTGCCACTAGCTTTAACATTTCAGTAAAAATGTAATATGTTCAGTCCCTCTAGTAACTAGTTCAGTTTCCTTCACTTCTGTAAAAATATCCACATCCCCACAACCCGGCTTGCGAAACAGTTTAACAAGCTAGTTATTTGGTTTCTGCAAGCATTTTCAAATCATCGTCTTTAATCAAGGGCTGCTGTATACAAAGGTATGGGATATGATTCTGAGCAGAGACAGTGGTGTCTTTCCTTCTCTGGAGAATATTAAATAAGTAATCATTAGATGTTAAACCAAGGCCATGGCTTGTTGATTGCATTACTGATCACAGTCTGCCTCTAATGAACCTGTAGGAAATCCAACTTTCATCATAGCCTGCTGAAATATGTAAGAAAAGCCTGAAGAACAAACACGCAAATCAATTTCTCCTCCTTCCTCTCATACCCTTCAAACTTCTCTGTGAGCTTTGTTACTTTGCTCTGGCAGGAAATCTTTCTTTCATTGCCAGGGCTTTTTTTTTTTCTCGATCAGCCTTTATTTATTTACATCCTGAAAGGCGGTAAATTTGGATAGTGCAGAATCATTTCTCCCTGCCATTACAGCAGCGTTACAAGGTCAGCTACCCAGGATGAGTGCACAGAATTCTAAAAACCAAACCTCTCTTCTTTTTTGTATGACACAAGCTTTCCTGTTTGTCTGGACTAATGATGATGGACTGTAATTTTCTTTTGGAATATACAATTTGCTGCTGTTCTCTGCAAACACAGCCTGCACTCACCTGAGGGACATTTGCAGTACAGTACAATGTGTCTTAGCTCTGCTTTCGGCTGAACAATTACCTGGAAGTCCAAAGTTGTCAGGGGATTCTGTTGGAGAACAAAATGCCCCCAACCAGCTGCAATGAGTTGCAAGTTTTATAAGACTGTGCACTGAGGAGAAATAGGAGAGAAGAAGAAAGCAAAGGAGGAGAGGAAATGGACGACATAAACCTAAAGCACAACAACACCCCATCTACTAGCTTTAGGTGTGTCCACATTAGGCTAATATAAATATTATGATATGCAGAAAGATGCCATCACCCCCTCTGTTAAGTCGACTTTGAGGACAAGTCTGAATCCTTGCCATCCCCTGTTTCTTGTAGCTTAAAGCAACTGCAAGATACTGGTACTGATTCTGTTGACCTCTTTTGTAAGAAGCAGTATGAGAACTACTATCTTGTGTCTAAGGTCCTTGATCTGTGCGCTCAATACAAACTACAAGTAAAATGAAATTAAACATGGTAAAAAAGAACAGGCAACACAGCCTACGGTTGACGTTGCAAACGTGTTATGCTTGTTTTGGCCAACAGAGGGGGCTTCTCTCTTCTTCTTCTACTAACTGCTTGCTTGCGCTAGTTTTAAAGAAAGCTGCCGTGGAAAATTTGGAAGCTTGCAAGTGTCAAGCGAATCCACAGCATCACCAACAAAGTCTTTTCAAGCCATGTAGGACGAGAAAGGAGAGGAGGAAGACTGGATAGGAAGAAGAGTGAATTAGATATAGGAGGACAAGTAAATATATGATGAGAGCCTGCAAATATATTATTCTGAACAATGTTTGTGAGATGAAATACAAAATCTCTGTTCGCCAAAATATTTTATTTAATAATGTTCTATTTTTTACTAAAGATTGGAGAGTAAAGAGAAGAAATTGCGAAGGAAAAGTTAAGAGAATAAAAAATGTTCTGGCCAACTAAAAGTAGATCAAATTAGCTCAACTTTAAACATCTACAGTTAGTACACAATTTCCTCAGTCAGCCTGCATCATAAATTATTAATAAAACAATTACTACGGTCAAAATACATGAAACCATAAATGTCCTCCTTTTTTATTTGATATATAATCACATTTTTTTCATGACATATTGACCACCTGACTGGAAATATCCCCAACTTTTATTCCAGAAATCTGGTCACAATGACCATAATCTTCCTCTTACCAACAAGAAACAAGTTTTAGGTGCCCAACTTTGTACCAAGCCAAGGTTATTGAAGGGGCAGTTCATGTAAATAATAATAGGGACACTAGATCAAATACCACTGTATGGGTCCTCCTGGAAAGCTATGTGAAACAACTTGTTATGTCATTTGGTTGGAGATTAACCTGCATGAGCAGTAGTCATACATAATTAATGCTTCCACTTACATTTTAATTTTCACATTCATATTTAACATTTCATTTACATAGTTACCCAAGTGATTACTCACTGCATTCACAAGTAACCTGCACACACAGAGGACATATGAAATGACTCTTTTATGCATGCACAGACACACGCAAGCAGCGTCTGCTCATCCACTTGGTCATTTATACGTGACTGCGGGTCTTCTATGTGAGTGTGCACAGGCACTGACAGCTGAGGGAAGACCTTCATCAGTGTAGCATTCCCAAGACAATCAGCCCGTCAGTCAGTCAGTCAGTCAGACAGTCAGACAGTCAGCTAACTCTCACTCTGCATTCATTATAAATCAGAGAATTACACTGAGGCGCTTTCCAAACGATGTGGGTTGATGGGGGACAAGTCATGACAGAATATGCAATTGTCTGCATAATGCACAACAGGTGAGGTATCAGGCGCTGATATGAAGCACAAATACTGTATGAGGGTTCTGCAGTTATGACTGTCAAATGATGGTGGTGGTGTCAGGGGCAGCGGGAAGGACTGTCAACATGTTCCACACAACCAAGAGCAGAGAGAATGAATCTGACTGGGATGCTGTGTAAATAAATCTGATTGGATGTGGGTATTGTGAGTATGAAATTTCATCTGCTAGAGGCATGGCCTCTGATTTTTTCATCTTCATTTATTCACGGAAGTGCTTTGTTAAACACATAAGCATCTTTACAGTAATGTCTTGTTATCATGTTTACTCCTCAGGGCTGCCCAACACAGATCTTTGAGTCATTACTTGGGCAATGTGTCTGCATTATGCCTGTATTAGGATTAGACATTTACCAGTGAGTACACCATTGTCTGTATCTGTCCAACCGAATATATGATCTTTATCAGTATCTGTACTTGGAATAGGCGGAGATTAAACCAGTAGCGGGTGTTGCTTCAATCATAAATGAGGGGAACTATCTCTTTTTTTTTAAAATAACATCTTCAAATTCATTTTGGTGGTACAGTGTCTTGTAATGGGTGAATGGTGTCTCATAACAGTGTGATGCTGTAATGAGATTTGTTTGTGGATAGCATCTACATTACTTCTGTCAAATTGTTGCACTCAGAAACTTTGGGGGACACCAAATTGCACAAAATGCCAATTTCTACATAATGTTGCTTTAATAAAACTAACATGGGTTGATCAGATTTTGCGAATAGCCTTCATCACAGGAGTAAGAGAACGATTTAAGCAAAGTTCAACAGGATTTTTAGTCCTGATTTTCCGCTTGCTGAAGGTTTTTAGAGAATGCCGACGAAAAGCCCAGATCAGAGGTAAATCGGATGCGCTCCTGTGAACAACAATTGCTATGCCGTTCGCAGACACAAGAGCTCAACAAAAGCTTGCAAGCGTGTCAGTGATGTCGGCTGGTTATCTAGCAGGCTAAATATCTGGTTGTGTCACCGACTGGTCGGGGATCCAGGAACAAGCTGCAGCCAATAAGAGCAGACACTCCTCTTGTTTCTCCCTTTCTTCTCTCCTATCATTTGCAGTAGCTCCCTGAACCCAGTTTTATGATGCATGTGTTTGTATGGAGCGGGGGGAATAATAGCCTATAGTTTCTATCAGGATGCATAAACACAAGCATTTCAGTACGAGCAGGCATTGCAAAAATAATCTGAAAAAAATACTGCCCGCACATCCTTATCCATCTTCTAACTCATTCTTTATTTTTTCTTCCTTGCTTTTTCGTTCCAAATCAGCACATGAATAACTTGGACTCTTTTGATGGGTCGTATCCATGTCATGTCTCACATGTGTAGTCTTGTGATGCGTGACCCCCTGCTGTGGATTAATCATGTAGTGTGCAAACCATAAAGACCACAAGATCCTCAATTACAAGGCAAAAAGTTGTGTAGTGTGAACTTGATGAGTAAACTTCAGTGATCTACCCAATGAGGATTTTTCTTCATATTGATATTGATACATTTTACTCTGATGACACTCTTACTCATGAAGAGTACATTGTCTTTACTAGATACTCATTTCAGCTGAGTACTCAAGGAACTCAGAATAATCACAGTCTCCTACTATTGATCTCTAATCAGCTCCACAGGATCAGCTGGGAGGTTGGGTGTCATTGGCATTGGATGGTGGGAGCATCATTCATTTATCATCATCACTGACCATCCATCCTCCCTTTCCCAAACCTGCCAAACCACAGGAAAAAACTCAATTACAAGAGCATTGCATCACATTAAGTAGAATAAAATGTGTATTAATCAAAGTGCTCCTGTGAGCTGTGACTGTGTGTCGAGATAATCTCCATTCAGGAGCGATGTAAGGGCTCGTCCAGAACCGCGGAGAGAGACAGAGAGAGACGAGGTGATAACTAATGCGGCTAGGCTTAGCTTCACCTTTGATGTTTGTACCAGAAATCCAAGGTGCTCAGAGCCTATCTGTCCTTGAAGTGAACACACCCAGGAATCCCTGGAGAGGGAGAGATATTCTAATCCCAGAGCCAGCTAAAACCTGGAGAGGAAAGTTGACTTTGTATCGATTTTTTTTCTAACTCACTGTGGGTGTCTTCTGATCATAGTTAATGAAACATTGCATGGCTTCACTACTCACTGATGCATATTTGGCCTTGAGTCAGAGCTGCATTTGGAGATACTTATCTTGCAGAGAGATGCCTATACATTAAAGCTTAAAGCAGTGGTTCATATTTCTGATTTTAAGCATGAATTCATGAAGTTTAAAGTCACGTAAGGTCAGTCGGCAATATTTTCTCTTTCAGGTTTTCACAGAAATGTTGTCTGAGTATCAGTAGGGAAAAACTTAAAAGATAAAAACCTTTCTTTCACTATCATCTACTTAATTGACTGTTTTTTTTTTTGTCAAGAATCACTCTGAGCCCCAGCCCCTGTGCACAACAGCTAATAATTTAAAATGAACTGCTGATGAACTCATTTTGGGAATTGTATTTTTTAAATAAATATTCCACTAAAGTGAAGTGTTTCTTGAAGTATGAGGCAATTTTTAAGGAACGATTACATCCTATTTAACCCATCATCTTGAAATTGAAGTTGGCCTGCGAGGACACGCGTGTAAGGGCGTGTTTGATTTCATCATCAGTGACATCTTCAAGGGTGCAGTCGATCCAGTGGTTTTGCTTCCAGGCTTTTGTTTTGTCAGCCATCAAAGGCAGCAGAGCCTCTGGACAGGTTGGTGTATATGGCAGAATGATTCATCCCATGGTATGAAGCATCAAAACCAATTTGCGCTGCAGTATTGGACACTGCTCTTTTTCTTTCTATGTGCCTGTGATGTCTATATTTCAGAGGTGGTGCGGTGTGAATACTAAGGTCAGGCTGACATATTGGTTTGTTGAGAGTATCGAGTAAATGTTGCCTCATTATTAGGAATCAGATATTGGGCAGACAGCCTTCTGCCTCACATATTTAGTGAAGAATTGATCAGTAGACTGGTACTTCATGTGAAGTTCCTTGCCTGAAATAACTCTTATTACTGTAGCGGCAGTAAAAACCATTGTATTACTTGTTGCATATAATTGTATAATTATCAGGTTCTTCTTTGGAGAATATTAGTTTCTGAATGCTTTGTTTTTGGGCATCAGCACAACTGGTATCAACACAACATGGAAATGCCTGAAGGAATATGTGTTTAGAACAGAAGAAGTAAGCTCAAGTTTCTTGGGCAAGGAATTCAGAAGCTACAGTAGGGAGCATTCTCAGGGCAGGCGTGTTCGGTCCACGAGGGGCCAGGAGTTCACAGATGTATTTTAGGGCTCGAACTAATTTAGCGCTGAACATAATCAGTGAAATGCCTGAAATGAATTCTACAATGTAACTGATAGTGAAGGGAGGATAAAATTGGATTGATGTGGTCACGCTTCCTTCAGTCACTAAGATCCGTGTTGCCACATTTTCAGTGATGGAATGTAACTAAGTAAGTTTACTACTTACTTGTACTTTACTTTCCATTTCATGCTACTTTATACTTCTACTCCACTACATTTGGACATCAAATCTTGTACTTTTACTGCACTACATTTATTTGATAACTTTAGTAAGTTAGTTACTTTGTAGATTGCATGCTGCATCAGAGCTAAAGTGGTGCAATTTTAAATGAATTTATTTTTATCAGCAATAAAAAACTAAACAAAAAACAAAAAAACAGTGACTCTGATTATCATAAAAACAGTATTCAGTATAAACATCCATGTTAATATATGTATGATTTACTTCAACTTGTAATTTTGATACTTAAGTACATTTACCATCAGATACTTTAAGCCTTTTACTCAAGTACTATTCATATGGGTGACTTTCAATTTTACTAAAATAATATTTTTACTTTTACTCAAGTATGATGTCTGGGTACTTTTTACAACACTGCACGTTTTGGACAAACTGCTATCGAGAGAGAATGCTGTCCTAAAAATGAATCAGTGTATGTGAATTGACTGTAGCTCAGCAGGAGAAAATTGTTGGAAATCCAGCAGTTAAAGCAACATTATGTAACTTTTTTTAACCTTGAAATAACAGCTTCAAAATCATTTTGATAGTACAGTGTCTTGTAATAGAGTGAATGGTGTCTCCGTCTCAGCCACACCGACCTCCTATCACTTGTTTCTGCACTATGTAACTTCAGTGAAAGGGTAAGATCACAGCATTTCATACATGTTTACTTCAACGTACAAGTTTTCAAGACATGAAATTGTTACGAGGTAATGAGTTTTGTTTGCAGTTAGCACCTACATAACATCTGGCAAATTGTTACAGACCTTGGATTTGTATTACAAAAGTAGTGTTGCACTCAGAAATTGTAGGAGGCGGCAAATCACACAAAATGCCAATTTCTGCATTATGTTGCTTTAATGAGAGTGACACTGCACGGCCTAAAACCTAGCCTTGTGGTACACCACAAGTTAATGGCAGTAGAGGATGTAGTATTCCATAGCTCTTGAGAGGGTACCATGCTTGAGAGTAGAGCACTATCATTTTGAAGTTGTGTATCCGCTGTTCTCTATATGTGCCTACACATTGCATGAGAGCCCTATATTAACAATGCACAGTCAGCAGGTTGGCTGAATACTTATTTTCCATGTCCTTGTGTTCTTTATCCACAGATCTCCCCAGGCGGACTGAACAAACGAGTCGACTCTAACAGAGCTACGCCTGTCCTCAGTCTACTCGTGGTCTGACGGCACTCACCGACATCAAAGGTACACCCGCCTCTCTCTCTGCACCTCCAGCCTCCTTTAATCACTTTGTTCAGCTCATCATTGCAGTAATTACATTTCCCGACAGTTTTTTTTTGGTTTGCAAATCCAAGACTTCACTTTCTCTGTTATCTCTCCTCGAGGGAGCTTCACTTTACTTCACTTCACTTTGTCGCCGAGTTGCCTTGTATGATTTTTATTTCAATACATTCAGGAGCTTTTTCCTCTGGGAAATGTGCTCTGATTTCAATAATTCACACCGTTGAATTGGCTCAGGTAAATGTCAGTTGAAAAATGGTCTTAGTTCTCCACACAGTTTTTAGTGTATTTTAAGGCTGAACAGGAGAGGATGTTTGTTCTTGCCCACTTTCTAAAGACAGACTCAGTTGTGCAATTGAGTAATTGAAGTCTGTCAGCCGTTGTGAGATACAGCTTGAGACACCTAATTGCAATTAGGATGTCCTATATGCTTCAAAAGGCTTGCTTTTTTGCATGCCTTTGCTTTAAAAACCCGGAAAGACTCATTTGTGCCGCTTCTCTCTTAAAGAAGCTGGAGACAGTGGACTTTACAAGATGTTCATGTCTAACAAAGCTTTGTGCATTGCTTTAAGTGTGTTCAAAGTAACTTCATTACCTCATGAATATCTAGATGCTTCTTGACTCTGAACCTTGACCTTCTTACTGTTTACTGTTTATAATAAAGGACCTGAAATGGAAGAGGGCATTTAAAACAGCTTATCACCTCCCATATACAGAATTCTAAAGCAGGTTTTCTATTGTGATAAATTGTATGTGTATCTTAATGAACTGTTACGACTCTTCCAAGAGACTAACAAAGAAGTGTATTTGCATTTAAAAGTATTTTTTGTATAGCTGTGTATGTGTGTGTCAGTTTTTCCAGCCTGAAATCCCCCACATAGCAAGGCGGCTCAATGAAAAGGACACAATAAAATATGGATTGGTAAACAACAGCTGCACTTCTTTTCTTCTAGCTGTGAAAGTGATCTGCTATGGACTCCGTGCAACTCTCTTAAGCTTTGCTTATCCTGGCATCACTCAATAATACCCCTCTGGGCATTAACACTGGCTTTAATGTTCCTGAAACCAACAATGACTGGAATTATAAAGTGGTAGGAGATTCATTCCTGGTGACAGTGCATTTCTGTTTTATTTTCTTTTGCATCTTTTTTAAAATGCTAGTCACTCACTGTATCAGTCCAGTGCCACTTGAAATATTAGATTTGCATTGGAAATGAAAATCATCGCCAGGTAACCAGCCATGACATAGTTGCCTGCTTTACCATACTCCGTGGTAAAGTTGCCACCTACATCCGTTGTGCATTATGTTTGATTTCCTTTCAAAGAGAGTGAGCTTGGTTTGCTTTGCTACAGTTACACTCTTAAAAGCATTTTGAAAAGTGGCAACACACAAACTGACTTTCATGTTCATGAGCAGTCCGTTTAAATAGTTGCAAACCTCATAAAAATCTCCCTGTTCATGAGCAGAAATTCCCAACACAGCAGATTGTCATAATGATGTATCACTTTCCTGTCAGTCACTCTCCATAAGAGCTTTGACATATTGGACAGCTTAGCCAAGGAGAAAAAATCTCTTAAGAGCCTGAAATTAGTGGCTATGCATGACAGTTTAAGGCACAGCAATATACCCTAATACCGCAAATTTGCCCTCTGACTATTTGAATATATTATCATCAAAAGCAAACGCAAGTAGATTGAAGACTGCTGCCACCAAGGTATCCACGCAAACCCACACACAGCAGGAGGGGGAGCAGGTGTTTTTAAGTCCCTAATCATACCACGGAGAGCTGCGTCCTCAGATGGGCATCAGATGGGTTTAGACAAGGTATTAATTTGAGCTGCAATTACAGCCTCTAGAAAGGGGCAAATTGGTGGCAAGGGGGGAAGAAGGACCCCACCACCAAACTAGTCCCTAATCAGGTGAATGCATCCCTAACTCAATATCGGGCACTGATGGTCACACTCAATTATCCTCATCCCTTACCTCCCAATCTGTTCCCCCATCCCCCTAATGACCTCCTACTCAAACCACTCAAGACACTCGGCTTCTGCTCTGGTCGGCACCTCAGTAGATAGTCCTTCTTTGTCTCTGGCTGGACTCCTGGAAGAAGACAAATTGAAGGTCCACTGTGTAGGATTTAGGGGGATCTATTGCAGATTTAGAATATAGTAATCATAATAATCATCGTTTTTGTGTTTTTCCATTAGTGTGTAATCACCTGAAAAGGATTTTTTGTGTTTTAGTTATCTTAGAATGAACATTTTTTTATCTACAGCGGGAGCAAGTACTTTTCCAGTCCACCATGTTTCTACAGTAGCCCAGAATGGACAAACCAAACACTGTCTCAAGAGAGAGCCTTTCACATATTTCATGAGTTAGAGGTGATTGCAGGGGAAGATGGCAAGGCAAGAGGCATTCAGTTGCAATCTGAAACCTCATCGCTACATGCCATCCCTATGTGCTAGGGCACCGTTGAAGAAATAGTTTACATTTTTGGAGACTAATTTGCTTTCTGTGCTGAGAGTACAGTGGAAAGATCCATACCCCTCTCATGTGTGTCCTTTAAATATGAAGCTACAGTCAACAGCAGGTTAGCATAGCTTAGCATAGAGACTGGAAGGAGGGCAAACCACCAACCTGGCTCTGTTAAAATGTAAAACATCTGAAACTCTCTAAGCATGTTATACCTCGCCTGATACATACAACCTCATGAAATGATAAATTATTGTCTATACACTGATTTTCTATTTGTTAGAGATAGAGATGCCTGTAGGCAAATTTTGTTACTTTTGGACAGACCCAGCTTTAGCTAAATTGTCAACTGCTGGCAATGGCTTTTAGCATATACACATGAGAGTGGTTTCAATCTAACTCCTTGCAAGAAAACAAATTAGCCGATTTCCCAAAATGTTGAAGTATTGCTTGAAGATATAATTAATGAGATGAAGAATATTGAGTGTTGGGTGGCCTTGTGGTCAAAGCTGTACTTGGCATAGTTCCATGTTGGTCGTATCAAAGTGGCAGTAAGACATGACAGCAATAAATGTAGTCGTATAATGTCAGTTGACTGCACACAGCAGTCAGTCCAACTGGGCCAGTTTGTGATGCTTTTCACCAGAGGATACCACAGGAACAAGCGAGGCGAAAGATCAAATGTCAGTTAGTCCAGCTTCCTCTGGTCAGAGTGCTTTCATGTTGCTCATGACAGAAAAGTTTCCATACACACAAAGCAAGAATTTCATCTTGGCAATGGGGGAATCACCAAGGCAGATGGTGACATTCTTCTCCCTCGCAGCCCTATTTTTGTGATTTAGTTGGGATGTCATACGTAGTAAGATAACCAGACCTCTAGCTGCTTGCTCATTTAAAGGTGCTCTTGAGAATAACATCACTTAAATGCCTGGCAGTTTGCTACAGTAGGGGGTATGATGGCAGAGAGTGTTGTCATTGGAAGATTTGTTTTAGGGGAGGACCTGATGAATAAGGTGCCAAAGATTTATGGCTGGATTTTCCAACAAGCCTTTGAAGTGAGCGAACACTGAATCTCATCTCCCCGATCCACACTAAAAATTGTGGTCGTGTGTGTGTGGATATATTTATTACTGTGCTATTTTTAGAGCTGAGGGTTTGTGCTGAAGAGCATTTATACTTGAGGAAGAGCCTTGTAGCAGCACGAGTGAAGCTGGTAGTGAGGCGCTGCATCAACTCCACACATGGAATGTGAGCCTGTTTTTTCCTTTTAATTAAAGATGTTTACGCCTTAAGTTTAGTCAAATCCAACACGCTTCCCTTTGATTAATTAAACATTTTCAATTTTTTTTATCTCATCGTTTGATTTGTGATCACACCCTCCGCTCATAAACTCCCAAGTCACATCCATCAATGACACTCTTGTCCTTGGAGTTGTGCTTTGATATGTTTCCACCGCATAAAGTTGGGACTAACTAGGGCGTGCACAACTGAGGATGAGGTTAAATGTGCAGACCTTGGCTGTGTTTGTATCCCCTCTGACTCAGGCCATTAGCAAACATCTGCTGAACCAAAGCTTTAAAAAACCAGGGCTGTCATGGTGGCAGAGGGGAATTCTTCAGATGCCCCTCCCTGTGCTATTTTAAGTAGGCCCAGAAGTTGTAGTTTAATGATAAGCTGTGGGGCGTAGCTGACATGCTTGCCATATTATTCCCTTTATGACTCAGGAAGCAAAGGCTACGCTGCCCCCCAACCCTCTAGGGGTGTGAATCATTAGAGTCCCTCATCAACTATCTCCAATCAACATGGCTTTTGGTGCCCTATTGCTGTCGGTTATCTCAAGTAGTGGATAGCTTTGAAAATAGACAAGCATGCTATTTTTGCAAGGAGCCTTTACCCAGCACTGTTTCATTTTTGAACCTGCATTACCGGCTGATGACTGTAAACTCATGCCAGTATTTTAGTGAGAACGATGTTTCAGAGATTCTTGATTTGAGAAGGAGAAAAACAGGCTGATGAGAGTACATGAGTGTCAGATCGTGTTCCAATATAGGCGTAAAGGATCAATAGGGACCTTTACTTTCATTCACATGGATGTGGAGTTTAACTTTTAAAACACAGGCTCCTCAGCAAGCATTGCTTTCTGAGGAAGAGTGAAGGAAGAGCAGTGTCAGACGAGACTCCGCTCCAGATAAATAAATGATCAGCGCGTAACAAACTTCAAAGAGGGATTGTGTGCTTCAAAGGGAATAACGGCCTCACACTCACCAGGACCTGTAGTGAACAGTGAATCTTAGAGACACTCTGTTACTATAATCTGATCTGTTTGAGATTTCAATAGTTGTACCTGCATCGATCATCCCTTGCTGAGTCAAACCACCCCTCCTCAATCTTTGTCTGTTTCAGTGGCAAGGTCTGCTTAAAAAACCCCTAAATGCTTGAATATAATGTTTCCCTGACTCAGCATAATTTCTTCTGTTTTTTGCAAAGCACCTTCTTGTTTACCCTCCTGGTGCCTAAATAAGTACTCACCTTGAATTTCTGCTTAAAGCCCCAATTCATAATATGGACACAAGCAGTCATCTCACCACATGTACTTTGTCCTTAAAATGTTTTTATACTGACTGGCTTGAGTTGACCCAGCTGATTGCTTAACAAACATCAACTTCTTTCACTTTTTGAATGAAAAGTCCAGTCCAAGGCCAGGACATTATGCCACATCCATATACTGTAGAAGAGAAAACATCACTTGTGCTGTGTCTGTGAAAGGCTTTGCTTGAAAGAGAGTGTACAATGTTTTGTAAAATAGACATGGCCTGGATCAACCCACTTTGGGGCAATATGGCAAAAATGATCCCTCTGCCCCTTGCTCTCAAGTGCAGTATGTATCCATTGTATGAAATACACATAAACATGTAAATTACGTCAATTTCCAAACTTTGTTGCCAGTTCAGAAAGTAGTGTGCCCATACCATACCTTAGCCCTGGTTTATTTACCATTATATTTATCATTATCAGGATCCTTCCAAAACCTTGACCATGCTGTAGTTGGCATGCACCAATATTGTAGGAGAAAGTGATTTACAAAAAATGTACATTAATTATTAAAAAATGTTGTCATTGAACGTAATTCAGAGTTTTGCAGGATCCATCAACATCAGTGTTTTGTCTGGTGTGTCTACAAAATGAAATAAAAATGCAGGAATTTGGGGCATTTTTGTTGTCCAGGGTGCTCCAGTGGCTGGCAGGTTGATAATCCAACCTTCAATACACATGTTGTTTCAGTAAAGAAGATTTAGCATTTAGCAGGTTGGTTGGGTACCAAACTCTGTATTTTTAAGGGTGCTGACCAAATTACTTCAGCACTAGTACCAATTCACATTAAATCAATTAGTGCCACATTTTGCTTCTTGAAAGTGCATCTTTAAAGTAACAATATAGAGAGAAAGAGAGAGAGAGAGATGTTGGAGATAACTGGGCATTTTTCACTGCCTTGGTTGACGTTATCTTTGCATTTTTTACGAGCATTAGCCAAAACTCAGCCACCGGCTATGCCTGTAATTCCTTACCAACATGCTAAACTGTATGTGAGGTATTTTAGTATGTCTGAAACCTTTGTATGAAATCGGTGGTATGTGACTAGCACCTACACTGGTATCGGTGAACGGTACCCAACCATACTTCGAAGATAAACTATATAAAGTAGTTAAATCACCTTTACCAGCTTTGACATTAGAGTGATGAACACATAAATGCCTCAATAATTATAATTCAGGAATAACCTTTAATATACACTATTCTGACATGTGTCAGTCTGCATAATGAGTACAGAGTATAGTATATTTATACTATAGTATATAGTATATTTTGATGCTAATACCTTTGTAGTTTTTTGCAATAGCATATTTCTACATTGTAGTACTGCCACAGTATTGGGAGTACAAGATCTGAGTACTTCTTCCACGTCCATCTGTTATTTTGAAATGTGTGTAGATGATACTTTGCTCATTTTCAAATACTTTTTTGCACCTGTTTGATTAGATTTGGGTTCATGAATACAACCCAGTCAGAAGAACCATGTCCTGTGTGTTGCTTTTCATCTCTGTTTTAACTTCTGGCCTTTTTTCTCTTGTCTTCCCTTTGTTTTTCTTCCCCCTCTCTCCCAGCTCTCTGTTCTTCTTGCTCTCTCATCCTTCTGCTTCTGTTAGAGTGGGGGATGTCTGTTTTCTAACACGTCAGCCTGCTTATCCACTAGGTCTGTATTGCTGTGGATTGGTATTTCCAGCCCCATTTGTTATTGTGCCGTCAACCCCCTTGATATCATGCCACCATCATTTATGGATATCAGGGTGTGTGTGACAGCGATACGCATTGTGGCTACCAACTGTTATCTAAAAATCATGATTGTTTATGATAGACAGTGAATGTGTGTAATACTTGTCCCTGGTTTCCGTATGGCTGGTCTGTGGGAAGCTTGCATGTGTTGGATTTGTGCCTGCACCAGTGCTTGTGTGTCAAAATGCATTATGGCTCTGTGCATGACTATATCCAATGACAGTGCCATTCCTCCATGCTGGCTGCTATTGTTCATTTGTAGGGGTGAGATCATTCCTTTCCACCTTTTGGATGTCCAGAAATGTGAGTGTGCACTGTTATGTTTCATTCCCTTTGTTGTCCTTGGAATCAGTGGATCATATATCCATTTTGCTGCACTGATGTTCCAGCAAAAACTGTGTTTCATTGTATCCATGATGCCAGGATTGTTTTAATTACAATAAAGGCTCAAAGATCTGAAAGCAAAAAGATAATTGGCACCCAGCAGAGAATCCTCTCAGCTCAATATATTTGCTATGCTGGGCTTGGAGAATCAGAGACTTCTCCATGCAGTCACCCTTTGTAGGGAGAATTTGAGCTTGTACAGTCAAACCTAAACAGTTTTGACTGTAACAGATAGACTCTCTGTATCTTACCTCTCCAGTCATCTAGTAACTATCCCAATTGTTTCATTTTGATCTGTTGTGTTGTCTTTTTTTCATGATGGTTATGTAAAGCGTGTGCTGTATGCCAAATCATCAATTTCCCATCTTGGCCAATAAATGAGTCTTGTCTTTGACTTTGAACTTGAGGCATGCATCAGCGTGTCAATGCCACTCACCCAGCCTGCTGGCTCAGGGTGTCTTTAATGACCTGGTGCCCCCTCCTCCCCCTTCTCTTCCCTCCCTTCCCAACTTGGAAGATCTGTACAACTGCAACCAACATCGGACATGGAGGACTATGATGTTCGCTCAGCCGCCAGCATCCTGGCCTCAGTGAAAGAGCAGGAGGCACGTTTTGAGCAGCTGACCCGAGCCCTTGAAGAGGAGCGTCGCAACGTCACCCTGCAGTTAGAGCGCGCCAACCTGCCTCCCAACCCCCCTACCAGCCAACCGCTAGCATGGCAGCAGGTGGTGATGCAGGTAAATGATGCCAGTATGCTGGCAAACCCATCCCCAGCCATTTTCAGCCACCAACTTGCAATACCATGTGTCTGCCTCCCTGCCTACCTCTCTAAAGAGACACTCTCCTGCTCCCTCCTTCCATCTGAGCAAGCTCATTCCACCATCATGTTTGCTCACGGTCATTGCTTTTCATCATTGGTGGGACTCAATAATCTCTGTGTTCAATTTCTCTGTGATTTGGGACACTTGCTCCTTTGTCTGTACCCACTGTCCTGACTGTTGTGCAATAATCTGCCCTGTGGTGACTCATCTTTAAAAGCAAGCTGATGAGATTCAACCTCTCATTCTGTCTTCCTTCGCCTCCTCCTTCTATGCGACTGCTTGCCATCCAATCCCATCTCCTTTCGCCCACTGGTCTTTGATATTGTCTGGTGGTGCTGCTGATTGGATGTGGCCTTTCGCCCAGCTCTGGCCAGCCTCCTTGTGACATTAGAGTCCTGGCCAGGGTTCCTGTCAATGCTGGCCGACTCTGCAGGAGCAGGAAACGTAAGATGTACAAATGAGACAGCTGTAATCTCCTAAAAATGTCAGTAGTCACAACAGCTCATAGATTTACATACTTCAAACTGCTAGCTGCCACACTGACTGAAAAATGTTTAAGTTAGAGTCAACACTTCCTCTGTTAATAACTACATAACATAACATCATATCACATAATATATGGATATTCTCAGACCTTTCTCCTGTTTTTACTCTTAGGTATGATCACTTCTGACAGACCGTACACATACTGTACACAGGTTTTACTAACTAGAATGTGAAAGCACAATTTGGCAATGCAGCACCTGTAGCACTTAGATACATCACCTTTAATCACTGTGAGGGAGGCAGTCTCATGTATTATTGATAGAGTAAGGCTTGCTGAGATGAACTGTTTTGCCCACATTTACCTGTAGTTGTATTTGCCTGCAGTCACATTTTGTTAACAGTCAGAGTCACTGTTCATTTTTAAAGGGCTTGCTGCCAATTTGGTCTCATGAGGGGATAATGAAGAGGATACAGGAAAGGTATAGAAGGGTGAAGCAAACTCGTCATCCCCTGAACCACCAGTAGGGTAATCTGCTGCTTGTGTGTGTGTGTAAGAGAGTGTGATACCCTCCTCATAAACTGGTCCGTGATTTGCTGGGCAGTGCTTAACATGACAGGCAGTGAATTAACCTGCTTTCTCATGCTATCACTCACAGATCAGACTCACAGGTTGCCCCACACCCGGGCTGTTTGCACATTGTGGAGTCAATTGGGCGTGACGGGGTACCGCTCACGTAAACCCTGCCCCGTTTTACATCCAATGTCATTTGATCGCCAGGCAGTGGACTGTTTGCTTTATCCAAAACACCTATAAATGCCAAAGCAAATCAAATGCAGAGGTGTGAGGGGGTTGATCAGTGTCTGCTTTAGGGCAAACGGCACCTGAACGCTTGGCAGCACATGTGCTCGGCCCTGAGCCAGAAGGTGCTACGTCCTGTGTCTGTGTGTGTGTGTGTGTGTGTGTGTGTGTGTGTGTGTGTGTGTGTGTGTGTGTGTGTGTGTGTGTGTGTGTGTGTGTGTGTGTGTGTGCATGCTGCACCTGGAGACTCACTCCTTCACATAATGAGGAGGTATGAGCGATGAGGAATGCATCAGGTTGTTCTCTTTCTATCTGTGTCCTTCTTGCTTCCCCCCCACACACTCACACACAGTCCCCTGGCTGCATGATGGATTAAAATGGAGCATGGATCAGTAACTCAAGGTTCAGATTCTCAACCTCAGGGCCAAACTCAGTGGGGCCTGCCATTATTTAAAGTTAGGGTCAGAAAAGGAAAAGTGGAGCGAGTGTGATTAATGAAATCAGATGCAAGTAGATGCCTAATGAGAGTGATAACCTACTGATGTAGATAGTGCTCTGCTTCACAGCACTCACCTCGGAACAGATTGGGTCCAAACACCAGCAGGAAGCAAACACTTTTATCTGCCTTCGTCATTTAGATCAGTATTGTTAGCATTTTAATACAGGCAAGCTAGAGAGAGCACACCCAGTGGGTAGCAAATAAACATGAAAATTATCTTCAGTTCCCAGAGATTGGTGCAGATTACTTTACAGCACACCACTGTATGATTGGTCACTTCAAACACAGCTGTCAAATGCTCAATAATACTTTATTTTTTCATCAATCCACATCCCTCAGTTTGGTGAGTTTTAACACAGCAGGCTCTTCTATCCAGTGCAGCCTAGATGTTGAGTGAGGCATGGCCCTGGACAGTAGCCAAATGACTCAAATAAGTCATACAGTGATGGTTTGACAGTGTTAAGCAGAAATATAGCAGTCCTTTCCCCCTTTGAATTTAAAGTCAAAGAGATTTGTAGCCTTCCTAGATGCTGAGTTTGGTGGCAAATCTTTTGGCTAATGTTCATGTTAACATAAGCATTTTGCACAATAGGGACTGGGTTTTACCAGATCTGGAGGCGTGGCCCTAGAGATGGTAATGTTTGTTGAAATAAATGAAAAATAATGAAATCTCAGTATATATTGGATGGATTGCCATGACTTTGGTGATCCCCAAAATTTTCATCTAGCACCACCATGAGGTATAGACATTCATGGTGCCCAGAGGATGAATCCTAATGATTTTGGTGATTCTCTGACTTGTCATCCAGCAATCCAAGCCGGTAAATTTTTTCACTAATTCAGTGAAATATCAAAATAACTTCCAGATGAATTGGCAGAATGTTTACGTCAGATATTCATGGTTTCCTGACTATGAATGTTCATTACTTTTTGTGTGATTTAGTGCGATTATCTGCTTAAAATTTGAATTCATCCAATACTTGGTTGATGACTAAATACCTGCCAATTATTACATTACCAGCATCTTCAGATATACATTGTGCTTAGTGATATTGAGCAAAGACAAGCCACCACAGCTGCTGACCCTTGGCCTTGATGAACCATAAAGTAAATTTGAGACAAGAATTGAAACTTTTCAGCGATTCCATGTTGTTGTCTTTGCTCATGAACGATGCATGTGACTCACTGTTCTCTAGGATTTATATATGTGGAGTTAAAATGGTCCTAAATAAGATCAGCATGGAGTGAATACAACCAAATGGGAATGAATGTTGTGGTATATTTTGGCCTTGCACAATGTTAACATAGGATATAATGGTATATTGTATATTGTACTGGAACAATGAATGTGGGAGAGGTTCTTGTAAACAGAACTGCCCTACTTTCAGAGACCCTTAATTTAATTCTGACCCTCATTCACTTCAATATAACACTTTACGCCAAGGAAGAGAATGAGAGTGTTTACGCTGCACCGTCCTTTTGAGAAACATCAGAACAATGCTGTCAGACACTCCATTAGCTTTCCTGATGTAATTATCCGTAGATGATTCAGTGACACGGACCGGGACGTCTTTGAATCTGCATCCATCAACAGCCACAACATGTGACCACTCACATGTTACTATCCTACTTTCTCCATTTGATATTGCGCTGCCCTGTGGTAATTGATTTTTGCCTGAAGGAGCGTTATCGCCAAGGCTCTGAAAGGTCAAGTGGTGTATGGTGACAGTTCTATGTGTGGGGAAAGGCAGACAGCACTCAGACATCCACGTCTGTTTGGAGCTGAGGGAGAAGGTGACCTCATTTCATATACACCAGACTCCTAATCTATCTACCCATGGCTGCTGCCCAACAGCACATGCATAGATCCCATCTCGCGGGTGCATACAATCGACTGGCTTCATTGAAAGGGAAACTTGGGATAATTTCTTGCACTGTGGATATCATTAGATGTTGGTGTTTGGTATTCAGATGCTATATTCAGAGGGCTGCTAGCATTGCAGAGGCATATCATCCCCTTGTGCAAATGTTGTGGGAAGTTTTCAAAGGGTTGTGAGCTTTAGAGAAGGGAACAGTGCAGCCTTTGATCTGTGCTGCTGTCTGTGGTGAAGATGTACAGGCCCTGCGATGGCACTACAGCACTCAACCAACAATCGCTCCAGCCGCCCTCCGCCCACTTTCATCCCCATAGCCCCCACAATCCTGTCTAGGAACAATGGACACAAAGGGCTGAGGGTGCTATAGCGACAGAAGATCTATCCCTCCACTGGCAGGGCCCGGGAGCCCCTGTACCCTCGTAAATCACCTGCCTAACAATGAGCCTTAGTTTACCCCCTCCCCTCTTCTACTTTCCCCTGTCTTCTTCTCTAACTCTGCCATCAGAAACCTTCTCTCCTCCCATAAACATCCTAATTACCTTGGTGTGAAAGTGCCTTCTTTGTTTATTTTTGTATACCGCACTGTTCCCGTACCCCCTGACGCCACTTTCTCTTATATCATAGTTTTTTGGTGCAGCCTGCAGAAAACGTCACCACACCATTTCTTCTCACAGTCATAATAAGTCAGTACGGTCTAAAAACACACACATCATACACATAACGCTACAATCAGCAGAACTTACTCTTTGAAGAGGGAGTAGGATCTTCAGTGTCCACTGAGGGTAAACTTAGAGAAAAACTTAAGATCTTAGTTCATTGAAACTTTCAGACTTTTTTTCAGTATCTCAAGAAATATTGAAGCCTGTTGTTTGACTTTGCAGAAGAGAGTATACTGTATACACAGTAACAATAACATAAACAGTAGACCAAATTGACCAGACTTGATCTTCATTACTAATGCAGCATGACTTAATGAGTTAAACTTACAGCCAACTAATTCCCAAATACTTCCAAAAACTGATATTTTGTGAAATAAAGAGATACAGATACGGATAGTAGCTTTGAGTTTCATTTCTACTCAATGCAACATTCTTGAGAAGTATTTCTGCTCACATTTTCACATGAAGCAATATCTCCTGGTTACACTCTTGTCACCATCTGAACATCTATAATTTGTGAGTGGTTCAGTCAAATACCAATTTTTCCGTCTCTGATTGTTTCATCTGAATAATTATCAGTGGCTCGAAGAGGTAAAATTATGGAGTATTTCATAAGAAAGACACAAAGATTGGAGATAAGATAAACTTAATTCTTTTTCTAACTATCTCTCACCCTTTTGAGAGTGTAGAGGCAGGTGTAAATGAGACAGACAGTACTGGAGTTCAGGTAGAAGAATGGATTGTTCAATAATCTTGGGCATGTCATGGCCTGAAGGGCTAAAAAGGCAATGCACTCCATTCACAAATCTAATAAATATATCAAACATTTATGTTTCAAAAGCCACTTGCTTCTTCCATTGCTTAAACCAAAGCTAAAAAGTGCAGAGCGTGCCATCTGTGTTCTAGGTTATCTTTTATTCACCCCACTTCAACATTAGGAGTCAAGTTTGAGGCAATGGCCCATGAATCACACTGCTAACTGCTCAAGGTAGGGGGTTAGTCCTTTCTGTGTCTCAGCTCGGTACAGAGGCTGACATGGAAGGACAGGAATTTTTACTCAAGGTTGGGGTTGTGCATATTCTTGTGGTTCAGACGAACAGGGGAAAAAGAGGTTTGAAGGAGAGGCAGCAGAAAAGCCTTTTGTACCCTGAGCTATTTATATTCCTCTGGGGCGGCTCAAACCTTCATCCTTCAAACCAGCCTCAATGCTGGTGGACTTTAATGCCTGTCCTGGTGCACCTCCCTGTCATTTGATCACAATCCATTAAACCATTATGCACACTAAAAGCACTAACAGGGGTATCTGAAAACTGCTTCCATTTCCTTTAGCAGACATCCTCTCTGTGTTCTCTCATAGGTGAACAAACAGGCTAAATATTTCTGAAGGGCACTGTCTCTGCCTGAAAGTCTCTGGACAGCATGGAAGGTTGCATATACTTGAAAATGAGTATGGTAGTCTAAACAGACTGTTGGGCTTGGCCGTTACGTTCAGAGACTAAATTGTATCCCATGTGTTAAAAATAAAGCCCCTCTCCTTCACAGGACCCCAGTGCCACCTGAGGAATGTGACCTCACCCTTCCCAGTGTCCAGCAGGATAACCAAACACGGCTGACCCCTTTCACCTGTAAAAAGTTTAATTGAAAACAGTCTTGGAACTTTGTAGTAGAGCTGGAGGTGTTCTTCAAAGCCTTGCTTTAATTATCCTCATGAGTTTAACGCACTGGTGTGACATTTTTACTACATGACTTACAAGCATGTAAACGGTGATCAAATGAGGAACAGAAGCAGCACAGCAGAGTCTTGTTTTTGGAGGTTTGCAGGAGTAAATTTGCACTTTATTGGACTTCCTTCAGACTACAAATGCCTTAATGGCAAAAGGGAGTTAGAGCTTAACGTTTCTTTTCACTTTCACCCCACTGTGTTTTTTAATAAAGGTAACAATGTGAATATTCACTTCTGTTTCCAAGTAAAGATAATCAGAGTTTCAGCTCAGCTCTCCACAGTATAAACTGCCAAACTTTGTCTGTCACATTATTGTTGCCCAGCAAATAGATGCAAACTGGCCTTGGGATCTAATGTTGATTAAAAAGATACAAATAGACATTTGTAAAGAGGTGTCTGGATGCCAGAGTTGCATCCTGGCAAAGCTTGCATTCACTCCATTTAAAAACACAGTTGTAGCAGGAAAATCAACTAAGTAGTTGGTAAAGAATAACCTCAAGATAAACTAAATAATCGATGAATCAACTCAGAAGGGGTATCTGTAACTCTCAGCTGGGTACTTTACCTGAAATTAGCCTAAAATCTCAGTTCTGTTTAATGCCAACAGAAGCAAACCTCTTGGTATTTGCTAGTTCCAGTAAATACTCGCTCTTCCTCCTGTGTGCATTGGAGGGAATGTGAATTCTGAGTGTGTGCAGCAACAGCAACCTACAGGTGGTACACCGTCACATTATAGGAATTAAGTCAGAACCACACATTCATCCACTGGCTTTGCACTCAAGCTGACTGAATATGAGTTCTGACTTTGCCTCAGGCTGAGGCCCACTCAGCACTGCTGGACAGACTATAAAAAGACTGAACATCACAGTCTGGAATTTGCAAACCTTTGCTGTTTTGTGTCACAGAGTTGCATACACACTTTGTTTAAAAATCATGTAATTTGTCTCAAGATGAAGCCAGTAAAGACCAAGGGGCCCTCATTATATGTTTGCACATTTGAAAAGGGTGAAGTGGAGAGAAAAAGGTCTTGGTATGTGAACTTTCTCTCACGGAGAGAGTGTCTGAGAGTGATTCTTGTTGTGTGGAGGGTGATGGTAATAGCACAGGAATGTGTGAAAAGATGGGCACTAATCTTGACAGTCTTTCTCCAAGTGCCTTATTCAAGATCATTGGGTGCTGAATAAAAGCACATACAGTAAACACACATTTTTTTTTACGTTGCATGAATGGAAAAAGAATCGCACCTGAGCTTTAACAATCTTAAGATGAGCCACAGTTACAAATGCAATAGAGACTGAAATAAAACATAATAATAACATAAAAAAATAATCACTGTTACATTGTCAGTGGCTTCCCTGTCACTACACAAGCCTTATCAGCTGCCTGATCGGTACCGTGCATGTTCAACTGTCAACAGAGATGAAAAAGAAGCGAGATGTCTCACTTATCAGCTACTTCCATTATCAGCTCCAGAAAAAACAATATTTAATTCAGAATTTTATTGATTAACACCTTTAACTTTAAAGTTTTAACGCCCTCTGGATGGCGCGTTTGTGATGATAAACGGGACACACAACAAAGAGAAAAAAAAGAAAAAAGAAAGGCAAACTTGTCTCCTGGCAATGAAAATCACCTATTTTTAGTGGGTTTTAACATAGTTCCTAAGAAGTTGATTGTCAGATGCAATGGCTGGAAAACCTGCCAAGAAACTGTGGATCATAAGCCAATGTTGAACCATACTCTGAGGCATTCGAAAAATGGAATTATACCTCTTAAAAGAGATAATATTTTAGTTAGCCGGCCCATCTGTCAACAATCTCAGAAAGATAAGGGGAAGTTCTTATGAAATTTGCTGGAAACGTCAGCGTTAGGCCATGGAACAACTGATTAAACATTATAATTTTTAGACATACACTTGAATAACCAATAGAGACACTCCATTCCAAATCCTGAGGGTATGTTTAACTAAAATAAATAAAGTTTATGACTAGCAGCAAGTCAGCCTCACACTGATTCAGATGCTGTTGTTTGTGCCTCATTCAGTGTCCCAATTATGCATGACAAGATAAAAAAGTAGCAGAAGCCTAATCCAGTTATAGTTGTAGAACAAATATTGCTGTGCAATTACAGTATTGTCACATTAAAACAGAAAATGGAACCTTTTGATCTGAAGTGATGTCATTTAAACAGCAGCTTTATTTCCCTAAATGAAGGGAAAATTGCCTTTTTGCAAGACAAAAGCCCCCAATAGATTGGACTGTAATCCTGTGCATCGCTGAGTAGGCATTTTTCAAGGGGAAAATAAAACATGATGGTAAGAGTCATTAGATAAGGGCTTTTTTTCTGAGCTATGCCATTGTTAAAATAAACAACAGTCAGCCTGTAGTCGAGCAGATCATGGCCCTGCAGACTGTACATTATTTTTTTGTCAGGGCCCTTACACTGTGCAGCCATTGTCCTTAAGGACTTAGGGCAGCAAAGTCACTATTATTTTTAAAAACACTTTTTATGCACTTTTTGGCCGACCTGCTTTGTGTATAGTGCATATTTAGTTGAACTTACTTACCCCTTTATTCAATTTTGAAGGTGAAAAAGTGTTTCCCAAGAAATGTATTCTTGGCAGAGTGGAAAAGCTTTTGAAGTACTGTTTATTATTAGATGTCATTAAAGCCTCCTTTGAAACTGAAGATTATAAAAATATTATTTTTTTATAATGAAACGCCATATATATTTTAAAACCGCTTGTCATACCTCCCTTCGGTCTACTTTTGGTATGTGCTTTTGCTCCTCTCTCCTTCTCTCTGTTTTTCCGTGCATCTGGCATCTCGAATGGAAGCAAAAAACACGATTTTAACAGATGCAGCTTCATTGGAGGTGTCTGGCTGTCAAAGCATGCCTTGTTGCTGAACATTAACCTTTCTACCATCTGTTTTACACCGTACATTCTGACAGAGTAAAGCTGACTTCAGGAGCTTTGATTACACCTCTTGGATTATTCATACACCTTGTACATTTATTTTACAAGGCCCAGGCGTAGGATGGCTAGACTCGAGAGAATATAGCTTTTTTCAGACAGTAGCAGGTATTCCTGGAAACAGTATACAGTATATGATCACTATATATTATCTGAATGCGATGTTGAACACAATCCAGTTCGAACCTTTTGGACATTTCCTACATTTCCCAGAACAGCATTCTTATTAATGATCCTAATCATCAGCGGGTTCTACGTGTCTGTATATGGAAAGCGCAACATGGTTCTGGTGTCCATTTATCAATGGGTTTGGTCCAAACTGAGATATCTCAACAATAGATGATGGAGTCGGACTGCCATGACATTTTGTACAGACATTCATGATCCCTAGATGATGAAACCCAATGACTTTGTTGATCCCTCACCTTCCATCAAGTACTATCATCACCGGGTGAAAATTTTGATTTGTAACCAGCCTGTGACATTCAAGTCAGCCTCAGCAGCACTTTCTGTTAAGTGGTAATTTGCAAATGTTAATACATGAACACATTGCATGCTGGCGTTAGCATTAAGCATTGTACAGCCTCAAAGAGCCACTACTGTGGTTGTAGTCTAGGACATTCTGGATAAAATTATTTGATTGTTGAGTCTCCTGCTACATGGCAGGGCCATTTTTTGGATGCGATGGCACTTGCTGCTTCCCAGCTTTGCATTCTTGACCAACACACCCTCTGTCAACCACCCAAACACATACTGGCTGCATACTAGATGAGCACCACTCATGGGCCGTCTGCTCTGGGATTCCAAACTGGACCATCGTGGTGGCTTGTTTGGAAACTTTCTCTTATATTATGAAAGTAGTTCACTGAAATGTGTTTTAGGTGAGAAATAAGCCATACAGTTGCTGAATCTGTCTTCATTTTATCTCAACAGCATTTGGCTTTTACAGTTTTTCAGGAGTTTCCAGAGGCAACAAGACTTGATTTGCATATGTTAGCGTAGACCTCAACTTTATGCAAATGAGGAGTGGGAAACGCTCTCGAAACGTGACGCTTCACTACCAGAATGTATTGCACGGCTCCTTACACAGGCAATGAATGTGAAGCATAGAAATAAAAGATCCTGTGAACTTGTACCATGGTTCCCAGGTCTTAAAATACCAACACTTTGGTGTACGATTGAATTTTATGTTAAATTTTATAACCAGATGTTCAAATGTCGATGCTTTGGTTTATCTTTTCATATAGTTGGTGTATACATTTGGTAAATAATCCTTCAAACAATAATCACAACTTTAAACTCTAAAATGGACACAGGCAAAACACACATGTACAGATTTATGAAGAAAATAAAGAGCAATGCTTCTTCTCTCATCCGCTTCCATGAGTATTCCAAAACACTTCATGGATTTTTAAACAGGGTTATGAAACTCACTCAGCACTTAAATGTCTTAAATGGAATGTGATATTGCAAATCACATAAGAGAAAGAAATGCACCGCAATTGAAGTTACGAGACTTTTTTTTTTGTAGGCAACGTTGGTTGGCTGAATTTGTAATGGTATTGTTGAAAGTAAATAGATCTAAATGTAATGGTGCATGGTTGGCCAGGTCTTTCATTTAGAGCAAATGGAGCAGTAACATTCGGGGAGATGAAATACCAGGCTTGTGGAATGCAAAACCTCAGCCATTTCCCCTCCGTTTGGGATTTCTCCTTTCTCTCCCTTTTCTTTTTTCTTTTTTAGTCCAGTCATTCTTTTTCTCTCTTCTGTAAGTCCAGACGTCTCTCAAAGTCGTCCTTAGTTAAGCTTCCATCGACGTTATTAGATTAACATTCCTTCTCAGCCTTGGTCACAGTCATAGATATTTGAATGTGAATTCTTTCACGTACGTCCCACCCCTCCCTTATATCAAGTGCAGCGAGAGGAACAGGACAAAGAGGCAGAGAAAAGGAGCTGTGTGTGCATGTGTGTGTGTAGGGTGTAAAAATTTGCAGAGTACCGGGTGCCTTCGCCTCAAAAAGGGGCAACTTTTGTTTTGTGTGTGAGCCCCTGTCCCCCCCCTCCATCTCCTCTTTTTCCTCGTCTAGGCCAACAAGGGGGAGGGGTCGATGGGTTGACAGACAGACGCAGCTTGAGTGTATAGAGGGAGCTGGTCCCACCCCAGTAAGATGCCAGACATAGACCCAATGAGAGAGAGAGAGAGAGAGAGAGGGAGAGAGGGAGAGCTGCTACTCTTCCAGCTCCTGCTGCCTGTCTGGGAACCCTCCTTTCTGTTAACACCTCCTCTTTCCCCCTTTCTCTCAGCCCTGGAGGTTTTTTGTTCTCGCTCTGGCTAACTTTTTTTGTTGACTGAGTGTGTGCGCGCACGAATGCACACAGTTCAGTTCAGCTCAGCTCCATTCCTTTTCTTGCATTCCTGTTTGCATCAGAGAAGGGGGACTTCTGCAGGAGCAACGGCTCCCTGTGCCCTTCATCTCTCTCCAGTCCGTACATACATAAAGCATCCCTGCAAAGGAGAAATCCCTTTTTTTTCAGCTGTGTCAAACCAGCCTGAGCTAGCCAGAATTACACTGGAAGTAGGGTGATTTTACTTCCAAAATAAAAGCGTTACTGTTCCCACAAAAACTGCACCGCTCATCATTGTCAATCATGTTGATTTAATGTTCAATGAAAGAAATACAAGCTTTCTGTTGGAAATGATGAGTTAGGTCAAGACCATAATTACCATTAATTAAGTACAGCAAAAGACATTTATTTCAGAAATTAGTGTTACTCCTGAAAAACTGATATGCAAATTCTACTTTATTTGAGGTGTATGTGTGTCTTTAGATCTCCGATATGGCCCACAGGTGCATTGTGAGCAAGCTAGGCTTATAGGCCTAACGTTATCAATGACTGTGACTCTGTTATTATTTTTTTTATATTCAGGAGTAAGCTTTCAATAGAAAACACTCACACAAGATAAGAAAATGTTTTGTAAGGAGTAAGATCTCTTATCCAGGGTTGCCCAAACTTTTTCCCTTGGAGTGCCAAAACTGAAACATAATGTTAGGCCTTGGGCCAAAAGCAAACACCGATGGTATTGTATTGTCAAGAAGCAAAATAATACTAGGATCCATAGTGACTTCAAAGTGTCATTCTACCCACTGCTCTCATATAATGAAATTAAATTAATAATTTTGGGGCCTACATGTTTACAACACAAGAATAAAACAGCACACAAGTATTATACCATCATATTATATTTAAAAAAAAAAATTTTTTTCCCCAAAGGCCAAAATGAACCTTATGGCGGTCCCCACTCTGGAAAACCCTGCTCTAAACCTGGCCTATGACCATGACATTAACCTAAAAGAGACCATTTAATTACAGCTGACTTTATGTGTGGTTACATAAAATGCTGTATTAACAACTGTTAATAGGTAGATGTTGCTTTCTTTACTAGGTTAGCCTGCAGAACATGCGTTTTGGATTTGAGACCCATTCTAAAGACATTGAAAGTAATAGTAACCTCAATACCTTATTGAACCATTTTCTCTTGTAACAAATAGGATACTGTATATTTATATATGTATATATCTGTATATCTAGACCATACTCCTTGATTGACTGATCTTGACTGATTGACATATGACCAACATACTTCTGCATTTTCTTCTTTTGTGTTTTGTAGTTGCCAGCAGATGTGCAATCCGAAAAAGCTGTCTTTTTGCGAACGTGCTATTATTTTGAAAGGCACACCATCGCGCTTCCTGTCTGTCCCTATCTAACTGTGTGTGGCTGCACTCAGCTGAGTAGAGGATGGCTGCCTGCGTCTGAGCTGCTGCCTCTGCGCTCACAGGGGGAAAACTCAACGTAAATAGACCAGGGAAACGTGAGGAGACGAGAGGAGGAGAGGAGGGAAAGGAGAACTTTTCCGAGAGGAGGAAATAGTTGTCACACGTTTCACCGGGAGGTTTTTATTTTCTCGCGATCGAAAGGGGGGGATTTTGGACCATGCCTGCTGAAGTGAAACAGGTTAGTGTTGCTGTGTCTGCCGGTCTCCTCGCTCTCCTCTCATCGTATCTTCAGCCTCTCTGACTCTTGTTGTCTTTCTCCTCCTCATACTTGATTTCTCATTGTTCGCGTTTTGTTGCACACCTATCATTTCTAACCTGGAACATGACTATGTATGTCTTTTATGTGGCTATTTCAACCAGTTTATTACATGAGAGCAGAGATTCTCAGCTTTATCGATGTCCTTCAGGAGGATAGGTGTGCGTGCGTGTGTGTGTGTGTGATATGTGTGTGTTTATATAGATGTGTAGTCTGTGTGCACGTGTAAATGTGGTATGCAGCATGTGCACAGATTACTGCATTACATCAGTCCCAGTAAGTAAAGACTATGTCATTACACTACTTAGGGACCATTTCAAGTTGTAAATGCTCGTGACCATGATGTGGTGGTCCTGTGTGTGTGTGTGTGTGTGTGTTTGTCATGCCTTGCAGTAAAGCAGTGCTGTGACTTATGAGTTCCCTGACACATTCATGGGCTCAGCCATGTCAGTACCACCTATAGAATGACTGCTGTGATCATGGGACAAGCAGTGAAGTATTGAAAGTTTGTCCCTGATCATCGCCTGCGAGGCTCTGAATGAGCCCAGGCCAGGATTTATAGCCTACGGGCTGTAGTGCCAATTGTGTGAGAGACATGGCATTACAGCCTTTTGTCTTTCACTTGCACAGATACCGCAGGAATGTGCTTTTGTTAGCTCTTGCGAGTGTGTTACTGTGTCTGTGTGGGTGTGTGTGTTTGTGTGTGTGTGTGTGTGTGTGCGTACCAGGGCATGATGTGCATACATTATTGGAAGTGTTCCCTGCGTTTGAAGCGCATCCACAGGCAGCCTACACCATCACAACGCTCTTTTCCCCGCTGAGCTTGGCAACGCTCAGATGCTCAAAAAAAGGAAGACAGACATCCAAAAAGAGCGAAAGCGGAGGAGAAAATTCTGATTGAATAAGGTCAACTTCTCATCAGCGCCGCTCTCCTCCGCTGGGCTGAGAGGGGTGGAGTTATCAAACCCCTGTCTGGCATAGAAAAAACATTCTGTCAGCTCTCCACGCTGCTCTGATAATAATACATTAATAGTTGCCCCCGTGGATGAGTGCCACAAGATAACTGGAGGAGCCTCCGCCGAAAAGAGAAGCTGTTTTTCTCCCTCACACGCTCTTTGTTCTTTCCATGCCTTGTTTTTGATAAGTTTGAAGGCTGTACTCTGTGAGCCGGTGGATCAAAAGCAGGGCAGAAGGTGCCTGTTGGAATCCTAGCTTGGATTATGTGAATGGGTTGAAATGCACGTCAACAGCCTGAGAGTAGGTCCCCTCCAGATGCATCCCAAAATGGGTTGGAGAGGTGCAGGATGTCTCCCTGCGTCCGTGACCCCCGTAAGACTGAGATAGTTGGCATACTTAAGGGTAGGCTGGCATCGTGGGATGACCTTTTCAACTCATCTGGACATTCCTCAGCTATAGAGCACCTGCTTGTGCGGTGCTGTCAGGAAAAAGGGGGTGAAGTGTGTTCAAGTCACACTTAAGCCATAAATGGATCGATTTCATTGTCCATGTTGTTGTTTTGGTTGACATTCATCTTGGTTTTGCTCAGTTATCGCTGTTGAGCTGTTTGGAACAGGAGTCGAACCTCCTTGAACCTCTTCAAGCGGCCACTTTTAGCACTAATGTCCTATGCTCTACTCCATATGTCCCTCTGGGTGTCCAATAGTTTAAAAACAGTTTATATACTTTTGGTATTTAGATAGCCGGGGAGATGAGAGAGATGCTGATCTGCCTTGACCTCATCTTAATGCTGCAGCAGAGCTTATAGTAAATGAGTTTTAGCCCACTGAAGATTACTGCATAGCCCTCAATTAGTGGGGGTGCCTGCACCAGCCCATGTCTGAGTTAAATATAAACTGCCCTCTATTTTAGAACTTTACACCAGCAGGGTAGCGCCCAAATCCTCTGAATTTAGTTGCAGAGGTCGTAGCATCTTCTATCTCATGAAAAATACAGGAACAGATTTGTCGTGAAGGAGAAAGGAAAACATCATGAATAATCCAATAGTCATCATCTAGACTTAACTTTTCCGCAAGCTAGAAGGACCTGTCTGAATAGCAAAATAATTCATCAGTGAGTCAGCCAAAGACTAAAGGAGGTCTTGTCTTCAGACTGCAGGTTACTGCCAGATTCCTGACAGCTCGCAGGGCCGCAGCTACTGAGTGGTCCCATCTCTCCGATGCTGTTTGATTTCTCACTGAAATTAAAAATCCATCAAACTTCTCTCCATCTTTTTTTCTTCGGGGGTGTTTTTGTAAGACGGCTCGACCGTCCTTTGCATATTCTCTTCCATTCCTTTCCTCAGGCTCCTCTTTTGTGACTGCAGAAGATGTCGTGCAGATCAATATTTGAAGACATGTGGAGCATGAGGAGTGGTATTACTTGGAGAGTGGAGGTGATACAAGAATAATGCCAGTGACCGGAAACATATGAACGGTCAATAGCCGTGGAGGCTGCATCAATGCAAGGGGCAATTACCAGGGGGTTGGGTGCAGGATGGGGTGGGGGTGGGACTCATGAGTGCCTGTTGTGTTTTGAAGGCAAGAGGGTATGATCATATGGTGGTAAGTGCCTGGTGACTGGTGATACCAGATGGCCTTCCCGTCACACAGTCTGGCCATACTCCCCATGTTTCTCATACCTTTCTCATGGCTGCTCTTATCGCATGACCTGTGACACAACATAGTTTGACATGTTACAGTATCTTGCACCCCGCCCACCATCCACCCAAGAGCCGCCTGCTCACCATGCTACCCACCTACGCCTGTTGTTTTTGAGTAACTTGAACTGAATTTACATGTGAACAGCTGAGGCCATATATGTACCTCCACATGGTAACTACTCCTGCGCAGTCCACATGGCACACTTAGCACCATACATGTGTGTGCTCCTCAGTCCAGCAATAAGACCTCAATCTGATAGTTGCATGTACCAATCCAAAGTGCCAAACCAAAGATGTATTTTAGCGTTATTAGCTTGGGATCATAAATTGTCGTTGTCATTTTATTTTTATCTGTTAATGTTCTCTAATGGCGCATTAACAAGAAATGCCAATCATTTTCTGGCACAGCTTCTCAAGTATAACAATTTGCTGCATTTCTCTGGTTTATATATTGAAAATCAAATATCTTTGAACTATTGGCCAGACAACACAACCATCTGGAAGATGCCAATTTGAATTCTGGGATTTTCCACAATTTTACTGACTAAACAATTAAAGGGTTACAACTAATGATTATACGGCCATTGCTAGCAATTTGGGGTTCAGGATTTTGCCCGAGTACACTTTGAAGTGCAGGTTGGGGTATCGAACCAGTATTGAATCCTGAGCCACTGCTGCTCCAAACACAACACCATACCAGACATCTGATCCAATAAGTTGGTTATAACAAACACTAAAATACACGCTGTCCTATCTGACCCCAGCAACCACTAGACTTTGCTATGTGTAGTTACATACATACATGTCACATACATGTATGTAACTACGTATGATATATAAACACACCCTCATGTATTTGGCATTTACTCTGTGGTTGTGTTCTCTGGAGCATTCATGGTCTGTGCCACTCAACTCTTGGCACTACAGATCTCCCCCCTTCCTCCTGCCATTGCTCCCCCTCTCTCTGTCCTAACCCATTTGGCTAGCTGACAGTGTGACCGATGCAGGCCTGCACACGCTCACTCACTGTCTGACCACTGGCGAGGAGCATAATGCTCTCTCAGCTTTCATCATCACGCTGATGAAATTAAAAAAAGGTGAGTGGCAGTAAATTGGAATGCTGGAGGGGAGGGGGGGCGAGAGATGGATGCTCTCATACTGCTATGTTTGGAAACGGCATTGGGGAGCAGAAGCATCGCATTAATGAGATGGCAGCTTATTATCTTGCTAGAGCTGTTGTTGTTGTTTTTTTGTTGTTTTTTTACCTATTCAGCTCTTTTGCGTGCCTCTTATCAAAAATGTGTGCAGGGTGCATATAGTAGGAATCCTGTGTGCTCACATGTATTTAATGCACATCTTTGAAAACATTACATTGTGTCTCCCTGGTTTACATTCTGTTTAATGAACTCCCAATCACTTCCTAATGACTACTTGGCTGATTGAGAGTTTTTTGCGCTTTCCCTGCTGCCAAATACGTTAAATCCTCCAGAGGGGAGGTGTAGACACCGTGTCAGCCCACTCTCCGTTTCACACACAAATACACACACACACATACACTGGAGGCTACACAGGAACATCAATTGGATCCCCGGCTTATTTACTCAGTGTTTGTCTGCAGGCTACAGACAGGGTAGCCCTGTTTATAAGTGAGTGGGATTCATGGTGTCCCTGACTGTGTCCAATAAACACCTTTCTATCTGTGCTGCTGGAAGCCAGCAACAAGAGCCATGTTTTCGATCGGGGAGATAAGAAAGCCACTTGCCGCAGAGAAAGCAGAAGAGGCTCAGTCAGACAGTAGAAGGGGCTGACCAGAAAGCAACAACTCATTACACGTAAAGTAAAGTCATGCCTGTGGGCAAATTAGGCCCGTGTTTATTGTAGTGACAATATTTCCATGATAATCTCATATCCTAATGGCGGTGTGATTACATAATGGCAACAGTTTGGTTATTACACAACCTGATGCTCCAGTTTAAGAGATAAAAACACCACTCTGCTGTTAGGATGAAACCATGATCACTCAGGTCTGATATCAGAGCCAATGTTCATAGTGATGATGGTGATGGTTAAAATAGAGTTATTGAACAGATTAAAATCAGCTTGGTAGCTTTGTGAAGAAAAATTCTTTTCCACTTGGTGTCCCAATGTGCTGTCAGATTGACCAGTGTGCTTGTGTCCATATATGTGTATGTGCAAATTTTCCAATGCATGCACTTGTGTTTGTGTGTGCATTTGCATGTGTCACCACTGTAATTGGCTTTCCTGAGGGACTGTGGTTAAAGTTGCAGATTTGACAGTTCTTTGGGCAGCACCCGGTGAGCTTTAGAGCCAGTGTTTGATGACACCATGGGCTGCAAATTCACATTTTCCCAGCATCTGTACCATAGAAAAACAGCTCGCGATGTGAGTGTTGATGTCTAGAAGTGTTGTGGCTGAAACTGATTCTAATTGACGACCAGACTGGTCCGTAAATGTCTCAGTATAATGTTGACAGTAAAGATTTAATTTCCGCTAGGTGAAGAAAACAATCGTTCAAGTGCATTAGATGGACTGCAGGAACATAAACAGTACTCAAGATAGCCCATAAGAGTAGTTGATTTATTGATGTGATCCATGCTATTTCTCTTGAAGACCGTACAGGGGAAGTAGTTTCCTCTATTCCTTCCTTCCTCTTCCCTCTCTTGCGCTCCAGCTCTGCTGCCACGCTCCATGCTGGGAACACTGCTGCCACCCAGACCTTCAATTGGAGAGGGGTCTGGCTCTGGGGCCTTTTCAAAAGAACTGGGGCTTCTTTGACAGATATGTATAGTTCATATAGGCTCCACCCCCTCCATCCTGCAGCTGGGGACCTCTTAGAGGGGCCCTGAGGGGGAAGGTCAAAGTCCTCATAAAGCTTCCCTCAACCAGAAACGCAGGAACAAACGCCTCCCTGCTTCTCCCTTTCTCTTTTTAACCCCTCCTGTACCTTCCATATTGTGTGAGGCGGTACATGCAGTGCGGTCGTGGGGGCTGGGGGAGCGAGAGATGGCTCAGGCTCCTCTTGCATGTTTAGTCTGGAACTTTCTTTTGAGGGATTAGCCCACTTCCTGCCTCTGGGCCGGCCGCTGGAAGTAGTCGGGATGCCGCGGAAAGCATCGATCCTCCATCATCGTACCATCTGTCTCATGCTGCCTTTTGGGATTAATGATTCCCTCTGACAGCTCTTTAGTAGGGCTCTATCAGTGCCGGCTGACCATTCAGATTACACTGACATGTGGTGGTGCGAGGAGCTTGTACGAGGCATCTCTGATTCATTTAGTTAAACTGCTGTAAGGAGTCATAACAGTTGTAAGGTTTTTGAAAATCAATTGAAGCCATAACACTTTTTTTTTCCTTTTTTTGATGGAAGCTACCAGCTACAGATATGTACAGTAAAATGGAGTAAAATAATTACAGTAAATCCACATGTTTTATTGATTATCTCATGTCACACTTAGCTGTCTAAACATTGCCAATTTTGTGCCACTGAAGTAATGACTGGTTGGATGAGGCATACACCTGTGACCAGCTGTGCACGTCAATCTGTACTAATATGTAACACATCTGTTGGCAGCGTTCATCTGTAAACAGGTGTGTAACTGTAAACATAAATGTCAAACTGATCACTTGACATTATGTTTCACTACATTTAACTTTTGTTATGTTTCACTACATTTAACTTTTGTCAAACATTACATTTTTTCAGCACGCTAATTCTGTCTCATATCTGAGGAGATATATGCCTCTGTGGAGTATGTATTGATAGATGCATTTGAAGTCTCTGTTAAGTCCCCACATGCAAAGTTTTGTTTATAAGGTAACATCAGCAATTGCATTCAAATAGGTGATAAAATCATGATTGCAAGTAGATGTTATATTGAATCTAAGGTGGCAAATAACAATTGGTTTCACTGTCGATTATCCTGCCGATTATCTACTTGAATAATAGATTAGTTGTTGTAGTCTATAAAATGTCAGTGTCAATCAGTGTTTCCTAAAGCAAAAGATGAAGTCCTCAAATGTCTTGTTTTGTCCAAAACCCAAAGATATTCAGATAACTTTCATAGAGGAGTAAAGAAACCAGAAAATGTTCATGTTTAAGAAGCTGGAGTTTTTTATTAAAAAAAATATTTAAACAGATTCATTGATAATCAAAATAGTTGACAATTAATTTAATAGTTGAAAACTAATTGATTTAAAGTTACAGTTCTAATTGAATCAGGGTAGATATCCTTATTTGTTAAGAATAGTTCTATTTATTTGAATTTTAATTCTGTTGACCGGCTTATCTGTGTTGATTGTTGTAACAAAAGGCCCATTTTGTCCCATTATATCTGAAAAACCAGCATGTATCTGACCAGAGCCATGTTTTGCTTACTGAGGGCTCAGTCAAAAAGACTGCAGGGAGTTTGACGTTAGGGCTGTTACTGACCTGCTGGCCGTTGAAGTGCACTGATGAGGTCCGGCACTTCATTAGAATGCTGCTCTGAACCTTGCAAACACACAATAGTGGCCGTTACTGCTGATGGCTTGGATCCAGGGAGAAAAATAAAAGAGAATCATAGAGGAGAAAAGAGTGAGAGGGAAAGTCCAAACCGCTGTAAGCTGACCGGCTTTGGGGCCTCAACGGCCCCCACGACACGCAGCCTCTGCTGTAGCAGCCACAGCTCTGGCCCCAACGGTGCCTGCACACAAACATTATGCTAACCAGTGGCAAGAGTTCAGCCAAACCAGGAACACAACCTCCCTAAAATTGGGAAAGATAAACGAGTTCCTGGCATTCTCAGCTCAGCAAATTCTCCACGCAGGCAACGGTTTGTACACTTCAATAGTTTCTACAATAAAAGCATCGATACACTGTGCTGGCTGTCATATGGCATTACATGTGATGGCACAGTATTGTTATCATCTTCTCTTGATATATGCTCAGCCCATTCCCAGAAGAGCTACTGGTGAACAATGGAGGGATGCACCTCCTTGCACATTCCACAAGGCTCTATTGAGCTGTCTAATGAACCTCTACAGCATGCGTGGCCTGCACTGGCTGCTGGGGCTCCACGAAAATACCATCTCGCCCCATCACACCCCCTCATATTTAATTTGTTTGGAATGTGTAATAGGCTGTGAAGTGGAGCGTGGTGCAGTGTTGATCTGTGCCAACCAGGTCTGCGGATATGGAGGGACAGGTGCCAGCCATCCATGGAAGGTGCTGTACTTAACACTCTGCGCTGGGTTGGAGAGTGTACAATTCTGGCCCTGTGGCGTAGGCTGTTAGAGCTGCCAGTATCCTGCTGCTCCAGCCAAGCAAGCTTTTACTTTGGTAATAGGACATCGTAGCTGTGTGTTCTTTTATTCTGAGGAGGGGGCAGCTGAAAGTTGGAGAGAAAAGGTTGTGTCAGGATCAGTCACAGGCCAGTAGAGCCACAGTGGACATGAAACACAGCACTAGTTACTTTCTTTGTGCTGTAACTCAATCCTCCAGGATAAGAGGCAAATCATACCTGGAAAGCAAAACAAAGTCAACCTATTTTTCAATAGTGGTACCAATTTTCTTCAGGTTCAGCTATAAACTGTGCTATCAGAATGAATTTATAATTAAAGTATTGATGTGGTATTCCACATGTAGCAGCTTCAATTAAATTGTTTCTTTATTAGATAATAACACATTGGGAGAATGTCTAAGAGAGGACAGTTATGACCTGATGGCACAGGCACATTAGCTACTGAGCCACTCAAACACCTTGTTTCTCCTCATTATTGTGCTCAGAAAGGCAGACAGTGACATAAATAGCTACACTCTTTGTAAGACTGCCTAAGCCTATGGTCTTAACTGTGTGTGACACTTTGTAGAAGAAAAAATACAGCTCTGAAGATTGATAGTGCAGGTACATTGCCTCTGAAACATACCCAGCGCTGAAGAATCACAGCCTATGTTTTCCTAACTGGACCTTTGGCTGCCATCGCCATTAAGCTCACATTGGTATTTATTTCTCTATGGCTGTTCTACGTTGCTGTTGGTTACCAAGCTGCTTTCCTGGATCCTCAGAGATTCAAGGAGGGTCTCAATTTAATTCCCCGGTTGGTCAGCAGCTGTGCAAAGGCATGTTTTTTTTCTCTTTTTACCTCCACAGATTTAAGACGTGTGGAAAAGAGTGCACTAAACCCTGCGACGTTCTCAAAGTTAAGCAAACAAGGCCTGTTGACACAGACCTCCTTGAGTTCCCAAATTCTTTCCATCATATTCTAGTACAGTTAAGAGAGGCTTAATCCAATAAAACCCACTCTTTGCCTGTTTTGTGCACTGTCTGTCTTGAATCCGGCTTTGAGTGTGTGTGTGGTGGGGGGGGGGGGGGGGGGGGGGGGGGGGGGGGGTTAGTAAGTTCCTGTGAAGGAGTGGCCAGCTGCAGCCTCTGTTGTTCAGGCCACAAGGGAACACAAGGAGTGTTTTTGGGGTCATGAAGCAGCTACATTCCAGACTCGAATGCTCAGATGGGAGCACTCATTCCTCAGTCTGCTCCAAGCCATAAACCACTGTTTTCCCTGTGTCACTTATCTACAGTCCTTGAAGCATAATGTCCCGAAACCCTGGAGCTAATTAAGGCTGCTGGTGTCTGTAACTGGCTGGCAGAACACATATCAATACCCTCCTTGTGCAGTCCACAGGGTGTTACTTACCGGTGAGCCAGGAATCACGGGAGACCAGACTGAGTGCACCCTTTCCTTGATCCTTCATGTTCTCATGCCGCTCATGTTTTGACTTTAACAAGGTCTTCTGATGGTCTTGTACGGTTAATGATGATGGAAGTGAAGTGCGCTGAGTGCTTTACAACCTTCTATAATTACCTGAAGAAATGAACTCAGATGGTACTTTGTACAGTCAGGGAAAGATTTTTTGGGGGAAATGAAAATTTCCTTTAGTTCTTTGGTGCTAAGTGCAAGACACTCCAGCAAAGTCATATTACTTTATTTGACACAGGTCATACAGACAGATGAAGTAGCCAAGGTACGTGCCAGTCTGTGGAGCAACTCTGGCTAAATTGCAGCTTGTTGGCGCACTTAGATTCTGGAAAATAGGACCGTAGTGTCCCCGACCCAAGTGTGTAAGTGCTCACCCTTGTGCTCATAGGTCCTGTACAGGTGTTAACAAACAACTAATCCTGAGACTGAGACACACAGCAGTGGGTCTATGTTATCCTTTTTAACCCAGAGCTTAACCAGGCGCTTATCCAGTAATGTAGCAAATTCAACTCAGAGACCATTCATAAATAACTAAACAAATGGAAATGCGTCCTGATCCAGTGAATCAAATACCTGACAAATCACACTGCATCACTACTTTGATGCTAAATCCTGTATACCCAATAATGGCGGTCATTGATTGCCATCACTCACCCAGGAATTCCCTCACATGTTAGAACCTTATCAAGAGATGTAGCAGATGTTCTGGCAAATCAATTGAAACCTGCTAATAGATAAAGTTATTCAATCTGAATGTTGGTGCTGGTCCACTGAATTTAACACATGACAAATCAACGTACATCATCATCACATTGATGCAAAATCCTGTAAATCCAATATTACCTTTGAGCTGCACATTGATTGCCATATTGCCTTCGAAGGCCTAACACAATCAGAGACACCAAAGGGATAGCTGCCTCCAGTTGAAAAATCTATTTTATTGTAAAATACGTTAACATATGGGTGAACAATCTGGCCAAAAAAATATCATAGTCCATTTTTTAACAATCACAATCCATGATATTAATTGCATTCTTTGTATCCTCAGATTTGTAATGCCCTGTAGACTAGAACCAGACTCTATTGTGCATTAAATAAGATTATTTTTCAGCACAAGCTCCTCGTCCTCCATGTTGTCAGCTACAACTCACATTGCATTGTTTGCAATATGTCACCCAAGGAAGAGACGCAAAGTAATTTATCCAAAAGGCATAGCCATCTAGTTGGCGACATAACTCTATTGGTTTGTTAATGTAGTGCTGATCTGCTAGTCAGTGAGTTTGGAAACAGAGGTAGGAGGACGATTGATCCGGCAATGAATTTTGCAATTCACCTAAAAAGTAGATTGTGGGTGCCTTCAAGATTGATCTACTTCTATAATTGTCACCCACCCCTACATTGTCATATAGCCCAATCAACTGAATAACATGACTTTGAACATTGTGTATTAATTGCATGAATAATGAGTTAAACAGCATTGGTAATGTCAACCAACAAGGCTTGACCTTAAGCACTGGGTAACCAACCATGGCAGTTTAAGTGTTTCACTGATGGTTTAATCCCGATATATTGATTAAAAATGTTGTGGATTTCAGCCCTCAATAATTCATTACCGCTGTATTTTTCTGTAGTGCTACAGTCTTACAAATGATGAATATGCAAATATGTTCATGTTCTGCTATATTAGCGAAGACAAATTGCCTGCATTCTCCAAAGAGTCCAGAATTACACCAATCAGTCTCACTGAAATATGGTCATCGCAGCAGGGGCTGAGAGTTGGATACTAAATCTGTGGGACGGCCTTCAAAGGGAATGCTATTGTGTCCCCTGCCACATTGTGGTGTGGAAATCACAGTGGGCACGTGCACAGAGACCGATCTGAAATTACAGGCCTTCATTCACACCCTGCAATCTGAGGCTTGCAGGCAGCGGGACTGGCATGATGTCCCCAGCCCTCCGACCCGGGAACCCCAAAGCCACAAGCTGCTGCTGTTGCACTGTACTCCAGTCTCTGTGGCACACAAACCTTGTGTCTTCTCTATCCAACATACACCAACAACCCTAATTAACTTTCCCTTTCAGCTGAACACTGAATACTCTTTCTTCCAGAGTTTTGTCTTGGCTATTTGGTGCCAGTTTGTGCACCTTGTTCTTTCAGAGGTTTGTTTCAAAGTCAGACTTAGGGATATTATGTTTGGCTTGCCCTGTTTTGGGGTGCAGGGGTGTGCAGTGTCTAGAGCAGGTGCTGCAGGGCAAGAGTTCCTCTGCCTTTTCACTGCAGATAACCTCTCCAGGGAGGAGCTGAAGTCTGCAAGATGGAATTTAAAACTAGGTTTCTTTGGTGTATTCACTATACAGATGCTGTTTCTGTGTTTGTGCGCATTGTGGATGCTGAGCAAATGTTGCAGATGCTTCTATGTATGAACTCCTGTGTACTGTGTATATTTGGCAGTGTTTGTGAACTTTGCTAGCGGCAGCATTGCAGTATTGTGCACCGAGGTTCTGAAGTGGGTCAGCCTCTCTGTAGTGCTGAAGCTCCTGTTTGCTCTCAGAGGAGCATGTGAGAAAAAATTGTATAACCAGGAGAACTCTGCCATTACCATCGCTGTGACGGGATAGATTTCTGTCCCCTGTGGACATGGTGGAGCTAAAAAATGATACCTGCATTCTGGATTAACTCTCCCTTGGTGATGTATTCAGGAAGTTCTCCATTTGTCTTTGCTGTGCATATTCAAAAGTTGCATGTACTAGTTCTCCACTACTTGTCACTGGCCTCACAGTAGGTCCAGTTTGTTCAAGTGCAGCTTTCTTTTCGTTGGAATTTGAATATTGCTTTTGGGTTGCCTAATAACATGTTTCATAATGAAGCAATCGTAAACATGAGGCAGTGTTTTTTTGTTTATATGGATATTTTTCTCTCTAGAAGTTACATCTTTTGGCTTGGGGTTTCAGCTTGGCTGCTTTGAACGATGAGCATTTGGCTGCTCATGGATCTTCCAGTCCTCCCTGGCAGGCAGAGCTGCCTTAATTGTTGCATGCCTCTGGAACGTGCCTCGCTAATGGGGCTGTTGGAGTGCCAATCAGTCAGCACTGTGTTTTCTCACTTTAATATCCCCGCTTGAACATGCAGGGCAGCCTTGATGATGCAACAAACTGCTTTGGTTTTGGTGATGCCACTCAGGAGGCTGTGGCCTGAAGGAATGATATCTCTTTCATGCCTCTTTCAGGCCGTCTGATGTCAAACTGGAATCCAGCAGAGATGGCATTTTATGTTAATGTCTGCTGGGTCTGTTTTTGTGTTTGTCGCCTGGCTGATCTGGTGAAGCAACGTGTGTGATGAAATATGACAGCCATGCACTCAGACAGTTGCGGAGACTAATTTTTCAGACTGTGACAACCTAATTCAAGCTCGATGTGCAGAGAATCTGTTTTGATGTTACTTAAAAAAAGCCTCAATGGGGGGCTTGTTTTGTTGATGCCATTACAGATGCTGCTATACTCTTGTAGGTAGCTCAGTAAACATTCCATCATAGCCACGAATCCTTGTTGACATCACCGGTAAAAGGTCCTCTATAAATTGCAGCCAATGTGGGGCTTTTCCCGTAAAACTCCAGAGATCTGCACAATAGGAGCTTATTGCTCATTCTCTGGATTCATTGCGTATTGAATCGGCCATGCCACCACCTTTTCATTGAAAGTGTCCAAGAGCTGACTCATTGTGTGTTCTCCCACAAGTGTATAGAGGGTGATTTGGGAAACTGGATCAGCAGTGGTATAATACCCAAAATGAGTCATGATCCATGTGATGGGCCCCTCCCCCTGCCCCTCTCCATCCTTCTTAAACCTGCTTTACAGTCCATAGCATACACTTGGAGTAGCCGCTGAGAGGAGATTTAACCATTTAAACCAAAATGAGCATTATTTCACTACACACTGCTGGCTTCCTCTGCTGCTTAATCTTTATTTTGGCCTCAGAACAAGTACTGGAACTCCTGGCAAGGAAAATGAACCTCTAATAGGGGGAGATGTGAGCACCTTGTCACCATATGGGGCTCGGAATTCCACCGAATTGCTCTCTAATCTCCACAACATGTTAGGAATTTGAAGCCCTTGTTTTTCAGGAGAAAATAGCAGTCCGTTCCCCACGTGGCTTCTCTTTTGGCGTGCAGTGTGGAAATGGCATTTGTAGGACCCCCTGTAGCACTTTGACTTTTGAAATTCGCACATGCACAGGAAATCGACTGTGTCCATGTTGTTGGTTGTGGGACACTCCTCTTTCAGTTTGCAGTTTCATCTACTTTCAGCCCCATTTTGTCTGCTCTATTTATTGTATTTTGTAGCCAGTTAATGTTCAGAAACTGACAAGAGAAAAATGTGGAGGTTATTCCTTACAGGCCCTGCATCTAACAGGGGCAGAGGTAGACCAAGACAGGGCAGAGTTTGGAGTGCTGGTGGCATTTTATGATTTGTGGCTTTGGCTGATAAGGTGTCTCCTCTGCTGAACTCAAGCAGTGCCAGATTTCATTGTCCTGTTTCTGTGATGTAATGCATTGCCAGGCAGTGAAGCAGTTTTTCAGCTTGCTTTTGTTCTAAGAAGTCCTTCACTGATTCGCTAAATGGCTCCTGGTGATTCAAGGCTGTCTGTTTCCCAGACCAACTGATGGCCTCTTCTCTGGTTTGGCTTTTCTTTTCCCAGCTGGTGACTGTTGGGAGATTTTGAGTGGGGTGGAGTGGGTCAGACCAATGTGTTACATTCCTTGTCATTTTCAAATTCAGATGTACAATGTTTTAAGTTAGAAGTCCCAGGGGAAATTTTGATCTCTCTTGCGGAATTTGTGTATTACAATTTTCACCATAGTTGGCTACATATTTGTTGTGTGTGGAAAAAAACATTACAATTTTGCTTTCCCGTGTAACCCGTGTAGTCAGATTTGGCTTGTGTTTGTGGTGCGGCTAAGAGTCAACACAGATGTGTGCAGTATATATGATACAGCGTCACTCCTGTGAGATGTTGTCATTCGTGTTGGCATCAAATCTGGAATAAATATTTCACAGGGTTGTGTTTTTGAGGCTTTTAGGGTGGGGGTCTGTTACATGAAAAAGTAAGTTATTTATAAACGGTGAGAGTGTAGAGAACAATTTGTGGTGGAGTTGCGTACAGTTTCTCTTTGCATCCTTGAATCATAATCCGGAACAGGCTGTTCCCTGTTTGATACATTCCGCAGGTTTAGTAGAGGTCTTCAGAGATCATCTTTCTTCAGTCATTGTTCACCACATCACTGGCCTGAAAAAGTTGTTTTCATCATTTTGAGATATTGCTTAGTTCCTTCCTGAGGCCAGTGGACTAATGGGCTTTGGTCTGTGGAATCCAATCCAGTGTTTTCTCCCTCATTGGGCCATTTGCTGAGGCCCCAGTGGGGCAGACAACAATAGGCTTCATATGAAATATTCACCATGACTGGGGCATTCCAGCGAGCAGTCGATCTGTTCACAGCAGTTTAGTGGTTAGATAAACATCTACTCTGATTGAAGAGAAAAACACTACAATGCTTCCAGGGATCCAAAATAAGATTGAGTGTTCATTTTGTTATTGGATGGTGCCTGCCTGCTGTCTGTCTAACCACTCTGGCATGCAATGCTTATGGCACCGTCTTGTCTCTCTTTGTTTCAGTCTGAATTTCAGCCTAATGAAATTTGGGTGCATCTGAAGACCTGAATTAGAAGTGAAACAATTGTTGCATATCTTATTTATTTGCAGAAATTACTATGGCAGAGGGACGGGGCCAGCATCTCTGCCAGTCTTAGTGAAGGGGCGATGCTCCACAGTGCTCAGGTGGTTGCAGCCTGGATAGTGTGCAGATGCTGACAGTAATTGCATTGAAATCTGAGGAAATCTCAGGTAGGGAGGAGGTGTGAGTCCCTCTCAGTGTCTGAGTCGTCCCTCTCAACATGTTCCTAACTCTGCTGTCAAACACAAACTCGTTCTGATGAAGGACTCCCATGCGTGGCTGAGCTGATGCAGACCAGAGAAGTCAGGTGTTGAGCCAGTGCAGCAAAAACACTGCCCACTGGCTTCAGTGACAAACCCTTTTACTCATTTGGCTATGAAGGGTTTAGACAAGAACTGACTTTGAAAGAAATCAGCTCTGTGCCATTTCAGGATAAATGCAGGCTGAGAAGACTGGGCTTGACCATAGTAGTTTCTTTTTAATCAAAGTCAAAAATGGAGTGTTTACTCAAACATTTTCTTCACAGCTGGATAGAAACCAGCGGAGCCATCATCATATAGATGGTTTGCAAGGGTAGAAAAGACACATTAGTTGTTTTTGTGCCAAAAACAGCACAAATTGCAAAAGTAGTGGGTAGAAGAGAAAGAAACCTCCCTGTTTGCTCAGAGTGCATAATTAGCTATTAGCATAGTGATCTGGTCAGAGCCAGGATTTTAATAAGATGGTAGATTTGTTTTGCGCTGCAGAGGTTTGTCGGTCAATGTGTTGATGTGCATTGCTAATGTTAAGTTGTTTTAAGTTGTAAGAAATATCCAGAATGAAGGGGCATTTTTGTTTTAAACCCATGCAGCAGGCAGACAGCAAGAACTTCTTATATGCTAACGTTCCATTTTTTAATGCTAATGCTGCGTGGCAGTGTTCTTTCCTACACAATTTGCAATGTGTCACAGACTACCGTTGTGTATGAAGTTCACATTCCTTCTGAGGCGTAAAGGAAGAGCACAATGCTAAGGCCACAAAAGCACAGGATGTTAGCATGTATTGTAGTTAATGCTGTTGGTGTCGGTCCAGCCCTCCAAGTCAGTTCCCTGTGCAGTGCTTTTGTAACCTCTGCAATCCTGTGTGAAAAGCTGACTAGGACCTTTTGAAAAACTTGCATATCTGCCTCTTTTCTCGCAGTGTAAAGCTGACAAAAAGCCCTGTGGTTATATTCCGTTTTCCCAGAGAAAGATTTGCTTTCGATTGTGTGCCTGCTTTTCTTTTGCCAAAGCTGGCTTCTTACAGCTCTTTCTCAAGCAGGATTATTGGAAAAGGCTGTCACTGTCCAGTAAATTTTTTTTATACTCGCAAATAAAAGTTCTCTGGTAGTAGTAGTGTGTGCGTGTGTGTGTGCTCAGCTGCTGCTGACAGAAATATCTTGTGAGAGCGGACATTAGTCTGTGTTAGCCAATATATTTAGAATTTGATTAAAAATAAGATATTGGCCAGTCAGCCTTGTCCGCCTCTGATATGAAGGACGTTCCTCTGTGACCACAGCTAGTGAAAGTCTTTATGATTATTATGGTAATCATAAAAACCAATGTCTTACAGGGCAAATTATTCCTGATTTTACTGAACAGCTTTAGGAGTCTTGGTCTGTAAAACCTGCTGTGAAAGCTGCCTCGCCCTGCTTTAAGGAGCTCCTAGAACACCTCAAACAGGTTCATGATTCTTGGTTTATTCGAAAATTTTAGTGTCTAATTTTGTTAATGCTGGATGTGAAGATTTTCCAGCCATTCTTCCTCTAGCTGTAAAGGACTTATGAGTCTATGCAGTGCATGTATCTGGATCTGGATCCAACATTGTAATGAGTTATTTTTGGGCTCTACTTACAAGCTGCAGAACTCATTGCACAGCAGTGAGAGTTGTTGAATGCAGCGCGCCCTCAGCCCCCCAAACCCCCCCTGCTGACAAAAGCTCTCCTCACACTCGCTCTGGCTGCAGTCATCTCACACCCTCCACTCTATTTTAAGCCTTCAGACAGAGACCGGCTCCCCCTTGAGTGGACCCCACTCTCTCTGTGTGGCCCAGTGCATGGGCCTCTGCTGCTCATACAAGACATTTGCACACACATAAAGCAGTTCCTGCCAGCTCTCGCATAGGTAATAGCATAGGTAACCCTCCGGATGTGGTGTAGCCACACTAAACCTCTGCCCTGGCTATACACTTAAAGTTTCAGGAGCATGCTCGTTAAAGTTTGCTTTCTTACAGGAGAGTTGACATGTTTGTCAAGGCTGTAGGAGTGTGACAGCACACATTGCACATACCATGCAGTGAAGAGTTCAATTCAGTCTATGAATTTGGACTTTAGTGGATTTATTTCCCTCACAACTGGGACTATGGATTATCTTATTGTCATTCTATTCCTGCATTTTTTTCCTGTTTTTTCTTCACATACAAAAGCATCCACAATTGTGATAATGAGAATAGCACTGTTGTTTAACTTAGCCCCTCTTTCTTTATGATTCAGCTCACCAGGGTGGGGTTGAATTCCACAGTGGGCAGACAGCAGGAAAGCGACGAGCACTGTTTCCTTCCTGTCTGAATACAGTTTGCCCCGCTCCCACTTTACCCATAATGGTATGCCAGCAATACACCACTCGCCATTACACTAAGATAAACAAGTACCCAGGGTTAAGGACATTGTCTATCCTCACTCTGTGGACATTAGTCAGAGTTCCCACAGTCGTTGACTTGGTAGAAAAACAGCTTCAGTGCTTTTTTATCAGATGATATTCGTCCAGTCCAAAATTTAGGTTAAGATTGTCATTTAGAAGAACTTTAGCAGATGATTTAAAATGGAAAGTACAACAAGTTCTTAAATAAATCTAATGTTTCCAGGCACATACACCAGAGTTAGTAACATACTATACTGTACTCCTTGTTTCAGGTTTCACCAACGATGCTAAACAGCCGCCTCGGTCATCGACCCTGGAAAGTACCCGTATTTTGTTCAATTAAGAGTGGGAGATGAGGTTAAACTGATTTGGAGTGGCTGCACAGCATCAGAATTGTAGGTAATCAGATGGCTGGCAAGCACCGGACATCCTCTGTCTGACAGAGACAAAAACACACAAGCTCCTCAGTGTTCCTGATAATCACAGCTGTAGACAGGGAGGCGCATTGGCTCTATCAGCTGCTGTTGCAGTCACTTCTTCTGGTATTGGACAAGCCTGAAGTACTACTCACTAAACTGTGCGATGATGACTGTTGTTCTTTGCATAATTACTATTAGATTACCCATGTTCCCCCTGGGTTAAAGTAGTTATGTTGTGGATCTATTACAAAGAGGAGTCTGGGGATCCACAAAGGTCCTCGAGGAGGTTCCAGGGGGTCCCCAGCAGCATGAGCAATAGTGTAATGTTTTTATTACTCACTCCAAATTATCATCATATGACTGTTAGAATCACAAGTTTCCCTTATTACAACTGTCATCCCCTAATGGGCAGTGTATAATCTTTTCTGCACAATACAGGTTTTATAGCTCTAAGATGGAGTTCTATCACCTTCGCCTTTCTCTTCTGCTTCATTTCCTGCAGGACATAATGTTTCTTGAGAGGGGAAATTATGAGACACGAAAGGATAATTTCCATTTATTACAATTTCAGTGTTAATTTTGTAGTTTTGGCCAGGATTTTGATAATTTTCACCAAAGTAATTGCTGAGATCTGGGAACACAAGTACAACATCAGGGCAAAAAAAACAAAAAAATAAACAATAAACAACAAGAGAACAGATTAGCAAGATTATCTAAACCATTTCATTTGGAGGTAAAACAGTAAGTTACTGCATCTGAAATGTTGTTGATAATTAGAGATGAGACGGTAATGAGAGAGTGCACCATTATCTGTTTCTGTTTAATCAACCAAATTATCTGTATCTGTATCCATACTTGGAATGGGCACAGCTTTAACTGGAACTGGGTGTTCTAGGTTTAACCAGAACTGGACAGGACTAGCCGGATGTTGTTAATTCAAGCCTGAAATTGATTAGTGTTGATTAGAAGCGGCTGTATTTATTATTTATTAGGAAACACAGAAAGTTAGTTCTCTCACAAGGGTGAGAGAACTATTAAACTACTAAGTTTTTTCATAAACTTGAATGAATAAACTTCAGTCAGCTCCTTTCCTCCTTTGATTTTCCTTCATCACGAGTATGGCTATCAACAGATTTTACCTGGCTGAAAAAGTACATTATCTGTACTGGACACTCATCTCAGCAGTACTCACTCAACCCCAGTAATAATTTCCTCATCACACAGAAACACTGTTTGTTCGCACTATTACAGCAAGTACAATGGGTTTGCAAACCCTGACAGACGATTGGGGATAGTTTTGGCAATACTTTTGCTGTTGGCCTTCATTAATTTCTTCCATACAAGTTTTGCTGATCTGAAGGTTTTGTTGTTTAAAGCCTGCATGATGGTCTGAGAGATGTATTTCCTGCTGACGCATTCCTAGATGTCAGCAGCTAATCTGGTGAGTCCACTGCTATTATGACTAATATACTAAATGATGGCCTGCTGCAAAAAAAAAATAACACCCAAGTTGTAAAAAATATCTGAATTGTCCTTTAATGTAAATCCATAGTGTAAGTAGCAGACTAAAGGGCTGTGGGGGTTGAGGATTAGGAGCAGCTCTGGCTCATGTCCCAGAGCGATCTTGAGGGTTGGATTGAGATTTCCTTCCTGTAGGGAGTCATGTCTTCACCAGTGTTTGGATGATATCTGTCATCCAAACTGCCCTGACCCATCTCTGAATAGGACAGTGTAGAGTCTGTGGGCTGTCATCACTGCTCTTCCAGTTAACAGCTATTTTGGGTCAAGATCCTGTTTACTGGATACCTAAATCTTCAGAAGTCAGCATTTCCTGTTGCACTGAACAGCAGCAGCTGATGCAGGGGGAGGGGGTTGTTTCATCAGGGGGGAAGATAGATAGAGAAGTTTGTGTGTGTATGTTTGGTTGATTAAAGGCTGGGTGGGGGGTTAGTAGCCAGATGCTAGGCCTGCAGCTGGCTGGCTGAGTGGGAGGGGAGCTACACTGAAAAGCAGCGGTGCCAGCAAAGTGGGGCTTAGCCAGACACTGAGAGGAGATAATCCATATTTCATCTGCATCCTCCTCTTCCTCCCAACCACCTGCAGAGCAACACAACACAGACCCAGAGCATGAATAGTGCATGACACAGAAATAAAATTTGAGAAGTGCTAACACTTGAGTGGAAGAAAGAGACGCCCTTTCAAATCCAACACCTTGGGGAGCTCTTCAGAGCACAGGAATGGCTCTATTAGACAGTGAGATGCAAAGATAGCCCATCCTACCCGCCACACAACAAAGGAAAAAAAACCCTCCACTCCCACCCAACCACTCACCCATCCGTTTTATGCAGCAGTGCAGCAGGCACCTCGTACGTTTGGATCCAGCCAAAAGGCTTGACTGTGCATCCATTATAGATACTTGCCGGCGTGCCCTCCTGATCATTCAAAATGCAGTTTTTGTGATATTTTTAATTCATCCAACAAATGTTTGGGATGAAAACGACACTTCATTGTGAATGAGCCACAGCTTCAAAGACGCTATTTATTTTAATACCATGGCTCTTGCTCGAAACGTACTGCTTATCTAGCATGCAGGGGAAAAAAAGCATGGTACCAAAACTATTTTTCAGATATCTGCCTAGTTTTAAATATTCATGATCAGCTCGCAGCTTTGAAAGTAAGCTTAAAAGACTCCCTTGCTTGTTCAGCCGCACACACATGGGCGCGCGCTCACACACACACACACACGCACACAGCAGGAGAACGAGGGCCTTGTCTATTGTCTGTGCATTTTTATCCCCTACTCAGTATTCAGAGGAAATCAGGTAGACTTGTTTCCATTAGCTTGTAAATGAGCTGTTGTGTTTTTGTAGCACTATTAATTTCTGATTAAAAATCTTAACTGCAACACAGTGTCATATGCAGCAAACCAATACAGATCCTGTTCAGATCCAATTTAGCCGTGTTTACCTCTTCCACAGGCAGTGGAATATATTAGGTGTTAGGTGTAGATATGTGGCTTTGTCTCGCTGTTCCTCTCACATGACTTTATTGTTACTATGAACGTTGTCATGAAACAAATACTCTTTGTGCAGACTCAGACTCAATGTTTTTCACTTCTAACACTGCAAGATGAGAGAGAGCTCTGTCTCTGTTTTGGAGTGATGTGGAGGTCATGGTGTCTGTGTACTCTGGTTGACCCACTGATTTCAGATCTGTGGTAGTGTTTAACATTAAGCTCTGGCTTGAAACTGCTCAGAGTCTGAGGGATTCTGTTTGTGTACAGGACTGCTTCAGTCCTCTATCATTATCTAACTGGAAACAACTGTCTGGTGGAGGAAAGTTTTTTATTTATCATCCAGTTAACATTTAATATTGGAAGAAAGCCTTTAATGGCATCAGAAGGTTAGGAATGCTAATGCGGAAGCAATTCAGTTGATCGACAAAAATGTTGATGTTTCACTATGGAAATTGATATACTACCGAAGGCTAAATTCAAGAGCCAGTTTCTGGTAAACTTTTACAGAGGAGCAATAGAAAACATCCATACTGGAAACACCAAAAACTGGCATGGTTTGTGCTTGGCCCAGGACAGGAAGGCTCTACAGCAGATGATTAAAACCGCCCAGAACATCATTATTACCCATCTACAGAACATCAGTGACATCGGTAAAGTGAGATGTCTGCATAGAGCCTCAAGGATACTAAAAGACAACATCCAACCCAGCGAAAAGTCTGTTCACCTGGCTGCGATCTGGCAAAAGATATGGAAGTATCCGCTGCCATACCACCAGACTTAAAACTTTAGGAATCTTTTAGAATTTTTTTTTTTTTTCTGTGATGTAGCATAAAGGTACTCGTTTTCCAACCCAGGTGTTGTAAAATGATCAATAAAGGAACCTTTTAACTGTACCTTAATACCAGTTTGAAAATATCTTTCATTGTTCTTGGAGGGCACTGCATTGACCCAACGTATGCTCCCACGCACACCAACTTACCTACTCACCCATGCACACAGACACACACATTCACAAGGCCTTTTGAGCAGAACAGTTCAGTGTAGATGTTATATCACATTTTTTTTCATCTGACAGAGCGAGAATAATAAATAAAGTAACTGGGCCGTAGCTCAAGCCTCCTGATAGATTTATCCAGCTGCACAATGGCTTTTATGAGACACATATACATCCAGCCTCACCTTATCTCATGACCCGTTGAAGGTTAGCAGTAAATTGGCAGGGATTTCTCCGTCGGCCAGTTCTCGTCGTTTGTCCTCTGCCTCGGGCTCTGATGCCACACCATTGCCCACAAAATGAGCCTAATCCTTTACCAGGCGGTTGGCACAAGGCCGTAAAAATATCCCCGGAGGCGGCTTAATCACGTTTGACTGAGTGCGTATTTGAAAAGCAGTCGCAGTTATTGTGATGGACTGCATTAGCTCTGTGAGGTTTTATCTACGTGTGCGACTATGGTTTTTCAGAGCGAGGTTCTGGTGATGGTCGAGGTGCCTTGGGGTTCTTGGGCTCCTTCAGAGGGTTATGGGGATTTCCTGTCAAAATGAGGAGTAGTTTAATTTGCTCCAAAATGTCCAACCGGAGAAAGCATTAGAGTAAATGCAGTCACAAGCTCAGTCTCCCTTCTACTACCTCTCTAGGCAGTATAGACGTTTATACAGTTGGGAAGTAAATCATTAAACACACAAATTATGCCAAACAAGTTCTTAGGGCCTGTTCTGGAGTTCGTGACATAAAACAGTTTGAGAACTCTTAGCTTGTCACATGAAATATGGCACTGTTTTGATGTCATTCTGCCCTCCTCTTGTAGAGAATCCCATACAAACCCCACCACCACAGTGCCAGAGGAGGACATTTAGTATATTTCCTAAAACAGTAAGAGCACCCTGCTAAGCCTGTTAGTAGTGCTCCATTATAAGGGCCCCAGGCTTTACTGTTTTCTACACAAGAGAGACAGTAAGAAAGCCAGAGATGGAGGAAGGGGGGGTACATTTCTGTTAAATGGGAGACCCTGCGGCTACACATGCAGACAGTTTTTGGAGAAAGGGTGTCAGGGGGACAATAAGTGTTGCACTGGTAGCTTGACAGGAAGTGGAACATATGTCCCCTTTCCAACTCCCTAAATCTCCAGTAGACCTCACATGAACTGAGCTTCTGGCAAAGCCTGCCTCTCAGCCCCCCCAGTCACCAGTCCTCTGACAGAATCATGCTGACAGTGATCCAGAGGCTAAGGGGAGGGGCACTCTAAACAACCATCCTCCAGGAACCCAGAGTTACACCATCACAGCAAACCCACCGCCACCCACTAACCGTTGACGGCAGCCAGCTACCACTAATCTGCCTCCACAGTGCTGATTTCTTCTTTTTCTCTGTCGCTCTCTCATGGCCGCTCCCGCTGTACAAACAATCAAACCCTGGCCGTGAGCGCTGACCCCTCTGCAAGGCTCATTGTTTTAGTTTTACTCTACAGGCTCCATGTGGTTTCTCTGCCTTTCATTTTTTATTTATCATCCTCCTCCCCCTCTCTAGCTCTTCGGCTACTTATTGAAAATCAGCACAGCTTACTTATTTTCCTGCTGCTCGAGTTGATGCGTTCTAACATAAATTTGATGCTGAGAATGACTTTCTGCATGTTTGACTCCTAATCAGACTCTCTGAATTGCGAGGAAAACATATGTGGTATGTGACTCCATGTGTGCAAGTGTGTTTGTATGGATAGTGTATAAATAATAACATCTGTAAGAAATTACCCAAGGTTTCAAAACATCTCCCTGCCAATTTGAAAGGGGAATATATGCCTTTTCAGAGATTAAGGTGTTGTCAAATGTTGCTGCGAGTTGAGGTTGGGTTTCCATCTGTCAGTAGGTAGACTGTTTGCAGTGTGAAGATTCGGTTGTGATGCCCCGTCGGGAAGCAATCAAGCTTTAGCTGCAGGCTCTTCTTTTGGCTGGGCATTTGGTTGTGAGGCTCGAAGGTGGCCTCTGCCTTTGGGGGTCTGAGCCTGTCAAGCGGCCTAGCTAACCCAAGTTTTGTCTGGGCACTGGTGCAAAGGAACAAAAGGCAGGACTGGGGTGGGAAATGATGGAGGCGTCTGAAACCAGGAGGCCAAGCGTGAAAGAGATGAGAGAGGGAGAGAAGCCCAGATTTGGCCCAGGATCAGTCACTAGAGAAGGAGAGATTAAGGTCCCATCATTCCCAGCTGCATCATCAGGGCTTTGGCCCACTCCCCTACAGTTATGTTTGTGTGCCTGTTTGTGTGCCTGTTTGTGTGTGCTTTACCCCTCAGTTGACTAAAACGATTTTTAAATGGAAGCATGCAGATAAATGCACAAATACACAAAGATCCTCACCACACACCCTAACACCAGATCAGCTGGACAAATCTTTCCAGAGAGTTGGGACCTCTGCCCCGTCTGTAACTGAGATGAGGCCTGCCTGGTTGGCCTTGGATATGAGTGAATGCTCCCCATTCTCCTCTTTCACCCTGGGAGAGTATGCTGTTTTGGGCCTGTGCCATGCATTGTAAGCCTCTCTAGTTCCCCTTCCTCTACTTGACTTCCCTTCTGCCTCTTTTTCATCCCACAAACAAGCCTTCCTTTTGCTGGATGTTTGGAGCACACGGCCATGGTTCACAGTTGTTTTTTTACAGGTCACCCTCGTGCACTGTGCTCGCACACTCTCCCTCTTTCTCTCTCATTCTCTTTTGAACTTCATCATGTGATTCCTCACTGTAGAGAGCTGCCGAGAGGGCAGGTGGTAGAAACAGAAGGGGCTGATGGGAAATTGGACAACCCAAGGTTAGCCAGGCGATCTTTGCTGGAGGATTAATTGTGTAAGAGCCATGTAATGATTGCTGGCATGTCTCTGGAGTGAAATCCTGTTAGTCACTGCAGAGGGGTCAGGCTAAGACTGAGCATGTCGAGTACGTGTGTGTGTGTGTGTGCATGTGGAAGGTAACTCTGATCACGCTGGTATGCATGACCAGGTGGCGATCTGACAGGTTCTGTTGTCTCAACCTGGGAGTAACCCCAAGCTCCCTCCCACTGTGTTCAGACTGAGACATACTTATCTAATTTCTGCTCACAGGGGTTGTGTCGGAGTGAGAGGGAAAAGTGTCCTCATGTATACCTGCAATAACTCTCAATAAGAAACATGCTGGTAACAAGAATAATTTCTTGTAAATTATTGGCTTTCTTGTGTCTCTGTGAATCATTCACTAAATTAAAAGTTAAAGGTCAATTAAAACATATTTTCACAAAGGCTCATAATTGCACCATAAAGCCTGGTCCTGTCTATTACTACTGTTTCGGTATCAAACCTTAATCTGTTTTTGGTACAGACAACAATGACTATGTACCACCTTGTATCGAAGGTATAGAAGGCCACATTTTGATATTGAACTTCGCCACTCGCAACAAAGAAACAACAAACTCAGCATAGCATGGAACGGGGAGTTACTGTGATTCCCAAGACGAATTCAGACCTAGAATGGACAGGTGGATGCTGGGGTTGGGTTGGAGCTTATGGTGATGTTGGGAAATGCATTAATGCAGCAGTGTGGTGACAGCACTCACATCAAGTGAGAGGCATGGCAGCAAAAGACTTAGCAGAGTGCTGGCACCTTAAGTACATTGTTCTGACAGCAATAAACTTTTGAAAACTTTCCTCTTTTGTGATATTGATGCAGAAACTTGGATATCATATTGTAACTAGTTACTGTATGGATGGGAATTATTTGAAAATTTTACCAATTTAATAGCTGATATTTAGCACCAATACCAAAACGAGGTTGAGTTTCATGTTAGTTTGTAAATAAATCAATATTTTTAACAGTCATTTGTCATTTTTGGGGCATTGTGTTTTTATAAGACAGTGACTGTGTAGACACAGACAGGAAACAATGGTATCAAGAGAGGGGTAGGACATACAACTACATTAAGGGGAGCCGCTAGAATTGAACTGAGGCCCACAGTGATTATATTCAATTGCGACAACAGGATGCCCCACTCCTGCCAATCTCACCAATGTGTCGTGTCAATTTAAAAACTTAGCTTATGTAAAATATAGTCTAAAATCTGAAAGGTGTATGAATCTGATCAAGATATTTTTATACTCACTGCTTCAGACACATTTCAGTCAGGAACACTCAAAGCATTTAGCCCTCACACTGTATTTCCCCCACGTTTAGCTGTTTTTACTTCCACTTGAGCATCAATAAAAGGTGTGTACTACTTGTACTATACACCTTGGACACCTACTGTTGAGTATGACTCAGTCTCTGAACTCCAACTGAAGTTTTCTTGTTGTGATTCTCTCTGGGGTGAAGGAAAGCCCCTTATCTGCGTACACTCTCCTTTTCCATCATTTTACCCTATCTCTCCATCCTCAGACAACACTGAGCAGCTTATTGAACACAGATGATGAATGGGTGTGGATTGATGGCAGATAGCAGGCCGCCGCTAATTGACACGGCTGTATCACTTCATCTCCCGTCTTTGTATTCTCCTCCTCCTCCTTCTTTTCTTTTCGCAGCACAGCAATCCATTACGGTTCAGATTAGTCGCTTTTAAGGAGCCGTATGTCCCTGCATGATTTATTGTAATGAAATATACTCCACAGGAGATTGCTCAAGGGCTCTTTTCAAAGGTATTGCTTTTTGGAGGCATTGATCGTGTTGTACATTGTTGAGTTATAGAAGAGCACGAGTTTTTAAACCTCTTCCCTTTGTTGGCCTGATATACACAATGCTTTAATGTAGTTTAATGTGGTGTTGCTATAAAATGTTCTTTCCTTATTATAGTTCAAGCACAAGCCCACTTCAAGCCTCAGCTATTGAGGAGTTAGACAGCGTAATAGTCTTCACTGTCTAGACACCTATCAGAAGGTTGAGGTCTTCCTCATTCTACGAGTCAACGCCTACCACACTGGACTGTATAAAGTGCAGGTTGTACAAATCCCTAGGCCTTCTTCAGAGCCAAATCCCTGTTTGTTTGACGCCTCAGGCCCTTCGCTACCACTGGCTGTACAGAAGTGATTTAACTGGCAAAGCTCTCACAAGGTCTTTTCTCCTCATCAGAAGTAGGGTCTAGCTCTTGGCAGGGCTTTTTAGGCAGGGACACAAACATTATTGTTGCTGTGTTATTTACTCAGGCTCAAGAACTTGAAGGTGTATTTTTGTCTGGATAAACCTGATCCTTAACAGATAGGCGTTCCAGGGTTTATAAAAGCTTGTTTTTTGTATTCTGTTCCAGGTTCTCTTAATATGCTTTTATCCTCTTTATCCAGGTTTGACTCTTGCTGACTCACACTTTCACATTTTAATGGCATGCTGTTGAACACAGCCATACTTTTTTCCAGGGGAACAGGTGCGTTGACACACTGTTCAAGGGATCCTCAGGTAGTTTTGGGCTGTAAGAGGCCCTTCCCAGCTGTGGCTCAGGAGGTAGACCAAGTCATCCACTAATTGGAAAATCGAAAGTTTGATCCCCAGCTACGGGGATCAAACATGTTTGATCAGTTGTTCAGTTTCTTGCCCAAGAAACTGAACCCCATATTGCTCCCGGTGGTTGTTCCATCTGTGTGTGAGTGAGCGGATGTATGAATGGCTGAGCATAGAAATCTCATGGGGCGCCATGGATAGAAAGTGCTGTATCGCGCCCAATGAGCAAGTTGGCACCTTGCATGGCTGCCTCTGCCATCAGTGTATGAATGTGTGTGTGTGAATGGGTGAATGTGGCATGTGTTATAGAGTACTTTGAGTAGTTGGCAGACTACAAGTGCGCTGTATAAATGTAGTCCATTTGCCATTTAGCTGATTGGGAATTTCAGCCTTCAACCGTCCGATCATAAGCTCACTCATCCAACCTTGATGAGGTTTCCATTATTCCACTGGCTAATACAAACCACTTCCACAAGATTTGCATGTGCTTGAGCTTCCTCCCTATCCCTTACCACATTCTCTCTTGTACCCTTCTGACACTTTATCGTTCATCTCGCTGAGGTCAGCCATTAACTCACTGTGCTCCACTTCTTCTGCCCTTGACTAAAGGGTATGCTTTCCTGAGTCTCCTCAACTCGGGATCCGCTTCGTATTCCCTTGGGACCGGTAGACAGCCGTTCTAGCCCATGGCCAGACGGCTTTTAATCATTTATTCAGGGGCTGTAATGTCGAGTTCAACTCTACTCTCTCCCTTAGTGCTCGCAGAAACGAGAGGGAGTAAAAAGGGAAAGTGAACGGGAGACACCCCATTAAGCTTGGATCAAGACGCCAGTTTGTCAGTGAGCCTCTAAGGAACCCTGCTTCCTCTCTGACCACTATTTTTTAAACTAGTGTACAACGATGCCGCTTTTATTACATGTAGCAGTTTTGACAGTGTCTCCTCCAGGTTAACCCAATGAGCCTTCAAAGGATGAAACATCGTAGGAATTTTGTTAATTGTTAATTTCATTAGCAATTTATGAGTTGCATTTCTGTGTCTAAACAAGGCCCTATTTTGTTTGTTAATTTGATCTTTAATTCACTTGCATATTGGATTCAAACATTGCATATCTTTCAATTAGTAATGTACACACCCAGACTTTGTAACTAAGGTTTTATCCATAGTGCCATTGGGTGTAATTTACCTTAATAATTGAACATAACAACGATGTTGATTGGAGGCAACTAATCAGCACTGACCTTTTCTGAATACCATTAGAAGGCCCTTCCCAGCAGTGCGGTGCTGTTTCACCTGAGGTCAATTGTAAAAAATATATTTTCCTCAGCTCAGCAGTGGTTGTGTGTAAATAAATGTGTCTCTTTCTATGCAGAACATAGCCTTCCCAGTCATTAACCCTAATAATGGAACCTTTCCCCAAGTCTAATGACCAAATTCAGCTCAGTTCAGAGTACTAATTGACTCTCAGTTAGAGTGCCGCAGGTAAATTGAGAAAGTTTCGTGTGCCTTGTGATGCTGTAGGACGTTATGCATATACCCAAAACAAGGGCCCAGATCTTATTCCCAGCAGGGACGTGGAGACTGGAGGGTTGTGGGAATAGGGGAAAAGATCCTCAACATAAAAAGTGCAAACTTTTGACTGATCAGCTAGAAGAAGGGGAGATCAATGAGGACCGTGTGAGGCTTTGAAGCCTGAGAGGAGTTGGCCAATCAATGGAGAACTGTTCACTTGTTAGTGCCTTCCAAGACGTGAAGAAAACAAGCAGTCTCCCTCCATCAGGCGTAGCTTGTAGTGCTTCAACAAAACACAATGGAGAACAACATGAAAACTTTTCCTCTTGCTCTCTCCTTGGCCTTCACGCTCTCTCCCTCCAGCTTGGTATAATTGGTCAGACGAAAACAGTCTGCTTGGTCCAGTTGGTTTTACCGTTTTTCTATGTGAGATGAATTTGCAAATAGTTCAAGATTAAAGAGGAGGGCACTGGGGGAGATTTTTTGTTTTTCATGGCTTTGATCTTGCATTTTGCGATTAAGATTAATTGGGGCCAGTTAAAAAACTGCCCATTGAATATAAATTGGTTGGTGTTTTGTCACATTTATGGATAAAATGATGTTACTCCCATGCAATTAAAGGAAGATCGACCAATAGTAATGGCATGCCAAACACCCTGAAAACAAGCTATCTGGAATAAGTGTGTAGGAGCAAGAATACAACTCCATGCTTCCTCTTTTTCCCCTTTAAAAGAAAACACTCTAGTTTGCAATACACGGTCCCACTCCAGCTCTCTCCCTCTCCGCCCTCTCCATTACTTTCGATTTCCTCTCCCTCTCTCTGCTCCATGCTGTTTTGGTTATCAATGATTGCCTCAAATGCCTTCCTTCCCCTCTCCATCACGAGAGCTGTAATTTTGTCACACTCATGCACAGCAGCGGACCACGCCAGGGCGTTGCACCTCCAACCACTGACTTCATATCATTCTCCATCAGCAGGAAATGCAGCGGGATGCACTATTTTCTCATGCATTCACACAGGGTCAGGTGGGGGTATGAGGGACTAACTTTCATCCTTACCCCATGGACACTTTGTCTTCAAATCCATGGCCTCCCAATGAAATATGAATCACAAACATTCCTCCGGGCTTTTTCTTGCCTTGAAAGAAGTTTTAACTCAATTTGAAGTCTCAAGAGGTGAGGAGTTGCTAGCTACGCTGCATTGCAGTGTTTGGATATAATATCAGGGCCAAATAAATCATGGACTGTCAGGGCTAGAAACAAACTAGAAAACTTTATCTGCCTATTTTTTTTCTTGTATACTCTTAAGGCATTGTCAAGGGCTGGTATGCTTACAGATGTATCATTTTCAAGTGCTGCTTCAGGCTATGTTTTGTGAAACATAGTTTTGCTACACAGCGATGTAAAAATTAAGGATGTTGGGATCAGGGTGTTCGATGAGCCTGTATTGTGTCCCACTTTTAACCCAGTAAACTGGATTTGTTTTACCATACCCATGATTTTTCCTTTGCTTCAACAAGTGGTTTATTTACATAGCCTGAACCATAATTTATTTGCCATTACAATGGCAAATTAGTGTTTCTTTTGCCTTTTTTTAAATTTTGCCTTAATCTGGACCTATAACTGATAAATTATTGAGAATTATTACATTTATTATTATTACATGGCACAGCTTTTCTAGTCTTTACGGTCGAGGAAACTCAGAGAACAGTCTCATGCATTGTAAAAATCACTCACATGATGCTACTCAGCCATCCCTCCTGTTAAAATGTAACAAGTCGCCTACTGCTCATAGATACCAGCAACCTAAATTTGAGTTTGTCATGATCCATGCATTTTTCCCTGAGAAATTAACAAAAATGTTGAAAAAAGCCACTGTCTCGCATTTTTAAAAAGGTGATAAGGAATTTTTGGATCCGGACCTACACCAAAAGTTAATGGTATCTATATCGCCCCAAAACTCACCCTTGATCCAAGTTTTTTGGAAATCCGTCCTGTAATTTTTGTGTAATCCTGCTGACAAACCAACCAAACAAGCAAACGGACATGATTGAAAATGTAACCTTCTTGGTGGAGGTAAAAATCCTGTATTTGCCATGTAAAGATTTTGCAGTAAGAAGTCATTTTGACAACATAAGCACTAGTTCAAAAATGTAATTGAGCAGAATTGTCCAATATCAGTCCAGTGGCTCTTACAGTGCCTGGATTGGGAGCACCAAGAGCCTTGTTTGTCTTTGTTACAGCATGTCCTGTACATACATAGTCCATTATCTTCTTGGATGGATTGAATACTGTTTACTGGGAAAAAATTGAGTCAGTATATAATGTGTAATGATGATGTATTTTCCAAGTATTGCCACTTTTTAAATCACTTGTTTTATTATAGTCTTTCATCTTTGCAGTGATTTTCATTCTGCACACGTCCTGTTTGCTTATTCTTTTTATCATAAACACTTGTCATTCATCTCCTCGTCTCAGTATATTTTACTGCTGTTATTTTCCACACATTATTATTCATGTATTGTTTTTCACACTTTCCATCCCTCGATTTGATGCTTGAGTGTCGCATTGGAAATTGTGGGTGGCATTATATTTAATACCCCTAATTTGCAATATTCTTATTTATGCTCCATTTTTCTCTGCTGGAATCTAATGTAATTTGTTGTTGCAGTGGCACAATTAAAATGGCATCTTGTCGTATATCTAATGTGAGATTACCTGGATGCTGTGCTGCTTTTCTCCACGCAGTGTAACAACTGAGTATGAAAATCTTATCTGTTAACTCCCGATTGCCTGACTTATCTTTTGCTCCGTCTGTGCAGGAGCAGAGCCCCAGCAACGCCACATCCCTGGCTATGATGCAGGAGCCGCAGGAGGTGGTGGAGGAGACGGTCACCATTGAGGAGGACCCCGGCACCCCCACCTCCCACGTCTCAGTGGTCACCTCTGATGACGGCACCACACGGCGCACAGAAACCAAGGTAAGACACTACAGCTGAGTTGCATTCTATAGAAAGAGGATGGCGCTGATTCTTTACAATGAGTTGTGGAAATGTATTAAATAAATAGCAGAAGAAGAGTTATATGTACATTTGTTGATCTCTAAGCATACTGTATTTTTAGGGTGGTGATGATTACCAAGTGTTTTTATATCATAAAGACATTGGATGCTCACTGTTAGCTGTTAAAAATGTTCAACTTTGAAATGCTACGAAGCAAAGAGAAGACGTAGAAGGATAGCTGTGACCTGCAGGTAAAACTGACAACCTTTATATAATCTACTGAGCAGAGCTCATATTCAGCCTGTCACCGACTTGCACACATGAGCAGAACACCTCAGAGCAGCAGCATTATTGTGGCCACAAGATCCCATTGAGCACATACCTGCAATTCACCCCAAAAGTCCCTTTGATCCATTTCATTATTTCTTCAAATTATGGTTTTGGATCACAGCTTCCAAACAGCACGGCACTGTACCTCCATTCCAAGACTTCCACCCTGAAGAACTCTAAATCCCATAATCCCACTGCCTAAAGTGGTTTCATCTCCCTCTCATGGCTTTATTTAGTTTATTTTTTTGTGTTATCATGAGCCGACTCCCCTTGCGGTCTCCTTGTTTTGTGCTTCTTAAAAGCTCTTTTGTTGATTCGTCCTCTACTGTGTTCTGTTGTTTTTCTGTAAGGACTTGTCAACTAACGTGAAGGTGAGTGGACCTTTATACCAGTCTGGCTTTTCCCACCACGCCACCATTTAATGTGTGCTCATACAGGCTGCAGCAGCAGTATGCAACACAGTCTGCTTCATCACAAGCCAAATAATACTCCAGTCTATACTCTAAAGTACTTCTTAGATCACTGCTTGCTGCTTTCACCTTCTGGGATAAGGCCCATTCTTTTTCTTATTATTTATTTTGCATGATCTTGTCTCTCTCTGTCTCTCTCTTTATTTCTCTCTTATAATTTTTTTCTTACAACATCCCTCATTGACATTATAGGAGGCACAAAATACTATTTGCTCAGCAGCAATAACATGTTATACCCTCTCATACATAGGATTGTTGAAATAAGATAGAAAATCTTTAATTGGAAACTAGAATCTTGTAATTATCTTGAGGAGTCACCATAAATCCCTGTGTCAGGAACTACAATTTCAACTTTTTAAAATGTGTTACTTATTTTGGCTCTTTTTTTTGCCTTCTGTTAGCTGGGTTTATTTTTGAATGGTATAAATTACCATATTTTAAATAAATTTTGCACATTGGCTCCCCTAAGTGATTGGCTACCATTTTGAAGAATTTGGAAAAATGATTTCAAGTGGCATCAATAATGTCTTCCCCTTGGTATAAGGTTTGGGTTTGGAATAATTGTAAGTGTGTGCCTTTTCATTGTGTTGTGGAAGACAGTCTGCCATTTCACTTTTAAATTTGAATTCATCACTCTCTGCACGGAGAGGAATTCCCACCAGATTTCCATTTGCAAAAATGTATGACATCTTAGGAGTGAGGCGGGGGTTGGAAAATCTTCCTTTTTGCTTCCGTATTTTCAGACATACCCTCAAAGATAAGCTTATATTGCAACATTATGCTTGGTATTCGGACATAAACATGTCTACAGTCAGCTGGCGCTGCTGTAGGCTTCCAGTAGAGTGGAGAGCGCTGTGTGGAGCTCCTACTCTAGGGACTGTGAAACTGTAATTAAAAAGCCTGGTCTAATCCCTCATCAGGGAGGGCCCATTGCCCTCCAGCCTGTTTACTGCAAGAGGATTGGCTGCAAACGCTTACTCACATTCACACTACTTTATGCATTCATACACAGAACATCTTAGGGATCGCACACACAAATGTGCAGTATAACATCACACTAATCAAGGGCTTTGCTGCTAAGGAAGGGAAGCGGAAGGACACTCCTTTAAAAGGCCTGTACCCTGCTGGGAGCGGCGGGCATTGTTTTTTGTTTTTTTTTAAGTCACTTTGAGGAGAAATGCAGATTAATGTTCAGGGTGAACTTCTGGAGTCCAACGTTTCTGCGATGGCAAATGGACCCAGACCCATCCAAGTGTTTCCTCAGAGAAAACCCTCCACATGTCTTCCTCACTTCCTCTCTGTCTTCTTTTACCCCGCATCTCTGACTCACTTTCATGTGTTGTTTTTCACCATCTCTCTCTTTCTATCTCCCTCTTCATTTCACAGCAACTCACAGTTTTATTTATGTGCTTATCTGTTCTTTTGAACCAAAGTCTTGCCATACTGTCTAGTGGTAATACACTCCTTTCCCTTGATGGTTATCCCCCATCTGACTGCTGGAAGATGAAACATGGAAGCTTCTCCTATCTTCCTGATTTGCAGGCAAAAAAGTTTTTCTGTGGTAAACATGTTTCTAGCTGTTTTATTATCAAATATTACTTGTTCGATTACTGGGAGAGGAGCAGAAAAAATAGCCTCTGGAGACAAGTGTGCGTCTGTGCAGGGTGGCCAGAATAAATTTCAGCTGACAAATTCAGTTAACGTCGGACGTTTTTCATATACAGCTGGAAAGCAACCATAAATGGCCTTTCAATAGCAGATTAACTGCTGGTTGCATTTACATTTTCAATCTATTCAACTCAAAGAGAATTGGCCCGGACCCCGAATGTGTTTTAATCTGAGCACATGTATGCGCTCAATTAGATCTGCGTCCATCCTCCTGTCCCAGCATGCCATGCTTTCCCTTGGCCCTCATCCAGTCCTCCTTTTCCTGCTGGCAGACGCTCTGAATGGAACACCAGTCATGTAGGAGGAAGAGCTCAGCTGGGCCAATAAAAGCGGCATTCCTCCTCTCTCCTCTGGATATGAACTAATGAGAGTTGAGGCAGACCACACAAACAAATAAATGCACTTTCACCATTCTGCACTCACTGGGACGCCCACTTTAAGTAGGTAGTAGATAGTTTATGAGTTGCAGCTGTTGAGAAAAATGAAGTGTCACTGTTGAGAAGAACGGAATGAAGAGCAGACACCTTTTCTACTCAGAGTGCATTACTTTCTTTTACTTCAGACAGACTCTTGACTTCAGAAAGTCATTTTTAAAAATAGTTACTGGAGCACATCAAGAACAGACTCTTTCCTTTCTCAAATTGCTCAGAGCTCTATTTATATAGCTTGAAAGTGTGCAGGGCCGTGTCATTTTCCAGTCAGTAATTAAATCTAATATAGTCTACTGAGAGCTCTACCCATCCATCCCTTCAACTCCAGGTGACCAAAGTGGTCAAAACCATCACCCGCCGCACCTACCACCCAGTGATGGTCACTGACAACTTGTTAGTGGATTCCAGGCCTGCCACCCGGACCCCCACTCCGGTCTCCATCTCGACCCCAACCCCGCCGGAGACAGAACCAGTAAAGGATGCCGAACCCTGTGTGACTTCTGCTGTGTTTTCCCCTCCCCCTGCCTGCCTCCCTGTTCCTCTAGCATCATGTTTTACGAAGGCATTTAGCCACTTAGATTTTCTAGCATCGTGGAGAAGCTAGCAATTTCTACTTGCGTCACCTTCGCAGATGCTCTTGAGGTGGGCTGGAAGTAAATCAACGGGCTCCTTAAAAATCCGAATTACTACCTCATCTTCTCCCACTAACCCCCGGCCACTGTGTCCGTTAAGGCTTGCAGTAAAGTGAATGCTGCAGAGGTTGTGAAACCTCTGACAGTGCTGTAAAGTGGACAGTTTGACGCCTGCTGCCCTTCCCCCCATTTTTAACAGTTTGGTTAACACAGGCCTGTATCTAACTGCCTGTGGTTGTTTCCAATACTTTTCGGTACATCCGTGACTGTCCAAGCATGTACACACACACACACACACACACACACACACACACACACACACACACACACACACACACACACACACACACACACACACACACTTACCAATCTGTAGTATTTCTCATGTGCAAATGCTCGCAGTCTCCACCATTTTAGCATTTCTGTTTTAGCCCTGTTTACCTCGCTTCAGCATATTTTAGTGCACCTTTTGAATCGCAGGTCCCTCACCTCCCCCCGTTTTCCCTTGCGTGACGGTTTAACGCCTTGTGAACTTGAGCGTACATCAAAGAGTGTTTGAAAACTGTGTGATGGCTCCCTTTGCAGCCCTTGCAAATCGCCTAAAAAGCTGTGTTAGTACAAGCCAGCTGGGTATGTCAGGGCTGGGAAGCTGTAGCATTCAACGTGCTCTCCTCTCAGCTCTGACAGGGAAAAAGCATGATGGTATATAAAAGGTGATGAAATTGGCAGATATGAATAAAAGCATTCTGAAATGATCTTTAATCTGGAAGGCTTAGGTTCCATTGTGTAGTGTTATCTCTCAGGAAATCAATAAAGCGTATCAAAGTCTAAACTGTTATTTAATAAATTACATTTATAATGCTGACATTATCTCTATAACATTCAGCTCTTGCCCCTATAGTCCCCTTGAGGCTATGAAATGAACACCAGAATAGTCTAGTTTGTGTTCTGTCATGGTTTACGACTGTGAATCAAGAGAATGGAAGTGAGCTTGTTATTCCAAGGTCATACATATGCTTTAGCTAATGTGAATCAAGCAAATGAGCTCTTTATTTTTAACTGTGCAAAGCCAAGGCGGACTGGCATCAGAAACAAACAAAATTTACTCAGTAATTACTCCGAACATGGAAATGAACCTTGGCGTTCCTGAAATAGGCTTTGTTATGTAGCTCACAGTCAGGGTGTAATCAAGAAAACAAGGCCAGTGAAGATTTCTATTTGTTTCAACCAAGTTAATGAGGATGCCATGTTGAACAACCGATTTGTTGTTTGTGTTTTTGCTCTTGGCACGTACGTCTGTAGCGAGGGTTAATGCTTTGTTGTGGTTTCTTGATATTGTTACATGCCTTTTCCAGCTCCTTATTAAAATCTATATTATGGCATTGATGGGAAAATAAAGAAAGTGTGTTACAATTAAGAGGGCTGGTGTCAAAATTAAACCCATCAGATGCAGGAATGAGCTGAGTACTTTTTTTTTTCTTTTTCCCAAGAAATATAAAGTGACAGTCCACGCTCGTCAACTGGGAATGAACCTCGCTAGAACACCTTGTCAGGCTCAACACGACTTGCATCAGATCTGCACCCCTGCAGATGACGATTAATTTTCATCAACCTCATTAATTTTGAAGATGAATTTATAGCTGCGGACAAAATAGCCAATTATCGGCCACAGCAGAATTCAGTGGGCAGCAAATTGGTTTCTGTATGGGCGGAGAGCCCAGGGAAAGAGGGGGGTAGCTGTCTTTAATTCTCCTGTTAGACAGCCTCAGAGACAGCAGAGGAAGTGAAGTTATTTAGCTATAGGATGAGCGTGAGAGATAGATACATGCAGCTCCTCCAGCTACAGCCTGATGCTACCCCGCTCCCTTGGGGAAAAAGGATTCAAGGGCCAGTAGAGCTGTAGCACTTCAAGATGGCTCTGTTCCAGCACAATCCAGAGACTCAGTCTACCAAGACACTTAATGTGTACAGTATAAGCAACATTTGGGGTTTACAGCGTTTGTTTTGTAGCAGATTATTATAACATGTCTACTGACCTTTCTGCTTTATAATTAATTTAACACCCATTGGTGATACAGGCTTTACAATTGGTATTATTACAGACATATTGTTCAGTTTGTATCCACCTCCTCCACTGCAACAGAGGTTTGCCCTTCTCTATGTGGTAGTAGGATTTAAATTTTAGGTAACACCTTGTAACCATCATTAATAAATGATATATTTAAGAGTTTTAAAGCATTCTAATTGTTTGTTAACAGTGAAATAACTACCAACTAAAGTTTGAATAACAATAAATGTACCATTGATTATTGATGGTTATCATAAAATGTTCCCAAAAATTGGACTGATACCCAGAGACTAAGTCCCAACCATTTTCAGGGTCAAAAACACCTCTATATGCTTAAGTCCATCATGTTATTAAACTTAATTTTATGACATTATAATTCACCACAATACTCCTCAGGTAAACCTAACTAAGTTTGATGAAATTAACACAAATGGATGAGTTTTCCTTTGCTTTAGGATATAAATACATATTTTAATCTGGACACAAAGAATCAAAGCTATTATTAATTGTTCTCATTGATCTTGTTTATAAGTCTGTCTCTTTCACTGTGTGGCCTGCTAGCACAGTGTACTAATCCAAAAGGTAGAGGAGCAAAAATGCTTGTTGAGTGGACAGCATGGTTTTCTATGTATGCATAGCTGAAAACATAAAATGTCCACATGTCAGGTTTGCTTTCATGTCACTCTGTTATGTCATGCCACGCTGTCTGACAGGTGTATCTGTTCCCCTCTACAGGTGACTAAGATGGTGAAGACGGTGACCACACGGACGGTGCGTCAAGTGCCCCTGGGCCCCGATGGCTTGCCACTGCCCGAAGGCTCATCCCCACTAGGCAGCTACACCGACTCCATCGACCGCCGCTACATGAAGAATGGAGGTGACCGCTTCATCACGCCTCAAGCAACCTCCACCCTGACACGCTCCTACAACAACTCCTACAACGATTCATACGGTGAAACTCCAGAGAGCCAGTACGTTCGCCACTATGGCCTGCACGATGGCTACGCCGATTTGACGGACAACTACGGCAGCCTGTCACGTGGCGTCAACTTCCGGCCGCCGCGCTACCCCTACCTTCCCAACAGCTACCGACCGGAGAACAGCTACACGCTGCCTATTCGTAAGGATGACTATGGCCATGTGGCCCAACCCCAGGTGCCTATGGGAAGCAGCACTGTGGATCTGAACCGCTCACAGCCAGAGCGCTTCCAGCCCGAGCCATATGGCCTAGAGGATGATCGCCGCAGCTTGGGCCCTGAAGAGGAGGAGCCATATGAGCTTGAGCCTGACTACTCCACTGCCAACCGACGCACCTTGCAGGGGGCCAACCGGGGACGTACCCACCGGGAACCTCTTCGTGATGGGCCTCGAGTCAGGTGAGGATAAATGCACAAAACTTTAGAAGGTAGAGGTTTGCTTTTAAACAGGAACATAGATCTGCTATTTCACCTCAGAGCAAAGATATTACACAGCTAAATCTGCATAACTGTTGTTTTGACACATCAGTCCCTGGTGTTAAAGCTAAAAAAACAGACAGATTGTACTGAAGGATTCAGCCAACTGGAGCTCACAGGAGATAATGGTTTCATGAAGGTGTGTAAGTTCATACAGTATACATGTTCTTCTTTTCATGTTGGACAGTGAAGTTCTGCTCATATGCATGAGCGCAGACTTTGCCTTGACATGAGAGGAGATCAGGCCTGTTAAGATGAGAGGGAATAAAGAATACTTGTCTTGTTCTCGCCATAAAAAAGACTACATTACACCGTGCGCAAGTAAACAGATGTCTCTTCTCCTTCTGCAACTTGCTTGAGAAAGGGAGCGAGAAAAAACAAGTCTTTGATTGCCATTTTCCTGCAAATGGATAGTGAACAAGTGTTTGTGTCAGAGGTAAAGAGGCGGGAATGATTTGAGACGTGACGAGGGAGAGAAGGGAGGATAGAAGGGATGGAGGGAGATCTGGAGAGAGACAGAAGGCTTTTGTCAGTTATCTCTCAAAGCCTTTCTTTTTTGCGCAACCTGTGTTGAGAGTATAACCCTTGACTCCAGTGGGCTGAAAACAAGCCTGTCAGCCTCCAACAATAAGATCCCAAAATGGACTCTTGTGTCCTAATAGCTTCCAATCATTTCATTGTCGTCCGAAGGGGGCCCCGGAAAAGGTGTCCACCTTCCAGTAAATTGAAAGAGGGGTTTGTAGTTGATTTGGTGGGAAGTGCCTTTTTCTTGAGTTGTGATTTGATGGATATTTTAAAGTTCTCTGCACTTTTTTTCAGTCTGAGGGCAAAATGTTTGGGCTAAGGGAACAGAGTGACAAGAGCAAGACAGGAAAGATTGTGTATGTACAGTGTGTGTCAAAGGTGAAATGCTGAATGCAGGTTTCCAGGCTTCTTGACAGTGAGTTTTGCTTTTGGACCCTTCTTAATGAATCTTATGTACACACAAACACTCATGCAGTCACAACTAGCTGGATTGAAAGGCCCCTGCCTTGATGTGCATGAGGCACGAAAGAGCAGATGCCTAATCAGACTCACACTTTTGACTTCACTCTGACACTTACACAGTATCTCTTTCTCACTTTCACACACACACACACACACACACACACACACACAAACACACACACGCACTCAATAAAAAATCCACATCTTCAGAAAATGAGTCACTCCCCTATCCGCCTAGTGAGAGGCGCTTGCTGTGACAGGCAATTTGTAGCCTGCCTTACATGTGTCACAACACAGCCACATACACCCCTTCAGACACACACACAAACACACACACACACACACACACACACACACACACAAACACACACACCACACATGCAAACACTGACAGCTGCTAACACGAATGCCCAAACACAAACACACACGTTTGAAGCCACTCTTGACTGACTGCTGCCTGGCTAATTGCAGCAGGAAAAAAAATCCAAAATATTTCCCTCCTTCCTTGTTTCCTTAGGTTCTCCTACACTCACATCAGCTGGCATCAAAACACCAAGACATCAGTATACTATAAGCTTTATCCTTTCACTCAGGAAGGGTGACAATCAGCCCTCCCAGAGTGCCCAGGCTCCCCTGTGCACTCACACTGCGATTAGTATTCTTCCAAGAAGCGAGCGGCGAGTCCAAAGTGCTGTAATGAATCTGGGAATTAAAGCAGTTTAATTACAGCTTATCATTCTCAATAATGCTCCCACAAAAATGAAGATGTTTAGTGCTGAATCGGCTGCCTGCATTTGCGCCGAGCACTCATTTTGTCAGCGCCCTGGAGTCCATCATGTGTTGGGAATGATAATGTATCATTTCTTGCTGGAGTTCGTTGGCTCTGTGAGTATGCCTTACTCTTGGACTTTAGTGTTAAGACGGTTGAACCAGCTGAATAAATGAGGGAGGAAACGTAATGACTGCAGAGGCTTCCATACAGATCATCAGGGGTTATTGCATGGATAAGTATGGAAATTATGTGAATCATAGTTGTTGGAACTGCTTTCACAGGGCTCTCGACCAAAACACAGAATTAGAGAACATCTTTTGGTCACAATTTCTTAATATTTACTGATGACTTTGTCATAGGTCTAAATGCAGATGTCAGTTCTGGCTCTACTCGTCTTGCAACAGCCAGTTGTTATGTCTTTATGACTGAAGCCTTTTTTCAAAGTAAATCAAAGTAGATCTCTCTTCCTATTTTGAACCAAAAAGGTCAACTAGACCATTTTAAACATTCTACAGAGCGTGATAGGATGTTAATTTCTGAATCATGTCATGCAGTACACGTATAAGCAGCTGCTTCAATTACATATCTCTACCTACCTCCTTGGATTTTTCTAATAGTGTAATGATACACATGATACAAAGGCCTACAGGCAAAGGCAGCAAGTCTGGGTTCAGGTCTGGGGTTGAGGAGGCTGGAAAGCAAAGGAATTAAGCAACATTGACAATCTGATATTGTACAGCTACAATGCAGTGCTCTGCTGGGAAACTTTGGGTCCTTGTGGGATGTGCCGGAAAAAACTCTGATCCATGGACTCTGATGCCAGAAACCACAGGACACCCCGGGAGGTCCTGTGTCTACGCCTCGACGGGTCTGAGCCAAATCCAGTCCGTGGTAGGGCCTCCATAGATCAGACTTGTTCCAGCACATCCTACAGACCCTTGGTTTGACTGACGCTTGGAGTTTTTTTTTCAAGTTCCTCAAGCCACTCCAGAGAATTTCTTTGTAGTTTGGCAGGCACATGGTCCTGCTTTGGATGGGGTGCTGTTGCGATGAGGTGCAATGGTGTTTGGGTGCATGTCAAGTGGCATCAACATGAATGCCTATATTTCATTGTAATGAGATGATCAATGTTAATAACTTCACCTGTCAGTGGTTTGAATGTGCGGCTGATTGGTGTACACTGACAGGGTAGTTGGAGAATGAGATACAATTGAGCAGGTGGATGTGAGAGTCAAGTGACCAGAATTGATGGGAAAGTCAGAGGGCATCTGGTGGACAGGTGGAGAATGACAGTAAAGCTTAATAGAGATGCATGGGCCTGGGGAGTGGCAATGTATCTGAGGGTTTGGACGGAGAGGCAGATAAATATTTTATACATATTTAATAAAGTTCTTCTGCTTTCAGTTTTTCTGAGTTTTAATTGACTTGTTTATCTACATGCCTGGACCTTTCTTACTTGATCTTGGATTGGTTGTTTGTCTTTGGTCAGCTTAGATTTTTTTCTTGGTATTAAAGCATTTTGAAATATTGCTTTAAAAAGTGTTACATCAAAAATTGTTTATTTACCATAACAGTATATTAGTGCCTTGCATAAAAGGCAGCAGGAATATAGCTACAGTGGGAAGGAAGTGCATCTCTTTGTCTCTGCTCAAGTTGTGCGGATAATGAACGTGTCTGTCGCCTCTCTCCTAACCCCCGACTGTCTGGATGTGAGTGCATCTTATTCCCTTTTCCCCCATCCCAACCCATCCTTTATGCGTGTGTGACAGCGTGTGTGTCCATGAGCACTTTTCTGTGTGTGTGTGTCCTCATGCCACCATGATTAATAGCTGCTTTTGAACTCTGCCAAACTACAGGGGCGTCTTTAAGCCAATCTCTAATGGCTCATCTCTCCTTGGGCGACCCGCTCTGCTGCACTTGCCCACCTGCATCCAGGGGTCGCCACACACATATACACACATAAAAATGCACACATGCATACTCACATGAACATACACACACGCTCATCCCATAATTGAGGGGGGTATCTCATTCTAACCCAGTGGTGTCTGTTGAGAAATGACCCCCTCCTCCCCCTCCTTGATCCTGCCAAGAGGCTTTCACTCAGAGTTAAATATTCTGTTTAATATTATACTTCCCCTCTGTCATGTTTGAGGTTTCTCAGAAGCGTCTCTTTAATTATAGAAGAAACTTCTGAGTGATGTCACTCTTCCTTAATTGAATGAAAACAAGCAGTGGTGACAGTGGATAATGGCATCATAACAGCCTGAGAAATTAGAAAGTGGCAAGACATAAACACACACGCTTTGCTGTTTTTTCTTTCTTCTTTCTTTTTTGTCCCGCAAAGACTCTTGTGCATCATAAAACAATTATTGCCCATAATTCAAAATGAGCAATCTGTTTGGCAGGGACAGTCAGTGTGAAGCTCATAAAAGCTGCAGAGATGTTATGTGTACATGAGATGCAAACATCTTCTTGGGAGTATCTAATCCTTTTCAGTTGATCTCCTTTTATGGGCCTGCGATGAGGAGGGTCAGGCACGATTAGAGGATGATGTAAGTAATTGACAGAAGATGAGGGAAAGGAAGAAAAGTGAGACTGTGCTGAAGTTTGGGCAGATGCATACATCTCATATCAACTGTATCTGTTTATCTTGTCTTCTATTCTTTGAAGAAAAACACACACGAATCCTCAGACAAGCACGTAGATACACAGAAATAGCCTGGACATTTAGCAGCTCGATTAACATGAGGAGAGTGATCTGCTGTAATCATGCTCAGAGCATCGCGTCTTGCGGCGGAGAGCCCTTTCACATCCTATGAATACACCCCTCCCTGTACACACAATGGCGGCAATTTAAATGCAAATCCTGACATTCCCATCACTCAGCCTCGCGACGCGTGCTTTACCAAAAGCCCTGCCGCATCGGCCCAGATCTAAATGAGCCACGATCTGCTCAACTGTACATCTCATCTGTGTGTTGAAGTGTGTGCGCGAGGCAAAGTGTGCGGGAAACATAGTGTGATAAATAATGAGAGAGAAAGTCAAAGAGAGAAAAAGATACTGGGCATTAAAGAGATGGTGTTTATGTATGTAGGTCTATGTGATGGAGATGATGCTCAGATTGTGTACTGCCTTTTCTTCAGGAGGGTTGTTCCTGCCTCCCATTGCCTTGTCATGTCCAATATCCTGCAGCAATCCAAAGTTGGATGATTGCCTCCAAGTGTGGGAGTGTGTTTTCAGATCTCTGTGCGCACAAAGAAGCATTTAGTAACCACCAGCACGTGCACGCATACTTACAAAATTCCCTCTTTTTCCATGCAGTCTGTCATGAATCTCAGTGTTTTTGCCAAACCTCAGAGCTGCAGTCGGTCTCTAAATGATTTGCTGTAATCAGGCTCTTGATTGGCCCCTCCTTCCATACTGTGGTTCCAGGCTGCCTATAGAGGTTTGTGGCTATCCAACATGTTTCCCAAGCTGGAAAAACTACTTTTAAAGGAAGAGTACTCCTAGTGATGATGCATCAGATCCATTCTAGTTTGTTAGTTGTGTTCCCTTTTGTTGTCTGGAGGAACACCTGTTTGAAAAGACATTAGACCTCCAGAGTCACAGCTGTTCTAGACATGTGCCCATGACACCCAAGGCCTGTAATGTTTGCCACAACACCGCAGTTCTTTGAACTTGGTTCACGTTGCTTGCAGCATTTGGACACATGGCCATACTCGACTGCGGTGGTGCCTCACTCTGTCTCTATTAATGCTCTTTACATCCATCTGAATAAGGGATTTAGTATCTTGTTACATTGTTGGGGCCGGAGATTTTCTCCCAGTTCATCTTGTATCGATTTCCCTGGCAGTAAAATTCTCAAAGTCAAGCCATAAAAGCCAATATGTTACTGCGAGGCTTGTCTAAAAGAAAAAATCAACAAAGAAATACACCAGAGCCGAGGCGAGATGGCATGCAGAGCCCCCCTCCACATTCCCCAGCATGCCTGGGAAGAACTGTAAAAACACATAATTAACATAAAACTCATTAAAATTAGAGCTCGGTCTGGAAGTCTCTGCCAACCACCAGCGTTAGTCGCCATTTTGTTGCACCACCAACCACCATACATCAAAGATGGTGAGAGGAGGCCAGCTGGATTATGTAACGAGGATAAACAATCTCAAGCTGTGGGATGGGTAGGGGGATGATAAAGGCTGTGCATAAGTACACAACCCTAATTAAATTCCTCTCCCCATGTCATAATTTTTCCACCAGATAGTCTCCCATCCTTTTAGACAACTCACTGGTACGTGTTCAAACAGAATTGTTGTTAAACAAGTTTCAAAAAACAGTTTTGCAACTTTACTGTCAGTAACTCCCTAGACTCCTTCCTTGGAGTTGGCTCTACAAGTGAAAAATTGTTCCTATGATTGAAAAGCCTAAAGTAAAATAAGTAGCCTGCACTCCAGCAACAAATGATGTGTCATTGGAATTCAGCTCTTATATTTTCCCCCATGTACCGATAGAGAATTGATGAGGCTGCCTTTGGAGTAAAGAGCCCTAGAGAACCGAGTGTAGATCACAGACTCTGAGAGGCTTGGGTAATCGAGATTCATTAAAGGGAACCCTCACCGAACCCCCCAAAAAGCAGCTCCCCTCTTACCTCCATCACCGAAAATGAGTAGAGCTCAATACTGTTTAAGTCTCCAGCCCTGACACTAGTAATGCTAATGCGGCTAATGCTAGCAGAGCAATCCCAGAGAGATGGTCATTAACTTTTAACCAACTGCATGCTAGTGTTTTGGCACTGTGAGCAAAGGGAGCCCTGGGGGCATCTTGGGCGCTCATAGTCCTCCCTGGGGGGACAGCACAGCTCTTTTCTCTGTTCCCTGGGGAAAAGGCATCAAATCCCTTCTCTACTGTATGTGGTGGCTTCCTAAAAAACTACTTCACAGGACTTTCCTTCAAAGCTTTTTCTTTGGTGTTGCCTTTGTCTCTGTTTCTTTGTGAAGTGCCTGGTTTTTCTTTGTGCAATCTTTCCCTGTCTCTCAATCACTCTTTCTAAGACTTTATGTTTGTTGAAGTCTGACATGTTTGTTGCTACCACCTGACAGGGAGGAATAATAAGTGGAACGTTGCCTACCGTATCACTCTTATTGCAGGGAATTGCCACTGCAGTCCCTCTGACAGATCTGTTTATAACAGATCCAAACCACATATCACCGTGTCTCCCCTTCACTCTTGTCCTACACTCCCTCCTTTTTTCCCCTCCATTGCTTACATCCTTTCTCCTCTCACTCACTCTGTCCTATGCTTTCTCTCTTCCCCTCATTAGTCAGTGGCTCTCACCTCAGTTGCCTTCTCGCAAAGTATTTCCCCCGGCTGCCTAATTCTTCTCTCAGACAAATCTGTCTGAGTCACCCTCCATTTACCTCCTCCATCTCCCTCGTCCTCACTGTCCTCTTTTCTTTCGACTTCCAGAGGGTACCCAGACGACCCCATTGAGGCAGAGCTGATCGATGAGCGCCACCCTTATATCCATGGCATGTATTCAGCACCGCTGGCCCAGCCAGAGAGGGGGAGCATGGCCAGTCTTGACCGCATGGGTGGTCGGCGTTCACCTTCCATCGACAGCATCCGCAAGGACCCACGCTGGCGTGACCCAGACCTCCCCGAGGTCATCGCCATGCTGGGCCATCCCATTGACCCAGTCAAGTCCAACGCCGCTGCTTACCTGCAGCACCTGTGCTACGAAAATGATAAGATTAAGAAGGATGTGCGTCATCTGAAGGGGATTCCTGTTCTGGTGGGGCTTTTGGACCACCCCAAATCTGAAGTCCACCGCAAGGCTTGTGGTGCCCTGCGCAACATCTCTTACGGCAAGGACAATGACAACAAGGTGGCCATCAAGAACTGTGACGGCATCCCGGCCCTCGTCCGTCTGCTGAGGAAGACCAATGACATGGAGGTTCGAGAGCTCATCACCGGTAAGAAGAAAACATTTCTGTATTAAACACAACAATCAATACTTATAATAATGTATAAGCAGGACGATCAACCAAAAAGACAAAAGAAACATTATCAGTATGACTATTTCTTACGAGTACCTCTTAATCAGGCAGAAAAACACCTTTTTAAATTTCTTTTCATGTGTTAATGATTTTGTAACAAGTTAAAACAATCCAAGCAGTTTGTCTTCAGCCTTCTTGTTAACCCACTTTATTTCCACATCCCTACATAAAAACATTTTCTGAATGGGGGAGGAACAAACTGTATGTTACACTGGAAAGCATGGCTTTACATAAACATATATATTGGTATATTCAGACTAAATCATGATGCATGATAAACATATTGGTATTTTCTTCTAAGTGGACTAAATGTTCACTTGTAAGTCAAAGCCACATGTGAGCTGTCACAAACAATTTAATTAAAAACTGTGATCAAAATAAATGCAATGCAATGGCATGTTGCTGTTACTTATACGATGGTATATGTGAATGTGGCTGAGGATAGGGACAGAGAGGCAGAATGGGCAGAATAAAAACAACAGAGGCAGCCGTTGTGACACGAGCACTATACATTTGTTTCTGTGAAAACATTTTTTTAAGTAGCTTTACAATAGCAATTTAAAAATGTAATAAATCTAATAGCATGGCTGTACGTTAAAATGTTTTTGCTCATAGCACAGGTGTTAAAATGTTTTTGGTCATAGCACAGGTGCTACAGAGGTTGAAGGTTTTGTTGCACTGTAGACTGTAGTATAAACATATGAAATAAGTCTACTGTAGTTTGAGACTATTCAAATCATGTGGTGTTGGTGGAGTTAAAAAAGTAATTTTCCATGACCTTTGACCTGAATATAGTACATAATATATGCAGAGATTGTTTCAAATATCCTGGCATGGATGTATGGAAAGAGAGAGAGGGATAGAAAGGGAGAGAGATATCATATATCTTGTGTATGAAATGTAATTTAATTCATTACACAGCCAGATTTTTGCATAGCACTTACTATGTGGCAATATACAGCCCTGAACAGACTGATTAACAGACTGATTAAAATTGAGTACCGGTGCTGTGTCTCCCTAAGTGTTGCCAGATAACTTGTGAGCAGAAAGTTTAAGAGAGGAGAGATGTACACTGGCATGGTTGTATGGAAGAAATGGGTTATGTAACCCATCATCAACTATATAACTATATTGATTTGAAAAGTCATCTCATCCTCTATCTTTTTTGAAAATATATCAATATTCTTAATATATCTTATATATATCTTAAAAGCTTGACATACCGCCTAGCCCTAGAAATGTGTCATCATGAAATGATGATATATTCTTGTTTTACACATATGACGGTTCATTTCATGTCTATATCATTATCTATAAATGTCAGAAAAATATTCACCTATTATGTGTTTTAAATGCAAAGCTTTCAATCAGAGTGTTTTATGAAGTCTCACATACTCATTCCCCTTCAAACTACTTAGAAAAGACCTGCCATGTGGGTGAGATTATTTGAAATAATTGCTATGGATATGTCTGATTGAATTCCTTAAGTAAGACATCATTTACCATTTTCCTGCCATAGATAGAGGATTCTTATATTATGCAAAAACCACCTGCATAGCACTGTTGCAGCCAAGCCTGTTGGCTGTCTTCTCCACTGACTGTAATATTCCTCTCTCTGTCTGCCTAATTAGTCTCAACTCTCTTGCACGTACAGTAAGTATAAAAGTGCTTCTTTGAAGCCTTTTAAGCTGATATGATAGTACCTTAGTATGCCAGTCCTTTCCAATCACTGGCTGCATACTTCTCATCACTTATATATTCCATCCAGGCATATACGGAGTTGGCTGTCATAACCCCATACGCTGCATAGTAATGCAGGTCTGACTCATACTACATAAAGAAGCAGAGTTTTTTGTGTTTTTCACACATCAGTGTGTTTTTGCAGCAGTATTCACAGTGTGCTCTTCTCACATCTTAGACCCCTTACATTATCTAATAAGTTAGTGCCCCAGGCATTCCATATGGAAAGATACAGTACTTGCAGGATTAGCATTGAATTGTGTAAGTCCCTATACTATGGGGAGTTAGAATTGTATTCAAAGCTGTGATTAGTCATTCTTTGATTTCTAGTGAAGACACATTTTGAGTAAATTGTCATGTAGATTTCCCTTCTTACCACTTGGTACAAGAGAGAGAGACGTTAATGAGCTGAGACTTTTTCTGTCAATGATGGGTCAGAAGGACAACAGCTAAAAAAACAGAGTTTTAATCAAACACTATGATATTTGATTACTTTAGCTTTATTACACTGTACTGTGAGCACAAAAAGACAGATTGAGAGTGGAATGATTCTCCGTCGAAAAGCAGATGGCATATAAACATTGATTTTTACAAGAAAAAGCTATTAGCTGCATTGTGTAATGAAATATGTTTTAATTCCTTTAAGAGGAGCTATTGATTCAAATTTCTTCCCCTTGACCTGGTAAATGTCAACTTGGGAATACAGTGGTGTGTGTGTGTGTGTGTGTGTGTGTGTGCGTGTGTGCGCACAACTAATCCCCAACATGATTGGTTTGACCTCACACACTTTGGCTGGTATGCACGCTTTGCCATCTGAGAAGGGGCTGTTGTTTTCAGTGCACACGCGTGAAAAATGAGAACTGCTTTAAAGTGAGATGCTTGACCTTTGTAAAGTAACCTCAAGAAGTAAAGGGAGTTACTTTTTGGTTAATTTTACAGTTGAGGGGAAAAAAATTGTGGCAGCTGTCAATAGTTTATAGCTGCATTTTATGTTTTGAAGATCTCTGAAGCTGGAGTGAATATCAATACGAGATACTGACTATTGACAGTTTTAATCCAGAGGTATTTAGAATTATATTGATCCTTTAAAAGTCATTCTTGTTGAACTATAGGGATGCATGCCTAAGTGTGTGTGTGTGTGTGTCTTTCCTTTGCTGTGACAGAGATGTCACGGTGAGCGATGACTGTGCCGCAGCAGAAATGATTGCCTTTACAGCAGCGTGTTGCTCCCCATCGTAGCTAAAAATAACCCTGCACCGCAAGACAAGGAGGACAGAATGGAGGGAGGCTTTTCTATTTTTTTCTCTTCTTTCCCTCTCTCCCTCATTATCCACCCTCCCTCTCTCAATCTAATTTTTTTCTCTCCTTCATTCATTATCTACACTCTCACTGTTTTTCTCCCTATCTTCTCTCTCTCTCTCTCCCCCTCTCTCTCTGTCTGTGTCTCTCTGTCTGTCTCCAGCTTTAGGTTTTCACCCCCAGTGCTCTGGCCCCAGTGAAACAGGCCAGTCACAATGCAAGCTCAGCTTACAGCCTCAGCCCATGTGGCTAAAATTGGCCGTGTTTTTCTACAATTAAATATGGGTTTTAAATATAGGCCCCTTTTCTTAGTCCATGTGTTTTAAGAGTTTGCTGTTGGAGTTTGTGCCGTCCCTGTAAAACCACAGAGAGCTCTGTTTTCTGCAGGGGGAGACGGGTGACGTGGAAGGAACTGAGTGGTTTTTATTTTTCCAACACACAAGACAGACGGACTGGTCGTTCATATTTTTAGAGCTTTGTACCGTTTAGAGTAATTCTATTTTCCCTCCCGGTAGGCTCTGGGCTGTTTGTGCCCTCCAGCAATTCCCACCCTGGAAACGTCGATTATTAAGCGGATTTGTCTCCTGTTTTTCCTGCAGGAGATGTTGAGAGTTTTGTGGACTGACACTCAGACAGGTGCCTTGGATAAAAAATGCAAACAGGGCAGGTTGGCAGGCCTTGAAGCTAGAAGAGAGGTGATGTCTAGACACATGCGTAGTTTAACATAATATAGTTTAACATAATATTTACACTCTACCGACTATTTATTGGATGGTCTGGTCTGAAGCACCTGACCCGGCTCGTGAGCCATGACAAAAAACGGGAGATACTCAGTTTCAAACGGAAAGATGTACACATTTATTATTTAATAGACGATGACTCAAAAGACATAATAAGGTTATGAGGTGTGTTAGTCAGCGTTATCAGTGTATCAGCCGATGAGCGAGTAAATGTGATGAGAGTATTGTATGGTGTAAACCTAACCTAAGAACCAGGTTGAAGCCAACTGAACAAAGCCATAGTGCCAGAGGGATTAAGAGGGAGAGAATGTGCTTTTAAAGCTCCTGGGAGACTGGCGAGGTGCTCCCAATTGTGTTGAGTAACCTCGTCCACCTTGTAACCTGCAAGGCAACAAAAACACAAACGACCAAGGGGAAAGAACACACAATAGACTCCTGGTATGGCAGGAGGGGGTTGAAAACAAAAATGTTCTAAAACCTTCATCAGTTTATTTTTTTTATCATTTTGGGTCAGCACAATAACTTGTAAACACTATTACCTCCTACAATTGTTATGAATAATGTGTTAGCAAACAGCTGCTGATTATCACAGCAGGAGATACTGAACGGATCATTTAGAAGTCATTTGGAGTTGTGTTTGTGGCTCTCCGGTGAAAACAGTGGGTTGCAAAACCAAAACAATTTGCCAAAAGACAATCTAATTTTCCAATAGTCATTTTTTTTATTAATATAAACATAATACTTAGTGCAGCTTTAAAAAGGATGTCTAATGTCCAATTTATCAAGCCCACTATATCACCTCTATAGTAACAGAAGATAGACCTTCCACAGCATTCATTTTGGCACATCATCAGAGGAAAACACGCAGCTGTAGTTAATAACATTATACATTTTGCATACAGGCTTGCTTGAATGACTCGCTGAGACACTCGATGTGACTCAGCCATCTTTAGTGTTATTAATTACACCTGTGCTTTTCCTGCTATCACAAGTCAAAACATCTGCTGTGATAAAGGATAATCAGCAAGTTTCAAGGCAGAAGTAAAAATGCATTTTACATTTAAATCCAAACTGGATGAGAATGAACCCAGTAAAAACCCCACAGATGGTCATATTTTTCATTTGAACCAGAACAACAACCAAAACAGGTGCAGCAGACAAGCATTCGCTTTTGAAATATCTGTCAGCTGTTGGAGAGTGAAGGACACTGAAGGACAGTGATTACTGCTCTGTACTGTATTTGAATCTAATTGGGAGAATCTAATCTGGAGAATATATAAGTCAAATTGAAATAAGAATCCTACCTCTATTATATTCTCATTACTGTCACTTAATCTGACATACGCATGCAGGGCTGCATTACAAATGATTCAAATAACGGGCTACCACCGATAACTAGTGTAGCAATGATCAATGAGTTTTCAAGAAGCATTTGATCAAACAAACTGTATGGCATCCATCGTCCATCCACACTGATCTCAGTACAGTTTCAACATACATATGCAGTGTGTTCCTCCATGTGCTGGTATATAGAACGTACATGTGTCCTATATAAGAGATCATGATGTACATGATGTAGAATGTAGTGAAGTCTTACTAAGAGGGGCGTCATTCTGGAGGTCCCCCACCATGATCCACGAGACAGCCTGCTGAGATCATCATTGGCATATACAGTGTAAGTGTGTGTGTGTGTGTGTGTGTGTGTGTGCATATTACCCATTTTGTGTTGCCCTACCTTGCTCATTTCATTAACTTCGTTCTAGGGATTGAAACACAAACACACACACATACAGACACACACACATCAATCTTCCATGTCTCTTTAGTGGACGCTTGATGTAGCAGACAACAGAGTGAGTCCACTTACTGAGGCCTGCTTTCATATCTCCCGCATGCCCTCTCCCTTTTTTCTAAACTGTGTCTCCCTCCTTCGTTACCACTGAGAGTGTGATGGATGGTATAAGGGGTGAGGAGGAGAAGGACAGGAGGGGGGAGGAGGAGAACGGTAATGGGCAGAACTAAGTTAATAGCACTGCTAGAGGAGCAACATGCCTGCCAGTGGTCCCTGGAAAATTTAATTATCCTTAGCCTCAGCTCCAGTGCCATTACCAGTACTGGTCCCAGTCCCTCCAGTCCTCACATTCAGGTATCAGAGAGAGGGGTGTAAAGGAAAGGAAAAGGAGTAAATGGAGAAACATGAGGGTAATATTTGGTCATTACAAAGCTAACAACTTGCTCCTTTGCTCCCCCTCTTGTCATTTACAAATACACACACACTGTTTGATCATTGTTGGCTTATATCAAGCTCTAACAACAATCAGACAAATCCAAGCTGTCTGTTTGTGGCAAGAGATGATTGAAGAGGCAGGTAATAATGTACATGTTCCAGTTGCCTTGTGGCTGGATTGGTTTGAAGACAAAGGAAACAAAGGAAAATCACAGGATTGTGGGAAAAACACAAGCACAGTAGAGATTGCCGTACATATATTAACAGATCACAGAAGTCTTTTCTATGCATTTTCCTGAGGAAATTGAAGCGCAGTGCATGTATCCGTACTTCTTGGAGATATATTTGCTGAATGAGTTCTGTTTACAGGAGTATATCAGTACATCGCAATATATTTTACTCGTTCTGTGAATTAATTTCATTACATGCTGCTTTTTAGATGATTTCCTTCCCGAGCAACCCAACCAGACTGTTTACCCACTTCAGATTTTTTCCCAGCAGATAAACAACATTAATAAACCAGAAAGGAATAACACTTTAAGATCTTGAAAGCAGTTTGACTTAGTTATAGAAGGTCATGGTAAAGTCTTGGAATTTTATATTATGGCTCTGCTGGGTATGTTGACTTTTATTAGATAACAAACTTGTGACAGTATATCTGAGATCATAATTCAGTTTTTGAACCTGTTGACTCCTTTGTTTTCCACTGGACTTCGACATCTAGAATTAAACTGTAAAGATCTGATCACAAAGGCTTCCATCAGTATGGACATAAAACAATGAAAGAATTTGGAGCTAATTTTTTCTTTAATCTCGCCAGAAAGCACACATTTGGATTAATGGCAGCCAGCCTAGACAGCATTATTATGTGAAGAACAGGTGTGTTTGTTTGGGTTGATGAGTTTGTTAGTTGGTGTCAGGCCAGACCATTAGGCTAACAAAACCAATGGAATGATTCTTGATGTTGGAGCAAGCAGGCAGATTCACAGACAAGTAGCTTTTAATGGGGAGTATATTGAAGCCGTAAATTGATATGAATCAATTTAGGGACAGTTAGTACGGGACAGTACACTTAATGACTTAAAGGTCCAATGTGTAGGATTTAGGGGGATCTACTGGCTGAAATGGAATATAACATTCACAATTCTGTTTTTATTAGTGTATAATCACCTGAAACTAAATATTTTTGTGTTTTTGTTACCTTAGAATGAGCTTTATATCTACAGAGTGAGCTGGTCCTCTTCCATGGAGTCCACCATCTTGCACCGTCATGTTTCTATAGTAGCCCAGAATGGACAGACACTGGCTCTAGAGAGGGCTGTATTTAGGGGCCAATGTGGGGTAGGGTGAGGCAATCTGCAAACTCGCAGCTAGATGTGACTAAATCCTACACACTGGACCTTTATTGACGTTGTAGTTTCATTCAGCTTTTGACATCACTCAAGGCATGATTCATATCATGCCATCAACACAGGTAAAAAATTGCATGCAGTGTTGGGCAAGTTACTATAACTCAACAAGTCTTCATATGTACAATTCATTGACATAATTAACTACACATTACAGTTACATTATCGTCTGACAAACAAGCTTCCAAAGCCACATGTCACATCTTTTGTGTTTGAAAGTATTTATTGACCATCAACAGCTACACTAACGTTTTGTTTTGGAGACAGCAACACTCCAGTAGTCCCGTCCTCATCATCAAGCTATAGAGTTCACACACCTCATACTCCGAACAAAACCAGCTGATTACTGTGCACTTCTATTTTGCTAATGTTAGCAAGCCACCAAGAAAAAACATGTAATTACAACAACTTTACAGTTACTAGGAGCTGCATTTCTCCCATGTAATTACAGCAACTTTACAGTTACTAGGAGCTGCATTTCAGTTCCCTTTATACTTAATTCTAATACTATCCAGATTTCTGATCCTTCTCTTTCACATCCGAGGCAGTTCTGGAATTTTGTTAAATATCCGTAGACAGAGTTGGGTCATGGTGCTTCTGTTGTGTCAGAAAGGTTTTGACAGGATCCAGATGTCCTCTTTTTAATCCCAGTTTGAACAAACTACAGACGTTCTACAGAGGTGCGGTTTACTTGCAAAATAATTTTCTTCACAGCTCTGCATTCCTGCCACTCTTTATCTGATTTGTTTTTTTAATCCAGTGATATGTGTAGTTTTATTGTTGTGAAGGACTGTATTGTTGACTATGGGTGGGAATCACAGGGTACCTCACGATACCGATAATATCACAATATAGCGATTCTGTGATAATCTATATATTGCAAGACAATCATATAACGATATATCACAATATCTGTCAAACTAAAGAAAAGGTGAAGTGCAGGATTTCTCCATTTATTCCCTGCAATTTGATTCAGTCTCACAGAATTTGACACAAACTGAGATCAAACACTGAACAAAAAGTGCATAAAGTCTTAGCATAGTGCCTCTTTTACAAACACACTGGCTGTAACTTGTCATTGTCCACATGTGCCGTTACATCAACTGCCAAAAGTCCAAACTGTTAGAAAACAGCACAGTTCTGCAGCAGAACAAGTTTTTCAGTCTGTATATTAAATTTAGTATAGAACTATGATAAACAATTTGGTGTAAAGAAATCTCTCTATAAAAGTCACATATAAAAATACAAATTTTAGTTCTTTGCAAGCATAACCAACTTGTGTATGTAAACCTGTACACATTTTATGCTTATACTTTTTAGAAGCTTAACAAACTTGTCTTTATGTAAACCATAACACATTTTAGAGGTTAAACTTTTTAAAGCATGACAAACTTGTTTTGTGTTTATCTGACACATTTAACTGCTTATCAACTTGTTTTACATAAACCTGAAACATTTCAGTTTATCCTCAAATATGTTCATCTTCAGGAACAGCAACTGATCAGCATGCTCAGAGGTGAGTGCACTTCTCTGAGTGGTGATTAGCACTGTTATGAGTCTCGTGCATCCCCCTTGTTTGCAGCACGTGGGAGTGCATTTCCCACTCGTTATCAATAAAATGGGCAGTGATTGTCATGTACTCACGGACTCTGTGGCCCCTTGAAGTCCATCCATCATAGGTGAGCACAATTCTCAATTCTCTCTGCAGACTAGAGTGCATCCTCCACCTTCCCTCTCGTCTCATCATAAAGAGCTGGAATAGCTTTTTTCTGTGAAATATTTTCTGCTCGGTATTTCATACCATGGTTCCTGTGGTTGTAGCATTTGGCAGAAACCTTTATTTTGGCCACGCTGTGTGGTAGGAGGTCCTTGCAAATAAACCCAGCAATGGACTTCGCAATACTGGCAGCCCTCGGGGGTGAGAGAGGAAGCTTTGCTTTAAACATTTCATTCACCGCTGCAGGTTGACTTACAATATTAGTATTACAGTAGCCACTTGGTCAACAAGCAGATCACGGTGGTGGCGTTGCAAGTGGCTTTGCATGTTCGTGGTGTTGCCTGTGTACTTTACTTTTACCAGACAGTTCTTGCTTATCATGTAGTCTTTATCAATTTTGTTTGTCCTATTAAATGCGGCTTGTGCGTCTCTTAACGTAATTTTCTTCACATTGATGTCTGCCATTATCCCACTGCCAATTAACTTCTGTTCAAGTTTCCCTCATTCATGTGATAAGCATCACTGCGAGGAAAGCGAAGAAGCATTACTGGGGAGTCAAATTGGCAGGGAAATCTGTTTATTTTTTAAATTAAAGTATTGATACTCGTATCGCACGAGGAAAGGATGACGATACATTGCCGTATCGATATTTTGTCCCACCCCTATTTTTGACAGCTGACGTCCTGATCTGTAAAGACTGTAGTCTCCATTTAATGACTGAAACATCAGTTTGGTTAGAGAGTGTATGTATTGATGATGTGTTGTGTAATCTAACAAATCCAAGAAAAGTCTAGATAGTACAATATATCCCCCAGGTGTAAAATGAGCATTGACATTGCAATTGCATGGTGTCTGGACAGAAGGACATCCTCATCACACCCACCTCTGACAAGCTGACAGGAGACAGCAAATGGACTAAACCTGATCTAGAGTCACTGGCCTGAAACTGTGGCAGGACGTGGAATGGAGATCGTCACTTCCACAGCACTCTGTCATCTTAAATAACGTTGTGTCTGTGAGCTGTATGCCTGTCTTACTTGATGGATCACAGCCAAGGCAAAGACATGCCTTTTCCTCCTCTCTGGCATATGTGATCGGTGTAGAGCTGATTGATTCCAAGGGCAAATTATGGTACAGCTACCTCGCTGTACTTCGTTGTTCAGAGGTGAATATGAACGTGTTTATTCTTTTTACAGTCAAAGATAGATGCTGGTGTATTTTACATTTTATGCACAGAAATACATTTCCCACCATGTTGGATACGAGCTGTTGAACCTGTTTTATGATGATGTGGAAACAATAACGCTCATTGTGCACAGTGTAAATTAGAGGCAGCACACACCATTAATCTCATAGCAGGGTGTTAACAAAAGTCATTCATACCAATGAATGACAAGGATTTATTTTGTGGATTATTTCTGGCACATTGCAGAGCTAATAAATTATTTCCTAAGTCCTAAATTTTTCCCATACACTTCAGACACGAGTTTTCTTTATTCACTGCTGGTCTTTCTTTGAGATCGCATCACTTCTCAGGTGCTGACTGCATGTTGAATGTGCCTTGTCACAAGTAAAACTGATGCTAATGACACAACAGTGGAGGTGATCAAGCTGCCAGCCTGGCAGGCAGGCATGGATGTTAGCTGGCTGTCACTATACCAGAGTACACACGCCGCAGCACATTTGTTGTCATGCCTGGATGCTGATACTTCCTCTCATCCTCTCATGCATGTGGCTGAAATAAAGGACGAAATTGACCCTGTTAAAGAGAGAGTGGTTAAAATCTGCACCAGGAAAGGAGCAGATGTTTTAGTAAAAACAATACTTTGTGAGTGGTAAAAGTCAAATAAGAGTTCTAAAAAGCTATCACAACAATGCAAGTTATAAAGTTATAAAAGACCAAACAACAGAATAAAATGGCAAAAATACAGTTATTAATATGGCTTCCTTGCTCTTTTTGAGCTCTCGGGTAAGAATTACAGGTTGTATTTTATTATTTTTTAACAAGTGGCACTTAATTGGACAATAAGTGGAGGCAGGAACACCTACACAAAGAAACAGCCACCCTTGTTGAACCATAACCCTAACCCAAATCTGCGTGGATAACAATGTGCAATTAAGGCAGAAAACAAGCATGTGAATTATATTGGTGTAATTTCTTCCATCAGAGATTCAATTGAGCTGCTGGAAGAACATCCATATGTTTAAATAACATCTCATTTTGTTTTCATCCAAGTGTAATGCACCATGAAAGTGCTTGGATAAAAAAAAATCTATTTTTAATTTGTAGAGGTATGAAATCTACAGTAAACACATGGAGCACAAAATTAAACCAGCCAGCACTGGTTCCTTAGTTTATGGGGCCATCTGAAATTAGTCTGCCAGCCAGTGCTTGAATGTTTGAGGTAGGATGTGATGGTACTTTGGTCAGACCTGGGTCTATAGGGATCCTAAAGGATAACGAATTTAGAAAATTACAGCAGATCATCCACATCCTGTCCAAAATGTCAAATCCTCCCTCTGCACTTAACACTTTATAATAACACAATCTGTTAAGCACACTAGATTATATAAAGTTATCTGGAGGCCTTAGTGTGTGTTCATATCCTCCATCACACATCAGATTTGTGTGTGAAAGTGGCCCAGAGTGAGGCCACACCTAAGCTTACACATCTAATAGCTTCCCAGTAAGATACTGGTCGCCTGGTAGTCTCTGACGCACAGGAAGCCAGTCACCAAGTGTAGCCACAGAACAAATGGAGGTAGAGTGTTTCCGCTTGGTTAGATAATACGGTTACTATAGAGATGTGCCGTAGAGGGGCTAATGTGACGAAGGTCATGACAGGCATTCAAACTTAAAATATCACAAGAACACAGTTTGCGGTTTAGTTTAAGAGTTTTCTTTTTTTCAATGTCTTGGTGTAGGAAACCAGTTTTCTCCAGGCACAACCACACCAGAAGGACTGGATTTATTTTTAGCCCTGGCCTGTCTGCCGAGACTTACTTTTTTTCCTGTGTGCGGAGAGCATGATTTAACAGAGGAAATATTGACCATCTGGAAAATGTACAGAAATCGTTTTAAAGAACAGAGCGAGGAAGTGTGACAGTTTCACTACTCCACTAATGGTCTGTTATTGTTGAGCAGGGGGAAATCACATATACAATCCACCACATCGCACGTATTTTGGATTTTTAGATTCAGTAGGATTTACTTAGAAATGAATAAACTCATAAATCCATAAATCATAGAAGAACAGATGCTCCCTTTAACTCCAGAACTATTCTTCAGTATCTGAGTAATCGAGTGATAGTTATCTGTACATCTATGGGTACACTGCACACAGGAGCTGCTAATAGCTCATTTGGCATTGTTTTAACGGTGCCAGTAGTGAAGTATTTGTAAAAACCTGGCTTTGGACTAACAAATCACTTTGTTTCCCCAGATAAAAATGTCAGCTAAATGCCTGAATTTAAAAAGGACAAAAGAAAGACGGTGATAAATAATAAGAGACTTAGGGGAGAGGTTAATAAAAACACAAACTCACGTCCTATCAAACATGGACTTGAGCAATTTTTCTTTTTGGTGCAACATTTTTGTTCCCCACAAACCAGAGTCTGCCATGTGTCTGAGTGGAAAAAAATATCTGAAACTGATGCTTCAACACAATATTTCATTTTTTGTGGGATTGGCTACCTGGCTATGCTGCCAAAAATGCGCTCCTCTCTGCTTTGTCTGCTTGCCTCTCTTTTGTGAACCCTCAGGATGCACATACCCAGCTCAATTCAGTTATCTCTTTTGCAGAAGTGTAAAATAGGCTGCCTGTTACAGAGATGTGCAGGTAAATAGAAAATGCTTTTTTCTCCTGCTGGGATTGTTTGGATGAGAAAGAAGAGATGATGGCTCTGCGTGCTGTTAGCAGTTAACGCATGTTTATCCTAGACACTCACAGTGTCTGCAGAATATTTATGCATTAAGATTCAGTGGTATATTATGCCATTAATGATACTGCACTGGTTGAGAAAAATGACATATCATAAGGTTGCTGTAACACCATTATTACTGTAGAATTTTATAGAAATATTACAGTGGCACTACACTATGTTTGGCTGTCGTCATCTTGCATCACCTTCACTTTCTGCCTACCCTTTTCTCTTCAATCCTTTTCTCATTTTCTCTCATCCTTCACTCTTACTCCTGTACCCTGTCACTTTATTTCATTTCCTATGTTGCTTCCTAACCTCTCATTCCTTTCCATTCTCATTTCCTAAGTCCTGCCCAAAAACCAAAACCACCCTCATTATACCTTTTTCAATTTCTCATTCTCTATCTCTCTCCCCCTATCCATTCTTTTTTCCTCTTATACCTTCGCTTTTTCTCCCCATAATAATCTTTCTAAATCACGTATTTCTTGCACCTTAACACTACCATCTAAATATGTCTTTTAATTTCTCTTTTATTCTGCTCTCTACAGGAACCCTGTGGAATCTGTCGTCCTATGAACCTCTGAAGATGGTGATCATCAACCATGGCCTGCAGACCATGACCAACGAGGTCATCATCCCCCACTCAGGGTGGGAGCATGAGCCAAACGAGGATTCGAAGCCCCGCGATGCCGAGTGGACCACCGTCTTCAAGAACACCTCCGGCTGCCTCAGGTAGGGTCAGCCAAAAATTGCTCAACACATGAATCAAGCTGATGTCCATTCATTCAACACAGTTTCTGAATGTAATCATGGATTATTATTTTTTTTAGATGTATAATAGTTCAATCAATCAATCAAACTTTATTTGTATAGCACATTTCAAGCAAATAATGCAATACAAAGTGCTTCACAAATGAGCGACACAGTATAGGATGTTAGGAAAACAAACATGGATTCAGAGTCAAACATGGATTTAGAGTCAAATGCACACCAACTAAAAGAAAATAACAAATGAAGACAAAAAAAAAACCCCAATAAAGATGGGTGGTTAAAATAATAAAGAATAAATACATCATTTTAGAGTTTCAGTTTAAGAGTCCCATGAACTAAATGGCTATTTTAGTGGCTTGTTCACCAAGTTTGAATGAGAAACAAAAGTGGGCATTTTTCCCTGCTATCTGACATTTTACAGCGAAATTGATTGATTGAAGAAATGAAAATGAACCTTAGCTGGAGACCTACACCAAATGCCCTCCGATAATCAAAGTCTGAATTGGTAAATGCACCAAGGAAAAGCTAGAAAATCGATTTAAACAAGAAATTTAACACGTCCAAATATTGGATATGGAAATTTTGTACCAAAAATTGTTTGCTTACTTTTATTAAATGGATAAAATCCTGGAAACTAAATGAGGAAGGACACAGACAGACTTGTGGAGACAGATGGCAGATCTGTTCATGTTGAAGTTAGTTCAGAGGACACATTTTAGAGATCATCCTGTTTTTATAGAGGCGATCCCTAACATGCCCAGGGCCTTGAAAGTTTGTTTTTATTAAGATCCCAGTTGTAGCTAGGGACAGGTGTGACATATGAGACTACACTTTGTTGACCCAGGGTCAGATTTAACTTCTTTGGGTACTTAGAGAATTTATGATATGGCAGATGCTGTGTTCTTCTTTCCTGGCCCGTATCTGTATGTATGTGAAGTATGTTGGAAGTCTGTCTGCGGGAGGCTTGTTGGGTGACTGGTCTTTCGCTTTAGGAAAACATAAAACTATTTAAGTGATACCCCAAACTTCTACATGGACATACAGATGTCTACAGTACTGCATTTTTTGTAAATAGTTTGTAAATGTTTCTGTATTCGTCTCTTGTTCTAACATGACCTTTGCTACTTTATTACCACTCCTCCCTGGGGCCAATGAGCAGCATTAGCTGCAAACTAAACAAGTTATAATTAGATAATCACACAAATAGAATTCGTCTCAAGCTTGTTAAGGCTGAGAGAAGATAAATTGAGCCCACAGTGCAAATTGTTGCCACATGACAGCAAGTCAATGCAAACATTAGTATTAATTGGGATGAACAACATTAACTTTTGAACGAGTGCGTCATTAACCTTTATATGAGTCACCGTCACTGACCCAGGAACGACTGAAGCACACTGCTCTGCTTGGACTGTTTTCAGTCACTGCAACTGAAACCTTGAGCTGTTCTTAGGTCAGTCGTCAAAAATGGTGTTAACTTCTCCATTTCCACATTGATATCCCTTACTGTTGAAGTGGTGTGACTCACACAGTCAATCTGCTGACCCTTTCTGGTCCACTTGTTTTAGGAACTGAAGGTCTTCTTAAGTCCCGGCTGGCTCCAGTCTGAAATAATACCTTGAATGTGCCCTTTCTCTAAACCCCTTACCAACAAATACTGTGAAAGAAGACACAACAATTGTCAAGGTCTTGTTGGTCCAGTCACATTTCTCTCAGCAGATAAAACAAAACTAGAGGATGATTATTTGGCTTGAACCTGTTAATCTCACTAGAAGGTGCTGAATCCATTTTACCATTGACCTGTAGTCAAATGTAAAACATACCAGTAATGTTTTAGTCAGTAAGTCACCTTGGAATCTGCTCCCATGTTAATAGGCTTGTATGAATTCTCCTGCTCCACTCGCCTCCACTACTCCTGCCTGTCCTTTAGGTTACATTTGAGAATGAGTAAATTTAGATCATTCTCCCACATCATATTGCTGATATTAAATATTAAAAAATGTAGAACTACAAGGCATTTTTTTCTTCCCATGAGAAAACTTATTTTGTGGTTCAGTTTAGTCAAATAATGTGTAACAGATATTTCTATTTCTGTTGTCATGCAGAAGGATGCACAAGGATGCAACAGCAATGTGATTAACGCTGTAAGCACAACCTACCTGTTGGTCAAGGATACTGTTAAACTAGATTTCTTTTTCATACTGCTGTGGTTAGTTCATAGTATTGTGTAATTAGCTTAGTGAACATAACAAAGAGCAGTCAAAGCAGAAAGAATCATGGCCTCTTTAAGTTGCTGCTCCGTCAAAATCTTTGATTTGTTTGTAATTAGTACATCAGTCAGTAAATCGATCAGTTGATCTACCAGACTCAAGCTGTGGGACTTTCTGAATTCACCCTCTGCATCCCACCTGAAAAAAATGTTTATTTGTTCATGATTTATTTATTATTTAATCCTCCACTTATTTAATTTAGTTTTTATAAAAGTATAAAGAGACTGCAACTATCATTTTGTTGTACAATGCTGATTGTATAATGATAAATGAATTAATCTTGAATCTTGGCAGAAAAATAATCAGGAACTATTTTCAGAAAAGTTAAATCAAAAGTAACAAAAATTCCCTAGTTGCAGTGTCTAAATTGTGTAATATACTTAATATCAGACTGCTGGTCGTACTTAACAAGGATTTGAAAGGCATCAGCTGGGGTTTTAGGAAATTGTAAGGGGCACTTTTTGTTTTCTGACAGTTAGTCAACCGAATGATTAATCAATTAATCCAGAAAATATTTGGCAGATGAATCGATATTGAAAATAATTAATTGCAACTTAACATCATAGTTATCCAAAGCTTCCCTGCTTTCAAAATGATGCACTCTGCAGGTTTTGTGTTAAAGAGCATCAGCCGAATACCTTACATTCAACCTGAATGCAATTTCAGTGTCTGACAAAAATCAAGTGCACCTCAAAAGCTGCAAAATCTCAGTCAAACATCAATTCACATTGGCTTTTAAATGCCGCCATCAACTCTGGATGACAATTTGAGTGCAACGAATTCCTGTTATTAACTTCCAGGCAGTTTTTCCTCTACGAGTATATCCTCTCGTCTACCTTCTCTGCTGAATCTGTCATTATGGCTCCAACTCAGAATGACAGACTGTAGTAAATTTTGACAGAGTGTGTGTATGTGGATTATCACGCCTCACGCCCGGCTGTGCTGTCTCCTCCAGGGCCAGCCAAGCCCGTCTAGACTGAAATGCAGGACAGAGCGTCTCCTGGAGTAGACAACGCGGCGTGCTGGTTGACATCCAGAACAATCTAACATCCAAATCCATCTCAGACAGAAAGTACCAGAATTTATTTCACACATTATTGCTCTGCATTAGATGGTTTCCAGCTAGTTTGGAGAAAGTGTGGAAACTTGCTCGTAGTTTTAAAACATTTTCTGCTGAGTTGAGGAGCAGCATTAATGAACCAAGAGGGAATAAATGAAAGGGCTCTCATATAACTGAGAAAAGTCATAGAGAAGTCATGGATTTTACATCAGGGCCACAGTGGGAACCCTTTCTCTCACTGCCTCTTACTGTTTCTCATTGTCTTTCTCATGATTTATTTTATTATGTCATCTTTCTTCTTATACTGTATGTTTTCACTTTCTTCCCAAACCTCACCACCCCTGATGCCAAGTATCTCACTGTCGTCACAGATAACAATATCTTCCCGTCGCTCTCACTCCCTTGATGCAGGCACTGCTGATGAGAATGGGTCTCCATGGTAACTTTGACCAAACCCACGGTTGCCTAGACGCAGGTTTTGTGCGCAGGGGAGAAGTGCTGATGCCAGGGAGAGTCTGTTTACGCACATCAACAGAGAGGCAGCTTACACCTCAATAAAGCTGAGGGTAGTTTTATTATAATGGCCTCCTCTGTCGATAGGGCTGGCTTATTTACAGTGTTTACAATGTCCGCTAAGTGAGGGGGGAACAGTGTGTGTATGTGTGTGTTTTCTTTGGTGGTGTAGACCATGGTTAGATATCAAGAGCTGGTTCTGAATTAGAACTGGTCCCAGTACAAGGATCAGCTGCTCGGCTTACATGCACTTCAATGCTTACACATGTCATTTTAAACAATCAGAGACGGAGCAGGGACTCCATGCTACATATATTGTAAGAAAAAAACCTGCTGCATATTAAACTCTGACTACAATAATGTGTAGGGTGAACTATAGTGCCAAGTATAAACAAGTCGGCAGCAGTTGTAGCATGCCAATGTTAGGCATAATAGCCTCACCTTCTGCAATTTGTCTGGTTGTTTCTGAGTTGGAGGGTATGTCAGAGTCTCTTGCTCAGTAAGTTACTAAATAATCCATTTTGGCTCACAAGAATCTCCAGACACTTAGGGGATAATGATACAGATAATGGGCCAGTATGTTTCCATAATACATAGTTTGCTGACTAGTTTGCTTTTATGGATAGGTACAGCACAGTGATAATATGTTGGACAGTCACATTTTTGAAAAATGAAAAACTTTCATAATATTATCAAACAATAATTAGGAGGCCAATAATAAGTAAAAACAACAGGTAACTCTAAGGACCATCTGTTGAAGACCTATGCCCTAAATCATTTCATGCAGTAGTGTTAGAGCCCGCATAGCGTTTTTTTTTTTCTGGTCAGGCTGCTCAGAAGTTCAAACAAAATGTGATGAAGGTACTCTTTGGTAGGGATGTTCAAAAAAAGAAAGATCCAAAGCACTCTTGCAAAAAGAGTGTCTCGATCTGTGAACACACGCTGAAGAAGGTTGTTTGTGACGCTACTCAGCTTGTTTTTAACATGCATTGTCAATTTTTTTTAAGAATTTCAACATGAAATAGCCATCTGAATAAAGGTTTTGCCAGAACATTTTGCCAGAAGTGTGCCTTGAATCTGTCGTTTTTGTGATATAGTTTATTGTTGAGCATTACTATTTGACGACCTGGAAATGAGAATCAACAATCAACAAACTTTCTTCAAAAAAAACTCTGCAGCATTCGAACATTGATTTAGAATTCAAATGTCAACGTTATGAATAAAGCTTTGAAGCTTCAAACTATTCAGTTTACTTTATAACATGTCAGATTGGAGGCAGGGTTTTCTAATGTGGCTGATTTTGACAAAAGACAAGAATGATTCAGGAACAATTCGTCACTGTTTTCCCAGAAATAGAACCTTAACAGCAAGCACTTGATTGTGTCTACAGATTGAAGCAGCTGTACAGGTCGTTGTGAGTGAATTTTACAGAAATTACAGCACATATTTCTTTGATCAACATGACAACCTGTCCCAATTTCTGAATGTAACAAGCATTTTTCACAGCAGACATTTTGACTTGTCATAAAGGGAAAGGTACACGTGTTGCTGACATTTACAATGACTCTGTTTTATTCAAGTGCCCCAGAAAGACATGACAGAGTGACAGTGTGACCGTGAACTAGCATGAACAATATTTGAACCTTAAACTGAAGCAGCTGAATGGAATTCTGACATCATGTTCACAACATATATTTTAAGTATTTTCTTGCTCAGATAATAAAAGAAGAATTTGAATTTGGAAAATTAAATACGAGGCAGGATCTATTAACTGAATCAGAAGTCATTTCAGAATCGATAAAACCCAAAGGATATCCAACCTCAAGGTACACATATGGTCCTGCTGCGTTGCCACTGACCTTGCAGGGCGATAGCAGAGGTCAGCCATGTATCCATCCATCTCCATCCATCTCCATCCATCTCCATCAGTCGTGCTCCAGTCTATTCGTCCCAGCTGCTCTGTTGTCCTCTGATGGCCACATGACTCTCCATGACCTTCACACCCACACTTCATCGGATAAAGCGGACACACTAAAGACACATCCAGACCACAGTGACAGACTGTCAGTGTCTGTACAGATACAGAGCCCTCTGAATGCATATCAACTTATTCTTTTAGCCTCTAATAATGAAACACTTCTCACAGCCGACACTGGTCCAGACATAATGAGACCAAAAAAAGTCCTGATTTGTGAAATGCCACCGAAATGATATACATGTACAACTGGATGGCCTGGATACTTGGAAAATGAGAGCCTTTTTCTAAATTGGCAATGATCCATTATGGTGTCCATTATTCTTTCTGCCTTTGAAAGAATGACAAGAGAACAGAACGTTTAAAACCAACAAAGTCATATAGATAACTATTTCTGGACTGATAATAAAAGCCCTTGTGTTTTCAAAAATGTAATTTCTTCAATTTCTGCACGTTTGTCACAGAAAAGTGAATGTCTTTGTTCATTTAAAACTGCAGTATCACTGTAGTTTTGTATTTTGCCATTGTATTCTTTGACCCTCAAAAGATGAGAGGACACAAAATGTAGGAAGCAATCTCGAGCAGACAATTAATCTGCAGTTAGAGGAGGGAAAAAAATGTTTTGCTTCAGCTAAGCATTTCTACAATGGCTCTTGTCAAGATCAGAAATGTTGGGGACATTGAATTTCACCAATATTTCTAATAACTTAAATGGGCAAAACAGATGAATGACAAAGATTTATTCCTGCATGCTTCAAAAACATCTTATAAACACCCTGATTACAGTCTAAACTACTGTTTGTTTTTTGTCCTTGAAACACTAAAATGAAAGCAAAATTCACCTTTAAAAACTATAGAATAGAGATTTAACCAATCAGCAAAATAGCCTAAAAGTGCAGACATGATAAAACAAACCACTGTGAAGGGGTTGGTCTATTAGGTTATGGGATGAGGTTTCACAAATCTAAAGTGGACTGATTCTTTCAACAAACGTTCTGGCCCCCACACCTAATCATTAGGTCACAGTGATTGCTGACGTCTGATTGCATTCAAGGTTTCTCACATGGAGCGGAAGTGCACTAACACCACAACAGATGGTAATCAATAATCACCAGAACCTTTACACCCTCACTAAATATTACACAACCAGATAACCTGTCCAGTGACAGCAGCACCTTCCAGCACTGTCTCCACTGACAGATGCACCATCCATAAACCTTCCGCCAAGACAACTGCTCCCTGAAAGACTCCTGGAAATGAAACAGCTGACAATAAAACTCCAAAGTCTGTCTGCCCTGAAACACACTCCTGTCAAATAAATCCAAGGCGGGTGCTCCTCTGGATCCGTTTACAGGAGAGGTGGTGACTGATTTTCTGACAGCTGAAGACGTATGGGTTTGGTTCATGAGCAGGTCCAGATGGCCGGTGCTATCTGCCTGGTCTCTACCAAAGATTAGTTTTAATTAGCACAAACTGCAGGATGGGTCTGTTCATCCCCTGTCCATACACAAATGGCAGAAATACTGGCAGACTGGCCAAGGAGAAGAGCAGGTGTAAGGCAGGTGTAGTTATCGTGTCTGCATGGATTCCTACTCATTGTGTAGGTCAATAGGTGGAAGTGTACATCCATTATGACATGCAAATTAATAACAGAGTACAGAGGGATTATTCTAATATGATTCTTATACAGCACAATATGACTTATGTCCTTTCTTGTTGAACCGAAACATCCACGTGTGAAGCAGTGTTGGATGTGATATGTGTTTCAGTCCACACTGCACAATAAAGCACTCCAGCTCTGCTTACCTCCGCACGGCTGCCACTCTTCCACAGTACTAACTGGGGGTCGGCTAATGGGATTATGTGGGTTGGAAGCCCTCATAAATGAAGTCCCCGGTGAGGAGTGGGGAGCCCCAGCTATCCCTTAACCCTCTTTAAAGCCTTGCCTTTCACAGTCAGTCAGACAGCCGCACTAAGACTGCACCAGCTCTGCTGCTGCCGTGCTCATAGGAGCTGTGCTCGGGGCGCTAGCTCACGTAACAGAGATGGCATTTGCCTTTGTAGCAAAAATGAAATTTATATTCATCATTTTCTAAATATTATTCTTAAAGCAGTCAGGCTTGATGGCTTTGTTCTTTTGAGGCAGACAGGGACAATAATGGCCATGGGTAACATGTGAACCCTAACGATAACATGGTTGGGTTTGAGTGGTATTGGTTTGCGGATATTGTTTTGGGTTTTTTTGACTGTCATACTGTCATCCAGTCTGTAAACGTTGCTACCGGAATCATTAAACCTGTGATGACAGTAGTGTTGCGTACTGGTAAGAAAGAAACGACAGCAAACAAAAAAAGCAACCCTCCCATATTTTATGTAACTCAGCTGTTTGATGGACTCAGACACTTAAAACGATTGTTTTGTTTGGTTAATCATGCTCCCAATCTTTGATTGAGCTATGAATATTTTTGTAGTGACAAAGTTAACTCGTATTTGAAACACTGATTTCTTGCAACTATGCATAATGAAGTAGTGCAAGTAGCTGTAGTAACAGCTTTACTGCTAGCAGTAGCAATATCTTGTTTCAACAGTCAGATTCTGGGGGTTTTATCTGATGAAAGTTAATTTGAATTTAACATAATGAACACTGGCTTAAAATAATTATGTTTGGCAACAACAAATTAGAAATATTAATCTTGGTATATTGCACTGTAAATACTTACAAGAAGTCAGAATTTTTAATAATACAAATCTCTCTTCAGTCTCCCTACAATATGAATCATCTGTGCTTCTGCAGAGGAGGAGTGTTGTGATTCTGATCACGGCAGATTTTACAGCAAGTTCAGAGCAGCTGTATGACCTGTCTAGTGTAGTGTAGGCCAGTGTAGTTACGCCTGGTTGATGGTCTCTCGCATGCCTCTGTCATGTTTACTGATAGCGTGTGTGTTTCTGACTTTTTTCCTAAAGAAATGTGAGCTCAGACGGGGCAGAGGCTCGGCGCAGACTGAGGGAATGCGAGGGATTGGTGGACGCCCTGCTGCACGCTCTCCAATCGGCTGTAGGGAAGAAAGACATGGACAACAAGGTAGGACAACGTCTGACTCACCCATTAAAAACACGTAGTTAATGCAAATGGTACATACAACTGTTTCCTCAATTTTTTTTGTCTTGTAGTTACAAAGACCATATTTGAGGACCAGACAGATGATACTAACTTTTCTGTCTCTCTTTCCTTCTAGTCTGTGGAGAACTGTGTTTGTATTATGAGGAACCTGTCCTACCACGTCCACAAAGAGGTGCCGGGGGCCGAAAAGTTCCAGGACCCCTCGGCGCCACAGGCCCCTGGCTCAGCAGGACCACAGAGGAAGAAAAAGGATGATGCCGGCTGCTTTGGAGGCAAGAAAGCCAAAGGTGAGTGTGAAGAAAGATGGAGAAAGATATAAATATGGATCATAATCAGAATCATACATTTGATAAATTCATAAATGAGATGTCTGCTTCTTTACCTACTACTGAAAATGTATTAATAGTAGAAAACTTAAATAAATGTATTCTTAATTAGGATTGGCATTGCGTAATAGGCATCTTAGGACTAATTAAAACACGTATTTATAATGTAAGTGAGGAACATTCTGCTTCAATGATCGGTAGGAGCTGCCTGTAGTGTTTTCACAGTCTTAATTATTGTTTTCACCTTTTGCCTTCTTTTATTTATTTATTTTTCTGAAATCTGTGGGCTGTAAAAATAATTGACAGAGAGCAGTGCAGTTATTCAGACAGCTGGATTGCAGAGATACCATTCTTTTCTTTGTTGTATTTCAGTTCATTGTTGCTTTTATACAAGCGCTGGGCTCATACAAATCCTCTTTGACAATGACGACATGCTTGAAGTGTTAAGTAATCTGTTATCTAATGTGCAAATAGACTATATTTTGCATGTCTCAAATGCCATACTCATCTCAGCATTCTCATGAAAATAAGGTTTAAATTTTAATTATTTAAACTGTTCGCTCAGAACACATATCTGTATATTATGTTAAACTTTGTTTAGTCTCTTCAATTTGTCAATATTTATAATTAATTGTATTTAACAACTCAGCTTCAACCTTATTGTCCTTGTGGCTTTTGGTTTGTATAGAGCATTTAAAATGCTCAGAAAATGCATTAAACAGTGAGAAAAGACATCACATAGAGGGAAACTTAAACCAACTCAGGTAAACAACAAATCAGTGCCATTTGTTCCAATTCCACTATCACAGTCAACTCCTACCTTCAATACAAGACTGATGAGACGCTTGTGTTCAACCTCTTCAGCAATAGAGGTCTGTAATGGCACCGTCTGCCGCGTCAGGAGCTTTTTGTCGTTATTGACTCTCCTTAACAGATGTGCCATGTATGCACGTGTCTTAATCAGCATTCTCCCAGGCTGTTAGCTAAACAACATCGTTATCTCCCTGCTGTACAACAATAAAGGCTGCCATTAATCAGTCAGCCAATGAGGTGTGACCACCAACCAGTGACCCTCAACTTCTAATGACGCATCGGAGAATCCTTTCGGTTCAGGGGTCAGCACAACACGATAGCTTCCATGTATACAGACATATAAAGACAACAATTAACCACATGGATACTCCAGCACACACACACACACACACACACACACACACACACTCACTCACTGAATAATGTGATGTGTTTAGCTGCTGCAGACCCTGAAGGTGTTCTTTGAGGCTCAGGTACAGAAACATTAACTGCAGCTATAAAGAAGCATGGAGGCGGGTGGTTAAGTAACACCGTCGGCAATATGCTCGGTAATTTGTTACCTTAAGTAGGCTAAGTTTGGCCTCCTCTTCAGTTTAATGTCACATTTAGTACGAAGTATACCGTCATGATGAATGTGCATTTAGCAGCTCAAGCTTTGTTTAAGCTAATAAACCGTCTGATTCTTTGCTGTTATTTCCATCTCTTTGAGCGCATTTCCGTTCTTCCAATGCAGCCTTTTTAATTAAACACTTGCACAGACGGTGGCAGTTTGTGCTGTTTTTATCTATATGTTTCACTGTGACTCACTATCTTACCCTCCTATCTGACAGTAGAAGCTGATTTCTTTCTTTCTTAGTCGTTTCTTGTCTTCTTTTTCATTCTTTCTATTTCGCTTCCTACTACATTTTCTTCACATCTTTTCCTATTTTCCCTTAAGTTTCATACTTTTCTGGCTACTTGACTGTTTCTTTGTGCCTCTCCCTTTCTCTCTAAAAAGCCATCCCACTGATGCCAACTCTTTGAACGTGCTTCTCAGAGAACACCTATGGACTGCTAATGGCTTCCGTTCTAGACTCGGTTAAATCTCAAAAGCACTCTTTCCTCTTTAACTCTGTGCCCTTCTTTCACTGTTTTGGCCTTTTTTTCTCCTTCCCCTTCACCCTTTCACCTTCCTGTCCAGTAAAAGATGACTTCTTTTTTTTTTTGAGAAAATCTGTTGCACAGCTCCTTGACACTCACACACACGTCTTTTTCACCATGCCTCTTCTCTCTTCTCCCTGCTTTGTGTTTTTTGGCAATGCTGCTGCTTCCTTGGCTAACTATAGAGGAATGGTTTAATCAAGGTGAGTGTCCCCCCTTCAACCCTTCTCACTTCAGTTCTCCCCCCCCTCCTCCTCCTCCTCCTCATCCTCCTTCCCCCTGGCTGTAGAATATAGTTAGAAGTAGTTTTGGATGTCCTCCAAAAGCCTGACAGAGTTCCAAGATCTTCAAAAAATTTGGGTTTTTTCACTCATTCCACATGCATTTCTTCACCATACCTACCCACCTTTGCACTGAGTATTGTAGACTCCACTGCACACAGTCTTCACATTATGTTAGAGTTGGTCCTCTTAGATAGGTAAAAGGTAAAGGCAGTTCCTGGTAAAAGAGGTAAGTCTATTGGTGTCTGTTGGATGGATGGAAAGTAGAGCTTGACTAATCAACTGAGTCATCGATGTAATAAAGGAAATCAAAACCTGAAATCTATCAAATTGGATGGGTTCTGCTGTCTTCTTGACTTCAGATAAAACTAACTGCAACAGCAATGAATAACTGCTGTATCCAACGAGAGGCCTTCACCTCTGCTCCCTTTGTGTTGTACTTGAGCATAAATGTCAAGCTCTGCTGCAGACACAGTCATTCTGTGTTTGTTTGTGTGCGTGTGTGTGGGTGGGTGTTTGTATATAGAGGCTTTGAATGATATGGAGTATTTACGTTGAAAAAGATTTGTATTGAAGCTGACAATATTTAGGTTTTTGTGCCACAAACGCTATCTTTAAAAAGTTTCCCCTGCAAAAATGTAGAGGTTGTCATTGTTTTACACAATAAATGGCTAAATTCACTATTTGGAAAGGCCCCTATGGAATAGTTTGACATTTTGTGAAATTCTCTTATTTACTTTCTTGCTGAAAGTGAGATAAGATGATTGATACTACGCTCATGCTTGTGCATCAACTAGGCAGCTAGATGGAAGTCAATCAGCTTAGCTTCTATATAGATTTGGAGGGTTGGAAACAGCTAGCCTGACTCTGTCCAAATTACCCCTCTGAAGCTTTTCAGTTTGTATTTGCATTTAAAGGGGTCAGTGTAATAATTTACAGCAATGTTCATGTATTAATCACTTTTTATTGCCCATAAGTGAACAGATTGTGACGTTTGTAAAAAATGAGATAAATTATTTGATTTGAAGTTGTGCAGTGCTGCTGGACTGTGGGTTTCTTTTTTGAAGGACTCCGGTCTGATTTTCCTTGACAGTCCAAAGGATGTTTAGAGTGCCTCGTCTCAGTGCCTCTCCACTGACAGAGAGCAGCAGTAGCTAATGTTATCTTAGAAATGAAGTCCGCTAACATCCAGCGCAACACAGACGCTCCACGGAGCCCTTTCTACAATGTGTTGATGAGTGATGTGATAGTAGGCAGTTTTTGATACCTTAATACAGAACAGTGCTAGCTGTTTCTTCCTGCCTCCAGTATTCATGCCAACCTAAGCTAATCACCTACTGGCTGTAACTATATATGAAGTGTACAGCAACATGGGAGCGATACTGATCTTATCAGCTACAGTAACTCTCAGCAAGAAAGTGAGTGGTGAAAAGTGTTTATTTCCCAAAATGTCAAACCAAACTTCATTTGAGGTAATTTCTGACAGCATTGTTGTTGTCTGCTATCCATCTACTCTTATCCCATCACATAGCTTAATAGAGTTAGCACATAGCTTAAGGTAGAAGGACTATGGTATTTCTATAGCGAGTTTGACTAAAAACCCAAGCATTGTGTATTTACCCAGACTGGATAATCAAAAATTCAAGTTGGTGTTTCTTATGTTAAGTCAAGAAAACTTTCGGCCATTCAGTTTTTCAGGAAACGGGAGAGGTGGTCCGCATACTGATAATATCGCAGTGCGCAGAAAACCTCTCTTTTTTTGTACTTAATCTTTTTAACATACAGAGAGCAAATGCCTCCTACTCATTCCTATCTGGGTGCCACTGTTTCCAATATTGTTCACATTTGAAAATATCATGGTGATGGTAACTGCTTGATGTCTAAAAACCCCTTTTGATGATGGAATAATGAAGCTGCCCTCTGAGGCCCAGCTCAAAATATGCAAAGTAAATGTTCTACTGATGCAGATTAGACTAAATCATGATAATTCATGACAATAACTAATAATTCAGATTAAGCTTCTCACAATTAGCATAATGTAGATCATGTATATATATATATATTTGTATATTGGAGGAAGACAGCATTAACCAGCTGATATCCTGTGTCACATTCAAACACAATATCCTTGAACATTGATTTAGGCAATTTAAATGTATGGATGTGTTTCATGAAGTTCCCACAGTGACCGAACATTTCACTTCCATCTAGTTGAGGAATCATTTTTTTTGTCTCTGTTTCTCTGTACTTTCCCATGGGCATGTCCATGTGCATGTAAGATGACCATTAGCCGGCTGAGCTGCAGTCACCCTCACCCCTTCTACTCCATTTCCCTTCCTCCACTGCATTATTCAAGCCCACTTAGGAATTACTGCTATTACAGTGGGAAAGTGTAGGCATGTGATAGAGGAAAGACGGTGTGTGCAGTTATACATGTGCCTGTTTGTGGTCTTGTGCTCATACAGTTTCTGGTATATATGCCAGTTCATCTTTGTGAAGACACTGGTGTTCACAGCAGGCAGTGTGGAATCTATGTGTGTGTTTGAACATATCACGCTTCTAGCTCTCTGTACTGTGTATGAACGCAAACCTTCATGCCCTTTGTGGATTTCTCTTTGTGCTGTAGACCTTGATTAGACCGCTATGTCAGTTCAAATGGAGAGGTTTGTTTTTACCATGAAAATAATGCAGTAATAATAAAAAATATGAAAATGGTTCGATTTAAAGACAAAAGAGCAGATGAGCCAAACCCATTCCAAACCCATATCGGTCTAACCCTGGTGTCACCAACATTGTCTTTTATTATCCAGTTGCCTCAGGATATGACACTGACATCATCTTCCCTCCTGTCTCTTCTATCCAGGCAGAAAAAACGGTGAGAACGACAAAAACTACGACACATTGGATCTGCCCAAGCGCGCAGAGCCGTCAAAAGGTAGGCCTCGTCTGTCAAGCAGGACATCCATCAGTTAACACTGTGCCTCCTGAGTGAGAATTTCCCAGAGTAAAGGGAGTCTGAGAATGACTAGCTTGATTTAGATGTCATCCTGCAGGAGGAGACAGAGAAGAAATGAGTAAGATCTTGGACATAAATGCTGGTGAAGACAAGTAATTTGATTGGTTGGAGGCAGGTCAGATGTGTTGGTCAACGAAAGTGTGGGAAGCCTTTGATGGAGAATGAGGCAGTCTGGTAATTTAGTATTGTTTGATGGTTTTGTGCTTTCACTGTGACAGTCGATGTTGGCAGCATGTGAGAGCATCAACTCTGTGAGCCGTCTTTTTGTTAAATACTGCAGCAATGCACTGGAATACAAATGGCAATACAAAGGCAGCCTCTTATTGTTATACTGAGCTCTATCAAGCTTGTAGCTAATGGACATCCTTTGTTTTGTCTGTTGCATTGTACTGTGCTATGATTCATTGTTGACTACTGAGTAGAGTCTTCTATCACTGCAATCATTTATTATTGACAATAGTGCTGAAACAAGTAGTCGATTTAATTGAGTAGTCGATGGACAGAACATCGGCTACTATTTTGATGATCAGTTAACCATTTGAGTCAACTCTTTAGCAGAAATATTAGTCATTTTCTGGTTTTAGCTTTTGTAAGGATTTGTTGATTTTCTCTGTTTTATTGAATTGAAAAGTGGATGTCTTTGGGTTTTAGATTGCTGCTGGAACAAGATATTTTGGAATGTCACATTGAGCTTTAGAAACTTTTTCACAATTGTCTGACATTTTATAGACATTTTTGTCACCGCCCATGTATTGTCACCGCCCTCAGCCACGTCCCCAGCATACACATGTGCAGAACTGATACAAAGCAAAGCGGGCGGTGCCTGCTTAGGCCTGTGAGAGCTGACCAATCAGAGCAGACTAGGCTTTTCGGGAAGGGCAGGCACTAAAACAGAGCATTCAGAGGGTGAATATAGGTGTAGCAGCAAAAGACATGAGAAAAATATTGTGGTTTTTGGGCACTAAAGCATTATGTTCAAGTATTTAATAGTCAACACCAAAAATATCTCTTAAAAAAAAAGAAATGAACCTGAGTACAGCTTTTGCACACCTGAGGATCGACAGGTTTGTAGGAGAAGACTAAGGGCTGACAAAATCAGGAAAAAAAACTCTGTGGGACCATTAAAGATATAAAGCCAGTAGCTGGTTAACTGCTTAGCACAAAGACCGGAAACATGGAATTCAAGAGATAGTTTGTCAAATAAGCTCTCATAAAATAACGAATTATCAGTTTTGCACTTCAGTTTTTGTCCAGATTAAACAACCAAGATATAATATTTTAATAAGTGAATTTTAGAGGAGCTGCTTGGAAGTTTTTTTTCTCCTTTGGGCAAAGCCAGACTTGCTGTTTGCCTCTGTTTAATGCTAAGCTAAGCTAAACAGCTGCTGGCATTGGATTCCTATTTACCATACAAGCATTACAGAATTGTAAAACTTGTCCCCTAACTAAAACCAAATTAGTGTTGCAAAATGCCAAAAAGCCATAAAGGAGGCTTGCTTATTGATTTGGGTTAGCCCTCTTGGAAAGATTAGGCACAGCTACCTTAGTATAAACGGCATAGAAAACCTGATGATGGTTGAGCAATTTCTATCACCTCACGGCATACAGTGTATCATTACACTTCCAACTCAAGCAAAGCCTGCAAGTCATAGTGCGGTATCTGCAGCACTGGGTTCACAGTTTTGCAGAAATTGTATGTCAGCAACACAAACAGCTTTACAGAAAGAAGCGATTTGCTGTTATTTGAAAAGTTCAATGCACTGCTGTCGGGGCATGAGGTTCAAGGAAGTGTGCTTTTATTGACCATATTGAAAGAACAGTAGCTCCTCTCCTCTCCCCTCCTCTCCTTCTGCCTGTGCAAGCTCACTACGTGGAGGTTTTAAGGGGTAAGTTCACCCAAAAATGACAATTATCTACTCACCCTTATGCCAATGGAAAGTCAGGGGAGATTTCTGGAACTTCACAGCAAAATAGGGTTGAGGCTTTCTTAAAATCTGAAGTGGATGGGGACTAAAATGTAAAAAACAAGTAAAACAAAAATATATATAAATATAAATTGGCTCCATATAGCTTGTCCAGCATAGTCAAAGTCTCCGGAAGCCTTGAGATCTCAAATTGATTTAAAAAGATGTTTTTTACAGCCGAGACACGCAGAAGAACTAACGCACCCACTTCAGACGGGACGCGTGCTCACACTCACACACTCACACACTTTAGTTTAGCAGCTACAGTGAAGATTGTGGCTTTTTTACAGAGACTTTTATTCTGCCAGATAAGCTACATGGAGCCATTTTATTTGTTTGTTTAGTTATTGTTTTGGTCATAGTTTTCATTTTTATGTCAAGTCCCAATCCATTTCAGTTTTTTAGGAGATGGCTGCAACACTATTGTGCTGTGAAGCTCCAGCAATGTTTTGTGGGTTGCGAAACTTAGCCTACATTTCCATCGTCATGGGGGTGACTAGATAACGACTCAATTTTCATTTTTGGGTGAACTTATCCTTTAAGAGTACAGTTCTGTCCACAGACTCAAAAACTGGTTGTAGCAGTCATGTGTGACTAACTGTGTGTATGTGCACTCATCCTCTCCTTGCTTTTTGGCACTGACAGGCAGTTGTAACACTCATAAAAGCAAATTAGTATGCAGCACACACATCAGTGCATCCGGACGGAAACAGAATGTGTATTTGTGTGTTAGCCTGTATAATGCCTTCTTCTCTGGAAAGGTGTGTGTCTGCACGGCTGTCCATCTGTCTAGTGGTGTCTCTGGAATTCGCCAGCACTTGTTACACACCCTTATGTGGTATTTACACATCAACACCTTCATCAATGTAGTGGCAGGCACTCAAAGTCAATACCACTTCCTGTTTGACTGTTAATTAGCCACATTAACAAGGCAGAGTGGGCTCTCATTAAACTAGATCACAATTAATTGCTGTGCTTTTCCAAGTTAAGCCGATTTTGCCTTTTTTTTATCACTCCTAAAGTAAGGGGAAGCAGATGAGCTCCAAGGATGATAATTAATATTTTCCACTCACTGGGTTTTCATGGGTAACAGCCAAGCTGGCATGCTGCAACTGTGGATCTATAGCGGTTACAATTGTGGTGCGATTACGTTACACAATGTGCTAACAACACCCTTCGGAGTTTTGAATCCAGAGAAAGCAATTATCGTTATAGGCCTAAATGTCATGCACAGTTGAAATGTGTGTGCGGGTTCACGTTGCAGAGAGCGCTCGGCATTTTCTTGCCCGCAGACAGACAAATCATGGTTGACGTTTATTAGCTCAACACACAGGCGAATAACAACAATGAGGTGCATGGATAATAAGCTTTATCACCAGAACAAAACTCACATTGACTTTTAAAGCACATTCATCACTTTTTCTTCTTCAGGGAAACATCGGGGTGAAAGTGCAGGTGAGAACATTACCATAATAGTCATCTGGGTGCCTTGTTTGTTTGTCTTTGAAAATGTATATTTGTGTGCAAGCACATACTCCACCCTCAGTCACCACCTCTTCCCCTGGTCATCTGTGGCAAGTTTGCAGAGAGAGATAGAGAGAGCAGCTCTTATTCGGTGGCGATGGCTAAGGGAGATATGGGAGATTACATGTGTATCCTGGTCCTGATCTGATGTCAGACAGAGAGAGGTCAGGACCAGGCTGGACCTGCAGTGGGCAATGATTAATCTTTTTGTTTTGTATGGATGAGTGTGCGGGAAAAGGAAAAGTGAGAGAGGAAGAACAAGACAAGAGAACGAGGCCTGATGGGTATTTTTAGTTTCACACCAGTCTTGAATACAGCTTGATACATGCTTTGAAGGCTTAAGTCGGTGGTTTAATTGTTATGAATATCTTTATTTCTTTGTTCAGAGATTGTTTGGCCACATGAGGTGGTTATGGAGAACAAACAGGCAACACTTGCTTTTTTACACATCCGACAGACACAGAGCAATACTAGCATTCGTTTGGAGTTGTGTTATTGGAAACATGATGAATCTAAGTTGAATATTCACTTTCCTTTTTACTCTAAGTTTGTTTCTCTGACGTCTGGTGCTGGGCAGGCAGCGTAGAGCTGCCTACTGTGACTGTGAAGTGAAGCTAATTTGTAAAATGAGACTGAACCAGAACAGTACACCTGAGGGCTGTAAAACCAAAACAATGAGCTGAAAGATGCTACAACGCCCCGCGGAGCTGAGGGAACTGCAGAGCTGGTTGATAATTCTATGTGGGTTTGTCACTACGAGTGACCCCTTTCACATTTCATGTAGTCATTTAATCTGTTGTTATTATAAGTATATTTATTGATGCAGCATTCAGCTTTAACCTGTTCTAATTCAAAATAAAGATGGAAGAAATATGTTTTATTTCATAAAGATATTTTTTTGCAGCTTCATAAAGAAATAGCTTGATAGATACACACTTTTTGTAAACTTCACTTTCTTGCTAATAGTTACTAAAGAGTATCTTGGCAGAGTAAAGCAGGTAAATGATAAAAATCCTCTCTCAAAAGCAAAAGTGAAAATGGTGTTACATTGTAAGACCACTGCAAAGCCTCTAGACTGTGGTTCAGCATTCCCTACCAAATGCAACATTGATTTCTTGTAGCCATGATCGTTCTATCCTTCTCTAACCTTCTCTAAACTAGTAGTGCTAGTTTTAGAAGGAACCAAAAAAAAACACTGAAGATTGAATTGTTGATTTACACAGACAAGCACCAAGACACACATGGGTTAAAAAATGTGATAACTCTATTCATTATTAGCCAAACATCATTTCCTGCTCTTCTGCACTTATTAAAAACTCTGTTGACTCTATCTAAAAAATCAATGCTGTGTTTTCTCCACTTGTCTGGCCAGTTTTTCTGTTGTTGTGATTCGGCCTTCTACTTGATTAAGTGGCCACTTGGTCCTCCCTAATTGATTAAGAGAGTTATTTAGTCCATGTAGTTGCACCAGAAGGGGGACCTGTTGCAGGCACATACATCCGTTGAGAAGTCCTAAGTTACTGGTGCAGCATTTTTCTTGCTGTCCAGAACAGAGGCAGAGAATTAGAGAGAGGTGGCTGTAACAAAAGTAATTAAGAAGTGTGAAAAGACGCGTTTCATTAAAGAGTGAGTGCAGCAGCTGCTGAGATGATAAAACATTTTCCTAGCAGAAAATTGAAACCACAACGTAAACCTTCAGATTGGAGAAAGGCCAGGTGAGGGGAGGAAGGAGGGGGAGAGAGGTGAAGGCGTGATGTGTGATGACTGTGTGTGCCTCTTTTCTCTGAGAGTGGAGGTTAAAAAAAGCTTCAGTGAAAACTAAAAATGACAGATTTCCCCTTTTCTTGCAGCCTGAGGAGCTGGTTGCGAGAATACAGAAACAGTTGTTGGCTGTCCTGAGAGAAACACAGGGCCTCAAATTAATTAGCTTATTACTTATCATTCAACCTTCATCTCTTCCTTCCCTCCCGTCTTCATCTGTTCTCTCTTACGTTCGTCCCTCTTCACTGTATTGTCAGAGCGGTGTCACGACGCATGAGAGCGAAAGGAGCCTTGTGTCCTCTCTGAGCATGTGGGTGTGTTTTCAATGAGCTCCAGCAACCAAAGCAAATGGGTGTAAGTGCCCAGATCCTGGTAAAGCTAAGACGGGAATCATTTGACCTTGACAGATAAGGAAGGTGGGCTTTGGCCTTGTTTGTAGATGTACATACAGACAGATCAGCTTGTAAAAGGTGTTTCAAATGTGTTAAGATGACTATTTGTTGTCCTACTTTAAACACAACTCCTTTGCATGTGTCTGCAATTACACCTGCACATATCATCAGTGATGTCAGGTCTACTGGGTCTACTCCAGTGCCATAGCTCTTGAAATTCAGTATCCTCGTATGTATTTTTTTTTCAACAAGACTAAAGAGTTGATCATACTTGACTACCGACATGGCCAGCTGAGGACTTGCATGCAGAAAAAAGACATATGCATGGTTTTGATTGTTGTTTGTTGTGTTTGGCTTAACAACAAGAAAAGGTGAAAAGAAATTATAAAATGGTCTGTGATGTGATTTTATTGGTCTATTCTGTACACTATCATCTATTGCTTGTCTGTCCATCTTGAGAGAGGGATTTCCTTCTCAGTGGCTTCTCTTGAGGTCGCTTGAGGAGCTCTAGTTAGGCACAGTGGTGTTTTCATCTAAATGCTAACGTCACCGTGCGAACATACACACAATGCCAATAATAGCATGCTGGTGTTTATTAAATATAATGTTTACCATGTTTACCAGCTTAGCATGTTAGCATGCTTGCATTTGCTAATTAGCAAAACACAAAGTACAGCTTAAGTTAATTGACATATAGTTCACTTAGCATAGTTCACTTCACCAACTTAAATAAATTCAGTGAACTTCAGATTGCCTTCTGCATTTTACCCCTTGACCACTAGTTTCTCAGTAGTATGTTTTAAATGTGAGAAAATAATTGGACACTGTGGGTGAATCACACTCCACACTTACACTGGCAGAGCTTATTGCCAGTATGGTGAATCTTTGTCAACCTGCTTGTAGTTTCCTGTGAGGCTGATTGATCACAACTGCATTATATAGCGCTAATTAGTCATATCTGACAATAAGGGCAAGTTGACTAAGCAATAAAAGCCTTGTATTTGAAAAGCCTCAGTGCTTTTCATGAGCTTGCCCTCTTGCTCCTGCTCTGTCTCTTTCTTCCTTGCTTACTAATTCTCATTTCTCTTGCTCTCTGCCACTTCAGTGCTCTCTCCATCCCTGGGAGATTTATTGCACTCCCCTCGCCTCGCAAACGTACACTGAGCAATTGAGAAAACAGCAGTGTTTACCAAGACGACAAGTATGTAACGCGTCTCACTGCCTTGTCTTGCAAGCTGAGCATTTAATTTGTGCAGAGGTCTTAGCATTGACAAACAACACTAGTGCGAGCTGTTATGTATTGCATTGTATAACCCTCTTTGATATCATCCCACTGGAGATATCCATTTGTAGTCTAATGAACACTGACTGTTTTGCTATCGGAGTCATCTCAGTCTCTGATGCATTTCAGCTCTTGAAGTCTGAAAAGTCAGGGGCTCAATTGAATTAAGGAAAACGGAGCTTCACTTTAATTTTCTGTCTCTGCTGTTGTCGCCTCACATGGGGGAGAAATATTTGACTTTATGGCTCTGTGGCATGAATCTGATTCTTCTAATTCTCCCCGCGATATCTATACGGCTCATAAGCTGCGGCAAGAAAAACAACCCTCTTGCCCAAAGGCATGATGAACGTCCTGTCGCAGTGAGTAAATATGTTCAAGAAGATCCATTTTTCAAGATAAAGCATCTTTGCATCGTTAACTGCTGCCAAGTCTGCTTCAGGGTAGAACAATCAGGATGGAAGGGACGGTTTTGGCCTGTTCTGTGTCAGCTTTACACCCCAAGTTAAAGCAGAATGTCATGAATAATTTACTCTGCATCCCAAATTCCAGGCAGAGGTCTCAGATAGACGCTCTCCGTTTTCATGGCTGTGGAATTTAACACCCATTCAGTGAGTGCTGACTCCTGGCCTCGCTGAGTTCTTGCTAGCTTGCAGCCTGTTGGTGAATCACGTACCCCTTTTGTTCAGAATAAACACACCACTCACTTGCTCCGGTTGCATCCCTCCTTCGCTTCCTCTCCCCTCACTTCCCACCGTCACTTTTCACAGCGAAGTGAGACCCCAAATGACGATCGCTACCTCATGATCGTCTGCACTGGGACACACAGAGATGGACTGTCACACACAAAATGTGTCAACACAAACTAAAAGCATGCATATAAACATATAACACTTGTAGGGACACATGCTCATGGGCTTTCACACATACTCTCTCACTCTCAGCTTCCCTGCTATCTTGACACATAGTCTCCACTCCACACAAGGTTGGATCCAGACTGTTGTCCAGACTGTCCAGTATATTACTCTCTGTCTCTCTGTGGTCTCAGTCATGACATCTCCTTCGGCATTGCACCCTCCTTACGCTGAATATACAGTACATTGCATCGTCTCTGTGGTTTTGTAACACTGGATGCTGTCACGTCTAAAGGGAACTCTACCCTCCTCTGAGTAGAGGAGGCCAGTGTATCACAAGGTGTGAGGAGTGACTAATTCGTTTTATATTACTGTTTCATTTCTGCCATAACCTTCAGATGGAGAGGCAAAGCTAAATCGGATGCAAACAAACAAAACCCAAACAGAGAAACAGTATCTCAGGAGGCTTCCTAGTTAGATAGGGATACATAAATATAAACAAAAACCTAGAACCAAAACATCAGACATAATCTAGCTCATCTGGAATTTCCACTGAAACTGTTTGTATGTAATTACAGTTTCCTGCACTGAACAACTTTGGAGGAGTGGCAGCAATAGATAATTGATGTATGTGAGTCAAGGCTCAGATGATATTTTTAACACTTACTACATGTGTCTTGGGCAGATTGGATAGCTAAACTGATAGCAAAATGTCAAGTGGAAGGAACTTGGTGTTGTACACGCGGCATTAACTGCACTTGTAGCAGCTGTTGAATGAGACAGCACAATGATCTATATTTTGAATTAGTACCTATGAGCAGAACTTTTGTCCTGATTGGCATGGGACAGTCTGAAAATTTCATGTCATGATTGCCCTGGGCAAAATGAATAAGTAACATTTATTCTGATAATTATTTAAAAAATGCTTAAAACCCTTAAAATAGCACTAAGACATACTGGAATCGCTTAACCTTACGTTAACACATCCACTTTTAGTGAAAACAAAACTGTTGGTTCGCAAGGCAGACACATTCCTCAAGCAGGTTGGCAACTTATCTCCCTGTCTACAAATCCATTTCTTACTTTTTTTTTCTTTTTTTTTTGTGGGAGATGCAATGGCCAAGCCGTGCCTTCAGTCACAGCGACAGGCTTAGTATTTAGGACTACAAAGATGTAGGCTCAAATCAATAAGGGGGACTGTACATTAGCGAGCAGTACAGCTTCTTCAAGTCACCCATGTGAGGATTTGTATGATCACCCTGATTATCCCAATAATGGGAATTCACTACAGTCAGTTCGTCCTGAGTATTTATTTATTTATTTATTTTTTCCATTTATATATTTTTTTGCTTATATTGCTTGAACTGTCATTTCAAGTTACTGGACCTATTTGTTGACATGGCAAGAGTGTAGATACTGCATATGCATGTACTTGTCTGTAAAGTATGTCTTTAACAGACAAATATCGTGTGTGTCCTGATACTGTACGCCAACGTGTTCAAAGCTAGTTTCTGTTCTAGCAGAAAAGTGCTGACAGTGCGCTTGGGAGCGTTGGATCAAAGCGCTTGTGTGGTGAGAGAAAAAAATGCTGCACGTTGGTTTTGATCATATTCAGCTAACGCTATGGTAACAGAGGGCTGACTACACAGCTAATAACAGGCTTACAATGGGTAGGATGATATAAGCAAAACACCCACCAGCCACATTCATTGTATGGCAGATCTGCTCCGACAAATTGACTTCTTTCTCTTTTATGATTTGGATATGTTTCTGTCTGATAAAGCTCAGGATTGATAGACACGGCCAGAACATTGTTCTCCTCCATTTTCTTGGTTACCAGGGTGGCAGGTGACAAGTCCTGCATGATAATATATGATAAGTTGCCTGAAAAAAACTGATGGTAACGACCCCCAGTCTTTTTAAATTGTTAAGAGATTTTTCAACTACAAGCATTCGGAGCAGCCGCAACAAAAATGGGAAAGGTTTTTCCTCAAGCGGCCACATTGTACCGCAGGCACTTGCAGCTGCTCTCTCCTCATTGGGACCAACTGAAAACAGACGCTGGTGCTCAGAAAAAAAGGTTACGCGGCCATGAGCCCTCAGATGCTAAATGTTCCATTCACCCCTCCCTCACCATCTCACCTGAGATTAAAACTGAATCCCGCTCCGCCTCACCAGCTGTTGGCAGTGCCGCTGCGCCCGCTCAGCTGGCCTGACATTCCTCACATGCCAATCACTTCCCCTGCTTTGTTGTTGATAATAAATCTAAGCACAACACAGAAAAGGGGCTAATTATGTGAATAGCCAGCGGCTTGCAGTTGACATTTTAGCTACTGCAACACCCCCCTCTCCTCACTAACTCCCCGCCATCCTCTCATGAGCTGTTTCACACAGGCAATGATTAAAAGGAGTGATAATAAGGCGAGGAGGAGTAAAGAACAAATGAGGGGAGCGAGTGGTTTATTTAAGTGGGACCACCTTGTGTTTTGTTGAATATACAAAGAGGTTTGCATATTAATGCTACTCCTAGGAGGTCTGGTGGAGAGTGGCTGCTCTACACATCATTAGTGGAATGAAGTCCTTGCAGATTAGTATGTGTTTGTGTATGCATTGATGCATGGCAGCATTTATCCACCTGTGTTTGTAAAGAATAGTGGGTCACCTCTAATTCCCTGAACTTCCTTTGTGGCAGTGCATAAACTTCACAGCACTTCCACCCACTACGACCACATTGATCAACTGTTTCTCACGTTGTTCAAACTTTCCAGGTCCCCCTAAAAACCCAGTGCCCACCATCAGTTTTCTCCTCCTGTGAGGTTCTGTGGGATTCTATATAGTGCTGGAAATCCACACTAGCCAGCAACCTCTTCACATGATCAACCATGTCATTCGCCTCCCCCTTATCCCCAAACCTAAACAGTTGGAGCAAAGTGATAATTATGAGACAAGAACGAGTCCAGGGAAGTAGGAGGCAGCGCAGTGAGATTCACTTGCCAATTGGAGCTTTTGTTTGGCCCTGTTTGAGGCACAAGAGCGCTGTTTCCTGTTTCTGCGAGAGACGCTTTAATCTAATTAAAAGCAGATTAATGGCATGCTGACTGCCATCGCTGAAGCTACAACAGAGGCTTAGTGAGGGGGGGAAAAACACCCCTCTACAGAATTTGCCACTGTCCTGTTACTGGTAAACAGTAAATGAAATATTGGTCGTAAACAGTCTAGACTGTTGTAAACAGGAGCGCCTAAATGCACCCTTAGGACTGCTGTCCTTGTATACAATCGAAAGAGAGGGTCAAACAGAGCAGAGAGGAGTTCAGCACTGGCAGGCGTCCAATCAGACTGTCCCTCTGCTGAGGTTTTACTAAATCAGTGGGAGTTACAGTTACATTAGGCAAGCTTGACACTTTAGATTATATTAAAGGGATTTAACTGACGCTTATATCCTCTGCGACATAAAATGTGTGCACTTCTTGCAAGCGAGTAAACAGACGAGTGGAAAGGCCAAGGTCTCAGTGCTTTAACAACATTCCTGTGACTATACAGCAGCCGTGAAAGAGATGAGTAGACGAAGGGGAAGTATGAACAGTCTAAGGAGAAAGATGTAAGCTTCTATTTATGTGAGGGAGCGAGAAGAGTGAGTGGGAAGAGGACGACATGAAACGCTTTCTCAGTGGTGAGTTTTTCAGCATCCACAGCCAATCTGTTTGACTGGTCTATAATCACAAGTATTTTGGATTTTAATGTGCGTTTGATTTGACGATGGGTTCATTTAAGCCGACGGGGGCAGCTCATCTCATCCTCACTGCCTTTCATTTGACTCTTATAAGCACACGCACACACACTCACACACACTCACACACACACACACACACACACATCGAAATCCTAATTCATACAGCTGTCTACAAACACAGTTACACACACACACACAAACTCATTTAGGCACATAAATGCTCTGTCAAACTCTGACCATGAGGGTGGTATTATATGGCTATTAGATGTGGTGTTGTTTGTCAGGGTGTTGCAGAGAGAGAGAGAGAGAAAATCACCTGGGAAAATTGACCACAGTATCAGCTGTGTGTGTGTGTGGGAAAACATAGACTGTCATCCTCCAAGGCGAGAGTTAATCCAGAGTATCCATCACACTTCAGCGTGCCATTTCACAACGAGGGGGCTGGGGAGGCTGGAGGGAGCGTTAAATGAGAGATGGGTGCTGACACCCACCCAGACACAGGAAATCCCTCCACCGTCAAACACCATCACAGCCGTCATCACGCATCCCATATGTAGGGCTCTAGCCGGAGACAGGAGGTGCACTGGTTGGGCTGTGGCGCACCAGCTAGGTGGAGTGCACGTCTGAATTAACAGTGAAATACAGCCAATGGTAAAACCAGACACCATGTGCATATCCTCATGTCTTATCTAGATTTTTTGGAGTGCATAGTTTGTACACCAACAATCAGCACCTCTTTCTCAGTTTGTCACATAAAGGCGTCGATGTATACCATCAGAAATGATTGCCTCTAATAATACTCACCCTCTTCTGGTGCTAGCAAACTGACCCAAGCATAAACTGAACAACCAAAGTAAATTATAGGTCCTGCACACCCACACAGATCTTTTCAATGTGGATAAAGGTATGGTGGGAATTATCTGACATCAACAAACTCCATTTACAAGAATACAAGAATATAGCAGGTCTTTCTAGCCCAACATGTGCAACAAACCTAACAGTAAAGTCAGAGAAATGTCAATTGGTCTGTACACCAGAGCCTTAAGGAGAGGTCTAATGAGGCAACATAAGTGTCACCTGTGTGGGTGTAAGTATAGTGTATGTGGCTGTGTAAATAGATAGCTATAAATGCTGTAGACAGATCACAGGTGCACAAACTAACAAATAAACACAGGTGAAAGCTTTTAGGCTCATCATAAACACAGGGAGACTAAATAAAAGTAAACCAAGAGGACGTGTAGGGAGAAAACAAAGACACAATGAGAAACACAACAGAGCCCCACTGTGATGCAAAACCACAGATGATTAGCACATCCTATAACAGGTTAATCACTTCAGAATACTAGAATGGTACTCAGTAGAGGGCATACCTCCACCAAGGCGATGACAGTAGTAAGTCTACTAATCAGAATAATGGGTTCTTGACTTCAAACAGCAGTAAACAATAGCAAGCTTCTCATTTCTAGCTGGCAAAAGTTGCTTTTCCCAGCTGGAATGGCAACCGTCGCTGGTGGATTTTATCAGCTGTAGCTAGCACGCACACAATTTTAACCATTTAATCTGCACCATTTTTTGGTACTTTTTGGCAGATGTTCCATGTTGAGGTTTTAATTATTAGCGGCACCTCTTAACTACTGCTATCAGCAGCTTTAAAACAAAAATTTAACTGGTTTTAACAGATTTAACAGACATTAGTGTGACTCTAGTCTGTGTGTGTGTGTCTGTGTGTGTGTCTGTGTGTGTGTCTGTGTGTGTGTGTGTGTGTGTGTGTGTGTGTGTGTTTAAGCCTTATTCCTTTCCATCATCCGGACTGCAGACCCAGGCCCTAATCAGCCCAAAACCCCCCTTACTTCACATCTGCTTCAGTCTCTATCTTCAGTCCTCATTCTGGGCACTGCCATATCTCTATTAACCCCCTGTCACACACATATACACACACACACACCAGCAGTCCACAGGATTATCTAGGCTTATTCCCGAAGGCTGGACACCCATCCTCCAAACCCCCATCCCAAACTGCAGAGTGCATCATTTAGCTTGCGCTGCAGTGCATCAGTTTTTCTTATGGTAGATGTTTTTTTATTATTTTCCCCCCTCTTATGGCTCTGTTGTTGCCCTGACTTGATCCATGCATCTCTGTGGACTATTTACCAGACAGCTGTCCCATCCACCATACAACATTCATAGCTCAAATACACTCAGTCACCATTTCCTCAATCTCTCTAGCCATCCATCGCCTTTCACTCCTTCTGCTTTTTCCTTTTCTCCTATCATCCACTACATTATCCCTTTCCTTCCCGCTTTCCTTCCCTCCTCTGTCACTCTTGTTTTTCCCACCTCTTCATTCTCCTCCCCTCTTACAGTCTTACTTTTGCCTCTTCTCTGATTCCTACCACCCCACCTCCATCTATCTCTCCACCCCCTCTCTATTTCTCATTCCCCCTGTTCTTCCCTTCTTTCTCCTCCTCCTTTCCTCTCCCTCTGATGCTGCACTATTTCCCACTGAACACGCTGTCAGATGTAGGTGGAGGCAGCATGTTGGGTATCGACTGTACGTTGGAATTTGTGGTGAAAGCTCAACACCGCCCTGACAATTTAAGCTTGTTTTTCAGCCTTTCAGGCTCAGGTGAGAGACTAAAACCGCTGAACAGGAAATAGGAAACGTTGTCCGCCACCCCCCCACAGCTTTTCCCTGTGGGATCCTCCTATCTCCCTCTCTTTTTATCTGTATCTGTTTCTCTCTCTATCCTTTTCTCCTCTTCTGTCTGTTTCTCTCTAGCAGGCTCTTGCTGTTGCCTGAGTTTTCTAGTTCCGTTTGTGTCTGGCTGAGGACGTGACTTGCCTCGGTAAAGACAGCAGGCACTCAAGGTGATGCTGAAACATACTCCATTTCACAAACACACACACACAAATACACACACACAGTCATACACACTAATACGCTCTAAAGTAGATACACACGCATCTCCACTCTGAAGCACTTGAGCATCTGAGGGAGCTGTTGCTACTTAACACAAACTTACGTGGAGCACAAGCAGAGCTTGGCTGCTAATTGCAGCCCTCAGGCTTACATTTTGGCCAGTTGCTGTGGCATTATGGGAATTCTAGGTAAGGTTGAAAAGGTCTCCATTTAAAGCTACTCCGGCTGCCAGTTTTGCTTACTGTCTTCAACACATCTGATCTGAACCATTTGCATCGTGACCAAGTTGCTGCGTTATGTAATATGTAGATTGCAAAGCAGTATGATCCTTTTCCATGTTTTGCCTTTGCTTTCCTGTCTCGCATGGACGTCGAATCAACAGATTTGTTAGCGGAGATGGAGAGGGGTTTCCATAGCAACTCCAGTACCACCATCAAGCACCCTCTCATCTCTACGTATTGTCTACATCAAGAAGTAGAGCAGTTTGGCACATATCTGCTGCATTTTGTGATTGTGGTGGAGATTTGGGAGGTAGTAGGAGAGAAGAGAACAGAAAAATGGTGGGAGAAGGCAAGGGAGGAAAGAAGAAGGAGAGAAAACAGAAACAAGGAGAGAAAATATATGTTCTGAGCACAGCAGCAGGCTGCTCTGTATCTGTTCTCCATCTGCAGTCAACTTAATAGTATAGTCCAGACATGTCTGCAGTGTGTAGGATGCAGAGTAGTCTGGCAGGTTCAGCTTCATGGTGAGTGTGTGAGGCTCTAAAGCTGCATTCATGAGGTTGAAATGGGAGGGATTGCCATGTTTGTAACATGCAAGGGTTCACATCATCAGAGAACTCAAGATGGTAGCAGTGGTTCCACACACTTTACAGATAAACCAGAGAATTACACAGAAATACACCAAAAAACAACATGTTCATTGCAAACAAAACTCTATTAATTGTTGCAAACAGGCAGGTGATTTGAACACTGAATTACACATAATGTTAGTCAGCTAGTGTCAAGCATCAGCTTTAGGATTTCAGAGTTGGTTGTGAGAGGATTACAAATACTTTGCATGGTCATTATAGCTCTTTAGTTATTCAGTTAGTGTTGAATTACTGCTAACAGCAACATTAGGCTCTCATGAGGCATGTTTGTTTGCATTGTGTGCATTATTTGGCTTTCAGAGCCATACAACTGGGAAAGTTTTCCATATCTGTACTAGCTACATAAACACACCTAATCTACATACATTTCCACATAAACTCTAATGTGAGGGGTGTCAAGATTCTTCAAATTCATGATTTGATTTACTTTGGACATTAAGGTCACAGTTCTATTCAACTTTAAACTTTTTCTTTCAGCACTGGGATTTATAAAGATCAACAGATCATTGGTTTGATTCCCTGAGAGCTGTCTTCTTTGAAATGATAGGGCAATTTTAGAACAGCTTGACTTTATCCTGGTGGCTTTTTGCAGGTTAGGATTAGGCAAGTTCAAATAATATTTTCCAGAAGTTGAACAACAAAACAAAAGGTAGAAATTCAGTTTGTTAGAAAGTTCGGTTTCTCAAATCTGTCCTGAGCAAACTCTCTTTCCAAACAAATCAATTGAAAAAGAAAATAAACCAAACAACTGCAACCCAGTACCAGTCAGCTGATCGTCTTTATGTACACAGGATAAGTGCCTGTGAGTGCAGCTGCAGGCTACCAGTAAATTAGAGTGTTTTGGTTGTTTGTTTTTTTTTCCTTCAGACGTGCGCACAAGTAGGTGGTGGAGGAGAGAAAATAAATACTGGGAGAATTGCTGTTCCTACTTTTGGGTGGATGATCGAAATTGAAAGCTCATTTAATTCGATTTTCGATTCAGAATTTAAATTATAACACCCCTATGTAATGTAACCTCCCAACATTACAAAACAATAGTGTGATCAGCAATCACATAATGTGAACACGGTATAATATTAATAAGATTGATGAGAGGTGGTGCTAATTTTGACTCAGTTTGGTCATATTATAAACTTGCTTTTAAATATTCACAGAGACTCTAAAATGTTTGGGTACAGCGCTGTTTTCAAGTGCATAACGGAAGTCGGATTTGAGTGCACATTACTGGCCTTACAAAGTGGTTATTACAACTAAAAGCACCGGGATCCATGATATACAACTTTGTCTGTGCTAAACATGAATGTAGAAGTACTTGGTCACAGCACAAAGTAGAGAGAGAGCTTGTACCTCACAAGTGCCCTATGTGGTTGTGTGCACAGACAAGCAATCTGTACTGCATGGCAATTATGTCTAAACATTAGGAAATGTAAACTTGGAAAGCCATTTGTTGAACTGAGGCAAACTGTTATGAAAGGCTTTTCTTTACACAACTCGAAAAGGGACATATCTTGTCAATATGTTTTTCATCCGGTGGGAAATAACATCACCACCTGACAGAGATTCTAATATAAACTAACACCTTCACCTCAGGCCCTGAAATACTATTACATTAGCCCGAGGAACATTGGAAACAAACAACAAGAGCATTACCGCTGTTGATCCACTGAGAGGCCAGATAGCTGCAAGGCACATTCTTGAGCGAACCACAGAAAACCTAATACAACTATGGCTCAAGAGTGGGAGACTCACTGGCTCTGTGTTTCTGTCCAAAGTTCAGGGGTTGTAGCAGGAGAGATGGAGCATTTCCGATGGACTTTGTTAAAGGAGTTCTTGGACATTTCAGACATTTTGGTGTCAGCTTGTCAGCATGTTTTTGATACCGGTGTTGATGTGTCCTCTCTGGACTAAAAGGCCCCACAGCAGGACTTTGCTGGCCTATCAGAGCAGGAAAGAGGAAGCACTCCCCTGTCACTGCAAATGCAGCCTGTGAAAGTGGTCCTATTGTGCTAAATGGTAGGAAACAAGCTTTGATAGACCAGACATTTGGTCGTGCTTGAGCAGGATCCCTGTTGTGAAATGGCAAAGATGGAGGAAGAAAGGGAGGGAGGGGTTGCCTTGCGCCTTCAGCCATATCGCTCACTCTCTGTCAACTCGGTGTCTCTCTCCCAACTCTCTCACCCGTCCGTTTAACCACCCCAATCACACCGGGGCATCTTTGTGGCCAAAGCTGATGGGTAGTTGTCCAAGAGATGGGCCAGTTGCCACCTTCTGCGTCTCTTCCAGCAAACTATGGCCAAACCACCATGTGGGTATGCTAATGTGTGGTGCCCTGGGGCTGCCCATAGAGATGCCAATCTGCAGCAGAGGCCAACCGGGTACGAGAGGAGAAAATGAGGCTTTGACTCCTGGACCCTGTCAGTTTGAAGGGGTGACTGGGGGGTGAACGGCCTTTGCATCCTGGCAGTGCACTCTGTTTTTGCTCTGCTTGGCTCAAAGTCTATCAGGAGGGCTGGGGAGGGAGAGGGAATGCAAGGCTCCATCACATGTTTTCCCTGCAGCTTAGGATGGGGACACTTGCATGTTTAGAATCAACTAAAGCAGACATGGGTCAAATTGTATTTGCTAGAGAATGTTTGTTTTCAATGTAACCTGTGTTAGGCAGCATATTTTCACAGTGGTTTCCCACAACATAATTGATACCAGAAAGCAGCTGAAAGACAATTTGAAAGTTGATTAAGTGTCCTTTTTTGTGATTTATACCCAGCATTAACATAAATCTTGAGTCCAGGCTTGGTTACGTTGGTTACATCACGCTTGACATTTGGATGCATCTACAGATTGCAAGTCTCAGTGTATGTCACCTCCTCTAGTCATACTTGCACTCTGGTTCTCTTTGGTCGGAGGCATTATGTTTTTGGGTTGTCGTGAGGGAGTTTCAAGTGCAGCAAAATATCATAAATGGAATGTAACACAACATTTGTAATTTATGATCAGACCCTGAATTCACCATGTAGAGCACAGTCAGTCGACAGAAAACAATCAGCTGTTTATCATAGGCCCACGCGACATAAGAACATTGACCAGTGGTCTGACAAAACTTGAGTTCTTGGGACTAGAAAGGGGGTCTGATCTGAGGAGAAAATGTATCATGAGGTTTTGTCCTTTTGGGGACAGGACTGACTGACTGACTGAAGTTGTGGCTGTAGACGTATACGTAGGGTAGATTTCAGAATGAGTTATTTCCATGCATTTCTTCACTAAAACTATTCAGTAAAGTTATAAAACGATTTGTTTCCCCATAAGAAAGAAATGTCACACTGCAGTAGTATTAAAAAAGGGTCACGTCTTGATTGGTTTGTTGTCATTTTATTGACAATTTGACAAATAAACCCTTCATTGGAGCATTCTATATAATGTGGTCTAAGGAACTACTCCATAGCTAGTTTAGATTTACAGTTGGTTTCCATGCATTATGGCCTGTCTAAATATAATTATCCATCATGCATAGAAATACCGTCCCTGTCTGCAAACCCCATCTTTTTTGGTGCTCTTTCAAGCAATGTAAAAAATTTGCATTATATGCAAACACTATATGACTGAAGGCAGAACAGTTGAAGACATTTCTCTTGCCCCTGGGACTGCTGCCAATTTACTTGTTTTGTTTACGTGGCTCTGCGGCTCACCTTTTGGTTTTTAATGAACCCAAGAGAGTCACGACCATTATTATACCAGTGGCATACTACTTTTAATGATGTGCTGTTTTAGCTATTGCCCCACTGTGGCTCTGCAAAAGTCTTCATTAACACTATAGCACTCTGCTATATGCGCGTATGTACTTATATAAAGACTCTGTTACTTAAAAAGGGGGCTGGTGAGGTTAAATGTGCATGAGTTACAGATGTGGAATGAGACTGGAGACTTCAGGCCTCCCCACTGGAATGGCCTCATTTATTTATGCGTGTGTTTCATAGGGGGAGAGTGAGACCCTGTGGTCAGTGAGTATTTCTCCTCTCTTTTTCTCACTCAGTCATCCATGTCTTTGTCTTTCTGTGACTTTTACCTGAGGAGACTGAATAATGAGAGTAAGGGTTAGCAGAAAGCTCCTTCTCGTACTGCACTGGACATCTCCAGCATTTCCATTAACAAGAAGTCAGAAGTACAAAGGTCAGAGGCTGTGTGTTATTACACTTTTCCTGTGAATGTTGAATGACTACGAAAGGGTAAAAACCTGTCACAGAAAAATGACTGAGACTTACAGATAGGAGGGATTATTTTTGTACTTTCTGCTGCTTGTTTTCTATTTTTCCCATCTTCCACTGTCTTTATCTTCCTCCATCTCTCTCCAGTCTGTCACAGCGCGGTAAAACTCCCCTATGTGTTGTAGAAAGTGATACACCATCATGTCCCCCTGATTTGATGGAAGTGCTGCAAACAGCAGTAAATAAATTGAGATGGTACGGCACTTGTAGATGGAGGAAGAGACCCTGTACATGTCCTAGGAAGACTGGATCGATGAACATCACTTTTTGACATGCCCAGGCGAGGTCTTGGTGTGTTTGTGGATTTGTGTGCGTGTGTGTTTGTACGAGGTGTTTTTCAAAGGTGTGCAGCCAGTTGTGAAGAGTGTTCATTATGTTCACATACATGTATAAGTGTGTGCATCCCTCCCTCAGCTGTCAGTTAATCCATTATCATTTACCGGCCTGTCACACCACTACACCTCGGCTTTAATTGCAGCCAATAGTGAAGCTACTCAAACCAAATGAATGCTTTAGCTCTGCGGTGAGCATCACTCAATCACTTCAACTTAACTTTGTTTCTAACCCAGTTTTCACACACTGCAGCGCCACAAAGCCCCTTCTCTTCAGTTCTCAGGCGCTAATTGAGCTTCGCCTCAATTGCAGGAATTGTCGTCTTGTGCTTTGAAAAGTCACCTGCAGCTCCTCCCCTCTCACCTCCTTTAGGGATGAGCGTAGATCTCCCGAGCGATTCATGCGCAGGTTAGTTTGTGTGTGTGTGTGTGTGTGTGTGTTTGTCTGTGTGTGTGTGTGTGTAGACACAAAGCTTGAAGTCTGGCTGTGTTTGTGTGTTATGAAGCAGAGCTCTGCAGGAGTCTTGTAAGGGGGCCACAGTTGTTTGTGATGTTTGCCACGCCAACACATTAGCAGAGGAAGTAGACACGCTGGGCTCAGCTCACCGGGAGTTGGCACTAACGTTAGTTACACTAATGTATTCATTACAGATTTTCTTCTATTTTTATATTGTTGATCAGGGGTGTAGTGTTAGATGATTTTTTTGCCACAAGACCACATTCAACTTTTAGGTCGACACTGCAAACTTGTTTGCAAGAAGTTGTCTTTTCACACATGTAGCAGATACAGAGCAACATGTGTATTTGTTTGGGGATGTGTTAATGTCCATCTGAGGATTTGTAACTACAAACAATGAGCCGAAAGAACCTAAGGGAAATGGCAGAATTAGGTAATGTCACTATGAGCGACCTGTTTTACATACATGAAGTCATTTGCTCTATTGTTAATATGTAAATATTGATAATGCCAGGAAAGGTTTTAAATACTTCATCCACCACTGGTGCCATATGTATGTGACTATTACTTGCCCCATGGATGCTTGAAATAATTGCGTATACTCTCAATAGCTCTGTGCTAACCAAAAAAGAAGTGCAATGCATACACTGCAGACTACACCACTCGATACATCTGTATTTAAATAATCTCATCATGTTTGCAGTCTGTCACGGAGTATAGGGCTGTTGGTTGCCCTGTGCAAAGCCAAGGTCACGTCACACTGACAGCTCATGTCCTTCTCTGAATAGTAATTTTGCCTAACAAACTGACAACTAGTAGGCCAGAAGACTAGCAGGAGATGACAACAAGAACAACACTACAGTATACGGTTGATCAACAGAGCTTGACCTGGCCAGTACTGTTCAGGGAGACCTCAGGCCCCTGGTGCTGACAGTAAGCCTCCGCTAAAGACACTCTGGCAGTGATATTCTCTGGCTGAACAGCGAGAAACTCCACTATGGATAAAGGAATTAGTTTAAAAGCCCAGTGAATTTCCCTCTGCTCTCATCCTCCTTTGTTGAACAGTACATGTCTTTTTCTGTCTTCAGTCCTTAATTTGTCAAATGCCAATTTCGCTTCAATCAGTTGCCAGACCAAGACCACGGGAATGACAAGATGGAGGAAATGTGGATTTGCACACTATTTTACAAAATACTCTCATAAAAAGCTCAGTCTTAGAGTGCAGGCAAACAGGCAGCAGAGGTTCAACATGGCTGACATTTTGTGCAGAGCGAATCTGCCTTGGAGATGAAGTGTCTGTCAACAACACTGCCTGCAAGATGGTCTCCAGTTTGCTGAGTGTGCACCCAGTAGGCCCAGAAATATGAGGAGCATGCAGAATGTTGCTGAGTGTCTGGTTTGCAGACTCTCCCCTCTTGCGTAGCCCCCGAAAAAACCTATTGATGTGATTCATGCTCTAACACATGGTTACAACCGGGGTCGTTTGCATGACGACTCTTGCTTCTGTTGCTTCTTTGAAAAAAAGATTTCTCAAACAGCACCTACAGAAACATCCTCACGACCTGGCACTTCCTCCCACACACAGTCTGGAGCAGGCTTGGAACGATCTCGCGGGGGAAATGCCACAGGGATGAAAACCCTGCCCTTTTGAGTGTTAACCACTATGTAGCCGTGTCTGGGTCTGGCAGTCTTCGGAGCGCGCCCAGGCTTCCTCTCTGCAAATTACGGGTGTGAGATGTGGATTTAGAGGCACAAATGTCAGTTTGTTGGTTTCTGTTGTACCTCACAAATACACAAATGACACTCTTTCCTCTTTCACTGTTTTCTTTTCTTCTACTGAAGAAAGTTAGTCAATAAAAAAATTAGACGTTACCTTTAGATGCCCTCTGACGGGTTTTGATTCATGCTTTTATACTCGTAGCCAAGTCATGCTCGCATTACAAGAAGATTTTCTTTTTGTACATTTCAAAAAATGTACTGAGGGCCTTGTCAGCCCTCGCGCATCAATCAAATAGGGTTACTATATATCCCTGCCCACATAATACAGGGGTTTTCAAATAGAGCCTTGGAAATACTGCCCTCAGAAGACATGGGAAGAAACAGTGGGTTATATTTTCTTTAATTTGAGCCTGGAGGGATAGAAGTAGGATTCGAAATTGCTTGTGTGCTATTGTAGAGGATAGGAGAGAAGCTGCTGGTGAAATGGTATTTCTGTGAAAGAAGATTTTAGCCACCGGTTTCAAAGCTCGAGTCAGCTCAGTCTCGACTACAGAAGTCTGTGAAAGCCTCACTGAGTAACAGCAGATTGTGCCCCCTGTTGAAGCGCTATGGTCTTACTTTCAGCTTTATGTTGATTCCCTGCTCTTAAGACATTTACTTTGTGCTTTGTTGCTGTGTTTTAAATGACTGCTTCATAGAATTCAAGTAAAATAAAATTTGAACATGTATGCAGTTGCAGAAACTGTCCTCCAGGTTCATAAAAGCAGTAAGGAATGTTTTGCTCATGCCATGAAAACCTGACGAGATGTCCACCCTTCCTGTGGTGTGATGTAATCCACCATTAAAAATGCCTGACTCCCTCCAGAGATGTGGACAGCTGACCTTGACAGAAGAAATTTACTCGCTCTAAAATCTCTGTATTTTAACTGAATTGTTTCGGGTCTTGTTGAATGAACCTGTGTGTGCAAAATAAGAAAAACCCTGGCTGAAAAAATTTGATTTGATGTGATTCGACTCCTCTGTCTCTCTGCGCCTGCACTGTCTAATAGCTGATAATGTAATTAAGGTTTCATCAGAGGGAGGCCTAATGATTGACTGTCTCTGGTGAAATGTGTTATGTGCTAGTGAGATAAACCTCCCTCTTGAATGCTCCGGGTTTGGTCAGGGCTGTCAGATCAATAATTTCTCTTTCTTTTGTTCTCCTCATTTATAATACTGAAGTGTATTCAGTCATAATGCTTTTGAATTGCTAAAAGGAAAGATAAGCACTGCTCCAGCATTTCTTGATAAAGGAGTGGCAGTCGGTTGTGAAAGCAGGTGGAAAGCTCGGACTGCTATGGTGTTGTGTACACTGAAACTTTGCGAAATTATCTCCAGTCCAAATTTTGTTTCTTTTGTCAAGGTTGTCCACTGTTACCAGAGGTATTATGCTTTATGGCAAACCTAAGCTTCTCTCCTGTTTCCCCTTGCCAAAGAACTCTCCCTACGGTCTAAGAGAAACCTTAGCACTGTACAACCTGTGCCTCCACACAGCCTAATTGGCCTGTCTGTCTTGCCAGGAAGTCTAACCAGTGTGTGTGTGTGTGTGTGTGTGTGTGTGTGTGTGTGTGTGTGTGTGTGTTTCTCTGTATTTCCCTGCAGGCTTTGAGCTGCTGTATCAGCCAGAAGTGGTGAGGCTCTACCTATCTCTGCTGACGGAGAGCCAGAACTACAACACCCTGGAGGCTGCCGCCGGGGCCCTGCAGAACCTCAGCGCTGGACAGTGGACCGTGAGTCCAGGGTCGGGGAGGGTACAACATGCAGACACTACGCTCTGTCTGAATTATAGATTTTTTTACTTATATATTGCACTTTTGTAACTTGACCTTCTAGTAGCAAATATCTTGGATTGTGTTTGTAGCGAAACTGAGTCTGATGGGCTAAAAAGGCAACAAGACCTGCCTCCAGAGGTACTTAGAGTCGCTATATAATCAAGGCCTTGAATGATTTTGAAAATCAAAATATAGACAGGGTCATTAGAAGCGCTTGAATTCATACATTTTGTGCAAGAATAGAAATTAAAGTTCTTTTGATGTTTTTTTTAAACCTAAAGTGGAAATAGACTACTTTTCAACTTTACCCCTACAAGCATTTTCCTGTGGTATTACCGTTAGCACTGCTGTCGCAAAGACAGTGTTAGTGACATGTCTACTGCTAGCAGCCTGGCTACTGTCCAAAGCAAAAACCAAACATAAGAATCCCAATATGACCTAGAAGCCTGATCTCAATGAAAAGGCAGAGTTAAACACCCAGTTGTATTAACAAATAGGCAAGTTTTGTTACTTACTGATTTAGTAGAAAAACAGCGGTTTCGACCTCCTATGCCTTGGTGGGTTTTTGAATTTGAGGAATTTGGGCCTGAAAAGACCTTCAGAAAGTATGTGAACCCTAAGAGCAACTTTGTAATCTGAAATATTTCTCAAGACACAATTCAACCAGGCAGCAAGGAGCTCAAACACAATCTTTTCATTGATAGTAGTTTGATGTGCATGTCCTCCATCTAAGTGCGAATACATGACTGGATTAGAGTTAGATAACTAACCAAACTTTCATGTGTGCTCTTAATGATGAATGATATGAGATCTTCTACAGCCTGGACCAGACATTTATGCCAATTAGAGTGTTTATGTAGCTGCTGAGAGGCTGTCTGGCTCGCAGGCAGCAGTGAATTATCAACAGGGAAGGCGGGTTGTCAGATGCCAGTTTACAGCAGCAGCACCCCGGGCAAAGAGCGGTCACTTATGTTTTTCAGCCCACAGCAGCATTATCACGGCAGCAGCTCTCTTAACACCCATGTGTCAGACTGTTAACACATCCGTCAGTCCAGTCCAGTCTGGATTCATCAGCAGCACCAAACATCTCTACCTCAAGTGGAATAAAAACACCTGAACTTTTTATTTTTTTATGAGTTAATATCCATTCAACGCTCCCCCTGAGGCTCACATCTTGTTTGAATGATTCAGTAGTAATGATTTTCAGCTAAAGTGAACATTTTGAAGAGAAACCCTACTTTCCTTTTGGTGTATTTTTTCATGTTGAAGCTGATCAGAATGCTCAGCGTGGCTCAGGAAGCTACCAACCCTCGCACCTTCACATCTGGTGGCTGGACGAAGCATTTCCCTGCTCTCTGGGATGATATCAGAGCTTCTTTTTTAAAATCCTCTTCATTCTCTACTGCTTAGTTCTGTACCACTGGATTGGCCTGCTTTTAAAGGCTTACTACTGCCACCTGGTGGCTGAGCTGTGTCTGTCCTCTGTTTAATTACATCTCTTGGGGTACGAGTGCTTAGAAGAGAAGCCCTTTTATGTCAAACTTAATGTTTCATGTAACAGAAAAATGAGAAGTAAAATCTACTGATGTTTAAATTAAGACAAATTATATCACATGTCCACTCAGAGCCCCACTGTGTAATGTTGTGAATTAGTCAAGTCCAAAGAGCAGTGCTCAGCTACCTCAGCTAGTCAGTGAATGACTGAGTGTGTGTGGGTATGGGTTGAGTGTGTGTGAGCATGAAGGCATATATTGTCCTCCCCTACTTTGCTGGTGTCATGGAGGTGACCTGGACTCCTCCAGTGGAGCTTTCCCAGTGGTCCAAAGCAAAGATATGTGGCCATGCTGGGCAGCTCCCAGGTGGGAATCTGCAGGTCTGCATGAATGTCAAACAGGATGTTGCTGACAGTGTGTGCTCACTCAGCCTTCCCTGGACGTTAAGGTCGAAATTATAAAAAGCAGTCACACCGTGCCCTCTTTCTGCCCTCCAGTGGTCCAACTACATCCGAGCCACGGTGCGTAAGGAGAAAGGTCTTCCCATCCTGGTGGAGTTGCTGCGCTCCGACTCTGACAAGGTGGTCCGAGCTGTGGCCATCGCCCTGCGCAACCTGTCCATCGACCGCCGCAACAAGGACCTGATCGGTACAATTCATTAGCAATACCCACACACACTGATTTAAGATATAGTGGATGTAATTACTCTTATTCATTAGAGCTGCAAGGATTAGTCGATTAATTGATCAAAAGAAATTTAACTACTAACTATCATGATAGTAGATTAATCGCTTCTGATATTTTTCAAGCAAAAATGTTTGAAGCAAGTAATCTACTATGTCTGAAGTGAAGTATCTGCTGGTTCCAGCTTCTTAAACATAAGCATTTGCTGCTTTTTTTTGTCATTTATGACAGTAAATTAAGAGTATTTGGGTTTTGGACTGTTGATTGGACAAAAGAAGCAATTTGAAGACGTCATTGGAAAATTGGGATGCAAATGTTTCCAGATTTTTTTGGCATTTTATTGACTAAACTAAACTAACTAATTAATTATGAAAATTGCTAGACTAATTGATGACAAAAACAGTTGTTATTTGCAGCCCTACTGTCCATACCAACCTTGAAGAGATCCCTTCATGATGCAGTTCTATTGTAGATAATGAGGGACAAAACAAAGCAAAACTGTTTCCAAAGCAAAATATAAGATTGTATTGAATCCAGTCAAAATATGTGGAGTCTTGTTTCAGATTCTAAAGTTTAGGTGAAATGGCTTTGGAAAAAAAATTAAATGATCCCAGTTCTCAAGATTCAAAGACTCAGTAGACTCAATACTGTACTACATAACTTCTTAAGACATGTTCAATAATATACTTGATATAAGTGACTAATACTTTGACTAATACTACTTAAAAATGATTTCACCTTACAGGAAGTTACGCCATGCGGGACTTGGTGAGCAACCTGCCCAGCGGTCAGCAGCGGCCGGCCAAAAACCTGGAGGAGGACACTGTGGTCGCCATCCTCAACACGATCCATGAGATTGTCACCGACAGCTCTGAAAACGCCCGCTCCCTCATCCAGGCGCAGGCCATAGAGAAGCTGGTCGCCATCAACAGGACAAGGTAACATTGTATACTGTATATACAATACATCCCATATTGTTTTTTGAATGTATGTAATGTTGCTTTGCAGCATAGAAATAGTTACTATTTCTAGGTTGAGTGCAGTCAAACCAGCAGACTGACATATTTGGATTAAATTATGGTAAATTTGTAAATCGTTTCTATGCATCAATGAGACCACTTTTGGGACAAATCTGCACAATTATACAGCCAGCTAGTAACAAACGATATCGTATTACATCTAAACAGAGCACTAAAATATGTTTATGAAAACATTTTAGGAGGGAAATAGACAATGAACAGGATTGTGGTTCATATTTGATCAGCCTTGTGTTACAGTTTCATTGATTTAGCAGCCTCCATTCGGACTGTGCAGGAAACAATATGGTGGCTACCTCTGGTTCACAATCTTTCTAAACAGTATGCTCAAATGTGTTTTTGGACACATTTTCAGAGAGAAAGCAGTTTCAGAACATTGGTTAATAGTTTATCAGCACTGCGTAGTTTGGTAGTTTGATCATAGTTTGATGAGACACCGCTCCTGCAAAGAGAGAGAAAGAGCAGCAGTTCTCCGTCTCGATCCAACTTTACTCTTTGTGTCCGTGGCTGCGGGCATACAAAAATGCAGAAAGGATAATCTGTGTTTATACAACAGCCCTAAAATCTGTCAGATGACTTGTTTTGCGTATTTTGGTGTTTACCATTGTTCGTTTGCATAAACTACCGACATTGTAGTGATACGAAACTGGTTTAAAATTGGCAAAGTTTTGCTTTAATTTAACATTCTTTCACATAAAAACTACCTACAGGATGGAAGGAATTTTGAATGTGCCACAATTGATGTGACATCATGTGATCATGTCTTCTTATATGCCGATAGCAGACATCAAGGCAAATATCAGCCAATACCGATGTTCAGCCGTTGTATCAGTGCTTCTCTACACTCAACACTGGCAGATTTTCTTGTGTGTTTTTATCACATTATCTTCTGCTGTTGGTCAAACACACTGTATTACACACAGTGAACAGGACCTATATCGTTATATTTCTTAATACCATTCTAGACGTGTGGGTATACATTAATATACATGTTATAATTACAGTATGACCTTGAATGCAATTTGCATCCTGAACCTTTATATTAGTATTCATGGAGGATAATGTAATGTGTCTCTAATGGCCCAAGCTTGGCTTCCACAATACACTACTCTAACGAGCCTGAGCCCACACACACCACCACCCACCACACATTCATTAAAAGGCTTTTAGAACTGGAGGGCATTGTGATGAGGGGGTTGCCTCTGAAGCTGCTGCTTGTGCAAGTAAGTGAAAAGTCGCTCCTCTAATGCCGGAGTTCTCCTCAACAACCTGATAGTGAAAACTAACAGGTTTAATGCAGATATCCAACAGGTATCTTATATTACCATAATGTTAACCATTCCAAAATTAAGTGCCGTGCACCACACTTTTGATTTAAGATCAAGAGCACTTTTCAAAGGCTCGTCCCTGTGTGGTGAAGTATTGATCACAAGGAGAGTCGCTCTAACTAGCATTAATATACATAGTTCATTCATAGACCAAATAGCTGTGTTCCCTCTCAGCCTCACGAAATTAGCTTTCTTTGAAGTGAGGCCCCCACCCACATGTAATTAATACTGGTGGCTCAGAGGTAGCTAATGAAAGGAAATGTGCACTCATCTGGCTGTGAATTAAAAAATAGACCCTGGAGCCACTCAGGGGACTCAACGTCTTTGAATAAAGAGATTGACTGCAGCAGTGCTGTGCTAGCATACCCAGCCGTCACTTTTTGGGAAGGTTAGATGAGGTTTCTGACTTTATTTGCGGTAGTTATTTCTTCATGTATTTCCTCATCTTTGTGACCCCCCCACAGCCAATCAGCTCGTGAAACGAAGGCAGCGTCCCACGTGCTGCAGACGGTGTGGAGTTATAAGGAGCTGAGGAACGCTTTGACCAAGGACGGCTGGAACAAGAGCCACTTCCAGGTACGCATGTGTGATGTTATGGAAATTACCTGTGACGTATATATCGGATCCTAAGTATTGTTATTGTAATATCAAGTTCTTAAAAAAAATATTATTTAAACATTTAGAGATACAGAATTTAGAGAAGAACCACTGTGGAATCAATAAAGATTCCCACTAAGAGACTCTTTAGATGAGAAAAAGTGTTATTAGCATCATTAGCCACTCCTAATTGCATGACAATTCAAGATAAATCTCAAGTGATTTCTTTTTTCATTTTTCATTTTTAATTACAGCATGTGTATGAACCAAAGTATTGCATGTTTAAAACATAATAGCATTACTAATTAACCCAAAGTCTTCATACTGTGTTAAATGAGAATCATTCTCTTTTCAATGCTCACCCAACACTGAGAGAGAGAATGAATCCTCTCTATTTTCCGTGTTGCTGTTTGAGCTGTATGATGCTGTGTTCACCTGCTGCTCTTGCTCTCCTCTCAGCCCACTGTGACAGCCACCCCTAAATCAACCAAGAACGGCAAGCCGGGTTACGACGACACCACTCTACCCCTGATGGAGAAGAACCAAGGTCAGTTAAAGTGTGTGTGTTGTGTGTGACTGTTGCTGTTTTTGCCTGTTTAGAGGACCAAGTGGGATAAGAGAGAGGGAAGACCCCAGGGGCTCTCAGTGAAATGACACTTAAATATCACTATTCTTTAATTCACTAGAGCCTGATGAACACATGGGGGTCCAGTGGCTAATTAAAAGATAAGGCTGGTGATATTCAAGACTCTTGTTATTGTCAGCAAATCCCTTGAAAAGAGCAAAACCAAAGTGCTTCACTTTGTCTCTCAATATTTCAAATTACTAGCTTAAAATATTAAGAGACAAAGTGATTACCCTGCTCATTGGTCCCTACTAACGATATCATGAATGTTGATTTCCATTTTCAAAAAAGATTCGAGAATTTCCGAAAGAAGCTGGGCTATGTAATTTTTAAGCAGCTGTTACTTAAAATAAAGTAAACAGTGCATTTTTGGGGGACTATTTTCAGCAAAGGATTAATACAAATTTGGTGCTGTATGAGTATTTTCAGCAGCAGGATGGCCTTTATGGGATTAACTCAAATTAAACTGCAGTTCCCATTTTCATAGTGAGCTTTCGCCACATAGACAATACTTGTTAGCAGGATCAACTGATTGGTCGTGTTGTTTTTTTTAAAATATTGAATATCACCAGATTTATTCTTAAAGGAGCCCTGCATTTAACTGTTCAGTTGCTGCAAAATACAGGGTGTTAAGTATACAACCTATTAATTTACTGTATTTTGTCAGATTAGTCCTGATATGGAGTATCCCACTTGTGTAGTCCTCAAAGCAGGTTTAAACTAAAACTAACAGTAACTTGAAAACAGCGTGCGATCATGTGTTTCCACTTTGCTGAGGTCATGTCTGTTCCTCTTCATGGCTATATCGAAGCGCTGTGCTTGCCACATTACTACTCTCATCCTCTGTGTGGTGAAGCTGTGGTATGTTAAATGTCACAACAATGCCGTTCATAGGGGTCAAAAATAAAGCACATAAAGTGAGAATGGAGCTTTGAACTGTGTACTGCTGCTGTTGAGCCAAAACCTTCAACTCTCAAGAAGTTAGTTTGGACAGAATATAAAGGAATGACCTCATTTGAGATGCTGAACTCCTTTTTATTTCTCTTGTGGGTTTTAATTGATGTAATAGGGTCAGAGATAATGACAATTTGCGCAACATTAAGTAATTGTGTGTAGCTGTATCCACAATGAAAAAAACGGGGTTTTCTATAACAGCAGCAGTATGCAGCCTGTGGGGGAGGGTGTGGGACCTGGCAGTACATCGGCCCAACAACAAACATCTCTTTGACAGAGGAGTCAATAGCATAGCAGCAGTTTAATGTCCTAATTTTTGGCCTTGTGCCCCATTTTTTTTTGGTTTGATTTTGCATCCATACATGCACATGAACGCGGCGCTCATGCCTCCTGCCCACTCTCAGTTTGCATTATTCAATCACTGGCCGAGAACCATTACTCTGAAAAGCAGCAGCGTTTTGGCTCAATGACTCAGTTTGTGTGTGTGCCTTCTTTTGTACAAACGGCATATGAATGCTTTTCAGGCACCAGGAAATGTGGCAGTGGTGATATGATACCTATGGATGAGCTGGGTCCAGGTAAGAGCCAGACTGCATGATCGTCCTCAGGCAAAGAAGAGCTAGCTCTCCTCTAATCTCTCTCCAGTGTCCAATAGTGTCTTCTCTGATTCGACTTCTCTTTTACCAGTTATTCACGCGTTGCCAAGATGTTATTTTTAATCTGAAAATTCAAACCCCTGAACGCTCTGATCTCGGTACGATGGCTTCGGACCAGACTTAAGACTTGATGCTTTTTGATGCTGTATGCAAGACCCCTCTCTTAAAAGATGTTTGTGCAAAACTGGGCCTTCATTAGAAGCTCCAAACCAAAAGATGTGGGTGGTTCTCCAATTAAATTAATACACTCTTAATGTTATCGGGCAGATTTCCACTCCTGCACTACTTTTCAAAGCAAATATTCCTGCTGGTGTTGAATAAGAGTTTTGGACATGAAGAAGTAACCTTTCAGAGGTATAGGGTAGGATATGTCATACTGGTGTTCCTCCAAGCCTCTGGGGCCATATTTATTAAATGCCAAAATTAGCAGGTATCCTAAATCCCATGATGATATATACCAATAGGACAGTTACATAGTTGGCTGTAAGTAGATACTAGAGTGATCAAAGTTTGATTCATTACTGCTGAACTGGTTTATTGTAATAGACCCAAACAATTATTGTTGCAAAGGTACATTTTCCCTTTCGCTGTAAGGTTGAGAGGCCCACAGTTTTTTGAGGTGAAGGCATGTACTTCCTGTCGCATCTCACACAAGTTCAGTCAAAAAATCAGCCAATAGCGGGCGCCCCGGTGGCTCAGTTGGTGGAGCGTGCCGGATTATCTCTAACTCTGAGATAAATACTGGCCACGAGCTGGAATATGTGAAAGTGCATATTTACACTAAGTTATAAGGACAGGGTCAAATACTGCATGCACTAGATACTTCATCTAGTTTGTTTAACCTACAGTGGTGGTAAATAATTTAAGTGCCAGAGAGTTTAGACAAGCACAAGCTAAAAATGTGCTGTTTAATCTACTTTTCTGTATCCAACAACTTTCTGGCAAGCGTTCCAGTGCAGAAACCCTCTCAGTCTGTCACTCCACACAGGTTAAGACAGCACTATAATGATCTGTCATCTTTTTATTTAATCAAGGATAAAGAGGAATTAACAGACCTTTGTTCTCTGACCTCATTAGATGGTTACTCCACCATTGACCAGAGGGACAAAGACTGCAAATACAAGGCAGGCGACAGCTCAGTGGACCTGACAGAACGGGAGCCATTAAAGGTACGGGCAGACCTCCTCTGGTCTCCTGGGGGATGAGGGCATGGAGGATGAAATAATGATGTCTCATTGAAATGTTATCACATGTCCTCTCCCGTTGTGTCTCTCTCTTTTTCTCTCTCTCTCTCTCTCTTCGTGTTTTCTGTGGTGGTCCTCATTAGAAGCTCTTAATCCTATCGATTCTTTAAAGAGGCTGCAAGTTGTCATTCTCTGTGAATGTTGCCCGCTGCAGCTCGGCGCTGTGGACGGCCTCAGATCTGCAAGCCACCAGTTAATTGAGTGTAAGCTTCTGGTGTCTGTAAAGTAATTAATCTGAGACTGATTAAAAGAACCGCCAAATAACCGCTCCTCGTGGAGACGACCCTCGCCTTGGCAATGAACAGGCTGCCGCGTTGTCAAGTGGCGGGCTGCTGATTATACAGCTGCTTCTCAATGCAGCAAAACTTTGTTTATTGTTGAGCTGATTGGCAACCCAGCTTCAAAGAGGAGTCACCGGATAATGGCCTCAGAGGCTGTCTGACATGTTTCAGATGACTCCCAAGTACTTTTTGTAGTTTATTTTTGATCTACTTTAGTGCTAGATAAATAGGATTTCCCCTGTGGGATTGTATAATGAATGCAAATCGAGAGTCAATTAAAAAGGTGTGTGGTCATATATCTGCCTCTCCATGCAGGTTTAAAGTAACTCAAAAGTCAGTCTGAAAATTAAGTGTGGAGCAGAGTTAATAGTACAGTTAAAAATTGGTGGTGTTTGCATTTTTATCTGCATTACAATAACACAGGAGGCAGTTATTCATGTTTTTTTCAATAAATAAAAAATTAAAGTTTTATGATAATTTAAGTTGCTTAAAGGTTTATGATGTGTAATAACTGACCATGTCGAATTCATTCTTTAACCAACTCCAAACATAGCTGCTTTAAAGTTTAAAGCATCAGGTATTTGGTTTTCTTTCTGTCGTGGCTCATCTATTAGTGTAGCATAGCATATCTGAGGAGAAACTAAAAGACTGTAACTTAGATATTTAGCCAGGATGCCTGTCCTTCTCTAAAGTCATCCATGTGTAAGCATTTTGTTCTCACTGTAGACTAATAATATAATTATTCTTTTGTCATAGCAGTAGCAGTTTATTTAATGAGCAACAGTTGTCTACCTGATCTTAACGGTCAAAGCAGCTGACATGGTTAGTAGATTATCAGAAAATAAATCTGACTCTTACTTAACCATATTTCCAGTTGCCTTTGCAGAATTTCTTTTATTCTAAGTTAAAAGTGTCACTACTGATTTATTTTGTTAAAAGGGGAATTTATCACAGACTGAAAAGCAATGTTGCATTATCACTCTCCAGTTGAAAGTTTGTTGTACCTCTGACCTTTGATGTGTCAGAAATGGGCTCTCTTGCAGCTTTAACAGTGATTACACACTCTGGAGGACACTTCTATGATTCTTTGATTTTCATTCTAACTGAGGTCTTTTCTGCATTGAAATTATGTCAATATGTGTTGAGAAACTAATTAAAATGAAATCAAAGACTGTCCTCAAGTTCAGAGATGAGAAGGAAGTGCGCTTTTTAAGAATTACTGCAACTCTATTTTGAAAGAACTTCCTCTGCGTACACAGCCTGTGAATAAACCGAACATTATCACAGTTGTGCACGAGACGATTTTATTCTTCAGGGCATCCATTTGTAAAACCTGAATGAAACATCCTTTTAACACAACTTCAACATTTGTATAGTTTTTAGTTGAAAATGCATTAGTTTGACAGCTGTTCAAAGGCTTTTATAGCATCTACTGTATTTGCCGCTTCAGTACTCAACCCTGATGAACCCTGAACTACTAAAACAGTCAGAGCTGAAGTTATACTGTCACTTTTTGAAAAGACAGATATACAGCTAACAGTCATGTTGTCTACAGAGAATACAGGCCTTCTAGTGTCGTATAAGTCTGCTGTCTGTACTTCCCAGAGGTGTTCTGCCTGCTTTTGAATGCAACTTGGCTGTTGAAACTGCTCTCTCCCTCTTTCATTTGCATGGTTTGGTTTGCTCTTTTGTAACCTCTCTTCTTTCCAAGCTTTCCTCAAGGCAGGGAACTAACACTGGCTTCTCTGATCCTGGATGCATGTGTGTGTGTTTGCGTGTGTGTGCGCGCGAATGTATTTGTGAAATGTATTGACCTCTTTATGTTTTGCTGTGTTTTTTCTTTAACCCGTCCTCCTGTGGCCACAGAATGACACAAATAGGAAACACTATATCAGGAGTAACAGGCCTGCGGTCAGTCTGGTGGACGCTTGCGATGTTAAGCCCCAGCCTGTTGACTCCTGGGTCTAAATGCATGCATGGTAGGTCTGAAAAATAAAAGCACAACAGAAATAACGACCTTCACGTTTTGCGTTGGATGGTGTCCTATTCATTCCCTGTTTGTGCAATGTTTCCACCTGTGTTTCTTTCACTCTCACACTGTATCATGTAGACCTGCTGTCACCCTGCACCCAGAGCAGTCAGCTGGAGAAGTCACCTTGTTCTTTTCATGGACATTTACATGAAAACAATTGAAAAACAATTTTGGGCTTAAAAGAGTTTAGATTTTATGTAGAATTTCATAAATTCATCCATTGTATTTGAATTCTTCATATTTACTCAGGCTATTATGTTACGCATAATTATATGTGTAGATTGAGGAAAGAGTGTTGCTCCAAAAAATGTAATTACAAGATTAATCTGAAATGAGAACATTTCTGAAATACACTGACAACAGTAATGAGGCCAGAGAACTCATCAAGCTTTAGATTTCGTCACGTTAAAGCAGTTTTACCTAACTTACACCTAACAAGTATGTAGTAGCTTTTTAAAGACCAAAATCCAAAGTGCAAAAGTGTCAGGAATAGTGTGTGTTTACCAGCTATCGTTAGCTTCAGCTGTTAGCATGTCCATCTGGCTAGCTTCCTATCCACAGTAGTACTCCCGAGTGTTACTCCCACAGCCAAAGGGCACATCATTAAATTACTAGTTTGTGGGACTACAGTTTAAAAACACAACTTGTTTATCTACTGTACGTTGTTAAGACTAGTCCTGGATGCTATCAGAGTGTAGGCTGACATTTGCAGCTCTGTCCTGCTCTTCGTTGTAGAAATGTCACATTTGCCAGACACATTTGTTAGTCCTTTTCCTAAAAGCTTGTAATGCTAGAAGGTTTGAAAATACTTTACTACATCTATGCACATTAAGCAGCAAATCAGGATTATATTACAATGAAATTACATCAATTTTCCTTATCATACTTGTGATGCTATGACTAGCTAGCTCTACACCACAATAGAAAACAATTTATTGCCATGTAGTCTACATGGATCATCAACTGGTGAGGGTGCTTACTGTGTCCTGGGATCAATATATATTTTCCAAGGAAGGAGAATGACTCGCTCTACTCTGCTTCTGATTGGCTTACGCTGATATACTTACCCAGACCCTAACCAATCATTACTTGTTATACCTAAACCTAACCAACCCAACCAAGGAAGTCAACAAGTACTAGCTAATCAGAGGCAGAGTAGGCCAGGTTACTCCTTTACCATCCTAGAAAAAACAAATTGGTTTCCTGGGACATGCAGTCTTTTAGTCCGACTTTTTTTCTTGGCTCTGTTTTACAAGATTTTCATTTAAAACCAATTCTTGTTTTACCACTGAGGGTGATCAGAAAGACAAATGTCATATCACTCTGTAATACACGTATAAAGTTGGCAGGCTTTCGTCTCTGTTTACAATTCAGGTCCACCTGTCTGTTTGAAATGTACGCCTAGCTTGACTCACAGCTTCCCCTGACAGCCTTTGTTGAAATTGGTGGCAAATGATGAAGCAGAATCATTCTTCTGCACTTCAGATGGATCCTCCGGGGGCTCAGTTATCCCTTAATGAAACACAGTAGGGAGAAAGAGAAATATATGCACACACACACACACGTAGAATCTCTTCACTGCCTACATTCAGTGTTGATACCATTTCTTTGGTCAGTGCAAGATGACTGCAGATAAATAATTCATGTGAAATGATAATTTGATGATGGAAGCCAACACATAAAATGTGCGCAGACACTAATTTCACACATAATCGACTCACACATAATATGTCCAAGGCAGAGATGTAATGAAGGGTGAGCACTTAATTTACATACATTTTGAGGTCTGAAATAGTTGATTTGAAAATGTTGTCTTGTAATTCCATGGTATAAATGATAACTAAGTGGCTACTTATGTAATTCAGATTATCATTCTCTCATGTAAGATACAGAGAGAAAGAATTTCAGCTTCCCTCTGTGGTCAAAAGAATCTGTAAAATGTCTGTTTTAGATGAGAGAATCAAGTGTATTTTAGCAGAAAGTTTGAGTAAATGGAGCTACAACCAAAACCATTAATATCTAATGAAGACTTTCTGCTGAAACAGTTGTTTTTCCCCCGTTAGGAATACTCTGTCAGGGCATCCAAGAGCAGCTGTAGTGTTCTTTCTTTCTATTTGCTCATGTCCATGCACCTTGGCTGTAAGGCAACAGCTTGTTAAACAAGGGGGAAATAAATCTAAATTATTAATGTCCTTGAACCGGTGCATATTTTATTTGCAGTGCATTAGTGTATGTTTGACCCACTATTTAATGTCCCATGCATGACTTTGTAAAGCTGCAAGCTGATCTGGGTGAGCTTCAGTAGTTGCCATGAATCCATCGGTAGCATTGATCTCCTCCTGCCTCCTCCTCACTGCTGTTGTCCTCTCCTGTGCCAGAGGCCTCTTGTCAGACCTCACTGTTCTTCTCTTCCTCATTTCTTATCTCAGTCATCTTTGCCAGTGGTCATCTGCTCAATTCTTTCATCTCCATCCATTGCATTATCATAGGAAATACATCACATCGACTCTTGAGAGATATAGTATGATTTGTGCTATTCATTGTAATTTAGCCACTTAAGTGTTTAAAGAATGTTGCAGGTAAAATCATCAGGTGAGTAATTTTCACTTCATTTAGCACATGCAGGATTTTATCCAGCACATCAAGCATCTGTTTGGCTGTCTCTCTCGCCTCCATTTGCCATCTGGAATGAAGTGATTGAAGCATTTGTTGATGGTGATGTGTTCTGTCAGGTACCATGATAATGCCAAATGATTGTCTCGCTGTCTGAAATCACATTTGGAGAGTTTCATTCTAAATTCACATCCAGTAATGGCAAAATGTGGTTCCTGCTCTAAAAACATACAGTTTAGTATGACATGTTTCAGGTAAAGGTTGATGATGTTATTTATTTTTCTTATTGTCAGCAAATCCAGTGAAAAGACCAAAACCAAAACCTTCTGAGGTAAAATTTTTCCCTTACACAGAGTCCTGTCCAACTTCTATCCATGGAGCGTTTGCATGTGCAAAATACTGCATAATGTGTTGTTATCAACTGGTATTGCTTGCAATGGCTAACCTGGCAAGAACGGGATTTCTGACTTGTACTACACCAAGGTCAACTGAACACATACAGTCAGGGTAGGGAAGTCTTGAAGGGAAGTACTGAGAGACAGGCTGACACATGGTTATGGTCTTCAATGGAATTTGTTGACAGTAACATAAAACATTAAAATAAATAATGCCATATTATCCTTTGAATCACTGTAAAGTAGTTATTTGTCTATTTTTTACAGTGGATATGTAGCATTTTGGACTGAAACTCTTCATTTATTATCACTTCAAACTGTATGTGTGGTTCTTCTAATGTTTTTCTCTCTTGTCCACATGCTTCAGGCTTAAAATAACAACAGTGCGACACCCCAGCTAGAGGAGGATCTCTCATATCACCACTGCCATTTCACATGGAGCTCATCTTTGGAGTTGGACTTTGTACAGAAAAGAGGATTTAAAAAAAATATTGATCACAACAGCGACTACCCAGCAGCAGCCAGCATTCTCATGCTTTTCAGAAAAAAAAAAATGAAAAAAATAATAAAAAGTGACTACTTCTACTACTATTACATATCCACATTCCCACTGGACATCATGTGAATTTCACAGTGTTGACTCTTGTTGAGCTCTACCAGTGACAAGAAACTGACAGAGGCCGGTGCTGATGAAGGAAGGGACGTATGAAGGGCGGACAAAGTGTTGTGAAGGAAGTGAATGGAAAAGGAACGTATGTTGGAAAGAAACCTGTAGGAGAAGAAATGGATGTTTTCACATCTGAAAGAAGCTCATGCCTCAATTTCATGGGTTTTGGAGAATTTTACTTTCAGTTTGTGGTCAAGCTTTGGTATTTTGATGTGAACAGGTATGGACTGGTGTTTTTGAAGGTCGGTGAATGTTTGTTTTCAGATTGGAGGCGTGGACACGAGAAAGAAAAAGTAAAAGAAAAGAAAAGGGGCCTGAGAAGAGCTGTAGCATAGTGGATAAACATGAACTCCCAGCAGCCTGCTCTCATAGACTTACAATCCATTTGGTTCACTGTGTTTTTTCAACAAAAAAAAAAATGGAAAAAGTGCACTGAGATGCTTTGAAATCAAAAGTGATTAACATATGATTGATGTGCATTTTATAAAGTGAGGAGTCTGCAAGTTGTGGTCTGGAGAAAGGAAAGTGACATGGTGTGTTCATCAGATGGAGCAACAGTCTCGTCGTAAAAGTAAGCTAAAATGGAAACTTTCTGTTTCATCGTGGTCAACATGTACAGTATGAGCTGAGTGGCATGTTGACCCTCACTCACGGAGCTGTGGTTACGTGTGTAACCACTCAGGTTGTATAACGATGCAGTTTCATGAGTTTACTGGCTGGTTGCGCTTTGTCAATGATGTGTATTAAAGAGGATATAAGGCATTCTGTTTATAAATGATTTGTGTTTTTGAAAAGCGAGGCAGAGGATTGTTCCCTTGTTGAAAGGATAGATCTAAAAGCATTTTTTATTTTTGTTGGGTTTTATATAAATGTATATTAGGGTCAAAAGGAAAAAAACCGAAAAAATGAAGGAAAAAAAGAACAAAAATTACCGACTTCTTAGTTGTATATTAATATCACATTGTTTGGAAAGCACATCTCATTTGATAAAGGCTCACCATGTTTGTAAACAAGAAATAACCACGTAACTTAAATGTGTGTCAAATATTGTCGAGTTACGCCGACGATCATCTATTTATATTTTGTATTTGTCAAAAAAAGTTACAGAAAAAGTTTATCTGCAGTGTTCTTTCTAAAGACGATGAATTATATGTTGTCTGACAGCCCCTGCATTTTTGAAAAGAGACACTGTGGAGGGGTCAGAGATCAGACAGAGGTAATGGGATAGACAAGAGATGGCAGTGTTAATAAAAGTCCTTTCATTTTTCTTCCCGATACATTCATACCAAGTTACCGCCAACCCTCAACACTCCTTCACCGGCGCATCTTAAAGAGAAATATTCAGTCGTGAGCATGAAGAAAAACTGTACAGATGTTTATATTCTATTCTTTCCAAGTGCCAGTTTTTTGTGGTTGTCATTTGGATATTAACTAATCCATTCATGTGCAGGAAGAGAATACAGGTGGATGAGTGAATCTGGATGTTTCAGACAAAATAAAAGTTGCATCACACTGTAAAAAACAAAACATCAAGTTTGGTCACATAGTATATATTTTTACAACGTTTTAGAGTGGATGTGATGTAGAAAAGCAAAGAGATACAGAATCATATTGCCATTTTTCTCTTGCTTGGTCAGACTGCAGACAAAATCCAGATAAGGTGATAATGTCTCGTCTCCAGCACTTGTCTGCCTCCTGATTCCCTGCGGAGAGGAGACGGGAAGAGAATCTAATCAAGTTGGTGTCACTCATGCGTCATCAAGGCGAACGGCATGTGCCTGCATTGAAGTCTGATTTTTCTTTGTGACGTATGTGACTTTATAAAGCTTGCATATTTTACACAGTGTTTACAAAGATGTACGTTGTGGTAAAAATCAATAAACTACAAAAAAAAAACATACTGTATAAACTTTAATTTCAGAGGTTAAAAAAAGTTATAACAATACCCAGCATCCCTTTTGTGTGTCCTCAGAAGTGTGTGCTTTCATTGGACAATACTGAACCCTTGCAACAAAAACCCATACGACTATTCCTAACTGCACTCTGCAGTACCACAACCAAAGGATCTGGAGTTGTATTTACATGCATTCATAAAAGGGTTTTTTGGTTTTGTGGATGTGCAGTGTGCATTTACAAAATAAAGAGCCAAGCAACTGTGCTGTAAAGTCAATGCAGGACACGGACACACGTCGAATCAAACAAACCTACCTGTGTAGATATGACTGATTCAAGACCGTCAAAATAAAGTAACTGTAACACTCAGTAGCAGATGTGTTTGTACCTATCATGTGCCTTAACCTTTTCCATGGTAGATAAAGATAAGTGTGTTTTATATAACTTTATTCCTCCCTATTCGACTGTCATCTCTCCATCCTGTCTGTTCACCTCTCCCCCCTCCTTCTCCTGTGTCACCCTCCCTTCCTTCTTCCCAACTCACTCATTCATTCATCCTGCACCCCCACCCGGGCCCACTGTCTCCTCCCAACCCCAAGTAGTTTAGACTGTTGGTGGGTTTCTGCCTTGTATTACGTTGTATTATAAACTTTTAAAAAAAGATAGAGTCATTCAACAACATGGTTTTGATTTCCTAGAAGAGTAAAGTTGTTAATGCTTTCGTAGCGAGCAGAAGCGATGCCACAGTGACAGAATGTATTATGTTAATTTTACTAATACCCAGAGGCAAATATTACGCTTGTTAAACATAACGGAAAAATACTGGTTTGTAGAGTATAAATTTGGTGTGTTTTCAATAAATCATGCCTGGAAAGAAAGTGTTGCCCGGCTCTGCGTCTTATTTCACACTATGTTATTCATTTCCAGTAAGACTCAGGCTCCAAAGTCATGATAGCATGCCCAAGTGGTTACAGTGCACATTATGCTGGAATTTGAAAGAGTTACAAATTTAATTTAATTTTCGGTGCCTTCAGTGAAATGTTTACATCATAACTAACTTTCCAAGGAAACAGTACTTATAAAAATGCTAGATTGAGGATTATCCAGAAAAAATGTGTTGCTGTTTAATGTGTACATTTCATTTTTTTCATTCACCACTGGAAGTAAGTGAAAGTAAAAAAAGTAGTAGTAGTAAAATTATGTCTTTTTAGAATTTAGGTGAATAGACATCACTTATTTTGTTTTCTTTTTCATCTTTTACCACTTTGAAGGCCAATGGTGTCGGTTAATAAATCTTTTATTGTGAGATAAAAAGCTAATTATTGATTTTTCATTATCTGAGCATGGCAGGCAGAGTTGCACTTTGGGATCCTAATACAATTTTGCATTTGACAACACAATAAGTGTTTGCTTTTGGCCCGTGGCCCACTATTAAGTTTCTGTTTGGCTCTCCAAGGGAAAAGGTTTGGGCACCCTGATTCAAACAATATGATGTATTCAGTATAAAGCAGTGGGATGGTGTGAGTAAACCAGATGACCAGGGCTCAAACCTCACTACTGCATTAGCCACTACTGAATTATGCCTGAAAAAGCAACTAAATTGCTGGCATCTGAATCTGTGGTGGAATCATAGTCCATAATCTGCCGCCTCAACCAGCAATCTGTTTAAGGAGGCTCGCCCTCAAACAAGTTGATTCTATTTTTCGTGATGAAAGAAGGAGGTAAAAGATCTGCCATGCAAAATGTATTTCCAGTTTTCCCACTGGAAAGTTTACACAATGTGAGTATAAGCCAAAAAGTGACTATTCTAAAATCCTTATTAAAAGTCAGTGACATAAGAGTGCATTAGAAAAATCTAATCCAAAGCCTCCTCAATATTTCTTGTCTTGATAAAAATGATTTCTGTTACAGAAATGGATATGGGTTCAAAATGTAGTATGAAACAAATCTAAACTTGAAGTTATAATGTTTGACCTTTAGACATTATTACTGCAGTTACCCAATTGTCAATGAGAATATCAGTAAAGACTGTCTCCTCTGTTAATGTACCATGTACAGACCTTTTACCAGCCAACATTTAAATGTGTCATAGCAGAAACATGGAAACTAATAACCTTACCAATGACTCAGTTCCATTAAGTGTTCTAGTTGGCCATGAGAGTAGACAGCATCACACTTACCAGGGCCCACCAACAAAAAGCCATCATTAATATTATCAGTTATACTGTTGTCTTGCTGTTACATGTAAAATGTTCCTATTGTGTACAAAAACTGATGCAGCAAAACATTATGCCACAGTCTCATTTACTTAATCAATTAAAATGTCTATTCACTGTGCATTTAGTAAAATGTTACTTTGCTTTTATTGCATGAATTTCTGGAAGAAATCTATTATATATTTTACCAATATGTGGAATAGTGAGAAATCATTAGCTCATATAATAATCTTCAACCATATTATCCGATATTTCTTTAGTTTCCTTCAGATTATTTTCATGTGACTGATATAGGCCTATGGAAAAATGTGAGTTAGGCCTATGCCAAAATAAAACAACAACAAAAAAATATTTAGGATTATCCCATTGTATTAATCAAGAAAGACATTGTTTGATTTAATTGGAAATATGTATTATTTATAAACACATTTTAATGAAAGCCTATTGAAAAAGTTCAATTTCGATTCGATTGCGTACGACTCTTTTCTTTTCAGGCAGTTCTCTAGCCACCACATATCCGGCCAGGGTCCCTTTCATAATAACAACATGGCTGCCTTCTGTAGGGGCAGACACCGGTGGAAAAGGACTAATTGTTTGCATGTTTTGACAAGAAACCTGACAGGTAACAGTATGTTGTTTCAGTATATTTTGGAGATACGGAGAAAAGAAGGGGGTCAGGTTAATAGCTGGGCTTGTTTCCGTCAGCACACAGCTAACATACAAACCAGCAGCTCTGCTAACTAACTCAGGTGGCTCTGCTGGATATTTGTTCCTGTTAATTACTATAACTAACACTCCCTGGTGTTTTCCCACCCAGCCTACGTCCATTCTAATAAAACGACTCTTATTATTGTATATGTAATGTATGGTGTTATTCTTATTGGCCTTATTATAAAGTAGAGCTCTTGCTCTTTTCTGTGTTAAACATGTATTATTTGGCAAGTTACAGCTTTATAAGGTTGTGTTGATGAAGTTATGTTCATGTTCGCCCCGAAAACGTGTTCTGTGGTAATAACATGTACGTAAACTAATGAAGAGAATGTTAATTTGATGCTAGTTGCTAAAGTGACGTAATATTTCGCACTATTCTGCTGCTCTGCGCCACATGGATGAAAGGGTAAAGGTTGCATACGATCCAGTCGACCAACAAACGAGCCTTAATAAAACAAAATATCTACACTTCATGCTGCTTGCTACAGCCCTCTATACTGAGGAGAAGTAACACGATGGGCTTACACATTCTTTTAAATTAAATAGGTGTGTTGTGTTGTATAATGTTTGTACCCTGTGTATAAGTTTAATTGCCATAAGTTTGGATGGTGGAGATCAAGTACCAATCTCCCCAGGGGAGAGAGGTTTGTAATTGGTAGAAAAGCCTTTATAGGTGAGGTAAATGCAACAGTAATTGGCTATCTATACTATACTGTGTACATCAACTAGTCTACTGTTTGTACTATTCATCATCCATTATGCTCCTTCAGGGAAGTATGACTATGACCTGGTGGTTATCGGTGGTGGGTCAGGAGGCCTCGCATGTTCCAAAGAAGGTGAGATCTGAGCCTGTTATTCTTTAATGTTTGGGCAGATATGATTTACACTGTAATTTCTAATATCACACTCACATAATATCCATATTTACAGCGGCACAGTTAGGACAGAAAGTCGCTGTCCTAGATTATGTGGAGCCATCTGTTAAAGGTAAAATATATTTTTGTCAACCTGCAGTGCTAGTTCATTACAAAAAAGATTAAAGGCACCATTGTTTAATCCTCTGGAAATGCTTGTCTGAACAGGCACCAAATGGGGTCTTGGTGGTACATGTGTCAATGTTGGCTGCATTCCTAAGAAGCTCATGCACCAGGCTGCTTTACTCGGTACTGCAGTCAAAGATGCTAAGAAGTATGGCTGGCAGATCTCAGAGCCAATCAGCCATGACTGGTAAGTCAATCAAAACTTTTCCCTGTTTTTTCATCGGCTTGAGGGAAATGTAACGAAATGGCTAAACAGCACCATCTAGTGATGTAATTGCAGTTTTGGTTGGAAAATGAATTTTGAATGATTGATGCTATTACTTTATTTTATTACTGGCCTGTCAGTCAGATAGGACATGAAACCTTAAAACATGTGAAAAGAAAAGCAGCCTTAAAAATTATACAACCAATACTGTGAGTGATGTGAAAATTGCATTAATGGTTCCCTGAATTACCAAATAATTAGCTTTAATTATGGCTTGCCGAACTATAATTTGAATATATGATGTCTGGGTGTTATTATGTCTGTGAGCCAACACACCCAAAGCAACTACTGATCAGCACAGGCACACCATGAAGCATCTTTTCCACTGTGTACCCTTAAGTCTGTTCAGGAATGCAGAGGCTGGGTCTGTTAATAGTATTATCTCTGGTGTGTTTTCCAGGTCCACCATGGCAGAAGCTGTTCAGAACCATGTCAGGTCTCTGAACTGGGGTCACAGAGTTCAACTGCAGGACAAGTAGGTGACACCAGCTGTGTTTGCTTTATTAACACCTTTTTCTTTGAGTAATGATGTTTCATATATAAGTTGATTAAAAGGACACAATTAGGGAAATACTCCCTATTGATTTGAGGGTTAGTTTAACTGTCTAATGTGTCCCATTATTGTCTAATTGTTAACTTCATGTCAAGAATCAAAGTTTCTGTTATTGATCTAATGATCTAATTTGGTATCTATGATCTATCTGGCTTCTAAATTTAATCCCTCTGTAAAATAACTACATTGTGTTGATGAAGGTTCTCAGTCACCCAGGTCAGGGTAATTCTAAGTGCTGCATCATAGGCAACAGACTTGTTTCAGTTTCTTGAAGACTTTTCACCTCTCATCCAAGAGGCTTCTTCAGCTCTTAGAACCATTAATGCAATTTTCACAGTTCTTAGAACTAAAAACTAAGCTTGATGAAAAAAATATTCCCATAGCAGGTCATAATTGTAAATTACAAAAGTCTTTATGAGTCTAATTATGAGATTAAAAAAAAACTCACCATCAAAATTTCATAAATTCTACTTTGTCTCATCATTTCGAAAATAATTATCTCATAATTATGACTTTTTCAATCAAGGCCTCGTTTTCATAGTTTTTTTTTTTCTTAGACTGGCAGAAATGGGCTTCCATCGAATGTCCATACAATAATAGAACAATTATATTTAGGTAGGCCTGTCACAGTAACTAATTTTTGTTGGATGATATATTGTCCAAGAGAAAACTGCATTAAATGAGAAATAATTTCATTTTGAGACTATTTTATGCAGTTGACATAATAATAACGTAAAAGCATTATAAAGAGCCATGAACTTTTATTTCTAAATATTCAGACATGAGAAAAAAATACTAATGTGCGCACAAGTCCTGTAATGGTAGGACAAACCCTGCTAGTTATTTGTGCATAATGTTGGATAAAATATTGGGGAAATTCTAATGTTAAACAAACAGCATGTAAATACAATGGGCAGTATCAAGGCCATGTACATATATTGACAAGTCAAAAAGATATGTACCAAAATTTGATAATGTAACTATCATAGCAAGCCTATATTCCTGTGACGCATTTTCTTTAACTTTTGCACATTTTTAAGACATGACATATCGCTGAAGGCTGTATATTTCTTGTTACACAGCTGAGGGATTGAGAGTTGGCGACCACATGTTGATTGAGTGGTTGGCTGGAGGGCAAACAGGTGTTAACCTCTGTGTGAATGTGTCCAAGCTTAACCTAACATGTTTTCAATCCAGTAACATTGTTTCCTTGGACACAGCATATCAAGTAATGTTTCTAATAAGATTTATATTCCTTTTAATTAACAATTGAGAGGCTTTCAGACCAGCAGCATTGTTAAGCTAAGTGCAAGTAGTCATTTCACTCAAGCGTATTAATTAGAAATATAGCAAAAAGGAGCGATGATGTTCAATGAATATCCAATTTTTAATCAGTAATAATAATTAGATTACATTATTATATTTTATTAGATAATTATATATGAGTGTGATTTATGCTCTTACTGACTAATGACATCAAAGAAGTATTTTTAAACAAATTATTTCACAGTCAAAATTGAAAGTGACATTGTAAATGGAATGAATGGATTGAAATTAAATGTGATTAATCCTGAATTAAACATCCAACGATCAATTCCAAACAAATGTTTTTCAAAACACGATCTCTACATGGCAACAGCATGGCTTACCTGATGTTGAATTTAGATACATTTAAAACTAAAGCAAAATCTATAAAACTGGCAAAAACAAAAATTACAATTAAAAAATGCAAATTCTGCTGGCTGTCATCTTTCATCCTCATCCGATGGAGACAAAAAACCCTGGCTGTTAAATGTCTTTGGTTTTCTTCTTAAAGCTTCTGTAAGGTACTTTCATTTTTTTGTTGCTGCCTACTGCCCCTGCAGACAAAAGTGAATAAAAAGTAACTCAGTCTAAAGTAAAACTTTGTTTTAGTTCCTCAGGCTGTGAGTCTCCTCAGCTCATTCTCAGCACTGCCATAAAAAAGTAGTTTTAATCTTTTGGCTTATTCAACCTGGATAAGTCAGATTTTCTTGTTTCCTTAAGCAGGTCACATATCGGGATCAGTAGGAATTTAAGATTGATTTAAGATTGTTTTTTAACCGGTTAAAAAAATCCTTGTAATATGTTTTAATTTTGAACCAAGGCTGAATTTATGATGTTACAATGGATGCACAATGTGAGTGCAGTGTAGAATCAAAAACAAAGAAATAAAATGAAAGAAAAGTTGTTCAAAGCAGCTTGTGAAACCACCCCTGCAGCATAGTCCACATCTCCACTGTTGATTCCGATACTCTATGATAATGATCCATGAAGAGATATAGCTCAACATCTAGTCTACATCCCTTGTTCTTCTGCTGGTACAAAAAGAGAGAGAATAATAACACAAGCAGAATATAACCAGGAACATTATCTATTTACTCTGCTCTGTGTAACTAAATCATGGTCTGAGTTAACTTTGCAGGAGTTAATTTAGATTTCAGCAGATTAAAAAGATGAAACGTAGATAGTTTACTGTGTGTTAGCAGGAAATAAGTGAGAGAAATGATCATGGGGGTTACAAAAAAATCAACAACAGCTACTGTATGTGGTGTGCGCATCTACAATAGATAAGTGCACCACCAGGAGTAACCAACTGTTTACTGTCTGTCTTGCAGGAAGGTGAAGTATCTGAACATCAAAGGAAGCCTAGTGGATGAACACACTGTTAAAGGACTAACCAAAGCAGGGAAAGAGGTGGGCTGGTTATTCAAAATAAGACATCTATCAATACTTTCAGTCAGTCCCAAACTGATCATTGGAAAAAAACAAATTCATTACTTTAGAAAACATTATATGTTTTATACACATATTTTTATGTAGTCGATGAAATATCATGTATTAAACATGATATATTATTGCATTCTACTTTATATTTGCATACAGTTCCTGTGTGTACTTCTTTCTCTTAATACATTTGAAGTGCAATCAACATAGTAATAAAATGTTACTTGTTTCAGTGAATTCAAAGGGTTTCCATCATCCCGTGTGCAGAATACTGTGGAGACCTCTTGCTTTCATTTGACATTTCCTTATTTTTTGAAGGATATGAACAAAGGCTGTTACCTCACATTTTCCTCCTCTCATACAGACGATCCTGACTGCTAAGAACATTGTGATCGCCACAGGGGGGCGGCCCAAGTACCCCACAAATGTAAGTAATATTGCTTTCATCATTTCCCCAAGATGTTTGGCATTTTCTCTGCCAGCATGCGCTTTTTGGTTGATTGGTTACCAGGTAGTCAAACAAATGAGGAAGAAACACCCTACGGCAACAGAGTAGTCCAAACCACTCAAGTGATTGCATTACACTATGGAACACAAAAGAAGGCAGGTTTTAGAGATCAAACTTTTGGTTGTGTCTAACATCATTGAAAGATCTGTTAATAGTTGGTTGGACAGTTCTGTTCACAGCTTTAACTTGTTACAGATCCCTGGAGCAGTGGAGCACGGCATCACCAGTGACGACATCTTCTGGCTGAAAAAGTCGCCTGGGAAAACGTGAGGAAGCCCTCCACCTACCTACACACACACACACACACACACACACACAGACTTTATATTAAATTGTATCATATATTGTGAAACAGATATGAACCAGTCAGTCAGAGTATATGCTATGATGATGGAGAGTAAAAACTCTGTGTAACTTCAGTGATTTAACTTCCTTTTTTCCCGAAAACTCTCAAAATTAAAGTCAGTGAACATTAACGCAATACTTTGCGACTGCTTTAGTCCTAAAGTAATTATGTCAGCCTTAAATTGATACATTTAACTATATATAGGTTTGTTGACGGCGTTCTCTATACAATGAGCTACAAGGAAAACAGAACCTGTAACCTCTGCAGTATTAATGTGTCGCTCTAGCTCGCTGCGCTACCTTGCTCACTGACACGACACGTCCCACTGTCATGCACTGTAATCATTCGTCAGTGACATGCAGTTTGTTTTTCTCCCTTCCTGTCAGCCTGTCTTCGCCTCATGATTCAGATTAGCGCCGTGCATCCTGACCTTTACAGAACAAGCCCTTTAATCCAGCCATTTAGCCCCTGTCATCGCCTGGTTAATTGGTCCTTCCCCGATGTTTCCTCTTGGCACGACGCGCAGACGGTGACTAGTGGTTGTGGTGTACCTAGGTTGTGGTTGTTGTTTGCTTCACGGTGACAGATGAGCGGAAATAATGATTCCGATATGTAAGCTTCATATGTATCTCAGCTGTCTGCACCTGGAGCATGGAGTTTATAATTGTTTTTAATTAGATCCTTTTTTTCCGTGTTGATGATAAGTGCTTGTGTTTTTGGCGATGAGTATACAGCACTTCAGTTATTTTTTTTCATCTTGCTACAGACGTACAGACAGACGTAGTAGCAGAAGTTCCTCTATCCATTTAATTCTAAAATGCATGTTATTCCAATAAAGCATATGAATAGTAATACATATGCTATTCAGACTTTTGACCACTTGGTGGCAATACAGAACCATTTATAGTCAATAAATCAACATGAATGTATTGCAGCCATCCTTAACAATTACCTCTGTAATATTAGCCCATTCAACAAAACACTTTTGTATGAATGGAGCAGAATTATCCACTCAGACACTTGAGCTCAGGAAGTACTTTGATGTTAGTGGAGTCCTCTACCTCCCTGCAGGCTGTAAGGGGTTAGCATTAGCTTTAGCTTCCTCTATAAACCACACACACTCCACACACACTCTAGCGGGAGATGTTGTTGTGCTGCTGAGCTGTCAGCCGTGCAGGTGAGGTCCAAGAGGCTGTTTCTGCTGGCAGGGCTGATGTGGGAGGGGGTACAGTCGAGTGATGGGTGTCTAATGGGTCTTAGAGCACATACACACCTGAGTGACAGATTTTCCCCCAGGGCCAAAAGCCCAGCACTGGCTGCCATCATCATGCTATCAGGAGAAAGGACTGAGACACGTGCCAGCAGGACTGTGATACTGGTGTAGGGATGGGCCACTACTTGAATGAGTTGGAGCAGTATGAGGGCTCTAACCCTGAGTTGTGTTGTGTGGACAGGGACCACACTTCCTAGGAGTATCTTTCAGCAGTTTATTGCAAAGAACCACAGATGGCTCCAGCAGAACTTCCCAGCATTTGTAGAAAAACAAAACGATCACAGGATCTCTTTTGCATACACGCAGTCTGTGTCTGTGTAATACCATGAACAGTGTAACAGACTGTCTCACGCAAGCCAACATGCTCTCAACAGTACATTTTAGCTTTATAAGCTAAACAGCAGTCCTGCCAAACAGAGATACAGTATTGTACCACTCTCCTAACTGGCAGATTATTTTAAAGGGACAGTGTACAGCTCAAACATAAATGTCACCATTTGATGCACCGTACCAGATTATAGCTTCAAGCTAATTTGCATCTGTAGTCCCTTGGCATTTTATGTTCTTTTAAGTTATGTAGTTAACTTTCCAAATAACACATAAAGTGTCAGTTTCTCCATGATTAGTCAGCTGGAGAGGCTGTTCAGCTAGTGATTAACAGTCGGTGCCTCAGAAAGATTGACACAAAAACTAGTAGGTGAATTTTTTTGCTCTACCATCACTTCTGTTTCTTGCCTGCATACTCGTACATGTCTCCATAGTTGAAAGGGGTCAGACAGGTTGTTAAGGACATATAGCATCATCTTCTAGTTGAAAAATGTAACAGCTGTACAGACTCCAGACCAGTGTATAACAAGAAGCAAGAAGGGTTAGGGGAAAGGAGACAGTTTCTTAGTGATGAAAGTGTAGAATCAAGCTAAAGCTCTTTGCCTAATCTTCTTTAAGCCACTTCACAATACGTGCTAAGTGCAGCTGTGCATTACACAGACACCGAGAAAATGGGCACCGGGGCTTTTAGTGGTTAATGATAGCATGGTCGAGGGCAGGATGTGCCGCAGGCAGTCTGAGCTGTCGGGTGGGCCAGATTGAGGGGAAGGAGGTCTGGGTTGGAGAGGTAAAAACAAGGTAGAGAAGGGCCTCATCAATGCGGGTGACGGGCGTCACTCAGCCAGCTAATGTGTGGACTTGAGCCCTGAACATGGCGCACCCCATCTGCAGGGATTAGACTAAACACTGGCAATTAGCTCTCCTCAACATCACTGATCTCAGGGTTGGATTAGAAGTGTGATTCACCTGGACCACACACACACACACACACACACACACACACACACACACACACACACACACACACACACACACACACACACACACACACACACAGCTTTTCCTGTCCGTGTTTTCTGCATTTTCTTCACACCTCTTCACCTCCCTCTGAGGTTATGACGTTTTGTAATTCATCACCTCTCTAATTCTAGGATTTAAAGTAAACATTTTCAACTTTGGACTTGCTTTATTTTATTTGGCCAATGTGTGCTGCACAAATGATGCAATGAATATTTATTGTATTATTTGTTAGTGTAAGAGCTTCTCTTTTTTGTGTTTTACAGGCTTGTGGTCGGAGCCAGCTGTATCCTTTGCCTGCCAGAGAGCTTGTAAATGGAGCCACTGTATGAAGTCCACTGGTAATCTGTTGTGAAATAGTTAAATTATGCCAATGATATTTTTCTATGTAGTTAATAAGACCAGGTTTAAAAGGTATTTCTGAATAATCTTTGCACCTAAAACAAACATTTTCTGATTCCCCCTTTCTTTTTAAGATTGCTACTTGTGCAAGAACAACAGTGTTTATCTGTCATGGTCACACATCAGGTGCTACCTTACATGTAAAAGTAGTGTTATCCTCAACCTGGTGTTGCTCAGATGTAGCTCTGGAGTGTGCAGGCTTCCTCACTGGCGTTGGCTTGGACACCACAGCGATGGTTCGCAGCATCGCCCTCCGGGGGTTTGATCAGGTATTGCTCCCTGAACTACACTGCATATCATATCATATCACATCACATCACAGCAGTGATGTTTTTTGTCATGGTACTAGGGCTAAATTCTCTTTTGGTTTCTGCAGCAAATGGCAGGTCTAGTGACAGACTACATGGAGGCATATGGGACCAAGTTTGTATGGAAGTGTGTCCCTAAGAGAGTGGATAAGCTCTCCTCAGGAGCTCTGCAGGTGACCTGGACAGACAACCACACAGGCAACGAACACAAGGACACCTACGACTCTGTGTTATGGGCAGTTGGTAAGTTGGTGCATGGGTCACACCTCTGGGTCAGTTCACTTAAATCTGAAACAAACCTTAATTAATGTGATAATGAAAAGTGAAATATTTTTGTTAATATACTTAAGCAAGACTTGTTACTCCCTCTAGAAAGGTTAGGTTTAAATAGAGAACAACGTCCCTGAAGTGGTGGAAGCTCATTAAGTTGCCAATGGACATGTAAGTTAGAGCTGAATATGGCAATGTGGCTGCCAAGGGAAATATCCAAATCACAAGAGTTTACATTTTTTGATGAAGGTAAAATGTATCAAAACACAATTCTGTACAATTTTTATAAATTAAGTATTTTTGTGCTACAGAGATGCCCCGGGCTACAAACCATAGTCTCCAGGTATAAGTGAGATGCTTGTTTGGAACAATCGCAGCAAAAATCTCATCATCATCATTTTAATATTGTTTTGTTGTAAATGAAATGCAAATATTACCATTCCCGCTGGAATTGCGACTCATAGCACAAGAGCAATATCTGCAAAATAAATGAAATATTGTTCAGCCCTAATGTGACTAGAGGAGATGCCAAGACTCCAGACATGAGACCTGGATACAAGTCAGCTAAAAGTCACAAAAATGAAGGTTGAAGACCTGCTCTTGACTGCTATGAGTTTTGACTTGTTTTAAGACTTAAAAGCAAAAACCTTACAATATCAAGTTTTGGCCTGAAAAAATCCAGGACCAATAAAAAACAAATCTGGCATAGCCTCACATCTTGAATATAACATTATTAACATAGCTTTGAAAGGAAAATCTTCTGCGTTCTTCTGTGCTATTCTAATAAGACTTGATATGCTTTAAAAGTCTGTCTTGACTTGTACTTCACTTGATTGACTTGAGACTTGACTTGAACTTCTCCCAAAAGACTAAAAAACACTGACAGATGCTTGAGCCTGAATTATTTATAGTCAGCTACAGTCTTTTGCATTATGAAGGTGCCTTGCCACACAAAAAGAACAGTCAACCAGATGTTACATTGACAGTAAATAGATACAGTTCACAGTGCAGCACAATGCAGTAATGAACTCCATATCCACCGTTTTACATGTAATGCACCAGCCATTTTGTTTCCCATGACTCCCCGAAATAAAACACTGGTATGACTTTTCTCCCTGCCGCCATCAATTTCATTGTCATCCTCAATAGAGTGCAGTGTCAGCAGATAGCAGAGGAATCAAGGCTGAAAACAAAGTAATAAAGCCTGAATGATGGGAATGACCAGGGGAAGTGTTAATCACCCACCGCTGGCTCTCTGGCTCTCTGTTTGGAGAGGGCCAGTACGGGGCAGGATGCACCCAGGCACAGGGTCACCTCGTTCCCCTCTTTGTTCTCCCTCTCTGGGTCTTCCTGCCCGTGCCAGCCCTGCGGAAACCAACCCTGCATCTGTCACTGCCATCCCTGCCCGCGGCCCTCTGCCTGCCATTACCACCAGCCCTCCTCCTCCTCTTTCTCTGCTATCCATTCTCTGTTCCATCATTTCACTTCTCCTGTTCCTCCAGCACTATGAGTAACAATGGAGGGAACATCCGTCAAGTGCTGTTGATTTATTTGTGTTGAGTGCTTTCAAAGACAGGCAGTACTTCTGAAAATCTGACTACCAGGCATTCCCAGTGTCTACTTCACCACACTATCGCTGTATTTGAGTGTTGTGAGAGGTGGAGGGGGGGGGGGGGGGGCAGGGTCCCCTCTTGCTCTATGCGTGTGACAGCAGCAAGGATGTGTGTGACCCTGCAGCTGAGATGACGTTCGTTCTTCCCTCCTGTGGTTCAATTCCCACATCGTCTCCGCGTGAGACTGCTGGTGAGAATGACATTTGTATTGAGTGCATGTATCAGTAGGTATTCTGGCTTGCGTGAGCTGCTGCAACCCTTACGTTTCCTATATTCATTAGAGAGAGAGTTCTCACCCAAACTCAGGGAAGTACTTTTTGGGACACTTTTTAGACATTTTGGGAGCCAGCAAGACCAGCCATTGAAACTATTTCCAATCCATAGTACACAAAACTGTTGAGTATTTAGCCTTTTTTGTGCTCTTTCATGTTTCATTTTACATTAAATTGTATAAATGCCATCATCTTATATTAAAACAATGACTTTACATGCACAAAATTAGGGCTGCAACTAACCATTATTTTCACTGGCGATTAATCTATCTATTATCTCAATTCATGGATTAATGTTTAGTCTAAAATATAAGAAATTTGTGAAAAATGTCGATCAGGGTTTCCCAAAGCCCAAAATAACATCCCCAAATGTCTTGTTTTGTCCACAACCTAAAGATATTCATTCTATTGTCATAGAGGAGTAAAGAAATTCAAAGTAAAGAAAGTCCAAATATGGATAAGTGAAACATCTTCAGCCGCTTGTGCCACTTTGCATCAAAATAAGATTTTTTTCTTAGTTTCTAAGACTGTGCAAACACAGCCTCCCTCTTTCATCATTTCTTCAACCACCATCATGAAAGGGTTGGTGTTGCAAGATTTAGACATATCCAAAAATATGATTGATTGATATCCAAGTCTACAGTAATCTTTAAAAATAGGTGTGTTTTTCCTTCGAACCAGAAAAGTGGCCTTTTGGGCATGTGTCTCCACCCTAGCTTTGAAAACTGTTGACTAGTTGGTTTGTGTACAATGCATCCATGACAACGCACAGAGCTGACTGTAAACAGGCAAGCGGCTGTGTGTCACAGACTGCAATTAGCAACCCCAATAGAGACACATAATCTGAATGTGAATGTGCTGTATACGTGCTCATAGAATGTTCCTAAAACACCTTTACAGTATGGTCATATCCCAAATGTTTTAATCAGAAAATGCTATATTTTGATTAAGGCCTCATTCAGAATATCCAAAAAGAATATGCTGTTTACATGACCCATATCAAATTCTGAATATCATCATATTCGGAATAATAGTGTAATATTAGCGTGCATGTAAACGTAGCCAGTGTTTAGATTTAAAATAGTTTTCAGCAATTGTTGTAACACCAGCAGCAGTATCCTTGTTTTAGTGCTACTAGCTAAAACCTGGGAAGACCCAGCTCTATCCCTGATTGCTTTTGTTCCCATACAGTTTAGTGAGGACCAGTAAGAACGTGGCCTCTGCTCTTTGATGTGAGCATGCAGGAGTTATGAGTACAAGGCCACTTCCCTTTACTGTGACCTTACACCAGGGGCCAGGCAGCGTCCCAGGTCTCTGTGGAGTTATTAAAGGCCAGAGGGGACCGGGGGACAGTATCACCACTGTCTGCCACATCCTTCTCCACGGCCCTGCCTCCCTCCACCTTTCCCCTGCGCCTTCCTGGCCTCATGGCCGCTCCCCTGTCCAGGTGTGCCTGCAGAAACACACCAGGAAACAGAGCATTTCCACACTTCCTGTCTGCATGTGGACAGTGGGCACATTAGTCTTCCTCCTCACTGCAATCTACAGTACTTATTTAAAAACATTTCCTAGTTCTTTTGAAAGGACATTTGTCCGTCTCAGTTTTATCAGTTACGTTCCCGAATGTTGCTCTTCAGTCTCCTAATCTGATCGTATTACCCTGTGGGTTTGCAGTTGTTGAACTGGGAAATGACTGAAAATAGTCTGATATTATTTGAATGATAGAGACAGTTTCTGGGCAAGGACATGATAACTGTCAGTCATAGAATATCTGCTACAGAATACAGTAAAGCAGTAAAGGCATTCAAAACTAAATAGTAGCTGAACAGCAGGATATAAAACTAAACATCTAAAATTAAATACAGCATTTATGTTATCATGGCATAGCATATATGTTATGTGTCTACAATTTTTATGTTTCTGATGGCTAAGAGAGATATTGTTGAGATGAGTAGAATCTTGTTGTGATCAGTTAAGACCAAGCTGTGATGGTGGTGACTTTGTAGGTTAAGGTTTTGGTTGCCAACACTTCATTTTGGGACACAGTATAGAACAGTGATGATACTGAAGTGAACCAATCTGTCTGAAGAATAAATGTAATTCAGTGAGCACTCATGACATTTCCCATTCCCATGACATGTTTTATTATGTACAGATCATACAAGATTTTCTGCAGCTAGTGAGCTCTTTTTAAATTTGCATCTTGCAATGTTTTTTGCCCTGAACTAGAACACGTCATTGATTTTTTGCATCCTGTACGATCTATTAGGCCAACAGTTACAGTGCCCTTTGTCTTTGTTCATTTGATTGATCAGATAAGTGTCCAGCTCTCATTTCCACAGCTTGAGGAGGGTTGTTGTGGCTAATTAGCCTAGCAGTCTAGAGGCTTCCGCTTGATGTCACAACATACTTTGTTCAGATTAGTCTATCTGTTGGACCGCAGTGTGTGCCTATGTTATCAGCTGGCCAACTGTTGTTGTGTCCTCGCCCTACAATGGTGTTCTGGTCACTGCTACAGTAGAGCAGTGACTGGAGCTACAGACAGGAAGGCCACATATGTAAAGAGAAAGTCTATACTTACAGTCAGATCCAACTGATATGGGTTTTTGTCAGTCATTACTGATATTTTTACAGTACAGTAATTAATGCTGAAATTCTAGTTTTTGTATTTGATGTTTCAGCTTGAGAAATATATTCTTATCAATGTATTTATCATCCTGTGAAGCAATTGTATCTGGTGTATAAAGGTTATACATAATTAATAATAAATAATTGATGTGTATTAAAGCAATTATTATCAGTTAATACACATAAATATAAGAGTCTAAATTCTACACAGTTCAGTTTAAAAGTGTTCAAAACTCATTATACATGTGGAGTCGATCATTTTTCTTGACACTGCTTTCATTTCATAGCCTTCATCAACCGTTAAGTGAAGAGACTTAGTATTTATATGATTAAATATCTCATAATAACCCAATAAATACATATTAATGAATGATAGTTAGTACATCTTATAATATGTAAAATTTCATAAAAAGTGTGAGTATGTATTTTAAGTGATTACAGCTGTATTGCTGTATTACTCAATCATTGAAACAAAAAACATATAAGAAAGTTAAATTTCACTGAAAAAGCACAAAGCAGAATACCTAAATTTCACTATAATTCTCTTTAAATTATGCCATTTAGAGAATGACATGTGTATGTGGACTGTTCCAGTGGACATACAGGACAAGAAAATATTTAGTCCCTCCTTTGGGAATTGGTCATGACTGCCCAACTTCCCCTCTCCCCTCCATCTCTGTGCTCCCCATGGCCTTCAGCCACCCATGCTGTGGAGCACTCGAGCACTAGTCCCTGTAGCCCCCCTGGTCTGAGAGCAGGGGGAGGACGTTGTTCTTCGGCTCCAGCCAGGAAAAAGGGTCTCGGGGGTTTGTTATTTTTGCTGTCCGATAGCATCTACATGGGTAGCTCAGGGCTGGGTGTTTATTATCCTACTCAGGCAGGTTGTGAGGAGCTATGGAAAGGAGAGGGGGGGCGAGCGGTCCACGCACCATCACCATAGAGACTCAGTGTCGACAGCATCAGTCAGCCGTCCCCCAGGAAGTGTCAAAAATCACACCTTGGAGTATCCCTGGGGTCGATGGGATACTGATTCCCAGCTGCTCATCCATTTCCCCTCCTCTCTCTCTCTCTCTCTCTCAGCTGGCCAGATGTTGTTGTTTTCTAATTTAAGAGTTCTAAATTAGGATTTGACCTTCATTTTTTATTTTGAGGCCAATGCTGGCACTGGTGGTTTAAGATTTGAGCTGGGAATTGTTGATAGTTAATAGCTGGTTTTGTCCAACAAACAGTCCAAAACCCAGAGATATTCATGTCACAGTTATATAAAACTAAGAAAAGCAGCAACTTCTCACATTTGAGAGGCTGGTATCAGCCAGTGTTTTTCTTTTTTAGCCGTGCTAGTGCTAAAACTCTAGGTATGCTAATGACAACCACTTTGGTTCAGACAGAATATTTCTGCAGCTGTTGGACACATTTCTATGAACTTAGTTACAGAAATTCAGGGTCCCCATGATGTCACTGTGTAGCACTACCGTGACATTAACAGTTTTGATTAAGAGTGAAATATTGTCTTATATGTGCTATACGACCAAATACATGCAGCACTAATGACATTCCCATCAGTATCAGCTCAGTTTTCTACTAAATTGCAAACATGCTAAAAGGCTCAAATAAGCTAGTGACCATGGTAAACATTCCTCTTGCTAAGCATTAGCTTGTTAGCATTGTCAATGTGAGCATGTTGATGTTAGCATTTGTTCAAAGCACCACTGTGCTCAAGTACGACATCATAGAGCTGCTAGAATGAATGTAGAGCCCAAGTCGTGTTGCTTGATGTATGAAAATGAATTTATGATTAAAATTTGATGGCAGTAAATCTTTATTGTTTGGTAAATTCTGCAGGTAGAGTTTAGAAGGGTTAACTGCAGAGTTTATCATCAATTGTGACCCATGAAGGTGAATCAGGGAACCATATTGTTTCCTTAATGTTGTAAGTCCTAACTCTTAGTTCTCTAGTCGCATTCTACCGTAGGGGTTAGGAACAGTGTACTGAGCTCCTCTTTGCAGTCTACCATGCTTTTGATAACCCCTTCTTTATTTGGATAAGGTTTTCTGTGTTGGATCGGAAATGGTGACCTAAAAAACCTCAGGCAGACTGTACAGAGAGCCTCCCTCCTCTCCCACACCTCGTTCTCTCCTGACTTGTAATGTAATATTCTCCTTGTGTTGTTTCCTCCCATTGAACTCAGGCAGAGCCCCTGAAACCAAAGCCCTGGGCCTGGACAAGCTTGGTGTGCAACTCAACAAGGAGACGGGGAAAATAGTTGTGGGCGCTGACGAGTCCACCTCGGTGCCAAACATCTATGCTTTCGGTGACATCGGCGAGGTAGGCATTATGAACACCACAATGACAGCAGAATTGGCCCTGATAACATCAGTGGTAATAGATCGAAAAATGCTACATAGTTATAAATCATTTGAATTAAGGTCATAAAGATGTGTGGTATTTTAGATTTAAAGAGCGGGTCTTATAGGTTTTCTGTTTGCATACACATAAAAGACAAGCAAGTACTTGGCAGAAGACCGAGTACTAAGTGAGGTTAATCCAACCTGCTGTCATGTAATCATTGGCATGGCCACTGAACCAGCCATGTTAATACTAGTTCTACCTGCTGCATGTAACGTCACTGTTGTTTTTTCCCCGCGACCAGCTGTGTGCTTCCTTCCTGCCTCCCAGGCCTCATGACACACACATACTCGTTTGATTGACAGTACGCTTTGATGAGCCGTACTTCGCCCCAGTCCGTCTGTCAGCTTTTCACAGCACAGTCGAGGATTTTTTTTATTCGTCTTTTTTTTCTTTTTAAGTAGGAGGGTTGATAACTCAATTTGTCCAGTGCTTTGTTGTCGTTTTTTTTTCCATCTCAGAAAAGTGTGCCAAGAAATGCATTATAATGATGAATGACACTTACTGGAATACCAGAACACACATCCACTTACGTACATGCAGAGGTGCAGGAGATGTTTTGGACAACAGGATGTGCGGTGGTAATTTCACAGGTTTTAGTCATGTCTTTAGAATTGCCCTGCAGCCCTACTGTTTCCTGCACCACTCAGTTGTATGTATGTGTGTGTGTGCATGCGAGGGTGTCTGAGTGAATGTGTTTGTCTGTTTTCGCAGACATCCAGAACAATAAAGGGAAAAACAAAGAAGCAGAGCATTTTTTAAGTGAGCTGGATGGATTAAATGATTAGCCGTCACTCAGTCAGTCAGTCACTGACTCACCTTGTCTGTTGTGTGTTTGCATTTACACTGTTTCTGCACTGACAATTAATGTGTGCAGTCAGAAAAAGATGACAAAATGGTTTATACTTCAGACTTCTGTTATAACAAGGTCAACAAATCTTTATAATGATTTGCAGCTTCAAGAAGTAGACCTAGATCTTATGTGTTTGATTCATAGAAATAATTAGTAATGTCTCCTGTCTCTTGTTTTAGGGGCGTCCTGAATTGACCCCAACAGCCATTAAAGCAGGAAAGCTTCTCGCCCGCCGACTGGCTCGCCACAGCACTGAGCTCATGAACTATGACAGCGTAAGTCACAGACTCACACACACACACACACACAGAAGCTGATCATTTACCTCCATCTTTCCACAGCTTGTGTTTGTGCTGCTTTTTGAGCCTTTTGTTCTCAAATTTGAAGCTAATTATAAGAATCCATTGTGTGTTGTGGTTGGAGTCTCTGATGTACCCTCACATCTTATTGTACTTCAGGCCTCTCATCAGGATGAGTCATGACATAAACATACCAGCACTTTCCAAATGTCATTTTTCATCCTATCCTTTTTCTTTGTATACTTGCATTCAACTCTTCTTAAAGTATTAATAGAGGTATTATCATATTGAGTGTCTTTATATTCACATAGGGTCAGGGGGGTTTCTATAGACTGATGTTCTGATATTATTTTTTATATAGTTTGGATTTGAAATTATGATAACTACATTTGACCCAGTCCAAATATTTTCTATCACCTAAGACAAAAAAAGGGGACAAATCTTCACAATTCAGTAACTGGAACTAAAGAATGCTTTGGACTGAAGGAAGATTAAATCATCATAATGGTTGCCAAATTTATTGTCAAACATCTTATCAATCAATTATGTTTGTTTGTGTATGTGTCAGGTGCCCACCACAGTGTTCACCCCCCTCGAGTACGGCTGTGTGGGTCTATCTGAGGAGGAGGCTGAGAAGAGGCTTGGAAAAGATGGCATAGAGGTAAGATGTGGACAGATGTGGTGGATGTGTTGCTGTGATAAGCATTGAATTTCCGACTACTAATATAATATTTCCGGAATGATTTTGTGGTATTTTGAAAGAAAGCCCTTCACATTTCAAATTGATATACAATCGAAAATGGTGAGATTTTTGGTTTTTTCATAATGCTTATTTAACTTTCGATATAAATTTACTTGAAATATAACAATAAATATTACCCGTCAAGAAAGCTCACATTTATACAGTAGGCCTTTGTGAGACCTGAACCGATAACTTTGCAGTGTGAGTGCCATGTGAAATGCCTCATAAAGTAAAACATAATCTTTTTGCATATGATACAATGAGATATGTTCTCTTTTATTAATATATAATAAAGTAAACAGCAATGTTTTGGCAATTTAATTTTGAAATGCAAAATGTTTGATGTGTGTACTTGGTTAGTTGCTCAAAATTAAATTAATTAAACAACAAATCTCATAATATGTAGAAGCAATTATGTTGCTAATCAGAAATTGCTAATTGCTTTAGGTATTCTTTATTATATAACAACACAGAACGGCTGCAGCTTTGGTCCACACTTGTAACTGTAACTTTGTTGTATCATAGGTTTCATTTCTCCACCATTAAATGAATGACTACACGCACAAAGAAAGGTACACAGGTAGTGTTAGTGGCTTGTTACTGTCGTCAACCTGTATAAAAGATACAATGTTCCATAACCCATAAACAAACATTGACACAAGCATACAATGCAACAGCAAGCGGCTTCGTATTTTACGTGCTTGCATACGTGAGCAGTGTGCCAGATGCTAGCCAACACCTGCGCAAGGCCGCTGATAAACGGTTTAGCCGGTGAGGTGGGGCTCCTCACTGTGACTGACAGGCGAGCAGGAGGCCTGATTGAGGTGTGTATAGGGTGATGACAGGCGCGCTGAGATCTGAGGAGGAGCTCTAGCACCGGCCCCCGACAGCTGCACGGCCCTCACAACTTGTGTCGGCACGTTCGCCAAAAGAATACAACACACTACACACACTTTTTAGGTGTGGAGTTTGAAATCAATCGCAATAATGAGCAAGCAAGAGATTTTTATTCTGATTTTATGCAGTTTGAATTACAGCATATAAGGTAATTAAACAAAATCCAGTTTGTAAGTTTGGGCCCATAAACTGATACTAAAATTAATGAATTAAATTTTAATTCTCATTTGGCATTGTGTATAGTCTGCAAAATGTTTTTGGTTGCCATCCTAATGTTGTTTTGGTTGCATTTTCCAGAAAGTATTGCAAAACACTTTGCACAATGTGCACAAGAAGAGATCATCATCACCGCAGAAAACTTCCTCAGAGTTTCTGTTAACATTGTAAAAAAGCAAAGATCACTGTGAAGTAAGAAGTGGCTGTTGGCAGAACACTAAATTAAACTGCTCAGTTTTGAGGACCACAATAGTACTTTCTGTATTTATTTATATTTCTCCTGTTGATATGATTTGTCCTGTTTTTATGTCTGTGTAGGTCTACCATGCTTTCTACAAGCCTCTGGAATTCACTGTGGCAGAGCGCGATGCCAGCCAGTGTTACTTAAAGGTAGAGTTACACTGCAAACCTGAGGTGTTTTTTGTTTATTTGTTTTATTTATTATTATTTTTTAGGTATTTTGGAGAAGATATTGATGGCATTCAATACACCACATAAGTTATATATATATATATATATTGTTAGTTATATATATTTAGCTATAGCCAGAAGCAGACGAGGAAGCCATTGAAAGGGTGCACAACTGCCACCAACACCTCCCTGGCTTAACTTCAGTTTTCTCCCTCCTCAGGTGGTCTGTGAGAGGGATGGAGACCAGAAGATCCTGGGTCTGCACTTCACAGGTCCAAATGCTGGAGAAGTCACACAGGGCTTTGCTTTGGGCTTGCAGTAAGTTTAATAAATCTTAGATTATTTAGTGAAGGCAAAGTTGGCATTTTGTTACTCCATTTCTTACAGCAAACCAAGCATTAAAAATGGTGGACACCAATGAATATTATTCTAAGTTGTCTGTTTTAGGAGATGTGGTATTGTAAGATTGCTTCCTTTTGTCAGTTTTATTTGAACATAATATGTCACTAAGAACACCTGACTAATGGTAGTTTGGTTTGGTCTGGCCCACAGGTCCTTCTTTAAAATCAAGAATTAATAACACCTTGCTGACAAGGTGTCTGTGCAAACAATGAACTGCCTCAATGAAAATACACAACATATCGCAGATACAATTTATAGCCGAGTCCTTCCTCAAGTCCTCAACAGACACAAGCAATTGTTTCAAAATAAGATACACATCATATGGGGTACAAATGGATAGCAAACAATTAGAGGAAAATACAGATTTATTAAAGGATAATAATTATACAGTTATAAGTCACAAGAGAGTAAGTAAAATCAACTTGAATGACCTCTGTGTGTGTTTGTGTTTGTCTCAGGTGTGGAGCAACATATTCCCACTTGTTGCAGACAGTAGGCATCCACCCAACCTGTGCTGAGGAGCTGACCAAGGTCAACATCACAAAGCGCTCTGGCTTGGATGCCACAGTCACCGGCTGCTGAGGTTAAGCACCTCGGTCTCTGAACATTAGTTAGCACACAGGGTCCCTCTGTGATAGAAAGAAGTTAGGCTGGGTTAATCCTGCTCTCTCTCCTTGTCCCTCTCCTTCTATATGGCCCCAAAATGGCCCCCAGTTTCAAAGTGCACTTCCTGTGCAATAGGGTCTCCTCACAGGCCATCACTGGCTCCCAGGTTAGTGTCACTAACATGTCATGTAATGACCAAGACCATGATTATCCCATATACATGCAGGCTGTGAGTGTATGCTCTTAAAGCACGGAGCTATAGATCAGGTTTGTGAGAGCTCTGGCTGCAGAGTGAGCGTCTTTTAAATAAACAGGCTCATCAATCAGGATTAAAGCCTGCGCTCAGGGTTTTGTTGAAATCGTACAAGAACCGTGGACCGAGCCCGAACGTTTTTCTGAATATATATTCTGCAAATATTGTTGTTTCTCCGGCTGTACTTCCTGTCCATTAGTCTTGGAGGTGACACATACCATACACCCCCCTACAAACCCTCTCCATGACACTGATGGATAGCCCCAGGGCCGTCGCCGCAGCGACACCGCCCCATTTCCCATGGACACACACAAACAGTCGGTGGGCCGCCTGTCAGTCAGCCAGCTCAGACCTGGCCAGGGGGCCCTGGCTTGTTTAGGGCCCAGCAGACCCCTTCCTTTCCCTCCCATGCCCCTCTCCATCCCCGTGTATGAAACTACATGGGACTACAAACATGTGCTGTCAAAAGCTGTGCAGATGCCACAGCCCAGACACAGGATAACCCACTGATAACAGAGCTCTGCTATAACTGTACTACTCAGCCTCACCCAAAGGTGGCACTATTGCCCTCCAATTCTCCCCTTTTTTTCTTAGCCAGAATAGAAGACAGGATAAGGTAGTCACTGGATAAAACATAAGCCTGAATGCATTCAGGTTGCACATTTAATCCCTTTAATCCCTATAAAAGATATGTGCTTTTGGAAGAAGTTTGACAGCAGACTGGCTTTATTGGTGCCAAACTGATAAGGGTTATCTGTTGTGTATTTACATGGATGGCAGGTTAGGCCTTAAGAGTCATCACCCTTGAAGATAAGGTGAGCTGTTTATATCAATAAAGCAGTAATCGACCCTCACAGTTGGCCAAAGTGCCCAGATGTTCAACCTGTTGGCTGTACTGGACATCTTGGCTTTATTAAGTAGAGGATGAGGGAGGAGGAGGAGTGTCAATGAAGTGGGTTGCTACAGAAATTGGGGGACCTAAGAGGAGGCTGCTGGGTGTAGTTTATTTTATTTTTTTACGTCTAATCTGCCCAGTCTGATTAATGATTTCGATGAGGGGAGTGACAGTGTGCCAGGAGATGGGGAGAGGAAAAAGAGAGAGCGAGAGAGGTACCAGGTTTATTTGGGCCATGGCCAGAGGAGAGAGAGAGAGGGCTGAGTTTCAGCTCTGGTTAGGGAGGGAAGGGGGGATTCCTGTGTGCTCTGTTCAGGGCCGAGGTGCTGACTGAAGGACCCTGACCTCCGCTCAGCAGGAACAGCTTGACTCTATCACTCGGAGCACAGAGGGCTCACATGCTGCAGCGCTGCACGGCAGGGGCCTGGGGGGCACAGGGTGGAGCGGAGGGGGTGGATGGCCAGGGGACAGACAGAGCCAACCAACCAGCCAACCAACACAACACTGAGCGGTAGCAGCGTGTTTGCCCAGGGTAATTGAGTCTATGTTCCTGTGCTTAACGAGCCACTTCAGAGACCTCAGGGTGGGCCTAAGGCTACGTGAGGGAAGTTATTGAGGCCATTAGTGTAACTGTAATGTCTGTTTGCTTTTTACCCTCTACTTCCCTTCTCCTTTCTCTCATCTGCCGTTATTTATGCAAGTATGGCTGCACACGCACAAAATCAAAGTCATTATTTAATTTTTTTATTTATTCATCTGTCCGTTTGAATGATATCTGTTCATTGTTGTCGATCAGTCGCTCCAGGCCCAATACTTGACCAGTTAGCCTCAGCTGTGCCCCACGGGGGGGTCAGGGTTCAACTTTCAGGTCGGCCAGCTAATGATGACCTGCGCTAAAACCCAAAACTGGGGAGTGCAGGCCTGATGTCACCTGGCTGCCAACTTTAGTCGTTGTAAATAGAGAAGAGTAATTTTCATTAAAGCTTTGTATACATAATTTATATGTAAAGCAATAACATATTGGAATTCACAGTGTCACCATTAAAGTAATGATGCCTACTGATTGAGTGTTCTGTGTTTTACATGAATGACTGTGTGGTTGTTACATTTTTATAGTGTTCACCCATGTGCATTCATTTGTACAAATACACATAGTAGGCATACAGTACATTTGTGTTAAAACAGTACCTTTCCACTGAGTTGTGTTGATTTGTAAAAACAAAACATATGCACTAAGAGAAGATGGAACCAATAATTGTGTTCCAGAAAGAAAAAAGTGAAATGTGAGTACATAAAGGTGTTGTTTGTAAGAAAAGTTTATTTTTGAGTCTCATTCCCAACTCATCAAATACTGACACTTTGGGATGGTAGGTCGGGAAGGTCGCTACCCCAAAGTGTCAGTGTTTGGCAAGCTGGGAATGAGACTCAAAAATCAACTTTTTTTTATACATATACAAAGAAGACCTATTTTTGAGGGATAGTCAGTATTTCAAAAATAGGTTCATTTCCTTTCTTGCCAAGAATTAGATAAGAAGAACCACACCTGTATGGTAAATATGAAGCGACAACCTGCAGCCACTTAGCCTAGCTTAGCATAAAGACTACAAATGCGAGAACAGCTAGCCTCGCTCCGTCCCAACTTAACATGAACAAATGAGATATATTCTGTTAGTTAGTGCGTTTTTTATTATAACTAATATTTTAAAGAAAATTCTAAATTATTGTTAAATTGTCACTTTTCACAGCAGTATTCGAAAAACAAATCCAGAGAACCACTGATGGTGTCGTTGTAAATATGCATCTCTGTGGTTTTGTACAGGTTTATCTTAAAATATGCTACATGGCTCAATCTGAATATTGAGTGTCATAAGGGGTGGTCACACTTTGACCTGGAGTCGTTTCTGCTGACAGGCACCTCTGCTATGCAGCCCTGTCACTCAACCCTCTGCACCAACAATGGCAGAAATTCCACTGTGTTTGTTTGGTTAAGGACAGAGCTCTCTGAAACCCCTGAACCTCCTCAGGATCCACAGCAGCCTCACTCACCCTGAGAATGAAGCTGGTGTCAGTCCTAGCCCAGACAGCGGGAGTAAAGTTCACCCTCCGTCTCAAGAATAGTCGGTTCCATTTAGCAATTGTGTCTCCTCTGTCCCTCCACAATGGAGCAAACAAGCTAAATCCACCTTGAAATGCACTTAGTAGAACATGTCAACATGTCAGGGTGCGCTCAGTTCTGCGCTCCATCTTAATCCAGCCTATTGAACGCTGACAGTTGTCTGTGAGTCAGACATTCACAAGGCCTTTGTGACTTCAGGTCTTGAGCTCGAGCAGCCATGCTGGAGGAGAAGAGCGCTCAGACACACGTTAAAACACACATGCAGGGTATACAGCCTCACAGCAGGAGCAAAAGCCTCAGGAGGAGGAGGAGAAACCGATACATACCTTGTGTAAACATTAGCAAAAAAATGACGCTAGGAACAGAAAAGGCTCAACCTAGGCGAGGATTATCCCTGAGAAATGAATAGGGGCCAATTATGACTGCTCTGTTGTACTGCCAGTGTCTGGCTCAAGAGCTGTCAGCCTGAGATGCCTGCAGGGCCGGGATGGGGTGCAGTGGGTGGGAGGGGGTCCTCAGGAGACGTGATGTAGGAAAAGGGGCCCTTAGACTGGTAAGCCAAGGTGAGACTCCAAACTGGATGTCAGTGCTTTCTCCCTCATCTGGCCTCCCAAGTTCAAGACGATTAGCTGAAAGAACCCACTGAAGCCGTGTACTAAGCCTAATGGAAGGCTCATGAAAACAACCATAGGAACAAGGGTGTTGAGATGAAGTTATATGCTTTTCCTGTCATCTGCTGTTGAAATTTACCCAGTCTACAGGCACTAAAGACACATTTTAATCTTGAAACTGGATTGTGACAGAGTCTGCAGTCTCAACACTCCCCATCGGGAATGTCAAGGTTGTCCTGTTTGTTTCAAAGATCTAAAGAGGACATATTTGATTTTGCTACAACTGTAGCTCCTAGAAAGGTTCAGTCGACAAGTTACCTCCCTTTTCAACCACAAACACTGAGGAAAAAGTCGATGAGGTCAGCTGTTGTCAGAGCGGGTTCCTGTTGGTAGCCCAGTAGAGGTGAGGGGCTGTGAAATGAGCTTATCTGACCCCTGATAAGAACAGGATACCCTCAGGAATGGTCCAAACTCAATACACATGGCTGCTGCAGCAGCCTTTATCTTGAGGAGATGTGGGTGTTTGAAAAGGAACTGCGTATAGCGCTGCGGTTAAAGTTTGGCCAATCTCGACCGGTCCAGTCGACCACAGCCTTACGTAGAACACCAGTGCCTGTGGCCAACAGTAACAAGGATGTGCAACAATGTCATAGTTTGTGGTTCCGATCCCCCGACGTCACTGAGAGAGCAATTATGAACAGCAACCTCAACCCCTAAATCATTTAGTCAGGTCTTTTGCCACACAGGAAGCCGTCTTATCTGGCAGCTGCACAGATTTATTGAGCTGATGTTTGATGACGGCATACAACAAAGGGACAGTATTTGTTTGTATGTGCATGCCAAACCACGCTGATGGGGACAATAGCGGTCTGCTTGCAAGAGCAACACAACAAACTCTGATGTTTGGATCTAAACAGGACGTGTCTGGCGCTCTGTCTTTGGACTTGCAGGCATTATGAATATGTTGTTGCACCTCTTACTTCCTCTTAATCATTGTCTGTGTGACTAGCTACACTTAAATTCATCAAAACTGATGACAGGAAGATTAATTGCTTAATTAATTCTACAGTGCTGCGTTGCTTTGTTGCTTTATGTAGGTGGAGCAGAACATTGCAGCAGGGCTTGATGTGAAAAGTCAGGCATGAGCCTAAGAAACTGAGCCAGTATTGTGCTGGTTCAAAGCGAGATCACTGAGTCACTGCAAGGCTATCACAACAGATCAAAGTTTTGTTTTCAATATTTGTATTCAAAAAACCCACACTGGAAAATCTGACAGTGACTTTACTTTAAAAAAAAAGAAGAGATTACCTCAAAATTACCAAGTAAAGTAAACTAATAATTTTAAGTTGTTAAAACTTTTTAGCTTGTTCAACTTAAATTAAACAGTCTACTTTACTTCAGAAGTCAATTCAACTTTCAAAGTTTACAGTGTAGGGCAAAAATCTATTTTTCAAGTACATGTGGAACTACATATGTGGATTATGAGAATACGGTGATTGACAAAGGTCTTTGCATTGCATTACAGGTTGGCAATAACTGTAGCTCTGTCAAATTGTGATGAATTAGATTTGTGCTGCAGTATGACTTCATTCCTGTTCCTGATCAGTACTTAGGAACTGCTTGATTTATTGTAGAAGTGGTTAAGCCTTAAGTGAAGTTAAGCCTGGAAACCAGCCTGAATGGGAACCGGATAGTCTTGAGGGATATGTTTCCATTATATAAGAATTATTTAAAGGAGACATACAATGCTCATTTTCAGGTTCATAATTTTATTTTGGGTTACTACACGAGTCGGTTTACATGTTTTAATACTTTCTCATACTGTCCAGTGCTGCAGCACTGTATTACCCCTCTGTCTGAAATGCTGTGTTTTAGCTCCTGTCTCTTTAAGTCCACCCTTCCTGATTTCCCAGTCTCCTCTGTTTGGTCAGCCCTCACATGCCTGACCCAGCACCACTATCATCACAACAGCTGTGCTAAATCAATTATTTTGTGCCAAACTGGCTGGTAGGCATAAATCATGCCAATGTGTGACTCTGTGATGTAATGTGATGTCACAAAGTCACTGAATTGAAGGCAAGACTGTTGACTGCTGACGAGGCGTTCTGAGAGCAGTGTTTTCTGTGGGAGAGAAGAGCATTTGTTGGTGCTAACCTTTTTTAACTTTCAAGATCTTTAACATGCACAAAAAAATGTAAAAAACACTGAAGGAAAGGGAAAAAACAAAAAAGCATGTCTATTGTGTTACTATAAAATTGTTGCCAATTTCTCATTAAATGTAAAAAAAAAAAAAAAGTCAGATAGCAAATATCAGCTTTTGGTGGCTGAATTTGAAGACATGAGCATTAACATTTAAAAACTGCACCGGGATCAAATCCTGGTATTGGTGGAGAAAATTAGCTTAACAAGCCTCTGCACGGAAAATAACAGACTACTTCATTACACTTCCTAAAGGGTTTCCCAAACACTAGCAGAGAGCAGAGAGCGCATCGGTATAAACACCAACTTGACAGTTTCCTTCTGAATGTGTCTGCTCTGGGGCTCTGGTGTTATCAGTGTGAGTCACATAACATAAATCAAAGTAGCTTCTAGTGCCATGATAGCTTCCCACTGTGCAGCCAAAACATCTGGCTGCAGCGGTAAGGAACTGTCTGGGCCTGAGCTGAGCATGTCACTGGCACAGATTGCAAGTGCTGTCGATGGCCCTGTCCATAAACATGCGCATAGTCAGAATACACACACGCAGGCTGAGCTGCAGAGACAGTCTTGTCATTAGATACACGTGGACTACATGCTGGGCTTGCCCTCAGGCTGCTGTCGATGCCTCTCTGATTGATTCTGTCTCTTCTGTTTAGCCAATAAAACCTCTGGGTAGTTTGGATGAGTGAATCACAAACACCCACACACACATTCTGCATGCAGTGTGTATCTGCTAGTTTTGCTTCTGGAGCTCGAAGTTATGCCTGCCTGTGTTTATTTGTTGGTCACTGATCCGATGAGAGATGGCTCGCATGGTATGTTTTGTGTGTGTTTGTGTGTGTGCATGGTGGTTTGTGTGGGGGCAGGTGGGAATGTGAATACGTGGGTGTGTCGGCAACGTGAGCTCTCTTGTATATATGGCCTGTATTTGAATGTCCACACATACTGCACGTTTGAATGGCATGGTGTGGGTATACTGTAAGCCTGCATTCAGTACACATTAACGTTCCCTATAAATAAAGCTGTGGAGAGCTATTCGTCTGCTCTGTCTTTCCAAAACAAATTTAACATTTTCAGACGGTTCTATAACAGGAGTGGTGCTGTCAAAGCCAAACTATGGTATACACACATGCACAGAGACCAATGTATATATACCCTGCTTAGTAATTAGCCTTCACAAAGTAACCTTTGCCCTGAATGTTATCCTGAATGACAAATGAAGTAGCAGGAGCAACATGAAGAGTGGTCATTAGTGTATGTCGAGGCGTATACTGGAAGAGGAGGCATGGCATGTCTCGACTCACTGATCTGGGTTCTGTCCACCCGATGGCATTTTTAGACCGTCTTTATCTCTTTGTTTCTTTTGTGTTTCAATGGTACAAAGATCTAAATGTTACCATTTACCAAACATTTTCTTTAATAATAAGTAAACACTTAAAAGATACAAGTCTTTTTCAATTAACTTTAGCACCAAAAATAAATAAAGACAGGCTAGCTGAACACCAAAATCTGGCTCTGGAAGACTTTAAAACTTTTTAATATGTATTAGTTTTATATTTTAAGAACTCTTATTTGTGTTATTGTCATGAGTTCAATGAGAAGATTGATCAAATCCTCATGTCTGTACACTAAGTCTGGCTGTAATCAGGAGGTGATTAGCTTAAATTCAAATGTCTTTAAAACCAGGAAGTTGGGCTAAAGCTAGCGTGAGTCTCTCAATAATTTGTTGTTTTTACATTTCTGTTTTATTCAGATACAATAAACAAGATTATTCATTTTATTATTATTCATCCAAGTCTCAAGCAGTCCCTAGATCTGAAACTGATTTGAATAGATGTTAATTACACCCTTCTTCAAGTGAAGTGGTTGCACAAGCTCGACTGTGTCTTTTCAAATTAATTTGGGATCTTGGGGCTTCCAGAGACTTGTATTATGCTAGACGGGCTGTATGGAGCCATTTTATGTTTTTTTTTTTCGGTTGTTTTTATACGTTTTAAAACAATTCTCCATCTACTTCAGTTGTTTGGGAGAATGCTGCCATGCTGAAATGTTTTATGGACTACAAAACTAAACCCGACTTTCCATTGGCAGTAGATAGTGACTGAATTTTCATTTCTGGGTGAACTGCTCCTTTAAACAACATATTAGAAGAAAATGGAATAGCTTGCATTTAATATTGAGACACATTTTTTCATCACATATATGTGTATGGGCATTCAGTGTATTAGTATAAAAGACAGAGTGTAATTGGTACCTTGGATAACCTTTTAAAAATGCTTACTCCTGAGTATAACATTAGGGGCCGCAGATAATTTTCCCTGCCTGCTGCTCCCAGTGGACATGACCATGAGAAACGGCTTCATCGCTGTAGAGGAGTTTCAAAAAGAAATGATAAGAACATTAACTTTAGACACTGGGTGCCTCCCCTCTTTCACTGTTCCAGGGGAGGATGGTTCTGTGGTGCTGATAGTGCCTGTACATCAGACTCTCTCCTTCTTGCTTCACACTGATTCATTAAAGTTGTGTTTTGTTCTGTCTCAAAATGACAGGCAGGCTGGTCACTCCTCGCCCTCCCTGAGATCTCTCCATTCACACCTGCAAAGATGCCCAAGGAAAACATGAGCTGGGGAGGCCTCATCATCACATTATATGATACCTGCACATTCAACACATACTCCCACACACACTATCTTCTCCTTATGTTCTCATAACTTCATACGTATGCCTCCACTGACACGTAGGTAGTTCGGGGAGACATAAAGTTGCACGTACTCATTAATTTTTGTGTCCAAGTGGAAGTAAAATGCCACTTGAGGGGACATTGAAAGGACAAATCCTGTGTTGTTTTGTTTTTATCACAGTGGATAACATTTTTAACGTAGAAGACATTGTATCGTCGTATACCACTGTAACTTGCTGGCAGATTGCTTTATCAAAAACATTAACACTTCAGTTTTTGCTGTCAGTCCTCAAGGATAACATTTGTGGTGCTGCCATTATGTATTCACAAACCTGTTCATCCTTGCATAAAGTAAAAGACGGTCATACCACTTCACTGAAGGGTTATCAAAAGGGATTCTGGGAAATGTAGGAAGCTGCTTACTTATGTATGAGTTGGTTAAGTGGGTTGAAGGCCAGTAGGTACATCAAAAAAGTAAATGTGCCTTTTTCACAGCAGCCATTGTGTCATAGATGTGAAAGCACAGCTGATACTAATAACATGAATGATGCCTCTTTTCTATTGAAGTGTCCCAGTACAACAGTGCAACTCAATATAACTTGCCCATTTATTAATTTAAAAGTTTACATTAAACTGTTCAGTTCAGTTCAGTTCATAATATACAAAAGTATATAAATATATCTTCATCCATGAGTCAAGACAATATGTGTTTATTTTGCATTCATAAAAACATTATTGAATCGTTTAAATAGATTTCTTCACCATAGTTTGGCCATTTAGGGAAATATGCTTATTCGCTTTCTAGCTAAGAGTTAGATGAGAAGAGTGATATCACTTTGTATACTAAATATGAAGGGTTAGTTTAGCTTAGCACAAAGACTGGAAACAGGTGAAAAAAGGAAACACAAGTAAGGAAATCTGCCTACCAGCACCTCCAAAAGTCAGTAATTAAAACAGTATTTTTTTTTTTTAAATCTGTACAAAATAAGAAGTGTATACATAGTGTATGCAGCTGCTGTCGGGAGCTTCATATTTTGCTTACAAATATGACCTATCAAACTTCTCTGCAAGAAAGAAAGTCAGTAAATCATTACCAAAACGTCAAGCGATTGCTTTAAAGACGTTTTTAGGACTTTTTCTTGGGGAAAAAAAATCAAATATACACAATTTAATATTGAATAAAATCATTTTTAACTTATTGTCAGGTATGTTATTAGTTAAACTCACACCCTCTAGAGAAGTAGGCCTATTGCATATACTGTGTCATTGTATTTTGGTGTGTATCTATATCTTAAGTTGCTTAAATGCCATGTATGTCAGTAAAGCAAGTTCCTCCTGCTCATCAGCAGCTCCCTGTGTCCATACTATGTATTCATTACTTTACGGTCAGTCTCATGGGACTTCAAAGCACTCTGCAGTGTTCCTCCCTGGAGTTTTGCCCTCCACAGTCTACAGTGCAGTCATCTACCTCTCCATGATGAGAGAGGAGCGTGGTCGCACTCCCGTCTATTTCTATCTCTCTGTGGTCTGGCTGCTGCTCAGGCTGACCCACAGCCTTTCTAATTTGGTGATGAGCTGTAAAGTGACCTGCCTGCCCCCACGGCTGGGCGGCTGGAGCGAGAGTGGGATTCCAGGGATTTCCTTACCAAGCAGTCTCTTGGGTTGGATGGTTGATACTGTATACACACCCCAACCCTGTCACACACTCCCACCCTCTCCTCCTCCTCGGACCCACAGGGAGACCAAGGCTCTAGCTCTCAAGTGCACCCTGGCATTGTCCCGTACACCCTCCCTGCCCCTGGGTAAACTGAGATGCCAGGAATAATTGATGATGATGTAGGCCATGGTATCTGTCCTTGCAGGGCAGCAGACACTTTCTCCCACCTCCCGCTGAGGGGTTACCATCCTGCCACCTCCATTTACACTAATTGGTTTAAACTCACTGCTGCTCTACAAGTGAGACTCGCCCTTTTCATGTATGTCATTACGTGCTTATGTATTTCATCAGGCTCATTAGTGAATTAGATACACTGGTATTCTGCCACTCGAAATTCAAAATATTGCATGTCTCATTTACTATAATTTGAGTATGGTATGTCTAGGAGGTGGGAATGTAATTTAAGTGGTTTCACAAGTAGATTAAAATAATGTAATGCATCCCAGTATTACACAAAATACTATTACTGGGGTGTTACCCTGATGAAGGCTGCATGTTAGCCATTTAATTAGCAAAATAAACTCTTGAGTATGTGCTTTTAAAAGTGAAGTGAGTTCAATCATTAATCTATTTGGGGTTTTTTGGTTGTTGATCGGACTATTGAGGTTTCTAACTCACTTTGCTCTACATGCTGTGCACCTTCTCCCACTGGGCCACCTGTACTCCTTATTGTTTCATTTCAGAGTGCAGCAGCGGGACTGGCTGACTCTAATCCATGGCCACAGAAGAGGTTTAAAACACTCTGGTTTCATCTAATCTTCCAGCTCAGACCTAGCCGAGCTTGAAACCCGCTTTCTCCATGATAGGAATGGACAAATAAAGGTCTCTCCCAGCACTCCCATGAAAGGGGCCTGTGTGCTCTGTGGATTAGGGCCCTGTGTTTTCTCTGTCTCTCTTTCTCCATTAGACTGAAAAGGATGGGGAAAAAAAGAGACTCGTCTGTTCGTGCAGTTTTGTAAGGCTTTTCAATGTCTACACTTATTGCTCACTTGTGAGGGTCTTTTAGGTGGTCGGTGTTAATAGATCATAATAGAAGTAATAGGAATGTAGAGCATATATATCTCTGGTTTTAGTTTTTTTCTAAATATTGAATCCTCCAAATTCTTCTCTTCTTTTCTTTTCTCTTTTCTTGAATAGTAAATATACATTTGAAGTGACAATTTAACAGCAATCATCATGATCAGATTTCAATTATATGTCAGAGTGCCTCAGAGTTCAACCTACACCTGCATATTTATTTTTGTTTACCTATTGAGAATTTCCATAGCCTCATTTTCAATATTTGCACAGATACACTTCATGACAGAAATACCCCGACGCACATTTCCTAAAATATGAAAGTAGTGAACACCAGTGTCGAGAATAAAGAAGTCTAGCTGGGCAGAGAGACAGAAAGAGTGGTGTGACTGCCTGCCTGAGTGTGTGTGACTCTTCTATACAGGCACCTCCGCGGGCAGCTCATCGGCTGTAAACAGAGGTCCTTCAACTCCGGCGCATGTTTTGTATCCCTTCCCTGCAAGGCTGACTCTGACAACTGTCAATACACCGATGTCTGACTGAAATGGTATTTTATCAAGTTTTGTTAAAGCTTATTTTTTATTACTATAGCGACATACTTTACCCAGAAATAACGCCTCTCATGTAATAACAAGGCGTATGTGTTGTTTGCAGCTGTTGTTGTAGGTAGTTGCTAGCTTGTTGCTAACCTTCTCACAGTACAGATTTAGGTGGCTATAGACATACATTCTCCTCTTACCGTTTCTGTTTTCAGCTCAACATTTTAGTCAATACTTTTGCTTCAGAATGGTAACTAATGAACACGACTTGGAGTATAACGCAGCCCTGATAACGTCCTGTATATTCACATGAACACACGAGCGTGCCAAACTTCATTCAAAAATGTTCCCATTTAACGAGAAACTGTCTCGCTCCCGCACAATTCTCAGGTACACTTGTTGTATATCATTTTCCTCCTCGTTTGATACATTTGAAGCCCCGTCTCATTTTTGCATCAGTAATATAAATTAAAATGGACCTTGTCAACTAAAGACAACTACACATGAAAAGTACATGGAAGTCTTGTATAATTAACAGACCGATAATAGTAAAATAACAAAACAAAGAGCAGTGAAACGGTCCCAGTACAATACCAGTTTAATGTAAAGTGGTGGATTAGTAATCATGTAACCAAGACACATGCTAAACCTTTCGATCATCTTCCAACAGAATATGCTGAACTAGAGTCTTATCTTTTAGCTTTATTTAAAATAGAGGTCTGCTTCTGGATGAAATCGGCATATGTAATGGCTCTCATCGTTACTGTACATGTACTGTGTCTGCCTCATATGCTAAAGCAATAGAAACTGCCTAATTTTTGAATGAGGTTTGGTGTGACTGTTTAGAGTTAAGCTCATTGAATAAGCATGCATCTTTGTTTTTGAAGAAAAGGATGTGTGTGAGAACGCAGAGCAGATACAGAAATTATTTAATGGATTTCTTTACACTTACTCTATTTTCTCTTGAACTTCTGCACTTAACTCTTTATGGTGAAAGCTTTAATGTGTATTCTGTGGTTGTCTGTCAAGTGCATTTTTAAGTCAATATCAGCAAATTCAGATTTAAGTTCTAAATATTATCCGTTATCTTTTATACTAATTCATATAATGTTATCTCATATATTAAAATAACCCATTACGTGGCCTTGGTGGAGGAAGGTTCTCTATGAGTGCTTTTTAGTTAAAGTTGCTTGGACTCAGGAAGTTGTTCACTATGTACAAATAGTTTGCACTCTGTCAAACCTTTCACCGTCCATCACTTAGTCTTCATGCAGTCACTCATCAGACCCCTGAAGTTGACTGACAGTTGTAACACTAGGGGATGTGCTGTTTGACAAAGTGTAACATCTTGTTGTTTTCTGTGTTCTTTATCCCCTGTTGCGTGATGCCTTATTGGGATTATAGCACAATTAACTTCTGCTTGTGTTCATGTCTTTGCTGTATGGACAGCAAAATGCCTATAAATCCGAAGCCCCTGACACCCGTAATGTGTGGAGATGTATGACACTTGAGCTGTCAACCCTCTTGTGTCCCTTTATCCTCTTGTGTCCAGGTAAATGACCTCATGGAGGAAATGGGTGATAATGCAAACAGATAAGGCTCCTGGTACCTGTTGACCACAGTCAGGACCTCCTAAAACAGGGCCCTTTGACACAGTGCTCCATCAGTGCCTGCCTCACTGACACCCACAAGGCATTTAGCCCTTATCTGCAATGGCCCCTGCTCAGCATTCACGCCATTCACGTGAACAATGCCACCTCTTCCCACTCACTGGATCTGTGACTGACAGTGGGTGTTGGTGCACTTGTGTCTGACTTCAGCCTCTATCCGACGCTGGGGCTGTTTATCCAGTCCAGATAACCTCCACCAAGACACAATAAAGGGCGTGTGTCTTCCTCGCCACTTCCCATGTTGTTTGTGTAACTGGACTTTTATAATGGACCTTGCTCTCTATTTGGCAGGTTGGTTTCCTCCTCAGAGGGATCTGTATTAGCTGGGGGAGGGTTAGGGCAGAAAGGCTGACTAATGATCACAGAGCCAGCTCACCACCCTCTGACCAGCCAGCTAGGTGGAAGTGCCCCCTTGGCGAGACAGCAGATAAGACCACAGCAGCAAAATGACTAATAGCTGAGGTATGATGTAGCAGGAATGGACAGATTTAGGTGCCTTTTTCTCAAACATTCAGATTTTTCATGCTGGCAAAGATGTTACAGTAAAGAAATACTATTGGTCTGAAAGGATATAAAGTTGGCTTTTCATTGGAAGGCCTATCTAGAATGCAGCTTTTGAGTTATGTGTAATCTGCTTTCAGTTTTCATCGTGCAGCTCAGATCTCATATTTGATGAGGCTGATATCAGCGGGGGATCTTGGGATCCCATGCCTCTATAATGGCTTCTGTGAAACTGGGGAATTATATAGCTTCTGTAATAAACCCCTGTGATCAGTATACCCCCCCCCCACCCTGTCCCTGCTCTTATTTATGAATGGCAGAATTTGACAAGGGGGCAGTTCAGGTGGGTAGCTGCCTATCACATGATACCAGCACTAAAGAGCCAAGAGAGGAATGTGGACAGGACTCCCCCCTCACCTTTACTCAAAAAAACTTTGATGCCCCATATCACAACGAATACCCTCTCTATCCCCTCCCTCCTCAGGCCCTCATATGTGCAGCGATGCTGAGGAGGAGAACGGGTGCCGCAGTGGAGGGTGGTGGTGGGGGGGTACACAGATAGTGGCTGCGTTTGATCTGAAGGTCGCCAGCCCCTTGCTGGTGTTGAGAGATCCTTGGCGGACGAGGCTGGCTCTTATTTAATAACATGAAGGGGAAGCGGACCTTTCTCTCATAATTAGGCCTAATTACCCAGTAGGTGTGGACAGACGGCCCAAGAAGAGACAAACTGCCTTTATCCATAGACTTAGAGTCAGATTACCCCAGAGCTGTCTTATCTGTTACAGGGCCAGCAGGAGCCTCAATCCTCCTCTCCTGCCTCTTCCCACTGGCTCCCATATCCAGCTCAGGTATATTAATCAGTCACTCTGATTTATTATGGCCTGTCCAACACACACAAGTTTAATTAGGCCGAGATAGTTACCCCATTCTGTAATTTCTGAGAATGTTCCTTCCAACATGTTTAATAAGAAAGTTTACTGACTGAAAGCTACTTAGGTTAATTAAAGGGATAGTTCACCCTCAAATTAAAAAGTCACATTTTTCCTCTTACCTGTGGTGCTTATTTATCCATCTAGATTATTTTGGTGAGTTGTCTCTGATTTAATAGAACTAGATGGCTTGTGGTGCTCAAAGTGCCAAAAAATGTACATCAGAAAAATGTAACACTAACGTTTTTTTCCAGAAATCACGACCCAGTTACTCAAGATACCTCAAGACCTTGTTGTGAGCGAAATTATTTTATTCCTCCCAAACTACACACGCCAACCATATCATCGCATATAAGGAAGCGTGAATCTCTTCGCAGACAAGGGGCTGGCTAACTAAGCTAATGTTACAGCTCAGCCAAGGAGGACACCATTAATGTTTACACTCACGCGCTCACAGGCACGAGCATCTTGTCCAAAAGTAAATCCACGCTTCCTTCTTCACAGTGACAAGGTTGGAGGGTGTAATTTGGTTGAAAAAAAATATTTCCTACATGAAACTGCTCACAATAAGGTCTGTGGGTTATCTTGAGTAACCGGGTCATAATTTCTGGAAAGAGGCATTACTGTTGTGTTTTTCAGATATATTCTTACATGCCATCTAGTCCCATTATATTTGAGAGAAGGTAGACGACTTTTTGGTCGATATCTCCAGAAGTCACAGCAAAACAGTCCAGATGGTTAAACAGCACTACAGGTAAGGAGAGAGAAATATGTATTTTTTGAATTTGGGGTCAACTGTCTCTTTAAAGCTGCTGGGTGGAGATAATTCTCAATAAGATTCTTTTCCCTGAGTATCTTTGACAAGAGATCACATTTGCCGCGCTACTCCAGCAAGGTATGTTTGCATTCACTCGATAGACTGTTTTTTTGATGTCTTGACGAGTGACAGGCTTGATTGTTTGCTTGGCCTCTCTCTGTTAGCAGGGAACAATTTAATGGTCCTTGCAAACAGATTTGAGTGACATCCTGCCAACATCTTGTTTGTTTACAGTGTCTGTCTCTCCCTTCCTGAGCTGCCTGCATGTTTGTATTTGGGTTTGTGGGCGACTCACTTGCAGCCACCTCAACAGACCTATTGTTGGGGGCAATTCAGACACTGGAAATGCTGACGCCTGGAAAACAGAAGGGACAGTCCACTGAGGAAGTAGTGGCAGGGGAAAGTGGCCGTTATACTCTTCTTTTGGATATACTGTAGGTTTGTTTTTTTTGCATTCCTCAAGTGACATCTTCATCACTGTCCCCAACTGTTGTCTCTCATTGACAGTGAGCTGTTATTGCCAATGGAAGGTCTTAAAGCCCCTTGCCTTGAGACAGTGAAAACAGCCAGTTTCAGTCTGATGTGTCCGTGACTCACAGCTCCATGCAGGCCTGCTGCAAGAGGACAATAAGGGACACTTAATCCACCTGTTATCAGGGTGAGCCTCACCCTGTCACACACTGACACGGGGACAGGACTCTTGCTCAGGAATGCAGCTTTAACCACCCATTCACAGGACAAGCAGCTTAACTGATAGACCCTCACAAAAACACTGTTGACGTTTTTTTTTGCCACATTCTTCATACCACACAAAAACATGTCACAGTTGTTGGCTAAAGCATTTCCTGATGGTTAAGCTCCATGATATGAGTGATATCTAATGGTTGATGTAACATATTATGCAAACAGTGATATGCTTTGAACCATTTTTGTCATCTTTTCTAAAGTGAGCAGGAAAACAATGCTCTATTTTCCAAGCATGCTGCGGTAAATTGATAGTAAAGTTGATGGGTTGACCGTTTCCTTGTGAGTCCATCAGACTGCAGTGTTGTGTGCTTAATTAGGCAGGCTGGTCAGGGGTCTCTGTCTCTCCGCTCCACAGATTCACATGGACAATTTAACCACTAACCTCCTGAAATGAGTTGCTCCTGAATGCCTCGGGCTCCTGTTTCAGCGACTGCTGATTGCAGGGATCAGGGGTTATGATAAGTAAAAGTGCAGGAGGGGATGATTGTGTGTGTGGGTGGAGGTGAGGTCGTGCTTGTTGACTCAGATGAAACATATAGCACCCTCATATCTGACCGTTGTATACAAAGCTTGAGTTAGGAGACAGATTAGCTTATCCTAACGACTGAAAACGGCAGGATTGGCTTTGTCCAGATAGAGGTTCACTTATAAGACATTTGTGTTACTTTTTTTGTTTTTATTTAAAAATCTGCATGGAAACTTTTTTTCAGTTCTGATCTGATTTCAATACCTGAATATTGGATGCCAGTGTGTGCCTCACTGTGTGGAAGAGACAAGGATCATTTTTTTATGTGTGTAAGGTAACATCAGATTGAACTTTGACACCACTTGCCTAACTTTGTAAAACAAAATGTAACAAATAGATGTGCAAACCTTTTAAAAGCAGCAACAGATCGGGTCAGGAATTTAAATTCTAGTGTAAAACAATACACCTGCATTAAATAAAAACAAAATGTCAACATTAAATCACAGTTAAGTCACAGATGGGTGCAAACAAACTTGAACAATTAAGTCACAGTTCACACAAGTAGAATAAACAAGTAAAAACAAAACATTCAAAATAAACAGGAATTAAAATGTTGGGCCCATAGATCTAAACACAGAATTGAATTGAAATGATCATCTCTGAGATTGGCCCCATTGTCACCGATACCTGATTGAGCTATTTGATTCCATATCAGACCAATATGCTACTTTAGTGCCAAAACTTTAAGTAGTCTGGTTTGGCTGATTTTGGTCTTTTTGGAAAAGTCATGTTTAGGATTTGTGCAGGTGTAGTTGGTGTTGGTGAACATGTTGCTGCAGATAACCAGGTGAGAAAATGATTCTGTTGTGGTGAGGGAGGAATTAACTTGTCAGCCTCAGGAGTAACAGCCTGTGAAAGCCTTTTTTTATTTTAATTAGTAGGTTAATTACTCATTTTTATTTGAGCGGGTTGTTTTCAAATAATTTTCTCTCAGTTGTTTTCCATAACACTGAGAAGGTGGCATGAATCATCCTTAATCTCACAACCTGTTCATTCTCATTTTTTTGATATAAGAATGGTCTCATTTAAAAATACTGAACTTTGGCATAATCACCTTCAAACCACCTGTGATTTTCAATATGAGAAGCAGTTTAAAAACGGATGGAGAGATGGATATAAGCTATCTGAAGCCAGTTTCCATAAGTCACTTATGTGTGATTGTGCTGCAGTTTAATGTTGACGCATCATTTCCTCGCAGCATACCTGCGGTCGGTTGGGTTTCCTCATCGGCCCGGCCTACAAACGACATGAAAGCCTGAGCTGTTACCTGTGCCTCTGGGACAACGGCTGTTGATCACAAGAGGAGTGAGAAGCCTGAATCTCCGTCTGTTTACTGTAATTAAGCTGTCAGTGTTGTGATTTATGACGTATTGAGTAAGAAAGGTGTTATCATGTAGACTAGGAGCAGGAAGACAGAGAGAGAGAGAGCCACAGGGTTTGTAGCTACCAACAATAGAGAAGGTACAGACAGTGCATTAAACACAACTGTCTGCTGTGTGGAAGAGAAAGGCTTGGAGGCAAAATAGAGCTACTTTCTGACGGTGTCTGCTCAGTGTTTGTACAAAAACAAAATGAGATGATTCTGGATTTTAGGCTGCACTTAACTTTCATTTTATGGAAATCATCTGAAATAGTCCAATTAACCTGAGTTGAATGGAACATTTATCGTTGAAAGGTTTTAATTGGAGAAAAACTGACTGGAGCTCAAGCTTCAGTTGCCACTTTTCCAGTTCTTCCAATTACACAAGTAACTCATGTCTCAGCTTACATTTCATGTTGTCTGTTTTAGTTGGTGCTGTGATGTGGGCCTGCAGCCTCCTTGCATCAATACCTTGATTGCATGACCCAGTGATGTCTCGTCCTGCACCGTGCCCCATCTACACCCTGAGGGGGGCTGGTGGGCCCCTAAACACCCTCCACTTCAGCTGCCATGGAGGGGACACTCCCCTCCTGTATTCTGGGTAAGTCATTTATCTCAACGTTCATAATTTTGGCTCTTCGTCTTCCTCAAGCGGTGAAGATTTATTTTGTTTATCTCTTTGAGCCGAATGCCTCAAAGCTTTAATTGTTGCCATGTTAATTAATGTTCAAATCCATATTCGAATTATTTGTTTTTTTGCTTTTTAAGAGGAGGGAGATACGTGGGCTGCAATGCAAAAGAGGCAAAACACTGATAAAGAGCGAGAAATGGTTTAATTAGTCTCCAAATCTGTGCATATAAATATAAACAGCCTTCATAAAGCATCTTGTTTTATTTTGCAGGTCAGGGAAGGGGGGCATCCATGTCTGGAACCTGAACACCAGGAGGGCTCAGAAGATTGTGGAAGGTCATTCTGGTAACTCGGTCATCTGGGTCAGCACACTGCAGGCGACAGGTACCCTCATCAGGTGAGGAAGACCCCTGTCGCTCTTTCTCTTTTAACTTACTCCCTCTTCTTGCTGTTTCTGTCAGAACATTTGTGAATTTAAATCATTATTTGTACTTTAGATGAAACTGTGGTGTAAAACAAATTTAATATCAAGCTTTCATTATTACACAGGTTTTAAGATGACACAGCCACTAACATTTGTGTTGAATTCGGCAAGAAACTTCAGTTTTTGCCTGTTTTTGTTCTCTCTGTTGGGGGAGCAGTCAGGGACGGGACATGCAGGTGTGTCTGTGGGATTTGAGTCAAGGTCGCAGTGAGGTGGTGGACTCTGTGTGGACCGGCAGCGTTGGATTCTGTCAGTGCTCCACGCTGGAGACGAGCCCTGGAAACTCCCTGCTGGCCTTTGCTGGACAGCAGACAGAGGAGGTGAGACATTGTGTTCGGGTGTCTGTGTATAAAGTATAAAAAATGGATGGTCAATTTCCATGCTAAGCACTTCCCAGAGCTGCAAGATTTTCAGTAATCTGTGAAATTGTATTCTTCATTTTGCAGATTATGGTTTGTAATAATATATAAAAAATAATAATGATACATATTCATTAGGGTTGCAGCGATATACTGATTCAAACTACAACGTGGACCATTGGATCCTAGTACAATGGAAGCCCTTAGAGGCAAGAAAGGAAAAACTTGAGAAGATTATCCTGGTAAAACATTTTTAATACCGTATACCGTGAAATTGTGATGTTCTCTTAGATGGTTATTATACTGTTAAAATCTAACCGCTTATCAAAGTGTCCATTGACACATGTTGTTCTGTGTTCAGCAGAAGGAAACATCCTTTATTGGCAGTTGGGATGTGGGATAGTTAATTGGTTACACAGTCTGACTTGAGTATCAAAAAATGTCAACCTGTATGAACCTGACCAGACTTGCTGTTGCCAGGTTGCTGGATTGACTTGTGTGATAAGTGTTCACACATATTTGTGGCTTTAAGCCCTGTTTAGAAGGAGATGGAAAATCGGAGATCCCACAGCAGGAGTTCCTCTCTTACATCAAACCAGTCTCTGGCTTGATCCATACTATAGTATAGGTTGAATTAAATCCGGTGGCCAACGTAATATTTTTAGCAGAGCGTCTATGAGTCATCGTGACATGTGAGCATGAAGTTCAGCCAGGAACTGTCACACAGCAAGTGGAACAGCATCATTAACAAACCGGCCTTCATGTCATGAGTCAGAATGACAGCCACCAGCTAAATGTCGGATAATTTTGGCTGTCTCTAGTAACATGCCAGTGAATCTGTTTGTCTTAAACACCTAATAGATCTGTCAAGGCCGAGAAAGCAAGTTTAATTGTGCTTTTCAAAAAGTAACTTTGTCTTTGGCTGATTAAATAGTGGCTGTTTACATTTTTAATCTTTGGCTGGTGGATGAAAAAGAGAATTCCCAGGCCTGAAGAGATTGCGCACTGTAATGAGATCACAGTTCTGTCTGCACAGTAAGTCTCGTAGTTTAAGGCTCAACACCCAAAAGCCTGTACCGTTTTTGTGTGGAGTGAGGGAGGATGGGGGAGAGGGCAGCTAGTGATTCAGCCATCTTTTATTGCCTCCAGATTCATGTTACTTGCTCTGCTGTGAAGGAGCCACACTTGAAAGGGACAGATTGGTCACCTGATCCAGCCAAACGTGCCTTGGCTAACCTCAGTCCAGCAGGCCAGGCATCAGGGCGCCTGTGACTCCCAGCACCTCAATAATGCCATTGTCCCAACAGACACAGACAGACAGAAACACACACACCCATATGAGGTAGACCAAAACAGACCACAGCCGATTTTGTCATTCGGTCTCCCCACCCCATTCCACAGACAAACTGGCCAAGACAAATGCTTATCGTGTATCTGCAAATAAAACACCCACCTAAACCGAGTTCCCTCAGGAAACAACAGATATGCTCTTACCACAAAACATGCACAATAGCGTGATTTAGTGCCAATGCAGATAGGTTAATACTTAGGTATGTAACCAAGAAAACAGAATCACTGCTTCCTTAGCGTAGCTATTTAAGGTGGTTTCACTGTTTACTGCTCACAGCAAGATTCCTGCCAGCAGATTGCTGCCACAGCAGAAAGATGAATTAATAGTGTGGGTGTTTTATTTATGGGCAGTGTGATGCCACACAAGAACAGTGATCACCTGAGGCACAGAGAAGTCCTTAAAGGCCCTCTTTGTCAGACACGCAGAGGTAAACATGCAGGACAGATGTGGCCGTGTGCTAAAATACGGATCGCTTCCCTTAAAGGGCTGTTTAATCTGAGGCCTAATGAGGATGAATATGTGGATCATCAGTAGTGAGGAAGTCGAAGGAATGAGTTTTGGGAGTGATCTGGGTACACACATACAAAGAAACTTACTTGATCATTGGCTTCATTAGGCTGTGTATTTTATCAGAATCAGTGCCAATGTGTGCAGGAAAACACCATTCATGTCACAGGGTCAGGCTTTAGCAGGATTTATTATAGACAACGGGGCGGCCGCTCTGCACTGATGGATGGTACTGTACTGCTGGTTGGAGGCACTCTGATCTGCGGAGGTCCTGAAACACAATGACAGATTCAGGCTGCTGCTTTGTTATTTGAATTCTGAAGACAAACAAATCATGACTTGGCACACAGCTTTTAGATAAATAAACGAACAACTGCAATTTGTGTGCATAATTGTAACTGGGTCACGAAAAATTGAAAACAGATAAATTAAAACAAAAATACATTAGGGTATATTGGATAAATTCCTAAAAAATGTTAAACAGGACACTTTTCATATGAAGGTCTCCCTGCCAGCTTTTGGTAGCGCCTTCAGAGCCTGGGTGGTCAAATGACTCAGTTTGGTTTAGCCTTAAAATGGAATCACTGGAGAGTATGAGCATGTTATAAGTTACCTAAACTGAAGCTGTGCAGAACAGTTTAGCATGTTGAAACCCAACATGTCCAGAAATCATTAAGTGTACTGACAGCAGGCTTCACACTACAAGACACTAACATTGTACCTGCTTCCCAATACAACCTTATAAGATTTTATCACAATTACATTAACAATGGAATCTACCTTTATCTCAGTTCCAAGAACTAATACTTAAAAGACCTTTGAATTAAACTTGATACTAAGGACATTACGCAAGTAAGATAAGACATTATGCCTGCTTATCATTAGCATTTTAGCGCTGTCATTATGAGGATATAAGAAAACTGATGTTAGTATTTCGCTTCAAGCACCACTGTGTCTACATCAAAAGTAAGAATTCATGCAAAAAGAAGGTTATACTACTCTTTTTAAATTGTAATGAAGGGCTGAATTACTTTAAAACAGTTTTTTTTATTTGAAGATTTCTTGGTGTCACTGCCACAAAAATGGGAATAAATAACAACAAATAGAAAATAAAGCCAACAAAAAAACAATGGGAACGTCTATCAGCAAAACTGTTCTTTAAACATTGGGTTAGGGGTTAGGGTTAGGGTTATCAGCCCAGAATTTTCCAATGGAGGCATCCCTAGTGAGCTTTAATTATCATGTCCTTTCTGCAGATCAAGATAATTGAGCTTTCCAGTAAGACCCCAGTCTGCACCCTGGTACCAGACGCCAAGCTGGGGATGGTCATGTGTATCAAACTGTGGCAGGTAAGCACCAGACAGTCCTCTTAAATGTCAAGTGTTGCATTGCCTTTAACTTAACCCCAAAAAGCAGCAATGTGTCCCTCTACAAATACATCTGAAGTTCAACAAGTTCACCTTGGCAGCCATTATCATGAGCACGACATTCTCTCCCTTTTCTTCCCCTCCTTGTTTTACATGTTACTTTTTCTATACTTACCTGCTTTATTCAGATTGGCCAGCAGCTCATAACAAGATGCAATAATAGAAAAGTCAACAAAAATGCACATGAGAGACGTGGCACATGATTTACAGCCCAACAACTCGTCCTGGGCCATTTTTCCAAGCGTTCCTTCTCGGCTGGCAGCGAGTTCCAACACTGTAATTAGAGCGTTTGGAAGGGCCGGGGGTTCACAGCCATATATCAGCCTGCAGCTGTGCATCCAATCTGATGCTGAGCAAAAAGTTAGCTTTCTGTTTTGTAAATGCTGTCGAAAGTTTTATTTTCCAGCCATTAACGAGAGCCTGTAATTATTTTCACGGTTAATTATTAACTCTTTGGGTTTGGGGCTTCAGGGGACAGAGTGGGGTTTTGGCCTTACGCAATACCGTGGATGGTTTGAATAAATTTTATGAGCTGTGCAGTTTACAGGCAACAGTAATCAAAACACAGCTTATCATTATGAAGCCAGGGTGAGGCGAGTTGCTTCCCTGTGAACATGCAGTCCTTCCTGTATTCCTGTAATACTAATTAAATTTGCCGTAATAAGTTAAAGTAAAGGTTACGTTGTGTTTATGAAATTATTACAGACACTCGACCAGTTTGAGTCTCACTGTGCATGCTGACATTGTGTTTGTGTTTTTCTTTGATTTCACTGTTACACCCACCTTTCATCATCTGATTTATGAACCAATGCTGGTTCAGCGTTGAGTGCCAGGAAACATAATGATCAATTATATCATTATAAATGATATAATATCATTGTAATACAGCACAGGCAGCTATCTGACTTCAAAGCCGAAAGCCCAGGTGATTCTAAATCATTCCAGGCTGATTCCTTTCAAGGCCGAAGCTAGTTCATCTGTTACACTGACTGACTGAGCAACTCAAGGGGTCCTTGATGTGAGACTGAAAACCCCAGTCTGTGTGTGTGTGTGTGTGTCTGTGCGTGTGTGTGTGTATGTACACCTTTCACACACAAATCAACCCACACATTCTGTCTGTCAGTCATAAGAAAAAAAAATGCTCATGTTGTCTTTCACATTAAATGCTCATATGCTACCCACTGCTTCCTTAACCTCACACAGCAGGAGGCAACAGCTCACGCCATCACCCCTCTCTCCACCCCGTCTCTATCTATCACACACACACCAGGAAGAAGCCACTGACAATCATCTTCCCTCTCACCATCCCTCGCTCTCTTCTTCCCACCGTTGAGACGAGAAGTGATTATCCTCCATTATTTCCAAGACAGACTCACCAACAGATTTATTGTCGGCCTTCAAGCCCTCTCTGTCGGAGTTTATGGAAAAGATTAAATGCGGTGTTAAACTGCACTTTCTTCTCAATTCAGTTTCCCGTCATCAAAATCCCACCCAGACCTGAGCTTTCATGTTGGGCTGTGTCTGAAAGGTGACAGAGCTATCTGATTTCTCTGAATCTAACTGGCTGTAAGCAGTGAACAATGCAGGGGAAGAAAGTACCTCCACATGTGGGTTTGACGTGTGCAGGGATGTACGGTTTGGCCAGGGGGACAGTATTGATGTATGATGTGCAAGGCTTTTAATGTGAACAGAGGCTGGCGGGGAAAAGGAAATGTTCCTATACAGATATCCATCACTCTCAGCTCATCACCTTGCTGCCTCATGGCCATGACATCATGGAGGACCGGGACAAAAACCGGAGGAAACGATTGGTTCCTTATGTCGAAGCAGTGCCTGCCTGAGGCCTGTGGCGGCCACATCAGCAAACAAGCTGTTGGTCTCTGGGTTGTTCATGGTTTTGGAGGGACTCACCACATAAGGAAATGACATAGTGTTTGCTGAATATACAATGAATTCAGGATGTCACTCTCATATTTCTCTCTAATTACATTTAGATTGTATTTATTTATGTTTTTAGTTATTTGACAGGGACAGCGCTCATTAATCAACAGAGAGAATACAGCAAATGAGCCAGAATTAGTCTAATATTCAGCTGTTGTCGCTGGCCAGATGTTAAAAAGGCAGGCCTTGAAATGAAATAAAACTGACATAGTGTTTAAAATTCATATATACAATATAATATGTATACACAAAAGGGGACAGCACACATTCACACACAAATAGTGCCACAGTAAGACACATAGCAGTTTGCTAGAATCCATACAAAATAATGAAAGCAATAAAAAAGATAAGCCTTTGATCACTCACTTGGAGACTAGAATTTGTCCCGTGTGTATTTGAGAAGTTAACAGATTAACAGATGAGACAACAGTGTTGACCTTATGTCAAAGATGTCTTTGTATTTTGTTGCTTACATATCTTAGCATGCTAACCAGCTAGTCCTGGCCCATCCTGTCTGATAATACCATTTACCACGATCGAATAGCTCAGGACTCAGATGACTGAGGCCCGACATCTCTCTTGCTTCTCTCCTGCTTCACACCTCTCCCCAAACCCGCCATGTCTTTGTGGTCCCTGAAGTGTCCTGCTCATTCTTTAAGTATTTTTTCATGGACAGGATGCAGGATGCCCTGCTAGCTCCCCCTGAAGAGTGTTCACCCCATGTACAAATCAATCAATCAATAGGCCTCCTTACTGGGCTTTTTCTCTCTCTCTCTCACCCTGATTTCTCTTCACCTGTCCTGTCAAATAAAGCTATAAAAAAAGAGGATAGGATGCCAAACATTATCTAGTTCCATCCTCTCAGCCATATCAGTCAAATTGAATGTTGTGGAGTTTGGGCTGTTTGTCAGACAAAACAGGCAATTTAAAGATGAGACCTTGGTCTTCCAGAAATTGTAGGTTTTCACTTTTTTCTGACATTTTATGACCAGACATTTAATGGATTAATCAGCAAATTAAGCTGGAAACTAAAACTAAACTAAAACTGCTTTAGACCTAATTTGTCTCTATTTATCACAGCTTGTTTTATTGCCTCCATAGGTTAGTTCTTTGTATTTTCTCTTGCCTCAGCAGCAGGGGGATTTTAAACCACTCTATCAAATGTTATTGTTTTAGAAGAAGAAGAGAGAAGGAAGAAAACAAAAACGAAAATGTGTAAAAGCCCTGCAATCTTGCCTTTTCTAGAGACCATGTTGATGACCTAATTGGACCATGGTCCAAGTTGAGCAACTGACAGTCTGGACACAGATCTAAAAGTAGGACTTTTAGTCTGCAGGCTTTAAATGGTTGCTTGAAATAATGATGTTTAATGCACCCCATAAATACAGTTACTGAAAAAATGGCACATGACTATTAACAGGTCAAGGCCCAACTAGACAAGTAGCCATTCCAGAGAAGATCAGCTCCATTGCTCCTCCACTGGTCCTGCCTCTTGAAGCAGCTTCCATCCATCTGTCTTTCCAGCTGTTCTGTGGTGATGAATCTGCTCACAGAGCCCCAGCCCCACTCCAGCAGAGAGCCCTCTTGTAGAAAGGCCTGCGGAGGATATAATGAATTAGGTGTCTACCCAGGGTTCCCCGACCTCCGACCCATGACATCATCAATCAAGGAGGTCCTACACTTAAGTGAAACGGTGGGCCCCAAGCCTGGAACGCTTAGCCGGGCCCTGCCGGCAAGCAGGGGCCACTGATTTTCACTTGTTTTTATTTGTTTTCATAATCCCTTAGTGTTCGTCCTCGCTGATGTGTTTGGAAGGAATACACGACTCTGTCTATAATTTGTTTAAAGCTGGAAGAAGAGAAATATAGAGCGTTAAGTGAGAAGAGGACTTGAAGATGGATGAAAGAATGGCAGACGTGGCCCCTTTGCACATATGGAAAAAATTTCTCTCCCTCCTTGCTTCTACAGGGCACCGTGCTTTTGCTAGGGGCCTGATGGTATTTTAAAGTAAAGGCATGAGTCAGGACAGTGTATATGTGTGCTGTGTGCTCATAGCTCTTCTGTAATGCGTTGTGGTGTTCCACCAGCCAGGGTGAAACCTTTTAAGTTTGGAAAAATTTGAATCATTGTTTTGGATAACGCTCCAGGCATATGTGGATGTGAAGGGTGGTGCTGGATGGAGGTTAGATCTCACCAATTGTCCCTGCCTTCTTCTTCTCTCTGCTTCAGTCCTTCCTTTCCTTCTTCCAGCATTTCAAAGATAAATGAAGCCTTCAGTTTTTATCGGTTAACCTTTATGTTCTCATTCACAGAAGTGATTTACAAGCGTGCTGTATACATCCACACAACCTCTCAATACCTTTCTTTCATATAATGTACTTCTAACGTTTCTCTTCTTATATGCAAGTAACCACATATTAAGCTTTGTGCAGGTTGCTCTCTATATTTTTAACAGAGGGAGTCTGGTTTATGTTTTGCGTCTGATGCCTGTTTGTGCACCTGGTTTCATTTCATGTGATCTGAAAGATTTACTCTGATGGTTTCACCAGTTGTAAACATCGCGGCCGGATCTAATGTCCCGAGGTGAAATGAGGATGAAGCAAGACATAGTGTGTGTTTTTTTACATGAGGTTGTTTTAGTATGTGAGGACAAATCAGGTGTGTAGGGCTAAAGCAAGAAGTTAATTAATCAATCTGTCAATCGACATAAAATGAATACAAGTTGCTTATCTCTGTTTTACATGATTGGTTTAAACAGTTGGGCAGAAACAACAACCTATCTGCATAATTGTGATAAGCATTTTTATGACATTTTATTTACTAAAAGATTAATCTAATACTTAAAAAAAAATAATTGCTATAATGATCAATAGTTAAAATAATTGCTAGTTGCAGCCTTAATTTTGTTCCTAAGTTGTATTTGATAAAATTTACCATCAAAATAATCCCTGTGTTAGAATTTGGAACTTGAAGTGGCTATATTACAGATTAGTTTTAAAAAATGGACTGCCAATATAAGAATAATTTAATAAAAATGTAGTGTAAAAGGTAATATATAATTACAAGTCTATGTATAACATAAGAAGTAAAGCTAAAAGTTAGTCAAAAGTAACGCTAAAATGCATATATAAAACAGAAAAATATAATCAAAAATAAACCTAACAGTGTCAAAGAATTTGAGTTTTAAATGAATAAACCAAGTTTTAAGTTAAACAGTAGGTTTTGCTGTCTATTACTTTACTTTATATACCAGTGCCGGCAGTGAGGCCTGTGGCTCAGTAATATAGATGAGGAGCAAAGTGAGGAGTAGTGTAATGGAGTGCTGCAAAGAGCGAGCAGCAGGCTGACGAATGGAGCCCGCAGCGCCTTTCCGAGTGTCAGCGGGAGCTTCCAGAATGATAACCTCTGCTCCGCTCAGCTTCCAGCACCACTCAGTGGTTTCTGTGGTTTTTACTGCACAGCTCTCATCTCACAACTTAGCTCACACTCCTCTCTGTTCTCTCTGTCCCTCCTCCATCCTCTTATCACCCTCCCTCACTTCTAGCCAGACTCGGGGTCCGGACCTCTCCTGTTGGCTGGATATGAGGACGGTTCCCTGCTGCTGTGGGATGTAACCCAGAGGTCCAAGCTGAGCCAGGCCAAAGCCCACCCTGAGCCTGTCATGTGCCTGACCTTTGACACCAAGCGTCTGAGGGGGATATCAGGCTCCTCTGAGAAGAAACTCTCCTCCTGGATGCTGGACAGACAGAACAACCTGCAGGTCAGCAGAGGACAGGCTTAGAGAGGCTAGAAGTAGTGTTGTCTCATCCAGAGGTTCCCAAACATTTTTGTCTAATGAATCCCCACAGCCCTGTTAAATGAATTAATGTACCTCTTCATCAACACCACCAATCATGTTCCAAATGTTTTTACTGGATTGGATTTTAAAACTGGTTGTTATTTAACACAATTAATTATGACAGTCATTAATACATAGTAATTATGCCAAAAGTTTTGGGAGCATATTGAAGCTAGGAGTGACCAGTTGGACCTTTTAAACATTACATTACTTTGAGCTCTTTCACAATTTTTCTATCACTTGATGCCAATTTTTGAAACTGTTGATTTGGTACTTTTAGCTTTCTGTTCATTATTTTTATAATAATGTTGTATGAAGGACTGAAGCTGTGAAAATGAAAAATGAATGAAATAAAACAATAAATAAATATGCCATTAAATGCAGCAAAAATAATATAAAAAATAAATTTAGGCATTAATGCATTATAGAATGTGGCATAAATAGATTTTTCTGTTTTAATATGCTTCTGTATTTATTAACCTTTGTATTAATTATCCTATTTACTTACCTCCCATTTAAATTTCCATTTTTCAGTGTATTAATTTGTAAACCTATTTATATTTGTTTATTTGTACATTTTTGCTTTGCATTTCCCCCCAATTAATTTCCACAAACTTATTTTTTTCTACGATTTCTTTTTGCATTTTATGCATTTCAGCTTCAGTGTGCAACTTTTGCCAATTCATTAAGTGACATCAGAGTGCATAGATCAACTATATATGCCTTGTATCCACGCCGGTTGGCAGGCTCATCATCGGTCAGGAGGAGCTAGCTCAGTATCCTCAGGAGGCCTAGTATGTGTCTTGAGAATCCTAAGTCCAAACTGTTGTATATCACCTTGCTGAGCCTTAGACTGTCTTTTAAATGGCTTTATTTTTGTCTCCCAATACTGTTCTGCCAGGTCCCGCCCAACTGTGCTGTGATTGGCTTTTAATGACAGCTCCCTCATTTACATATGAAGACAAAATGCATAAAACATATAGGGAAAACTGCAAAGGAAAAATAAGAATACGGACAAATGTATTGAAAAATAAATAAATTGATAAATAAAATGGAAAATTGATAGAAAAGTTATTAAATAGGTGAATTGATACAAAGTTTAATACAGAAGCAAATGAAAATGGAATATCAATTTGTCACATTTTATAAATTGATTAATGCCTACATTTTTTTATATTATTTTTGGTGCATAATGGAATATTAATTTATTTATTGAGCCATTTTTTTATTTTTTATTTTCAGTTTCAGTCCTCCATATATTTCAACCATTTACACTTTATTTTTAAATAACTATAAAAGTGTTATTTACATCTACCCACTGTTTAAATTGTTCATCCATTTCTTTTAGCTAACTTTTCTGACTTCTTTTCGCTTTCTACTTTCCTTGCAATGTCAGTCACATTATGTAGTCTTCCGGTGTTACAGTTTAAATCAAACTGTAACACGTATTTTTTCAAAAGACAACCTCTCCTACGCCTGACCAACTGCAAAAGTACCTTCTAGGGTAGAGCGGCACCTGGTTAGGTAACCATTATTATGTTTATGTGGCCTACTGAAATGTTAAGGTCCTGAACCCCCTACATGCTAACTAATTGTTGCACGAGAGTCTGCTAAATGCCATAATATAGTACAGAAAGGTAATGGTGGGGATGGGAGGAGAGGAGTGTTGCCTTTCTCCAGGCTCTCTTGGAAAACATCAGGGGCCAAAGAGGAAGAGGCTCAGCGGGGCTCCAGGGGCCATAAATCAGCTGCTGGTTACACAGCGTTGGCAGGGCCAGGGGCCAAGGGCCGGGCTGGAGCTGTCACTCCAGACTCAAGCCACCCACCCACACACACACATACCTACGCACACACAACATATATGGACACATCACAAAATATAATTCTACTTATTACTGTACTATAATAAATAGGAACATACATGTATACCTGTCTCTTTCAGCAAGTAATACAACATCCCTGTGATTGGGACGCTGCTGAGATGCATGCTTACCTTGTATCTTGTTCCTTACAGAACATACAGGTTCTCACAAACACAAAAATACTTGGGAGTGGTCCAAATTAAACACTAAAAGCCCATACCAGAGCATCTTCTGTCACACTAAAAGAGATCACATCAGCTTTGTCCCATAATTCATTTTACATAACAGCCAATGCTTCAGAGAATTAACGCCTCATTTGAAACTCATATTTTCTCTTGATTTCATGAGCAAAAGGGAATGCTCCCATTTTGCAGCCAACCCCATGAATCAGAGCAGAAAGGAACCTCAGGCTGATATAGTACACTCCTGCACAGTGAAGGGGTATTATTCTTTCCGAGGCTTTTTACAAATGAATGCTTGAATTAGAAATATTTGCAAAGCCCTATTTTTTTTCAGCCTGAAAATACGTCTAGAAAAACACTACGAAGGATTTGATTCAATATACCAAAAAACAGGAGGCGAGCGGTTATTTGGTTTATTTTGCTCAAGCAACAAAATATTGATTCAGCATGTAATCCAGGATGAGGATGACAGGAAAAAAGCACAAGGAGAGGGAAAAGATCCAACAGGGACTTTTAAATTATCCTGAAGTGCAGCTCAGTGTGACGTCCAGACAGCTATCCTCAGTTCTTCCCACAAAAGTATTTTTGTGTGGCAGCAGTAAGGGGGCGGGGGACCTGCCGGGTGGTGGGCCCGGGCCCCGGGTCCTGACGGACGACCCGTGAGAGGTAATAAAAATATCAAAACCTCGGAGGCCCCTTAACCAAACAAAAAACACATCTGCAGTAAAGGGAACAGTAGTTCACAGTGGGAGGCTGCAATAAAGGCTGAGGAGGCTATAAGTGCCACAGCATCCCACTTCCCACAAATTACCCCTGCGATACAGTCCAGTGTAGTGGAGCTGGCTGGCAAGGAAGATAGATGCTTCTTGTGAAATGGAGGGGAAACTGAATGTGACACAACACAGTGCAGTTATGATTTAGTGAAGCTGAAAGGCTGTGAAGTGAGCTTATCAAGCCCAGATAAAGACAGATAGCCTCAGGAATGGAGGTTAATGTATTACACATGGCTCCCAGAGGCCTTTATCTGCTGTTTGACCTGGCTGGCCTGATATCTTCTCATAACAATGAGGCATCATCTTCAGCCTTTTTTCCCCTTTCCTTCTAGTGTACATTTTTGGGAATGTGTCAGGGTGAGACTATGAGGGTGTGGGTGTGAGGGCTTACAAGTCGTTAAGCCAGATGGACATATATTTAGGCGGCCACTCAGAATCTATTGACAAATGCGGTGACGGGTTCCTCCAGGACAAAGACAAAGCGAGAGGTCTCAGACTGGAAAAAGAGAAGCAGGTATGGACAGAGGAAGATTAGCCATGTAAATCAAGCATGGCTGACAGCAAGCTATTTCTGAGACTGATGACAGTTCTCTGCAGGTGGAACTCCTGCCTCTCATCTTCACTACAATGTAAAGAAATCCCTGCTGTCTTCCCCCAGTAGTGACCTACACTGTGTCAATATGTTGAATTCTTGCACCCGTCAGCCAGAGCTGACCTGACGTATGGGTCAGGTCATACCAGACTCAATCTCAGTCTGCTGGTGGATTGATGTAGGCATGAGCTGCTGTCATTAAAATTATTGCTCTCTTGACTGAGCACCCTCCCTCCACCTCTCCTCTCTTTTCTGAATGGGACTGCTCACCTGTTTGACACATCCATCGTCTGTCAGCCAGAGCCAAGCTCTGACAGGCGAGGTGACAAAAGGCTGTAATCTCCCCACCGCTGAGTGTGATTCAGGGACAGGGTGTGTCAGAAATACCTGCGAAAAGCCTCCCAGCCGTTAGGCTCGAGTGAGTGAGCGATGATGGGACATTTCAGTAGACGAGCGTGAAGGCCAAGATCCGTGCCAAGACGGAGGCGAGAGACGGGAGAAAAGTGGAGCGAGACTTGAGTGAGATCTGCCAAGTGGACGCTCCTTTTGAACGTCTCCTCTGTCGGTGAGATGCTACAAAAGAGGATCCTGAAGTGCGAGTTTGTGTTGGATCTGTCGTAGGCCACAAGAAAGTGTAGTGGGCCCAGCTGCTGAGCAGAGCTGGTAGCCTCCTGACAGCTGAGGAAGCTGGCGTTTAGACAGCAAGCCTGCTCTGTATGTGTGTGTCTGCATGCTGTAACACAGACAAGGAAGGAGTGTTCAAACAAAGAAAAGATGAAGCCAAAAAACAAGTTCTGTCTATGATGAGATCGTAAGGAAGTCTGGAAGAAAAATGGGGCGTCAAATAAAACGAGCCAAGACTCCCCGGGTAGAGAGAATGGATTTCATTACAGATTGAGACCTGGTTAATGGCTGCGCTGATAGTCCGCAGTGTTGAGTCGGTGTTCATTCAGCAGTGGTGTGAGTCTGCACCAAGAACAGCAATGCTACTGCTGGAGAACATGGAATTACAATGAAAGGAGAATTTAGACAGTATTTTCTTAAAACAAAGAAGAGTTATCCTAAACCCAGCATCCTTAAAGAAGTCACATTATCAAAGGCTGTACCTAATTGTCCTTTTTATGATCCATTAATCTTTCTCCAAGAATCAATGAGTCATTTAGTTGGTAAAATCATCATGTTTTCTCAGAGCCCAAGGCAACAGATTGCTTCTTGTGTCTCATCAACAGTCCAAAATCCAAAGATAATCAATCTACTATCACAAAAGACCAAGAAAACCAGCATATTTTTTGGCATTTTTGCTTAAAGGATTTGTTTGACATTTTTGGAAATGTGTGTCTTTGTTACCACTCTAATGTTTGTAAGGTAAACAGTTAGCTTAGCTTAGCACAAAGACTGGAGAAGGGGAAACAGGTAGCCTGATGAATTAATGAATAATCTATTATCAATATTGACTATGTTTGCATGCACAAAATATTCAGGTTTTTGCCATAATATCCCACTAATATTCCCATTTACATGCAGCTGTGCATACTCCCGATTAACGGACACAGCTTTCCTCTTTTACATATTCAACCATGTTCTTGAAATGGCCAGAGTTGCGATGTGTGTAATCATAAACCTGTTCATAGCCAAGTCTCGCATAATGTTCAAAATTAAGTGCTTTTCTCCCTCTGACCTGAAATGTGGGCTTTTCTTTTGTGCAGTGCATCTCAACTCCAGCCTTACAGGCTGTTAGCAAGGCAATTTAGAGAGCTAACCGTAAACAAGCAATAGGTGTCACAAACTGCGTGAAACCCCACATGAGACATGTTCAAAAAGGTCCAAAAACCTGAATAATGTCGGCATATCTCTCATGTCTTAATTGGAAATGACTACATTCGTAATAAGGCCTAATTTGGAATTTGCAACCGGAATATGCTGATAACATGACCAGGAACAAATTGGGAATATTGTCATATACTGAATGACGTGTGCATGTAAACATTGTCACTGTTGACAGTTAATTTTCTGTCAACAGTGTCAAATCATTCCAACTCTAATGTTTTCATTGTTATACCAATCCAAACAACTCTATTTCCTGTTCAGTTTCAATCAAAACAGGGGCGGGTGCTGTAATAATGTCAAGCAGTGACTACACTTGATTGATTAATCTGTCAATAATTTGGGGGTTAATTGATGAATTAGAATAGTGGAAAATGCAGATCACAATCCTCTAAACCTTAAGTTGATGCCTTTTTTTGTCTAACAACCCAAAGGTGTTCAATTTACAGTGACATAAAACTTTTAATAATAGTTTAAATAATTTAAATAGTTTTTTCTCGATTTTGCTTGGGATCGATTAATCATGAAAACAATCGACAAATGAATCAACAATGAAAATAATTAGTCGCAGCCCTAATTCCCACTAATCGTGAATAAGATCTCAATTGTAATATCTGTCAAAAATATCATGGTATGATTTTTTTAACAATATCCTGCGGCCCTAATTTAAGCATCATCACGTCGTAATCATTTCAGTTACCATCAGGCACCACTGCCACATGAAAACACAGAGTAAACACTGATCACTGCAGCTCAGGAACCAACAGAGCTGCACGTGAGCACCATGAATTTTAAATGATAGCACGGGACGACCTTTTTCTATACTTTTCTTTCCGCTCTCAGATTGTAGAAAGTAAAATAGCCAGCCAGCCCTGCTGAATGAACCATTACTGCACCATTAGCCATTTACTACTTCCAGTTGACACTTTAATGAAACAAATGCCTTTTCCTGACACAAACTAAGGGAAGCAAAACAAACAAAAACAGACACTTAAACCCATCATTATCAGGCCTCTAATGCAAACCAGATGGAGAGAGGCAGGGGCATACCAACTTCTTGAGGTAATAACAAAGCACCAACCAATCTTTCACCCCCCAGGTTGTTTTGTATCAGTGTATCTAGCTTGTTTGGTCTAACCAGCCCTCCTCCGGTTCACACCAGTGGTACTAGCGATGATGGTTTGATTAAAAAACTAAGATGAAATCGCATCACTGCCTGTTCTGAACATAGCTTTCTCACTCTGATTTGATCAATGACATTCCTCCCTGCTCCCTCTCTCCCTTGCATTCCACTTTATCCACTTGGGCTATGAGTACCTGGCTTATATCTTCCACATGCAGCTTGTGGATGGTTCCTGCCCGGAACAGGAGCATGCAGATAAATTCTCTACCGTCTACTCCTATCCGAGGTCATTAGTCTCCCTAGACACAACTTATGAAGTCAATTTTACGCTGTCCAGTTTGATTTCAGCTCCCATATCCAGATGTTTGTGTCCTCATCTACAGGTCCAGCAGAGATCCCTAGTATGCAGGAAGAGCACGTTCGCTCCCCAGGAATGCCCACCACAGCAGGCCCTTTAGATAGTTATCTTAGCCGCCATTCATTATAATATGTCAGAATGTTGCCCCTTTAGGGAGATTGATACAGTCCTTGGGACACTGTAGATCACAGGGAGAGAGAGCTGTGGCTAATCTTTAGCAGGCAGACGTTACAACAGTGTATTTATCGGGTCTCTTCTCCCGCTGACCAGACCTTTCAGTGTGAATGTAATTCATCAGAGGCGCTTAAAGCAACAAGGCCTCCGCAAACAAGCATTTCAGCGAGATGGTCTCTCTCTCTTTCTTGCAAACTGTGACAAAGGTAACTCAAGCTGCATCGTGCTTCCAGAGCAGGCCTCCATAACTCCAAACCAAATAGTGGGACGCAGAGAGATTTGCTCACGGCCCTCGTGCCATAATGTTTTACGGCCGATGATTGAGTCCCAGGAGTCTACAGCCAGGTTCAACAGACATCCAGCCTCACACTTGGACTTCAGTCATCAGATCAGCTGATAGTCTCTCCCTGTCAGTGTTTGTGTTGGCCTCAGTTTCCTAGACGGCAGTGATTAATTGACTTACTGGCCTAATTTGTTTGATTATTTTTGTCTCCTTATTTGCATGAACATTAACTTCATTTGGTATTAGATTTCTCTGACAATTGAGAAACTACTACTAAGCATCTTTGGCATTAACTTGGTCTTCTTTTGTGGAAGTGTTTGCAATACATATAAAGGTACATGGTTCTCACCTGCATACACCTGCTAAGATCCTTTTCTTCTTTGTTTTTTACAGCTCCAGGACTGTGTGACACTGGTCAACCCTGGGGTTTCCCAGCTGTGTATCAGGGGGGACGGCAAGCTTCTGGCGTCAGCGGGCTGGGACCATCGGGTGCGGGTATTCGGGTGGAAGAAGCTTCGTCCACTGGCTGTGCTTCAATACCACACTGACATGGTGCAGAGCGTGGCCTTCTCTGACCACCAGGACCCTAAACAAAGACTGCTAGCGGCTGGATCCAAGGACCAGCGGATCAGCCTGTGGTCAATATACAACGAGGGAGCTGACACTGGCTGAGCATCTGAACTCTGGGAGGATATCTGGACTGTCAATTCTTGACTCTTATCTGCACTGATGTTGGCACCCAACAATTCATCAATAGTCCAGAGCAGTGGCTATATATATGACTTTATTTTATGTTTAGCTATCTCTTGATTTGCATTGACATTGCCATCTAGGGCCAAGCAATATTGATGGACTGAAGCAATCAATGGGGCCTGTAGATAACAAAGGCTTTGCAATGTTTTGTAATGATTCAGTTATTAAATGGTTATTTACCATCGGACCATCTATCTCACCTGAGCTCTTAAAAGCAAAACCGGTACATTAATAAGATAATACATTTATGTGACACCCTAACCCCTGCTCAGTTGTTTACATTCCTAAAAAATGGTAACATCTGCATGGATCCTGAACTCGATTAGGTCAGCAACTAACTATTCATTGTTTATTAATCTGCTGATAATTTTCACAATTAATTTAGTCTATAAAATGTCAAAACACTTTAAAAAATGCTCATTCCAATTCGCCAGAGCTCCAGGTGATGTCTTCAAATTGCTTCTGTTGTCTAACCAACAGTCCAAACCCCAAAGAACCTTCATACTTACTATCATGATGACAAAAAAAGTAGCACATCCTTACATTTAAGCAGCAAATATTTGACATTTTTGCTTGCAAACTGACTGGAACGATTAATCAATAATCAAAATAGTTGCCGATTAATTTTTTTTCAATTGACTAATTAATTAATCAACTAATCATTGCAGCTGATCTTGCAACCTTGTGAATAATGCCTGTTGAGAAAAACTACTTTTTTACATATCAATATATGGGCACAAGTTCATCCCACGCAACGAGCCCGGTCTGTTCCTTGATAAGCTAATGTGCCTTATGTTGCGGTAATTACTGCATCCAGCTACAGGTTTCATGAGGAAATGAATGACACTGGTCATAGTAATCTCCTGAATAAGGACTGGTGTTTGAAATCAACCTGGACTGATTGAATTTGGTTCTTATATGATATTAAATCACATTAATAGCTGTGTATACTGAGAGTGTATACTGACTTATTGTTCCATTTTTTTCAAATGTAATTTCTCAACCTTTGTCCACAGTTTACACCTGAAAGTTCAATATTTGTGACATAACTGCAAAGACTTTTAAATAAACTGGTTTTACAATTCTGTTTTTTTTTGTTGTTTTTTTTTTGCAAAGTGTGTGTCTGCCATAGTGTAAATTTTCTTTGATAAGATGTTTTTTTATTTTAAATTCAGCTACTTTTTGTTGTATGAATACATTTACTTGCTAGGAGAACAGAGAGTAAAGTTTTCTGCCCACCAGTGTGATAGCTGGTGGAGGCTGTGATATCAACTGCACAACAAAGTTTAAGATGATTAGAATTTAAGGTTATCGTGAAACTGTTCAGATTCAGAACGAGGCCCATATCATCATGACATAATATAATATTTGAACTTGAATATATCAATCAAGGCCAGACAGGCAGACACAGTTTTAGCCCACTGTTTGCTGAAGCCTTTTGTGATCCTCTGTGCACCTACGTGTTTGTTTTGACTTATCTGATGGGAGATCTGCTCCAGTGGATTTGAATTTGAGGTATACGATGCACCTGAGCAGCAATGTAATCTTGTGTTGTTATTCTAGCAGCTCCTGGTTTAACACACGCAGGCCCTTCAGCCTGACCCGAGCTCTATTTGTCAAACAAGGTTAATCACAGCAGGGACATAAAGGACAGAGCGCTGTTGGTTTAGTGGAGATGCTGATCTGCATATTCTGTCCTTGGTCAGCCTTTCGTAACCTTTTTTAAGATCAGAAAAACTGACTGAATCGACACTGACTGGTACAGAATTTTCAAATTAGTAAAAATTAAAATAAGTGAATGGCATCTTAAAATAAGACTGTTGTTACCTTCTACATTTACCTCACATGTAATGCCAAATACAGATGTCTTTTTTAAGAAGCAGACATTTGTCATGACCAAGGCCAAAGGTCCTGTTGTGAAAGTCCCAGAGAAAATAGAGAGGTGTTGTTTTTCTGTCCACTGTCTCTAATAATATCTCTGTGAGTCAATGAGCAGCATGGGAGCTCATGTGTTACAGCACTGTGCCCAGAGGCCGGGGGCCAGGGCTTAAAACGCTAGACGTTCTGCTTCATAAAGGCTTTGTCTCCTGGGATGACCTCGAGTTGAGAAGCTCATCATGCTGTACAGGAAAGGCCTGAGAAATCAAAGAGCCAGACTAGCATAATGGCCACGAATCATTAGTGAACAGAGGAAAGACGAGGTCATTGGCTAGACAAGCTGCCTTGCTGTGACGTTACTGTCATTGAAAAAAGTGTGTAACCACATGTTTTTTTTTTGCTTGTATTCAAGGTTATGTTTTGGATGTTTGTACTTGAAACTTGTTGCCATCATTTTAAAAATACATTGAATAACAACTCATTTTGCCTACTTGTTTTTTTTCCAAGTCCCAGGTTTGAATGTTTTCCTTGCCCCCCGCAGAGCTCCATCCATACCTTTTGTCCCTGACCCCACTGGTGACATCTTGCATTCATAACAGCTTCCTAACTCTGCTGTTGGCTTTGAACAAACACTAGAGGTGGCGTGGGCCAGCTTCCGTCCGTTCTCTGATAAATCAAATGCTGCGTCCATTGGTGCAGATGTCTGCTGAATGGGGCAGACAGCAACCCGCCAGCTTTAGAAGTGCCTGGTGGGGTGGCGGTGGACCTCGTAAATCACTTCATAATGGATCATTTAGGAAGTCAATAAATGGACGAGGAGGCTGTGTGCACAATAGGCCCTGAGCTTCACTTATCACCTAACGTGTGTCTTCCTTGGCCTCCAAGGTCAGAGGTCAACCTGGCTTTGGGATGGGACATAATCCGTTGGTGTGTGAGTGTGTGTCGTGGTTGATGCTTTCATTCCCTGAGCCTTTGGGTGTATTCATGGACTTAGAGGACGCCACACAGAGCCTGATTATTTTAAAAACATTAATGGTGAAAAAGAATGACTTGTGGAGAATTATCCCCTCTGTATGAGCCAAAACCTACGTTTCGCCTCACAGTTAAGTTGGTTTTATTTATTTTTTCAAATGTGACTGAATACAAATGTATCAAGGCTCTTGGCCAGTGGTGATGATGTGTTTTGATGTTCCGCATAAAATGTCTGTCAGCAACCTCATGAACACCATAAACCGTGAGCACCCTTTGTATTAGTCGAGAGGCCAAAGGGGGAAAATGTGAAACACGTGTTCTGCTGTTTAGGTGTAGGATTCTGGATGGTTTACCTGGCTTGTTTTTAATAACCATCCCAAGATCTGGCAGGCAGGCAGGCAGGCGAGGCTCAGCAGCAGAAATGTACACAGAGGTAATGGGAATGAATCGAGACCCTGATAGGCCTGTCACAGCAGATGTTCCAGATGCAGCTGAGTGTCAAATGATGCCTCAGGTCGCATTATCATCCATCCTCTGCCTCTTCATACTTCAATGGCAAGTCCCTGGCACCATGTCTGCTGGAGCCTCCTGGAGACATCTGGGCACATGAAGTGTTCCACACTGTATGACGGCCTGAGCAGTTTGCCCTTTTCCTTCGTGTGAAATGAAGAATAAATTGAAATAATGTGCTTGAAAATGGCCGAGGCCTGTTGAAAACATGCTGGAGCCTATTTGGGTGCATGTGTAGAAATGTTATTTGGAAATGTTGTCCAATACAGGCCTCATACTGACGATATTAGTTGGTATTGAGGTGTAATTCATAATAATTCCTCCAGTAGGCGCAATTTCTCTGATTTTCCACTTCTTTTAGTCAGCTTGCAAGGATGTAAAATCTATATAATTTAGGCCTGTTAAATAATTTAACAAGTAAAATTAAGTATCATTAAAGTGCTACAGACTGAAAATAGAAGCTAAGCTCTGTCTATTCCTTATTTAAAGAGGCTCTTCCTTCATACCGAAGGGCAAAGTTACAAAATGAGGGGAGCCTCGGGCTTCAATATCAAATCACCCCCGACTGATGCATACCACACCAGGGACACCATTTATTAAGACCGCAACATATGAAGAACGTTTTCATTGCTGGATATGGTTTGGTACAATATTGACAACCGTTAATAGTGCAGGTGGGGAAAGAAGGTGAGAAGGCTGTCTCTTCATTGCAGTGAAGAGATGTAACTAAGTACATCTACTCAAGTATTGTACTTAAATAAAACATTTGAGGTGCATGTGCTTTATTTGAGTATTTACATTTAACTCTAACTTATACTTAACTACAATTCAGAGGCAGATATTGTAATTTAGTGCATGTTATAGATTAAACTACCCAACAGTAAACTATATAAAGTTAAAATTGTATCCACCATGACAAACTATTACCGTAAAATGCTACTTAATGTGATAATGATCCAGTAATTAAAGCTATTACTATATGACAGTCAGGGGACATTTACTTTTGATACATTAAGTACATTTTATTTAAAATATTTTCACTTAAATTGCATTTTCACTGCAGAGTTTTTATTTGTAATGGAGCATTTCTATATTGCAGTGTTGCTATTTTCAAGGTTCTCATTTCTTCCTCCTCCCTAGTTTATTGTTACCTCACTGTCCTACTAACTGTTAATTACCTTGTATAATGAAGGTGTTCTTGCTTTTGACAGTGGAGTGGATCCTCATAGTAGGTCATCAGCCGTGCCCACACAAAGTCTCAGATCTGGATGTAAGGGAGTAATGCAACCTAGTCAACCTTTTAAAGGTGCACTATAGTTTTGGGAAGAATTTTTAATTGAGGAGAAAGATCTTTATTGACTTTTTATGCCCAATCAAAAACTAAATAAACAAATTCTCTTTGTTTTCATGACTGAATAAACTGAATAAATAAACCGACCTTAAAGGACAACACAGTTTCACGCTGTTTTACTTTGTTTATATGTAGGGGACCCTGCCACCTTTCTAGCCTCAAACAGTGTTCTGGGGACCTTATTGTCCTCTGAGAACAGCTTGTTTATTCAGTTATGGGAAACAACAATATTTCTGAGTTTGTATTATGACCTCATTAATAATGTAAATATTAAAATTCTGAGTTTGAATTTCCTCTCCAAAACTACACAGTGCCTCTTTAAGTGGGCCTAGAATACTTTTTGACCTAAATATGGTTGAATGAATTGGGGCCTGTGCTAATTTGTACTACTAATAGGGAGAAACTTGCTTTGGTCTATAAAATCATTACTTTTTTTCTGAAAATACAGCTGATGGCAGTTTCCCTTTTGCCCTCACTGGCACGGGTCAAAGTTATTATTATTTAGACAGATTATATAGCTTAAATACAACGTGCATTAGCGGCCTCCTGGATGTTGTGAAACCTATAATCAGTCCGGATCTCGCCTTTTGACCCTTCTTTCCCCCCCTGCTGCCCCTGCCAACCCCCCACCACGAGCCGCGGCGGCGCGGAGATAAACCCAGCATCGTCTCGCGGTGCTTGTCGGCTTCCGACCGGCTGATCCTCAGCACCTGCAGGCCGGCGACGGAGCTCACCAGGCGGCTTCCTGGGCAGACTGCACAGGAACATGGAAGTGTTAAATTCACCGGCTTTAAACGGCAAGTACAACTTTGTTTGAAGTTGTTAAAAGTGATTCGACTTTATTATGACTCGACGTGAAAATAAATAGCCCACCTGACTACCAGTTTGAGATAGTAGACTATAGGCTAAAGTAGCAAACAGGCAATAAAAACATTAAAGTGGAATTAAAAAATACAAGTGTTTGAATCCCTCAAAACGGAAGGTTGACCTAATTAGTTCAATTAAATTTGCCTAAAATTGGCACTTCCTTGTCGAAATATCGGTGTTTTTGTCGCAAGGCTAAGATAATTGACCTTTCAGGCTAGCTTCCAATTAATTGTTGAAATTGTTAAGACGTCATCGTCCACATTGGCTTCATAATGAAGTAAACTGCGCCACATCTTCAGACCAAAAAGTTATTCAACCAATTAGTCGTCGTTTAAATGAGTGGAAACATTATTTAACCTTTGACACCTTTACAAGCCATTAAACAGTCAGAGGTCAGGCGCCCCCGGGCATCCTTTCCCCCTGCTCTCCGCTCCATGGCAGCTGGGTTCAAGGAGAAAAAATACATTATTGAAATGAATCATTAGGCTGCGTTTCCCTTTGTATCGTGACAGGCACAAATCCCAAAGCAGACCTTTTTTTCTTTCTTTCTTTTTTTTTTTTTCCATACGAGATTAACCTTGACAACAAAGCATTCCTCATAGGACTTCAAATAGGAGATGGAAATGGCTGCACAGATAGGAGAGGTGACATTCTTAAAATATCACCCAACTGTCCCATTAAGTATGAGCAATGATATCCTTTTGGGGAGAGGGGAAATGTAAAACATGTCTTTTTTACCCCAGTTTTTATGACGTGACATGGTTTTTTTATTCTGGGAAGTAAGTTTTTCAACACGCAACATTCAGAATGTATTGTTATCATATAGAATTATTATTAAATACTTGTTTATCTACTGATTTTTACAATAGTATGATAATAAATGCTTAGCAAATGAGTCATATAATATTCCAGTTTACTTAAAAAAATCTTATTTTTCAGGTAAGATCTTCTAAAAATCTTTCCCTGCAATAATACAATTTATTAAGACTTTAAGAGAAACCCTCACTCTATAATTCTGTAATGTAACCACAGCTACTTCAGCTGAACACATAGTTTATCCAAACTAAGAAGGAAGTGTGTGTAGAAGTAGGAAGTATGGTTGATGACTGCATTTTTGTGTGCGTATGTGCTTTTTTTCATAGAGCCAGGTGCAGATTTCAACATTTGAACTGTAGTACAGTCGAATGTTTAGACAGCCTCCGACTGCCAGTGACTGCAGGCGCAGCGGACACCTCAACCCAATTCAACAGGGCAAATCCGGTTGGAGAAACCTGAACAATGCTATCAGTGAGGTAAGCTTTTATATACCCTTCCCCCTCAGCAGAGGAACAGCAGACAGAGTTTTGAATGGAAGATCTGCTCAAAGGCCGTTTTCTTTATGAATTACAAGAATTTAATGTTTATTTTACAGATACAGAACAGTCATTCTGCTTCATTTATTTACTTTGAATTGCTGCAAGTCAGTGCCATGGTACAAGCTTCTCAGAGCGGCTCAAGATGTTCAGAACGTTTCAAAATTAAATCTCTTTTTTTTTTCCTTAAACAAAAACATTTCGATGTGTTTCGACACCCTCTCTGATGAGCTCAACATGCAAAAATCTCGTCTACCTAGAAGGTTGATGGACTATATAACATATGGCTTTTTTGAAAGCAATAAAAACAAGGCAAATCAAAAAGTGCATCCAACACAAAAAAAGAATTCAATTCCAGTCTGTGATCAAAGGTGTTGTCCGTGTTAAGGAGAGGTCCCTCTGTCTCCTCTGCTCACTGGCTCAATGTCTGCACCGCTCAGGTAAGAGGTGCCCTGGTGTGGAGCTATTGCCATTTGAGTTCAAAGGTCAAAGCAGACCTCTTCAAGGAAACAGAGCAGGTGCCCGTGCAGAGGCATTTTCCTTTAAATAAATATGGCAGGGTTTATCCAGCAGAAAGGAGTTCCACCCTGTGAACGCACCCCGCAGGTTGTGTAAGCCATCAATAGACAGGACTGTGTTGCCTTTCCTGCCTGTTTCCACTCCCACAGTGCTGTACGCCATTAGCCCTGGTGGACAGCGGTCATTATCTGGGCCCGTAGTCATAGTTAGAGGGGCCACTGGTGGCTGAGTACATGTTAGCTGTGGCTGGGTTCATGTGGTGGTGGTACGTGTGTCCTCTGATACTGGGTATAGGATAGGGCGACGGCCTGGTCTTGGCTCCCAGGTAGTGTTCATAGGTGGTGGGGTACTTGTAAGGGTGGTGGTGCAGGGTGTCCGGCGGTAGAGGGTGGGGGTCTGACCGAAGGTCGTGAGGAGGGCTGGGTCGGCCACTGGTGAGTGGGACGGCATGGAGGCCTCCCGGGACGGGCAAGGCGGGGCTGAGGACCCGGGACATGAGCTGGTGAGCCGGGTCGGCGTGTATGGGCGTGCCGCTGGGGTCTCGCTCGTACTCCCGCCTGCTGTCCTCTGTGCAGGAAAAGAGGTGAGAAGAGTCAGAGTGAGTCAACGTGTGGTGCTTACTTTGTACAAACAGGTTGAGTATATTTTCATAAACAGTGACTGTGTTCTGTTCTGCTCTCCAAACTGAATGCTCTTACTGATGATACCAGTGATGATTGATGATTACTGATACCAGTTTATTTGGGTTGAAGGCAGTAACATTTTGCACACTGATATACAGTATAGAGAATTCTCATGTCACAATTTTAATAACCTTAAAATGAGCAGTTATTTATTATTTTGTTTATTTATATATTATTTATGAAAACAGTTTCAAAAGTCTGCATTCAAACACAGAAATGATGGAAATAAGAGCTGTTCTGCTTAAAATTGATTGATGCATATAAAATTATGCATTTCACTTGAAATGTTACAGATTAAATTTAAATAGCTTCACAACAGACAGGGTTGCAACTAAAGATTATTATCATTGTCAGGTAATCTAAAAAATGTCTATAAAATGTCAGAAAATGGTGAAAAATTTTGAAGACATCCAAGATTGCATACTCAAATGTTTTGTTTTGTTCGACAACACAAAGATATTCAATTTGCTGTCATAGAAGAGTCACGAAACCAGAAAAATATTGTCATTTAAGAAGCTGAAGTCAGAATTTGGACTGTTTTTTCCAAAAACAAACAAACAAACAAACAAAAAACCTCAAACTGAATAATCCATTATCAAAATAGTTGGCAGTTAATTTAATAGTTGAAGACAAATCGATTAATTGTTGCAGAAACCATAGTTTAGTTATAAATTCCTTCAGAGGGATTAGGGGCTTTTTAAAGGTCAAACTGTATTACATAAATATTTATTTTATGAATTCACTATTATTAAACTAATAAACAAAATCATCACCATGTCAAGAATTCTCATTTTCATTGCAGGTTTGGCTGTTATGAAGCTGTGGTCAGTTATATAACAGCATAAGAACTCTGTTATGTCAGCAGTAGATGACTTTGACTGGCCGATATTTGATGTTTGATTAAAAGTCAGTATTGGCCTGATACTGCGAATGAGAACATGAGGTGAAATATGCCAATAGTTGAAAGAAAAAACAGTTCTTGTACAGGCTGAAAAAGTTAACATGAGTATGTTTTTTTTTAATGTTAGATAGCAGGCATGAGTTTTGATGAAACAAAGCGCGAGTTGCAGACCTTTCTCCGTGCCGTTCTGCTGAGGGGGAGATGACATTGGGTTTCTTGTTCTGGCAAAGGCACTCATTATTGGCAGAGAGCCTGGCCTGTGATTCCTGGGCCTGGAGCAGGGAGAATGGATTCAGTTACATACTCATTTAATGAATGTCAAGGGCACAATTTCTTTATTATATATTAAAAATGATGAATGCACATTTTAAGAGTTTACATTGATGCATGTAATGAGCATTTACACACTGACAGGCCCCCAATTTACAATGAAAGAAATGTGAAGCAACCTATTAGATGACTCAGATTGGCCTGTTCTATAAAATAATCACAAACTTCAGCGTAATCGCTTCAGTTATTGCTTTTAAGGAAACAGAAAAAGTAATTTGCAGAGCTGGATAATGAGTCTGTGCACTGCTTTCAGCTGCCGGAGCACACCAGATGGGTGAGGTTTACTCCACTGTGACAATTACGAGAGTGTCTGGTAATTTGTCAATGACAGAAAAGCACAGTCTATTGACTTTCAAACAATATCCAGTGATTTCCAAACTTCATGCACTCATTGTGTTCTTTTGTGCGGTAAACTCCACCCATCTGGTAACGTGTGTGAGATAAAAACAAACAGCAGAACCATTTTGCAAAAGCTCTCTGACATTTTTTTACACCACGTGGAAACATGCCAATAAGACTGTATAGTTTGAGTGAAAAACTCACCAGTCCTCTGGGTCGCAGTCCCTGAAGCCCTTTGCAAAGGGATTGCTGGCTATCTTCAGCTGCGTGATCTGAAATCCAGTGCACAACATGAAATAAACCTCAGTGCTGCATTCTGTAGCCACACACACTGTCATTTTCAATTATAAATGATTGTTGGGTTTGATTTCTATTAGAAAGGACGGCAGTGATTGGCTGATATTGTTCTGTCTTTAAAAACACACACATGTGAGCAAACTGCTGACTTTAATAAAATATGGAACAGACACAGTTCTGTTTTTCAAGGCCATCGCATCTTGTCCATTCAATGTTGTTTAAACCACAAGTGAATTCATATAACTGCCAGATAATACAGAGCTTATATTGTTGTTATTTCTGAACTCTTTTACAGCTGCATAGCCTCTCATCTGTAGGTTCACAATCCAACTAATAGGTTATTCATAATCAGAACCGGAATACCACCGTAATCATTTTTTTAATTTTTAAATATTGTTTCAAATTAAATTTAGCTAATTTTGAGTCACATGATGAAGCAATAATTGACAATCTCACTGTAACTGTGGCCATTGGGGCTTCAGGTATTAAAAATATTTTCCACTTTGGAAAATCTGCAACATTTGACATCAAATAGATCACAGTTATCCTCCAGCCTGATCACCATGTGTTGGAATATAACACACATTCAGAATAACGCACTCACTCCCGCCCTCTTCACTGTTACTTGTAAATTGCTGATTGGAACCGAATTTTATTTCAATGTTTAAGTCGTTAAGAGTCGCTCTGAATAGCCAATGAATGCACTGATGAGTGACTCTAAACAGACTGATGGAAAACAGAGCAGGAACACAGCTGTGCGCACAGAGCAGAGGCAACATTTACGCGCAAAAAACGCGCAGCGGAAGAGATTTACCCACTGAACATAACTGATTCATTCGTTAATGCTTTCACACAATCACCAAAAAAAAGGAGTACTTTAAATTAATAATAATAATAATAATAATAATAATAATAATAACCTTATTGATTAACAGTTTAGCTGAATCTGACCTCGTGATAGGCTTTTCCTTTGGGCAACATTTACTTCTTGTATAACCCATAATATTTAAACACATGCAGCCTGTATTTATATGCCTTTAGGCAGGCCACATCTGCACATCATACCATCATAGAAGGTAATAAAAGCTCCTTACCCGGTGGTTCTGGTACGCTGTGACCGCTGTGAAGCGGGTCTCCTCGAAAACAAAAGTTTTGTAATTCTCCTCGGCATATTTCTCGCTGTCCTTGCGGGGGTCCACATAAACCACGTGAAACCTGGGCTGGTAGCGGTGCATGGAGTTCAGGATGATCTGAAAAAAACCACACAGGATTCATCAGCACTCACATAGAACTATAATAATAATACACTGCGCTGAATAATTGAAGGCTTAAATTGCGCAAGTCAGACTTTCTTCGGACAGTGTTATTATTGGGCTGTAATAGGCAGATAGTGACAATTAATAAATAAATTAAAGTTGGATAAAGAACATTTTAATAACGTAGATTAAAATAGCCAAACGTGGTTTGGTGAATTATACCTATTGAAAATTATTATTATTATTGTTTACAAAATATAAAAACCCTGCACCACCTCCAAGATAAATATAAGTGGATAGGCAGGTTTGGTAAGTGCAGTAGCAGCAGAAATTACCCGATGCTCCTAAATGTGCAGATCTATTTGAAACTATAACATTTATCTAAATACATAAAGGCCATCTGGGAATATTTTCTTAACATCATTCTTATTTTAAAGCCTATCCATGGAGCAATAATGTCGGTCGTTACTCTCTCCATCCAGCCGTCCTGGGCATGTCTCACTCTTTTCAATATGCGCTAAAATATTCGCCCCAAAACTCGAAAATCTCCCGTTTTCTTTCTGATTTCACAGCTAATGCAGTGACACAGAAACCCTCAGGCAGAGTGGAAGATCAAGCGGGGAGGGCTGAAATAATTTCCAGTGGTGAAATATTCCACTTCCTTGCCGTCATTGTTGGAGTAAAGCCTGATGTGCAGCGCCATTTTTGTGGATTGAAAATAGGCTTTGGCAGCATCTGACTATTAGTCAAAATATCAGGATTTATTGCTGTTAAATCACCGGTATCAATCAAGCTGAGGGTGCGTAAAAATGCACCACCTCTCCTTAACTGGGGTTATCTTTACTCCTTTCTCGAAATGGTGCGTTTACGGCTTGTGCAGTACTAGTTTTTAGTATTTTTGACGAATAAAGGTGTCGGTAAAATCTGTAACTATGATGCCATTACTCGTTGCAGTGAATTACATTGCTTTACATTCACAGAATGATTTGCGTAATGATTTTAAAGCCTTTGCTCTGTTTATTCGTTTCTTTCTGCATGCATTTATTTCCAGCCGGGTACTCACATGGCCGTTATCGTCCAGCAGGTTGTTGGTGAGTTTGAGTTTATCGAAAGAGACGATCTGCTTCATCCACTGGGCGCCTTTGGCCGGAGAGTCCGGGTGGTAATGGACCCTGCCCGGTGTGGCGGGGTCGGCTTTACCGGCAACCAGCCACGATGAGCTGTGGAAAGCGTACCTGCAAGACCGGAAAAAGTTCATTATAAACACAAAGTTCCGACTGTCCGACATTATTTACTTGAGTTGAAGTTGCCCACTCATGCGCACAAAATAACCATGCATGTGTTGAAATGTATGGAGACAGTATGAACAATGACAACAGGCCTCAATATGGGGAAAATATGACATTGAATGTATGTTTAATGTCGGCTTGTATCACTAACATATACTGGGCATAAATGGGTTGATTGTGGAATAGTTTAAAATATTCTAGCATGAATTTATGCGTATGTTTAGGTATTTATCTATTTTTTAAATTTCTATTATTTATCTATATATAGGCTATGTCATTATTTATTTATTTATTTTGCAAGTGGAATTAAAAACTGCGAAGTGTGAGTTGTGCAGCTGCGTAAAAGCCTTGAATGCCTCACGGTCCTGCAGTGACAGATGTGTATTTCAGTCGCTTAAAAACATGCAAAAAGTTACCTGTAACGTTTGTCGTCTACAGGCAGGAAGTCCATCAGGAGCATGTAGTCTGCCATGGGATCCATCCCAAATATTTTCACTTGGAAAGTTGGAAACATTCTCCTGGCAAAGAAAAAAACAACATGGGGCGACTGTTAAACGTATGTCTTAAATGGCTGCTTGCATAGGTGCACATTTAGTTTTTGTATCCTACTTTTGCAGACTGTGTGTGGACGGTGCTGTTCAACTGTCATTCTTTAGAAGTCGTCAGGGGGTTAGGTTGTAATGATTTATTCAGCCAAAGAATTTCTCAGAAATTCAGCATGTTTGCAGAGAGACACGCAGCTTCGGGCCTAAACAGTTTCATTAAGTGCGATCTGGAGGCTCCTTGAAGACAGAAGCTTCAAGCTGTTGGAAATGACGTGATTCCGTCCGTGCGTAAACAGATAAAACTCTCCCTGGTCTGAATGGAGCTGTGCGTTTGCTGCCTGTTAGCTCCGCTTTTGTAATTTCTGGCAAGACGCTTTAACTTCTCCTCTGCTGCTCGTCTGATGAGTTCCAGACACATGAAGGCCTACACACGTGTAGTGGAAATACACACGCGCAGCAGGCCGTTATTTAGCTCGAGGTGTGGCACTGCTTTTAAGAGAGTTCAGTTTTGAGTGTTTACTTTTTTATAATCAGGACTGAGAGGAAATGAACATCCAGAGTTGTACTTGTATGAAAAAATACAACTGGGAGCATTTCGAGGCAGTGTTCTCTGCATGTTGATATATTGATGACTTATTAATTTATTAACAATATGTTTCTGCTTTGTCTCCAGAAATTTTCTTTCAATCCCTTCTGGGAGTTTTGCAGGATGTTTAGGTCTTAAATCTTTGTTTTTCTCCTGCACCTCATTAGGTTACTATGTAGGGAACATCCATACAGCCCAACAACATCAGCTGAAAGTTGAGTAATCCGCCGAGTCAGTGAAAGGGATCCTAAAATCAACGCTCAATTAACGTCAGTGTTGTGGCTAGGTGAGGCTGAAGGAGCTTTTAAAGTGCTCTGCTGCGGATCTCCTTTCTCCTGTCACACAGCCCTGTGTGAGCAGGGAAACTCAACCCTCACTTTCAGGATTAAATCAATTATCTCATGCCTCTTTATATTACTATAATACAGGGAAAACTCAAGGCGGCATTTGGAGACGTCGCCATATATAGCAAATAACAATACTGGTACATTTGATTGGCTGTCTACCAGGGTCAGAGGTCACTGCCTAATAATACAAGCAGCTCCACAGGCTACAAGCAGAGTAAATTATAATTTCTGAAATAAAAATATTTTGGAAATCTTTAAATGATCAATATTCTGTTTTTTTTTAATTAAAGGTATTCACGCAATTTCTGTCACCAAACTGTATTTTTGCGAGACTGGTGCGTAAAGGAAGGGAAGCAGACAGACACTCCTAAAAAAAAAAAAAAAAAAAGAAAAAAGAAAAAAAAGGTAAACACGTGTCGAGACCCGAATAAAAACAAGGCTGCAGCTCTGTAATCAGGAGCTGATCTTCGTTCACACATGTAAAGACTCTCACAGACTAAGGGCAGTAATGTTCCGTGTTACAGCGGCGCGTAAAATGGAGAGTGACGGGGAAGAAAAGCAGCCGTGAGTCACAGTTATCCTCTATAAAACGCAGCAGGATCACATCTACATGGTGTTTACAGCTGGCACACAAAACACACACACACATCCACAAGCCTGCACGCGTTTGTCTTTAAAACAGCTCCAGCGGCAGAGCTGGGTTGCTCTCCTGCAAAACTCTAAATAAAGTAAAAATATATGTAATTCATAAAGCCCAATGGTCCGATGCGCCTACACAGATTATGTCAGTGTTTGTTGTATTTAGTTATTACTATTATTATTCAATCTATCCGGATTGTAAAACAAACATTTTAGGCCAAAATGTGCAAGAAGCAGGATTATAATTTTGGTTAAACTGTCATCACACACGACTGTTTAACCAGTGTGGAGCCATAAATATGTTGCTGGAAGTAAAAACAAACAGTTGAATAGTGAAAGAAGTTTGCTCATTATAAAGTCCATAAGAAGAAAGAATGTTCTAAAAAAAATCCAACAGCCTATTTTAATGGAACTCCATAAACCTAAATTGTTCTGATAATATCTGCGAATAAAAAGAAAGCAAAATTATATCCTGCATATCTGATTTAACGTCACCAGCACTAATGTTAAACACTTTTATATGCACAAACGTTACTCTTTTTATGCCGTGGTTCTTCCCTTAAGATGTAAAATGAGTTATATTATATTTTACAATAAAGCTCAGTCTCTTCTGTATTATTTGTCTGGTCTATACGAATATCCATAAGAAAAACATCAACTTTCCAGCCTGTGGCCTGTGTAGATTCTGTGCTTACCTGCCCGCCTTAGTGACGATCATCTCCGTGCCCAGCTGATTAAACTCGTCCCATAAAGCTTTCATCTCCAGCTGGACGTTAATGTTGGCCACTTTGGGGTTCTTCTTCACTATAGTTTTGCCGTTCGGTGTGGAGTTGGAGGACGACGAGGAGCAGTTGGGAGTCCCGCTGTCACTCGGCGGGGCCTGGCCCGGGTTAGACCCGGGGTAGTTGTAGTTGTGCTGGGCGGCCGGGCAGGGCTCGAAGTGGGACTCATGTTGGCTGTAGGGGTCCCCGGGGGACGGAGAGAGGTGGTAGCCCCCCGGCGTGTTGAGGCTGCTCAGGCTGCTCGTCGTGAAGGCTGCAACATCGCAAAAATGGGACAGCTGCGTCAGCCACGGACTGGATATGGCTGAAATCATCCCAAAAAACTGGATTTACTAAATATGCCGTGCACTTAAAGTCGGTTATAACACAGATAGCAAAAGCAGAAGCAGGATTCGGTGATCTCCAGATGAAGATGTCACGCATAAATACACCCCTTTCGGTTTAAAAGTTTCCGTCTCGGCTGTTTATTAATCCCTGAGGTCGCATCCACTGCCAGCATACTATAGTCTGCCTGATCTAAAATAGCAGACGTCCGAATAGTGACGAAATGTTTCCAAAAACCAGCGGTGCGCGCGGAGAATCTCGGAACTATTCGCAGAAAGGAGCTTCGAGTGCGTGTGAATTAGTTTGTGGTGCGGATCGATCGCGCTCTGAGTGGCCTCTGTTGTGCGCTGCTGCAGTGTGTTACACTGCAAGCCAGTCTCCTCTCTTATCTGACGCAGAGGGCCTCCCCTTTGCGATAAAACCGGTTCTTATTTCTATTTAGATAAGGAACTGCAGGTAATGTGCCTTTTCCTCGCCTTGGGACGAGACTGATTGACAGAGAAGTGCGCCCCTTTTTAATGGGCTTTCCGGCACCCATTTAACTTTTGGATAAGGGTATCGCCCACATCACCCCCGTTAGCAAACAATAGAGGATCTGGCCGGCAGAGCGGAGTGTAAACGGTTTACAAGGTAAACACACATCGATTTGCATGAACAAACAAACAGGCGGCAGGTGACTGTTGCTTTGTCGTTATTGGACAAAAAGATCTATGGAGTGGATTTACACCCCCCTCCGAGCTGGATATGCGTATTATGGTCTGTTTTTACTATTACGCACAGGGTGCCCATGTAAACCCTCCTCCTCCTCTTGGCTTCATTTTCAATGTATGTGATCCTGCACGAATTAAAGTTGACTCTTTGTCCAAAGCTTTGGGGTTTTGGAATGGGAAACTTTTTTCCCCACTCTGGCTGCTTTCTATGCAGACTTCTCCTCCCTGCTAGGACTGAATTTGCATTATTTCTCGTATATGGCGAACCGTGTCAGAATTTATTTTGACATTAATTTCATTCATGCATTCAAAACAACGCGCCCATGTGTGGTGTTGGTTTTGCGCTATGAATTTAACTGTGCGTTTTGGAAAATGTCGAGTCATCGAGCAGACGCGAGGCTCTCATATGTTTTCGTGTGAGATGTAACATGCTACAGCAGCTCTATGGGCATCAACAAACAGATTTACCTTCCATTTCCCGGGTGACAGTGCTGTAGTGCATTTTAAAGGAACTGTGGTTGTGCAGGTCTGGCTTGTCCAGGCCGGCGCTCTGTTTGTCAAACGATGCGTTTCCTGCTTGCTCTGCAGCCGAAATCAGAGAGGCAATACTGAAAGCATTTGCCTTTGGAGAGAGGGGACCGCCGTCGTCCATAGGCAAGGGATCGAGTCGGGAAAAGCCGTCCCTCCTCCTCCTCCTCCGCTTTCCAACCGCGCAGAAAGCAGGAGAAGGCTCCACACAATGGAGAAGAACATGCGCCAAAATGGGGTTTTCACATTCCGCTACCGGCGCTCCGTGGGTGCGAGACTCTGTGTTGGACTGTTCTCAAAGTATTCCCACGGCTATTGTGAGGACGCGAAAAGCTCTCCGCTGTTCAGATTCATGTGATGAACCCCCAAACACGTCCTGGTGTCAAAACATAGTTCATCCGCAGAGAGAGAGAGAACGCTTCCCTTGTTTCTCCTCCGGTCGCTGGCGGGGTGGTGTCATCTGAGTCCTGCCTTGAGGAGAAGCTACTACTGCTCCGAGAATGTCAAAAGTGAGCGAGATCCACGCCTCCCCTGCACCACTAGGAAAAAAGTGTCTGCGCTCTGCACTGGATGTTTTATTTCAATAAGACCGTGTCAGTCATTTGAATTCAACTCCAACGTCATTGCCATGTCCGGCTTCAAAGTGCACCACTTTTCCAGTAAATTATGGGCCTATATATGCGTTTGCATATTTTAGTTGTCCAAGCCCAGATAGAGCTGCTGCTGCCACGAGTCTGCCTGGAACATGAGGGGCTGCAGTGCAAAAACATTCTGAAATGTGTGAAACTTTTACGCAAAGGTGCAGTCTGAAAATGTAGTTTTTCTTTGAACACGGTTTGAAAAACATCAAAGAATATAAGTTAATGCAACTTTTTTACTTCAGTTTGAAATGCTTTGGGTGTTTTTTGAGTCAAGTCACACACATAAATAAGAATATTGCTTTTAATTTAAGTACAAATGAAAAACATGGATCCAAGACATGCAGAAATGGAAAAAGGTGGCAGGTCTTTACTGTATTTAAGACATGATTCAGTAGACATTCAGGTGACACTGTCCATACTCAGAGCTGTTTTTCTCACATTAATCCGGACACATACTCATCTGTCTATTCAGGCATTTTTCCAAAAAGTATTGCGTAATTTCACGCGATTTTATGTGAGATTTACGCAGCACCTTAACCCTCGCACACCTTGCCACATACAAAAATTTAACTGAGCAAAAACTCATCCATGCAGTCAGTAATCAGGGAGAATAAACACACGTGGCACTCCAATTCAGACCGGAGCTGGACTTGACCTCTCCGCCTTGCGCCTCCACACCATCGCCCTGTTGGTTCTGAGCTTATCGGGGTTCAGCTTTAATGTGCGGCGACTAGAGACGTGTTTTGTTGGAGCTGCTGCGATAGTGAGCGGATAGTCTAATTTACACTGGAGTCATTGAATTAATGAGTGTGAAGGCAGCAGCGGGGTTCTAATGAGATAAAGCAGTTAGAGGATTAAGCCCTATTTGTTTTGGATGTTTCTCCATGGGAGGCAGGAAGCGTAAATAAACTACTGCAGTATGTTGTTAAGAGCAAATATTTAGATAGATAGATAGATAGATAGATAGATAGATAGATAGATAGATAGATATATTACGCACACTCACACACATTACGCACACTCACACACTAAAATGGAGGAAACACCCAATGATTACTGTATAAAAGAAATCAGGCATGGCGCAGTCAAAACCAGTGTAAACCATCGCCCACATGATGTATCCCTCCCAGTGTATGCCGGGCTGTTTTATCAGATATGATGCCATCGATACCGACTCACTTCATCATTGCCAAGTCGGAAGCCTCCTTTGTAAATACTCAGGTGATAACAGACAAAATACAGGAGCAGATCAAAATGGGAAGAGACTGTGTTGGAATTCGCTCGCAGGCCCCAGCAGCAGCCAAAGCACAGCGGAGGCATTCAGAGCTGCGCGTCTGAGCATAAAGACCGACTTTTAGCTGAAATATTAAAAACGGAAAACATACACTTGTTTGAGCTGCAAATTAAAGAAAACTGTGCCAGAGCAGAATTTAAATCGATAGCTCGCAGCGAATAAAAAGGTTGATTCAGTGCGTAAAACACACCTTAAGGCTTTGTATGAATGTAAGAATGCAGATTCCTTCATGGAAGTGAGTAAGCGATGAATCAGCAAGGAAACACAATCTGTGCAGCAGAGATAAAAGAGATACAAGTTTACGTAAAGTGTAAAAATAGCTGTAACAGATGAGTTACTACCCAAGTATTATAGTGATTTTCGTTTAGTATTCAAGCAGCTTTAAGAGGAGAGCCACTTTGACTGTGTTAAAACAGAGTTTTTACGCACATCTTTGACTTCACTTGAAATATCTTTGCTCTGTAGGACTCCATGTGCTGCATCAGACTCCATCCAGAGGAGTTTAACACGTACACCCCAAAGCTGACAACAACTAGACAAAGTGAGCAAAGCATGTGAACAGCTCTCACTGATTAGAGGATACAGGCCTGAACAGCGACTTCACCGTTTCTCATTCATTGACTGATGGACACAGAACAGCGCGGGCAGTCACATCTCACTTTACAGCTTGTTTTTTCGAATCAGATCACTGTTTGTTTGTTTTTATTGAAAATGTGGTGTGTTAAAATTATTATTCACATTATGGCCACTGTGGGAATTTATCTGGTGTAAAAACCTGTTTTAATTATTTAAAAGCTGTAGTATTTCATATAGTCCAAAGAGGGGACACAGCTTTGGATTTAATGATCGGTGACAAGTTTATCATAAGTTACGGATAAGCGGATTTTAAAGTTCATTAAATTACATTTTCAGAAGAACACTTATAATGAAAAAGGAAACATATGCAGTCCACATAAGTGCGTATGCGCCTGGTGGCCCTGCTCATGCGGAGTGATATTAACTGCGACATGTTATTTCGTTGTTTAATGTAGTTAAAATAAATGTTCCTACACTTGAGCCCTCGGAGTTTTGCTGAAGTCATGTTTTCCATCCTAACATCTAAACTGAAACGGTGAAACGGGAAAGTCCACTCTGGATTTTACGGATTTAATTTATTTTTAGGAGTTAAAATGCTGGAAATGTACGCAGGAAACTAGTATCCATTCTTTTCACGCATTATTCTCTGCTTCATATCCGTGAACCAGTGCTCTTGTCCCGTGCTGGCACACTGAGACTCAGCAGTATATGAAGCAAACTGACAGGCTACTGCACAAGGACGACCAAGGCCAACAGAAGGCAAACCTGTGGGCCCTCGGTGCCATTTGGCGTGCGCTTTTACGCACTTGATCGAGCGAATAAACATATTTGTTTGATTAAAAATATTTAAAAAATTTGACTGCGTGTTAGTAACATTGGTTTGACACGTTGTGGCAGTCACTCCATCACAGCATGGATGTGACACGTTGTTGGGGTTCTTCTTGTTGTCTTGTGGAGGAGAATCGGAGGCTCATGTGCAGCAGGAGAGGCCTGTGTGGTCCTGTTGTGGTTTCATGACAAATCACCAAACCCAAAAAAAAAAAAAACAAAACTCCCGCCCATGCCTCATTAAATGGCACAGATCTCGTAAACGTCAAGGCTCGGCTGCTTATTTCTGTGTTCATATTAAACAGAGATGCGATTAGGTCATCGGTGTATCTGGAAGGATCCGTGGGCGCGCTCTCTTCTTCTTCTCCTTCTCTCTTTCTGCCCGCGCTCCTCTTCCCTCAGACACAATAAAACAGCATCAGATCTGCTTTGATGTTTTCACGCTCGTTTGGCGGAGATATTTATTTCTCCACTCTTTAATTTAACGAGCCTGTCTCTGCCACAATCAGGCCGATAAAATTATTAATTACACGCTCACATCATTTAACAGATAATAAATCACGGGTTATTCCCCCCTCATCATAAAAACAATGATTTTCACATTCATGTTGCGTGACTGAGGCTGCAGGGACCGCAGCGGCGCGCTCCACGTATAAAACCCTATCCTATCTAAATATTAGTGTAAATCCCTGAAGAAGAAGGAGAGGAAGTGAGCAGTTGACCGCTGACAGCGGAGGGCCCGGGGTGTCCCCTCTCTCCGCGGGGCTTTAGGAAATGCTCGGAGAGACGCAGGTATGCAGGAGGAAACATTCAGAAAGGTGCCTCAGCTATCTGGACCTCCGAATGGTGCTCATTGTGAGGCAGAAATCATAGAAATGAAAGTTTATTCTATATTCAGAAGGGGGAAAAGTCACCTTAAATAAGTTATCAATTAGTATTGAATTTACACTTCATGAATATCCTTAATGAATAAACAGATATGAACAATCGGGTTATCTTATCGGGACATTTTTTACATGGTATTTACGCGCACATTATATATTTATGTATCGACGCAATTAATGAAATCCCTTTACTAATTCTATAAAAAGTATAAAGGAAACTGTGGTGGTTAAAAGTGACCTTAGTCCTTTTAAATAATATTAAGAATAGTCAACTATTATCCTAGTAGGCCTATCAATATAGGAACTCTCAGTTCGCTGTTACATTACTAATGAAAATGAATCGTTTTTAAGATGTCAAGGATTAATAATACTACATAAACTTTTCGCAAAATGCGAAAATATATATATTTTTTTCTTTTTGGGCAGGTGTAAGCAGTCAGTGGTCTAATTTTGTCTGTTGGTTAAATTTGTGAATGCCCTCATTCACTCCTCCGGTTAAAAAAACAAGTTCACCTCCTTTCCCGAAATGAAATGTCCACATCAGCGCAAATCCTAATTGGATTTTTTTCAGTCAAAACGTCCAAACATTTTACCACAGTGATGAATATTTGCCCGATGTCTATCAGTATTTGTTTTTCCTTATTTGTAATTTCATTTCTATCGTCTGTCACTGAGTGGTTACTTGGATATTTAGAAGAGTTTTTCCGTGGTTGCCATCATAAATACATTCTAAAACGGTCGCATTAATGGCGTAGAGGGTAGTTATTATGTGCAAATATGCAGGCTTCTAAAAAAAGAAAGAGATATAACAGTGCAAAGTGAGTTTATTTGTTCACATGTGCGTTTGGGTTCGTAAATACTGATGTTTGTAGGTCCACATCGTCCTTCAGTAGCCCTTCAGTCATGCGTAAAGGCGACCACAGTACACTAATCCTATCGTCAATCTCAAAAGATGTATCTTAATTTTAAAAACATAACAACAAAGCTTCAAGCCCTGAAAGGAATATTATAGAAATAATATAAAACGACCCTAAAATACCATCAAATTTTACTCCAAGATCTAAAGTGTACATTCATAATGTTTGTATATGATTTTACAAATATGTCAGACCCTTAGGGAAACTTAGGCTGTAATTCTCTTCTTGGAGATTTATTTGTAAGTCTTTAACTTCTTGTTGATGCCACAGGGAATTTCTCAATTTATGAAAGAAAAAAAGACAATAAAAATAAGTCCAAACACACATTTCCTTGTTGGCATATAAATGTAGTTTTTCCTGTTCAGCCGTGCTCTCTTTGTATTTGCGGGGTCATCATAAAAAGACATGTGCATAAAAACACAATGGAAGTGAACACAATGCTTGACCAGAGGTGAAAATCATGATTCCCTCGTGTGTGCCAGGCAAATTCCGACATATATTCCCACACACATTGTAAAAACCTGGGAAAACAGGCCATAGATTTATTTGTATTATTCGTCTAAAGAGGTCAAAGGAAGCACAAACATGTTTTAGAAAGAGCCATAATGGAATATTAGGTTTTTGGATTATGTTATAACAAATTTCTTAACATTCTCCTCCTGATGCAACTTTGTTTGCTACTTTAAGTTGGTTTATACATTAAAACCCACAATGTGAAATCCATGTTTTGTGGTTGTAAACAGGTTTCTCGTCTTCGTTTTGGTTTGACAACTTTCACTACCTGCTCTATTTGTCCAAGCAGCCATGCAGAAGTAAAAAGACACAAAGAAAGAAAAGCCAAATTTTCACTTTCTCCCTCCCCCTTTGCAGTTGTCTGGGAAGATGTGTGCCACCGCTATTTGTTTATTTTGGGAGGGAAGGTCCTCTCTCCACATGTCTTCTCTGAGTTAACGAATATAGGCCTGACAGCTGCCAACTGTGCCCTTCAACAGGCACTGAACAGCCCGGTCCAAGCAGGCCGGCCTCAACACTCTGCTCACCTCAGCTCCAAACACACCTGAAGAAACACTGTAAAGGAGAGAGAGGGTAACAGCTATCATCCAACCACCAGGACATCACTGTAAGATACAGTCTATCACATAGGAAAATTCCTAAAAGTGTATTATTTATTTTATCAGGATGGGAAAATGGCAATGTATGTGTTAATGTGTACTGTTAAACCCCTGGATATTTTAAATGTTCCTTTTAGAGCTGTTATCAATATTAATCATGTTGAATTTCTCATGGAGCGACTGAGAGAAAGCAAAAACAGTTTGGAATGTCTGTGTCGGACATAGGAAGGGTGGGGTGGGGTAGCGGGTGGGGGTTTGCTCAGAGTCAGATCCCTTTTCAAAATCACTTCTTCCCTTACCCTCCCGTCTTTGTTTTAAAACTGGGAAGCTTTTAGCTTTTGAAAAGTATCCTTTCCCTATCTGTTGCGCGGCGGCCCCAGTCGTCATCACCTTGCCTCTCCCTTCAGCCCTATTGGAGCGCCGGTAAATAGCTGGCATTCCTGCCACAAAGAACCGATGATGTGGGCGCGGGGCCTCCGTGATCTCCCCAAATTAATTAAGGCCTTTCTTCTCCCCCCGAGCAGGATCCCCGGCCTTTGTCTCTTTAATACATCTTAAGCCCGGTATTAAATGCAAGGGCAGAGTCTACGCTCATTATAAATCTGTCACTGCCTGCTTTGCTCTTCTCGGCCAGGCCTGTGATCCTAAATAGGCTTCAGTGTAGCAGCAGAGAAGCCATCCTCCAGTCTGCCTCTTGCCCCTTGCCTCCTCCTTATCTGCAGCCCCTCCATGCTCCCCACTGGCTTGGTATTTATTTGAATATGAGAAGGCCTGCTTGTTGTTTCTGGCAGAGGGGGCTCGGGGCTGAGACCCCCTCCTCACCACCAACCACCACCCTTATGCCCCTCAACCCCACCACCTTCTTCCATCCCTCCGTCCCTGCTCCATCTGTCCCTCCTCAGCCACCCTGGCTTGTTCACTCTACACCAGCCGCTGCTTTTAGTGAACTTGAACCACAGACCTTTAGTCAAAGGCCATTACAGACAGGCTCACTGTGCATGTGCATGACTGTGTGTGTTTGAGTGCATGTGTGCATATCCACAACTTTCCCCCTCTAGCTGAAATTAATAACTGTGTTAGCAGAGGTTATTTCCGAGCCAGCGGGGTGGCCAAAACTTTTCTTCCAAAAACTCAGTTGAGTGAATATTTCCTGTCTCTAAATGCACCTTTCAGAGGCTGATCCTGTTTCTTCCTCTCGTCCTCCTTCACATTTCTGCTGCGTCCCTTTGGACCATCCAAAGAGAGGCTCAAACCTCAGGGGTCGATGAGATGATGAGTCCTCCAGTAGGTCTCCGATTCGAAACGCTGAAGGTGTTTAGTGGGGCTTTAACGTGGCAATTCGCTCTGTGACAGCAGGATCAAGATGGCTTCCTAACCAGCAGCAGGAAATGGATAACATGTCCATTAGAGGAGCTCCCACACCAACCCCAGACAGTGAAATTAGGGGATCAGAGGCGTGCAGAGATTTGACCTTGAGGAATGCTGATACCACACCCCCCGGCTGGAAATGCGCAGCGGTGTAGACAGGAAAATGAGCTACAATGTGGTTTTTTGTTTGGGCGTACAGCAGATTTGCGTTGAGGGGGGACTATCGAGCCTTCCTGTGCTCCTCTTCCAAGATGAAGAAGCAGGAAGTCACACAGGAGGTAAACAATGTGCAGAATGGAGCCGATACCAAGGACTGAAACCACCCCCATCATTCCTGATGGCATGGCTCTGGGCCAGTTGATAATGGACACGGCGCCCACCAAACACCCCGCTTCCATGTTGCAAATATTTCCCCACCAAGAAAATGTTTACATTCAGTGCAGCTCAGGCCTGCAGACTTCGCTCGTTGGGGGCTTTGCTTGGATCAGATGTATCTCAGGTCTCAGGCTGCACTTCAGGTCACAGATTGGGCTCTGTGTGTCTTGTCACTCAGTCACGTGGAGAATCTGTCGAAAGCAGCCTCCACCAATCAGAGCGAGCGCTGGTCAGTCTGATACTGATTACAGCGATTCATCATGTCAGGAACTCCCTGCCACCACATGTTTGTTTTGATGTCTTCCTCTCTAGCACAGTGACAGTGAAAGATGAGGGACCATGTGGCAGCATGGAAACCGCCAGCACAAGCAGCAGCTCTGGGTCCTAGCACGGAGCTGCACACACTGGACGCAGCCTCAGCTCGGAGCTCCATATTGAGACTGGGAAAGAGGGAGCTCAGTAGGGCGTTGGGGAGATTTGGCCGGCTGGCTAATTGCAGACCCGAAAGTGTAACTTTAGGTGATGGGGGGATTAAGGCATGTTGACTTGTGTTCACTGGGGGGCTAAACTGACACTCAGTTCCCCCAGAGCGGACAGTTCCTGAAACCCCCTGGAGTTGGCTGGGGGGTCTGGGTCACATTAAGGGGGAACTGTGTGGCCTACAAGGGCAGACCACATGACCAGCCACTCTAAAACAAGCACTGCTGTGTCCATAATGTCAAACACTTCCTCCATCTGCATCCATTAGCCAGCTCTGGAGGTGGCAAGGAACATTTGAGAGCTGAAGGAAAACAAAGGGTCCAGAGATTACATGGCCCTCGTATAATGAAAAAGTTCCCTCGTCCATTGTACTGAAGCAGTCAAAGAATTTACTCAAGGAATCCATTCATTTTGAAAATACTGATAAGATTTTCTGTAAGCAAGAAGAAGTGTTTTTATCCAATTTAATATTTAATATTAATTGATTATATTGATATTAGTATAATGTATAAAATCCAATAAGAGCAAATCACACACAGTTTCTAACATGTTTACTATATTTAGATTGCACTGTTTACACTTCTATGAGTTTGATAATCATTTTCGAAAATGTTATCTCACATGACTAAAATATATATTTTATAAAACAATAGTATAGAACATTTTACTTGACTTTTTTTTTTTACAAAACTTTTCATACACTCCATTTGTTGACTTCTTATTATTTAAATTGAAAATTTTATGAAATTTCTTTAGAATGAAAATTGTCTAAAAAGATATTTTCTTTTAAAATCCTTATAAAACTATAGTATATATTTTAAAAGGAAAATGTAGGTCACATTAATAAACAAAAGCTGCCTAACATGTAAAATAATTTATTTTTTGGCTCATAGGCCAATTAAATTATAACACATTTTCCAGAAAACCTGCCAGTAATTAGTTTTTTTTAGAATTAAAAAAATACTACTATTAAATTATTAAAAACACATAAAACTAGAGTGATAATTATGTAGAACCTTTGGGAGTAGGCCTTTATATACATACAAAACCTGAGATTCTGTACAGTCATGTGACATCGAACCAAATCACTAAAAAATGTATTATTATTATTATTATTATTTTTATTTTTATTATTATTATTATTGTTGTTGCAGTATGATGAGGGCTTAAATTGTTTTTATACAGTTTTACCAATAAAAACGGAACCATGGAACCAAAAAATGCTAATGATTCAAATAAAACATAAATGCTTTATGACATTATTTATAGTCATTTCTAACCTGGGATGTTTTTGCAATAAAACTCTTCAATACACTTTGGACCCCTTGGATCACCAAGTTTTATTTACTGTCTTCTGTTTTCTGCTGATTCAAAGTTCATCAAGTGTGTCTGCCACAGTTTTAAATACCTTTATTTACACTGATATGACTCTGCCTCACCCATACCTTCATATAGGTATTCCACATGCCCCTATCGTCCTCACTGTAAACTATGGGTGGAACCTGCTCTGACAGATGAGCCAAGCAGCACAGACAAGCACAAATCTTTCTCGTCAGGCGTGTTGCAGCAACCTCCCATGTGGCTTCAACTGAGAGCGCCTACACATTGAAGTGAACAACGGAGGAAAAAAAATAGCCGTTGTGTTTGGGTCTGATTTCTCAGCTCATTAATCTTGACTGTAGTCATATGTTGCGTCTCGCTGGTTGGCATATTTTCAGCCAGATGAATGTAATGATATTTATAAGAACATGTCCTCGCATGCTGGATGTCTCTTACCGTATCTGACATCATTGTCCTGGATACCGAGTTGTGTTTACATAGGACTGAGAGGAGAGGAAGAGGGTTGGACATCAGTACTACTCACTTTGTGATTTTTGTCCCTCTTTGCAAAGATTTTTTCTGTTTTCTTGAAACCTAAAATCCTTTTTGCTGACCTGTCATAATAGCAGCATGATGTCCAACTTGTATTACACAGCTATATAAACAAGAAAAACTACAACTAAAATTTCTTAATGGACCGACTTTTTACACACTAAGTTAATAAAAACTTTAAGTCCTGTTGAAACCTAAAATCTTTGGAGTAACATGCACAACCAAATTACATTATTGGTTAGGTAAAAATCTACATTAACCACTGTTTTGACATTTATTTTGTTATTAAAATCAGGTGGAAGCATTAAAAAAACGTAGACAACAGATGTGATGCTTGCATAATATTTCTAAAATGTTATTCTTCTACTGGCTGCAGAGAGAAATCACTGCCTTTCTTTAAGCTTGACTGCTGATCCGTGCTGAACCCTGTGCAGCAGGTTGACTGAAGAGAATGTTTGGCTGGAGAGAGAGTATGAGTGTGTGTGTGTGTGTGTGTGTGTGTGTGTGTGTGTGTGTGTGTGTGTGTGTGTGTGTGTGTGTCTCTGTTACAGGCCTTTGAAAAAGCAGTAGCTCCCCTGTGTGGTTTGCTGCTGTAAGAGCACCTGGCATGGCAGGGGGAGAGGTGGGCATTTGGGTACTGAGACATAACCTGCTCACCTCTACTGGCACAAGAAGAGGTAGGTCTTTGACTCCTGTGACGACACACTGACAGCCATAAAATCTCTACTCTCACACTCTACTGCGGCGCACCTGGATAAAATCAGCCTTTTGATTGGAAGTGAAGCATTGCTGGTTATCTCTAGAATCTTATCTTCTGCATTGAGTTAGTATTGAAATACTACATACATTTACGTGTCCGTGTTTAACCCTCAGCCTGTGTTCTTGTTGTCAAAAACACACCTAGAAAAAAGCCTCTGTCATCACCCGTCTCTCCCTGTGACATATGACAACAACTCTCCCAGTACGCACACACACGCCTTAATGCATACACGTTCACACAGGCATTACTTGGGCTAAAAAAACAATTACTCAACATCTTGTTGCCAGTATTCATGTCTTTCAAGTTTCTGTGATTTTTCAGCTAAATGACGTACACGCACAAGCAGAAATACACATATGCAAGTTAAGGTACGTGCTCATATGCACACAAAGTTATTTGGCTAGAGGCCCTTTGGTTCAAGTTGATGTTTTGAGTGAGCCGTGATATAGCATAGCTTCAGAGGCGGCCTAATGCAGGATCAGGTGTCTCGGTCCGTATCAGATGCCTGTGTGGAGTGGATGGATAGCTTCAGGTGGCATGTGCCCTCTCTGGACACTGGACACTTCACCCCCACCCCCAAACACCCACCCTCCAAATATTTACCTGACATGTCTCTGTGGGTGGTGGCCCATCTAAAGAAACATGTATACACACATTCACATTGATGGATTCTTTTTTAGCATGCAGATATACACACCAGGGTTTTACTGATTTGTGTTTTGAAAGCTGATATAGATGCTGTTTGGGCTGAAGCTGGAAGTAGCCACATAATATTCTGTATTTACTTTGACCATTTTTAAACCACAATCAAAAAAAATTACCACTGTGAAGTTGTTATAAATCATCTGAAGCCTGTAGAAATAATGAGTTTACAATGACAGCAGTGTACTGATCAAATACTCTCAAATTCTTAGAAAGGCACGCCCCTGATATAAAACCTAACACACACACACACACACACACAGACACACACACACACACACACACACACACACACACACACACACACACACAGGTAAATAAATCCAGACACACACACATGCCTACACACATGCTTAAACACAGGTCCATTCCCGCGTCAGGCCTCATTGGTGTCGACACTTTGAAGTTGTCGGCTGCTTGTTTACTGATGCAAATTAGCAGGTGGGGGACCTTCAGAGGAGCAGAGAGCGTGGCAGCGTCGTGGGTGGTGGGTATTCCTTCTAACACTGCACCCCAACTCATCTTCTTCCATCCACTCCCCTCTCTACATCTACCCCCCCTCCCTCCCCCAAGTGAAGGAATGCTTTCAGCTGGACTCACCTGGTAGAAAGGCCTGGGTCATCTCGTGGACCTCAGAGGGGCGTGGACCTGAAACAGCTTGACCTTCCAGTTTTACATTACAAAATTTTAAATTTTCACATGTGAATTACCTGCATTCATATGTGACTGGCATCTTTCACACATAGATGACACGTGGAAACAAAACACAGCACATGAAAACACATGAAACTTGCTTCACATGTGAAATCCACATTTCTACACACTTTCACATCTGGTTGTATTTTAGTTCACAGGAACAAAATTGAAAAATGAGAAAATACAATTATATCACATATGATCTGAGCATTTCAACAAGTGATTCGCTTTTTCCACATATGAATTAAAATTCCCTCATGAAGTTTACATTTTCATATGTGAATGTTCATATGTGAGTTTCTTTTTTTCACATACATAAACATACGCATAAACATTTTTTATTTTTACATGATTACAATTTCCACATGTGGGAAACTCATCAAGTTTGACTGAAAAATGCATTGTCACAAAGCTGGAATTAGGGTAGCAAATATGAAGTTCACAGGACCTCAATGAAATTATATATTAAATATAAATTATATATTATAATTGAATTATAAATTATGATTGTATATAATATATAATGTCTCTTACGTTAACAATTTCTTTTTTCCTCATCCGTCATGTGGCTGAAGTAGCTATATTTGTAACATTAGGAGTATGAAAACAGACAATTGTCTTTGCTTTATAGTTACATAATTCAAAGTGGAGGCCCCATAAGCAATAATAACATATTCAAGGTATATTCACGTTTGAATTGTTCCTGTTTAAGGCTCTAAGTCATTGTAAAAATGAATGTCATATTATTGAGAGGGAAAAGGACATTTAATGTGTACATGTATACCAAACTTCTTTCATGGTGGTAAGGAGCATCCACAGCGAAGGTAATACCAGCATTTTGTATTACGTTGGGATATTAACACAGGCTCTCACAAAAAAGTCACAACTTGTCCAAACTATCTTTATTTGAGCTATTACATCATCGGTTACCACAAAGAAATTATACATTGTTTTTTCCAATTTCAGGTATTCTGGTTTTCGCTGAGCAGAGACAGGAAAAGGCAATGAGCTTAATACTGGGATGGAGAGCCGTCTGCTTGACCAGTGACAAGAGTAAACAGGGGTCAGTCCACTGGGATCCCTGCTGCTGCTGCTTTCAATGGTGAGAACGCCACATACTACCGTTTCCCACTTACTCACCCAAACCCACTGTACAGCTCGCTGCATTGTGTGTGTGTGTGTGTGAATGATAAATGCAGCTTTGTATTGCAGTTATTGTGTAGAAATTATGAGTATTTGCTTGTGTTTGCAGACAAATGATAAGTTTTGTAAGATATTGTGAAACCTTTTATTTAAAAATGTTTTGTGCTAGGCTGACACATTCCAATGTGTGTGTGTGTGTGTGTGTGTATCGGTGTGTGTGTGTGTGTGTGTGCAGCCAGCTATGTTGTATATAAAAGCAAATGATGACTGATGATATGTTGAAATGTCAACACATCCAAAACAAGAAAACAAACTTTACAGGCCCCCCTTGAGCCAAAAGAAATGAGATGCATCATTCCATCACATTTTTTGAATACACAATCAATGGCATACAAGTTACTGTGTGGTACGTAGCACCCCCTTTTAGGTCAGTTGGTGCAGTATTGAAACAGTTGAAAGTAAACACATAATTACCTAAGTTTCGTCAAAGCTGCTTACAGCATATTATAAGTGATGGGCACATTTTCTGATTTGGAATTATTGGACAGTTTCCGATGTAGAGTTAGTCTGTGTGTTGAGGTGTTTGTGTGTGTGCTTTGAAGGCAGGTCATTACTGCGGACAGGGATTATCTGCCCACCCCACCACCTACAACTTCCACCCCCCATGAACCCTCAGCAGCTTGTGACAGCCGTCAGTGTCAGTCACTTAGTGCAATGTGTGTGTGTGTGTGTGTGTGTGTGTGTGTGCGTGTGTGCGTGCGTGCGTATGTGTGTGTGTAGGATTGTTTGCGTTAGGGTTGGCTGAGTAAACAGGGCTCAGGTTACCTCTGAAGGCTCATCCATATCATTCATTCCAATTTAAATGTGGAAAAATATCACGTGGGAGACAGGGGAGGGGAGTACATTACTTGGTAGCTCCAGATCACATTCGTTTTCACGTACAGTGAGATCACATGTTGGCATGTGGTGAAACTCTTAATACATACATGAAAGAAACTCAGCATGCTGTCTGGGTCTTTGAATGTATTTGATATGCGCTTTAATCATCCCTCACATTTGAGAATTTGAGACTTCAGTTTGAATTTTCTCCTCTGTACCCACATTGAATTGAATCATGTAGGCTATACATGCACACACATGTCCTCTGACCACACATATTCAGATCCTTTTCCAGGAATTTGCTATCCATGATACACGCTTAAGCTACAGAAAAGCCTTTAATCCTGTTCTTTCTGCTCAAATACTTTTTTGACAGGTGGTAAACAATAAAAAGGTGCTTTACATTTTGACAATCATACCGTTGATTGCTTAGTCTCTGCTAGTCTACAAGGATGGATAGGTGAGGAGCCTTCTAATGTCACCTCCAATTGTGTCTTTGATTGTTTGTCTTTCAGTATAGCCAATAACTTAATATAGGTGTACTCATTGATATATAATTCGGTTTCTGTTGTTGGACGAGTACTAGATGGTTTGAACAAGGGTCACACATGCTACATGCTAACAAATGCTGACGGTAAATTGTGCAAGACTCAAGCTTTTCAAAACAGAGAGACCTATTGATGACAAAATCTTGTATTAGAGAGGACAGGAAGTGGACTTCTGAGTGGAGGACTGCCTTGTTTATGCAAGTAAATCAAATCAAAAGAGGTTGAGCATAATGACAATTAAATGTCGATCTTTCAAAAAGTAGTTCTGCATGTACCTTTAGAAAATAAAGACATATGATAAGCAGCAGCTTCCAATACAAGCGATAGGGTGCAGAAAACATTCTAGAGATAAAGAACAAGAAAAGGAAGAGATACAGGTGACATAATGCACTCTAAACATGCGTTCAGATTGAACGCAAAGCATTTTATTTTATTATTTTCCACCTTATGCACATAGATTTGACTACTTGGTTTTTAATGCAGTCCTTCACATCCTCTCAATTTTGCTCTGGCTATCTTTCTACATCTATTTAGTGCACGCAAGCTTGAAAAGATAGAAAAAGATGAGAAGACATAATACCAGAGTAATCAAGTACGTTTGCTCAGCTACTGAACTTAAGTACAATTTTGAGATATACTTTTATTTTTTGTCTTTTTATTTTAGTATTTCCTATTTTATACTTTTACTCCACTACAATTCAGAGGCAAACACTATAGTGTTTACTTCACACTATTATTTGACATCTTAAGTTACGAGTTACAGATTTAACTGTATAAACTATATAAATAGAATCAACAAATAAACTATAATGTAATATTATAGATTAAGACACACCTTATCTCACAAGCTACCCAACAGATAAGATCTACAAATTGCCTACTTTGATTTTTGGTGCTCTAAAAATATTTTGATGCAAATACATTTGTACTAAAGTAAAAATTTAAATGCATGACTTTTACATGGTACACTGTGGTATTGCTACTTTTACTAAAGTACACGGTCTGAGTACTTCTACCACCTCTGGTTTTGCAACATGTATTATTAGATTCCACAAAATCATTTGTATTGCTCACATGGTGCATATGTGTGTGTGTGATGAATAAGGGCCCAACAGCAAAGTTTTGCCCCTTAACTGGTCATTTTGTCCATACTCATTGGCTGAATGCTGTCAGCATTTTACAACCTTACTACTGATCATCTAATTTCCTCATTTCACTGCCTTGTCCCTCATGTCTCTGGCATGTCTTTTCACTTTTACTCTACTTCCCTGTCTCTGTATCTGTTTCCTACCCTCCCACCCACCACCTCTCTTGCTCTCTCCCCCAGTCAGTTGATTTATCCCCGGCTCTGTTTTCCCTGGACCACATGGCCCGGCAGTTTGCCCTAACTCCACTCATCCAGAACCGATGTCATTCAGATCCAGTTAAATAAATGGCCCTATAAATTTTCTCCAATAATAAGCCCGGTTGCTGCTGGAATGTGCGGCAGCTCGTTGGGGACGAGACGGGTGGAGGGGGTGCGAAATCCACGCAGCCCAAAGACCCAGACAGCTCGGGCCAGTGTGAGAAAGCATGGATGCTGTGTGGATGAAGAGGAATTTGGGTTGAACAAGTGTGTGTGTGGGGCAGGGTCTGTTCGTTGGGAGCTGCAGTAGGAGTGGGTGTGAGGGAAGCGGGGGAGTTCCAGGCCCCCGTCTGTCTCCCTACCTGGAACGAGACCTCAGGGACACTTTAAATCAGCCCACCCAGAGACAGAGACACCAATCAGGCCTCTGTCAGACCGGGCTAAATCAAGTCAAGTCAAGTGTGTTTGTGCGTGCATGTGCATCTGTGCATGTGTGTGTATCTGCACATGTGCACCTAAAAATGTATGTCACTGGATCTCAGAGCCAACTCATCTACCAGCCTGCTTTTATAATCATCATCATCACCGTCATCACACAACCAATACTCGATTAGTCAAAATCGACTTTATATTTTTATGAATAAACATGGAAGCAATACATAATTAAAATGTGAAACTCTGACAATGTTAACAAACAAACTATAAAGGAATGTCTATCTGTGTGCACGCACACTTAAGTGGTAAATGTTTGTGGTGGTACGTCAATCCATGAAATAGCCGCAGGGAGGGACTGGACCTTTAAACTGGAAATATATTGCTTCTATCATGTGAATACTTGCAATTCCAGCAATAGTGATTTTCTTTGTTGGGCTTTGCTTGAGTTGAAAGTTTAATGGATGCTGACATGCGATGTAACTTTCATGACTCCAGGTTCCAAGTATCAGAGAATTCAGGAGGAAGCAGTTCATTGTTTCACCAGAGAAGCCTTTTCCTGCTTTTGGTCTGAGCACGCAGTCGTCTTGCAATTATTGAGTGGTGATATGGATTCGCACAAATGATCTTTGGCCATCTACCTATTACAGCTTGCAGAGAGGATATTAAGCAGGAAAAGGTTTCGATTTGGTATGTTAGCATTTACTTACACAATCAAAGTCCACTCAGCTATAACCGATATTATCTGATGGTGGCAAGATTTTTCATTTTAACCAGCAAAAGTGACAGTCTGCATTAACTGAAAATGAGAAGTTTGCTCCCTGAAGGTTCTCTGGATTGCTCTTTGCAAATAAAAACAAGAAATAAAAGGTTCAATCAGAGATTTATTACTCTCCTGAATTAATGTATTTTTCCAACCTGGAACCATATCTACATAGAAGCAGACACTGGAAACCAGTCTTAGTTTTTCCATTTAAAGGTCCCATATTATGCTCATTTTCAGGTTCAAACTTTTATTTTGGGTTTCTGCTAGAAAGTGTTTACATGCTTTAATGTTAAAAAAAAAACACATTATTTTTCTACTACTGTCCATCGCTGCAGCATCTCTACTCTACTGTCGCACACTGTCTGCTTTGTTTTATTTCCTGTCTCTTTAAGTCCCTCATCCTGAAAAGCCCAGTCTGCTCTGATTGGTCAACTCTCACAGGCCTGAGGAGGCACCACCCACTGTGTTTCTGCATCAGGGCAGTGACTATCATGACATCACAACCTCAGAAGTCCTGACGGCTCGTTTGAAGGCACAATTTCTGAATGAGGGCATTTTAGTACTTTCACAGTTTTTATGCAGCACCCAGACCTGCAATAAAAAAGACAAGAAGTTTCACTTTCTTCAACATGGGACCTTTTTGTAGTTGTGATTGCATTTTCTACTCACTTAGAATATTAAAAGCATCATCACTTGAACGTTGACCTAATGTCCACAGTCCACTTTACAGTGGGTGAAATCTGCTGTCATTTGTTGTTCTTATTCATTCAGTCACAGTCTGTGTGTTTACCCCCACTGATTTATTGGCCCTTCACTGCAGTAGCTGGCTAGTAGCACATGAGAAAAATGTCTGACCCCCCCACCATTCCGTTGGACGAGTCTCTGTGGGAAACAGGGAAACTCAATATTATTTCTCCCACCAACAGGGGGATGCGCTTAACACGGGGGTCGGATGGCTTGTGGTGGGGTGCTGTTTAGGGAGGATGGTTCTGTGGTTAGCACATTCATTTCACACCACAGCAGCACCGATAGCTGAGAAGCAGACAGATGGGCACATGAAAGAGCTCCCATGCACGTCCTCCTTGTCGGGTGGTGCGCTGCCTGCCCTCCACCCACCATGATGTGGATGACATTACCTGGGACTCTTACACAAACAGCCTGGCTTTGAACTGAATAAACTTTTTTTTAAAGAGGGGTGAGCTATCATTTCAGCTGACCCTCTACCTTCTGCAGGGGTCTTGTGGGCGGGTGAAGAAGGTGGAGGGTCCACCTCCACACTCCACACTGCCTGACTCCATCCCATTCCCTCTACCTTGTTCAGTTATGGAGCTGAGTGACTGGCGCACTGTGCAATATCAGTGACCCGAAACCCGTTTACTGCCTTAAATCACTTCCCCTGTCCTCCACCCCCACCTCCACCTCTCTCCGACACACTGCCACCCTCCTGTCCGTCGCCTGCAGAAGATGACAAATCACCCTCAGGTCCTTAAATGGGGCTCAGACCCTGCGTGGCCCCTGGTCCCCTCCCTACAGCCTGCCTTGTCTGCTTAGAGAAGGGATTCCTCATTCTGGAATGAGGCAGTGGACCTGGCCAACCTTATACCTCCTCTCCACCCTCTCCACCAACAAGAGCTCTAGCTTATATCTATATGTTTATCAAATCTACATGGAGAAAATAAACCTAGTTTGAGCTTGATGTTGACAGATTGGCTGGAAATATGAACGTCAGCCATAGTGGAAAGAAGTGGCCATTTATCACCAGGAGGATGGATACTGTTTCATGTGTGTGTACCTGTGTGTGTATGTTACATCCCTGTTGCATGAAATGATCCGTCTGAGTCTGTGTGTGTGTTTGCGCATCTGTCTCTGTGTAGCTTATGTTTGCATACCTGTTGCATGAATTGGTCTGTATGTGTGTTTGTGTGTGTGTGTGTATGTGTGTGTGTGTGCCTGTGTGTGCTTACTACATAACCGTCTGGCTCCCATGTGAGGCAGTAAATCTATCATTCCTGCTGCGTTTACTTACCACTTCACAGAGCTGTATGTCCAGTGTAAACAACGTTTATCACTGCATGCAAATGAGCCTGTAAGCCGCAGCCTCCACAAAGACCCCATTCACTCCCAGCATGGTGTTTTACCAGCTCGTTGAATCTGATACCCCAGATTACAGGTTTATTCCCAGGCTGTGTGCACTGCTTTCCTGTCACTCACGCTTTACAACGGTTCCCTCCAAACGTCATTTTACAAATAGTCTGCGTTTTCTGGAGCCATTATTATGGTTACGACCAATACGGGTCCACATAAATGTCATGTTTCAACTTTGACGGGCCTGCTGTGAACAGGAGAGACAAGATTTATCTCCTCTCCTCCTTTTTTCACCTTCGATTTCCTCTTGTGGTAACTCATCTCTCCCTTGCCCCTCCTTTTTTGCTCTTTTCCCCTCTCTGCATCCTCTCAAGGAGGTGGTGGTATGTGATGATTGTAGTAATTTTGCTTTTGCAGTGCCAATTCACTGCTGCCCTTGGGAAACAGTGCTATGGTTAGACTGATGTCTGTCATATGTATGAAGCCAATATGTTCCTTTTATTAAAAACCCCTTCTGATCCAGTTAACTTTATTCACCTCTGATGTGATGAAAACCTGGATTAAACCTGTAATGCACCAGTGATTATATTTGACATTAACATGTTCAATTTAATAATTGTGACCACTATCAGATATCACAGCGTTTTAGTGTCCCACGATCATCATATCATTTTTGGCATAAAGTTATAGTTGCCTATCAGCAGCCATCAGCCTTCAGAACCTCTGGCTTCAAAAACACCAGCTGAAACCTGAACAGCAGCAGCGCATGTTGCTGTAAATTACGACTTAGGGCCCCACTGGGAGGTAAAGAAGATTTATAGGACACTAATAAGCACTATCTCTACAGCAGATCACACTACAAGACACTGTGTGTGTGAGAAAGAGTAAGAGAGAACAAAGATGAACCAAAAGCGTGTACTTATAGATATACTCATGTCTAAGGCAGACCTATTCAGCAGGTGGAGAGTAGGCTGAATGTGGACCTTTAACAAACTAATTCTGGCCCTTTGATCATTTTATTAGCAGGCTAATTGGCCCGTCCTTAAGTAAAGTCTGTTGCCAAGTACAGAAATACTATTTAATTAATTACAAAGTTTTAAACCATGGTGTAAGTGGGAAATAGGAGAGTCAAACTGACAACCTACTTCTACGATTGAAAAGCTACGTCATCTTTTTCCTGCACTTTTGTGTACATAATGATTCTTTTGGTGTAATTTGTAGAATATGACCAGAATTTGAAGGTAGCTCCAAAAGTATATCACCAGAGTAACCGACAACTGCTGCTCTCTGCTAGCTATCCTTTGCTGTAGCTAGCTACCTTTAAAACTAAAAAAAAATAACTGAATATGCAGTAGATGATGACACTATATTAATGATGAGTGCTTGCATCATCACACCATTGCAAATGTGTATATTTACTGTGTCATGATATCTTTTATGGATCAAATTAATGTATACATTTTCACACAGATGTCATAGCATGTGTCAGTTTTGACAATTGGAGAGAATGTAATTATAGGTGGAGCAGGAACAGTGCCAGTGCCAATCAAACTTGTTTTGATTCCCACAGAAATGGAAGCAGTTGTTTACTACTGTACTCCACTAGTGCGGTGGGGTCACTCACAGCACAGATACAGGACTGCTCAATCTTGCCCACTCAGGCGTCACTGTTGTTTTAAAGCGTTTTCAGTACTGTAAAGTAAGAAACAACATAAAACAAAGCTGTACGCTTTAAACAAACAGTGCAAGAGGGAATGAAACAGGCAGCTCTGTTAGAAAACTGTCGGGGCACGGTATGTAAACTACATGCTTTGGGCAACAAACCCAAAGAGCTACAGCGCTCATGAGAGGGCAGAGTCTGCCTGTTAGTTTGTATCAGTATGTGTGAAAGCAGCGTTACAGACACAGTTTTGCAGTAGTGACTTGCTAAGCCTTCTCCTCCCAAAAGGCTTTTTGACAGATCAGGCTGCTCTGAGCCAGACAATTATTTCTCAGGAGGAATAGCTCTAATAAAGACACTACAGCTAAAACACTTTCCTGTTCAGCCTGGCTGTCTGTGTGTGTGTGTGTGAGTAGTGTGTGAGGTTAGGGCATGCTCACTGTCAGCAGTGCTTTAGTTTTGACACTCACACAAAAAGAGAGAATGAGAGCTAATATGCTGACGTTGTGAGTGTGTGTATGTGTCTACATGTAACGCATAAGCGCCTATTTGCCCTCATTTGTTGTGTGTGTGTGTGTCCCTGTCTATCTTTGTGTGTGTTCACCTGTGACCGTGGCTATTCATCAGAAAGAGATGAGCTCATGAGGGTGGGTCCGACAGAGGGATTGGTGAGTGTATGGGTTTGCAGCCCGCTTCAAATCCAAGGTTAATCTCGGCCTTTCACACCGGAGAGTCTAGTTAACAGAGAGCGTGGTGGGTGGGTAGGGACCAGAGTGGCAGAAAGTACATGTTTGAAAACACAATGAGGATTTGAAAGTATAAACTTTTGTTAGTTCAAACAACTTCAAGTCTGTAAAGTGGTGAAGCCAGCGTAAATCCCCATTTTTAAGTTTTGCTTAATGTTCCTCAACACAGAAACAGCCTCATGGATCATTTAAATACACCACAGTTGTGTTTATGTTATGGCCATCAGTTTAAGTGTTTTGATCAGTTTGGAATGGCAGATAGCTCTGAATACTATCTTAACCACAGTTGCTATGAAGAAGAAGCCAGTCAGGCATGAATCAGACTTGTAACAAACTCAAAAAAACTTTGCACATGAGAACAAAACTGTCAGCCATGGTTGTGAAATTCAAAATCCAGAATCTATACGAGAACTGATTAAAACTTTTGGATGTTTATGTTTCTTACCAAACTACTCATAAATGTTTGATATTGATATAATTAATGTACCTATAGTTGCATATAATGTACAGAGCAACATTAGAATTCATTTGGAGTTGTGTCTCTCGCCACTTGATGAAGTCCAACATTCACACTCCTTTTTAGCTCCGTTTTGGTCTCCACCAACCCCTGAGAAATATCTGTCCCTTTAGCAACTAAATACTACACTGGCTAACTTTGGATGTCTGCCACTTAGCGCTGGCTAGGTATTGTACAGCTTGTTTCATCCACGTCCCCTACCCTGTTGTGCTCCAACTGTAAATGAATTAACATTATTTATCCATCTAATCCTAGATCCCATGATATTTTGGGCGCGACATCTATCGTTCTCCATCACTTAACATGAACCAGCCTTTTCCCTGGTAACAAGACACTAATCCTTGTTCTTGGACCGACTGGTACGGCTTAACATTCGCTCGTAAAAATCTAAGTTACCGACTTTATCAAGTAAATATTACTAACACAAAGCTAACTAGCTAACACTACTAAAGCCCTGAAAGTGCTGCCATTGTGTCACTTATTATGATACTTTTCTACCTGCACGAGTTCTGCTGACCACCGAACTTATCACACGTTTGCTGCCCAGTAACCTTCCCAGTGACCTCCCCGGGAAACTCATGGATAGAAATATTAATATCTTACGTTTTTGACTATGCACACCTGAAATAAGTCCTCTATTACACTAAAAGAAGAGGAGGAGTGTGACAAAAGGGGAAGGGAGGGGAGATGGTCACACAACAACTCACTGTGCATTCTGTTTATGCATAGTCGTTGTTCCAGTACCACCACTGCGTCCAGTCACACACACACCACTCGTATATACACATGTCGTGCCACCATCTCCAACCCTCAAGCACACACTCCCTCTCAGGATTCATATGTGCTTCTTGGCAGCAGCTGCAGCCCTTTGTACTGTGGGGTTAGCAGTGTGTGTGTCAGTTCATGATTCACTGTGTGTGTGTGTTCTCCCCCACTGGCACAGCTGACAGGGCATTAAACCACTCTGAGCAGCATGTAGCCACTGGCATGTAGTCTGCAGGGGATTTAGATGGCAGAGAAAGTCACTATGTTTTTCTCTCTTGGTTGCCCCACACACACACTTCCTTTCTTTCATGTGGGTGTCACTCCCTTTACTGTTCTCAGACATGTGCACACACACACTTAGACCCATCAAAAAGGTGAAAATCCACTGCGAATGATGAAATCCATCCTTTGAGGTTTACTTCCCAGAGCCCCTCTTTGCCTGATTGATTGTTTCGCCTTGTTTTCGTCAACAGAGAATTCCACAGGAAACGACGGTAATTAAGAAATACTGATGCGGGACACATCTATTTGCTTTTTCAAAATGATCATTAGCAAAATGCGGCTGCAGTCGTTCATCACTGTACAGCAGCACTTGGCATCGGACACACAAGCCTGCTGCGGGCCTATCCCAGCATTTCTCTTGTAGATGACTTCATTAGAGCTCGATTTGCTGTCTTGTAAACATGTGTCTCTCTGGGAGATATGATATAATGGCTGGACTAACTGATCATCTGTCTTCCATACACATGGTGAAGTATAACATCCCCAAGCAATAGAAAACTGGAATCAACATGACGCAGTCTTTAACTTTGCATGCTGATAAGTTTGTGTTAGCTTTAGAATAGGCCTGATGATATGTTTTCATAGAAATATGAGGCAATTTGTGAATTTGGTAAAAGGCCGAACATTCAGAGCAGAGCAAGTGATGGAGCAGTCCCATTGTGTAGCGCTTATTACGGGTATTACGGGTATTTTTAAAATGCATTTTCTTCCTCCTCTGGGTAGGTTGCCGATATCGGTGCAGACCCCTGATGCCTCTTAGTGGGCCGGTCCCCACCCTGGTGATGCGACGTGGTTGACAGTTTGACAGTCGCGCCGGGAACGAGGGGGCCCCATCCAAGGGGCGCAGCGAGCACTCAGTCCACGGCCAAGGGAAGCGGCGAGATCCTGGCAGGGGGTTTGCTGTAGAGCCCAGAGCCTTTCCAAGCTGACCTAGAGCCGATCGCGGTGTTCCGCCGTGGCCGGAATGCATTGGCGGGGGCCAGCCAGCACTGGTGTGGGGCCTCCCGCGAAGGGATCGCACCCACACCGAGCGGTATATCAAACAAAGGAGACAATGGCAGGAGTTTTCCAAAAGCTCAATTTCCAGTGACCTGAAACACTGTTTACGTGTGTACGGAAGGCCAAAATGCATAGAAAAAGCTTTGTTTTAAGAAATACCTGTGTCTGATGGACAAGGTTTAAGAGAGGTGGGGAATGGCACCCAGGTCACTCATTCCCATTCTGATTCTGTCCTTGAAACACTGCAGATCCAATCCCCATAGATCATCAGGCAGGAACTCTGGTCGGTTTAGGATTCCTTGAGATTTCTTTGCTGCCCCATTCTTTCTAGGTGAGGGAAATTGTGTATGTGTTTTTTAACAACCTAGCTGAGTGACTAGCAATAGTCACCCTTCAACTAGGCTACCTGCATCAGGGCCAGGCTTATTGGTGAAAGTGTATTGCTTGCCTTTCAAATAGCCTGACGCCCTTCAGCTTTTCTTTTATCTTTTATCTTAACTGAACTCCTTGAAACCTGTGCACCTCTGTACACCTTTAGTTTTACCATTTCATTTCATTGGGGACTTGAAAGGTTGCAAAAGCATATTTCAGTTTCATTATCCCCTGGAGAAGCATTTGTGATTATTATAAAGTATTTGGCATGCCCTGGAAATATGTATATATATAACTACACTAAGAGAAGTCCTTTGGGTTTGTGTTTTATGCCCCATCAGACTTTGTTGTGGTGGTAATGCTGTATTCCCAGTTGCAATTACTCTTCTCAGTGCAATGCTATTATTACAGATAGAAATGATGGCAAAAGTAAGAATCACATTGTTGTTGGAGTTTTCCTTTAAGCTACAGCCTCATAAATTACCACAAACTTGAGTTAACACATCTGACACTCAGCTTCAAAACAACTTTCCTCCCAGACTAGTGCACACAGAAGCCTCATCAGCCGGGAGGAGCAAACACCCTGCAGCTCTGGAAAATGTAATAAGGTCTAATGCATCTTTCATTTTAGTCTGCATCCAGACAGGTTTATATTTAGAAGAAGCCAAAGGAAGCCTTCAAACTGTAATGTCTGTTACCAACCCTTCAAACATTGTGGTGAGCTGTCAAGATACTGCAGCCATCCACTGGGACTCATCAGCTCTAATGATCGCTCTGCAGGGATGAACAGTCATGTGCTATGGGGAGCTGACAACCTGCAGGGTTTCATTCCTTCCAAACACTGCAGCACGTGATTCCACTCTACTGTCAAGGTGCGCTTATCACCGAAATCACCTGACCAACACTTAATATAGGCTGAAAAAGGAGGCCACATAGAAGTTGTTCTGATACTTTTGTAATATTTCTTAATGTGAACATTTTAAGAAATCATGCTTGGATAAAACGCTAATGTACAATCTGTAAACACCAGCAAAAGAAACGACCAGGAAGCAGATTAACAAACATAACCAGCCTGACAAACTCGCTGCTGTCTGAGTTAAACAGGGGTAAAGAATTTAACAAGACAACATTCAGGGTAGTTGGAGCATCACAACTCTTTGAATCCATCTGTATTGATTTATTTGCACCTCTGCTCCCTCTTATACCCTGTTGAGTTGGCTGAGAATATTGATTTACACTCTGCTACAGTGGTGAGGGAGAACGGAAGGATTTGACTTTAATCGTTGGAGTATGTGTGCCGAGAGTTTGATTCACTGCAAACATCTCCCTCTTAGACACACACACCAACATGCGCACACAGATTCATGTCTCTGCTGCTGCTTAGCTCTGAACTCTGACCTGGCAGCACAGCCAGATCTCTCCATAAATTACTGATCATTTGAAACTGAGTGAGCCTGTCTTTTGTGAGTGTGTGCACGCACAGTTGAAACCATCAAACAGAATGTGCAAACAAAATGTTGAAACTGTGATTTATGAGGGGCTTCAGGATTATTTCTTAGATGTTCCTCCCAGGTTCTTTCACAATCATAGACAAGCTCATAAATCTATTCCAACAGTAATAGCCAATGTATCTTCACCTTTCTTACAAGTGTTACAAGTCTTGCTTTAGACCATGATTTGTAGAAGAGTGAAAGTGTGATAAGGACAGAGAAAGAGGAAAGAGGCTCAAGGCAAGATTACTAATTCTGTCAAGGTCAAGTGTAACAGAAATAATATAGACATGACATAATAATCCGTCTCCACAATGTGTGAAGACAGATGCCCAACCAGCCTCAGGGCTGTTGTTTTATGGCTGACCTGGACCTTTGACCTCCCTGCAGAAAGAGAAGTTCACTCTAAGGTATCATCCTTTCCAAAACTCCCTCAAACCTGTCTGCTACAGTAAATGGGATTTGATCTATACTGGTTTTTAGGGGATGATGCCAGTAAAAAGTACCAGCTGATACAGTAGCCAGCACTGCAACTATGTGCCTACTTTTAGTATCTTTACAGTAAAATGTGCTTTTGCAAGAAGTGTCTTCTTTAACTTGAAAGTGAGCCCCCTGGAAGATGAGGAGCAGCCACTGTGGCCTAGAGTGACAATTATGGAATCATATTATAGTGAATGCTTAAAAGTAAAGTTACACATCTACTTGTGTAACGGTAGCACAAGTAGAGATGTTAGGGCTGTTAAGTCGGCAAACTGACTCAATAATGTCCATTATTCAGCCATCTTTGTCTAAAGTTTGTTAACATAAGCCAAGATTAGCATTAGAAGCTGTTAGTCAGAACAGACCAAGTAAGGTTGTAGCAGCAAAACCCCATGAGTGTACTGAAGTGAGAAAGGGTGCATTTGATTTCAACATTTTATTTGCAAGAGAAAGATTCTGTTATTTCATTTGTCAAGTTACTTTATTGCACTGTAAAGTTCAGTCAAAGTGACCACAATAGTAGCTGTATATGCAAATATCCCTTTCAAGCTGAGTCTTTTACACCAAGCTGGAGGCTGTGATGCGCCCGGAGATGTGTCGATCATTTTGTCTCTTATTATCCAGCGTGTTCTCTCTTTATTGCTGAATCATTTCCACTGTTAAGCAACAGGGAAGAAGAGAAAAAAAGAGAGCTTTGGCACTTGTCGCGACTCGCAGCATCTAATAAAAGGAAAGAGGCAATTACAGAGCGCGGTTTCTGAAGAAAACCCACAACTCTAGGATCCTACAATGGTTTCCATGTCTGCATCAACAAACACAATATTCTCAATCAGAGGTGAAAAGCGGGAGGTCTCTCCCTTTTTTTTTTTTTTTTTACTCTACATCCTCAGATTTTTTCTTTCTCAAACTTGTTGTCTTTGGGCCCTCATGACTCATGTGACATCAAGCTGACATCACTTGAGGCGATTTATCAGACTTCACACAGCTCCCTCTTGAAAAACAAAACAAGTTTGCAGTCGTTCTGCAAAACCTGTTTTCAATATGTAAAATCTATGGAATTCCCCTTTAAGTACATGTTTAAGATATTCGTGTAGTAAATTAAAAAAAAGCCGAAAGTGCAGTTTCTTTTATAGAAATTTCCTGAACACCACTGTGCAAAATGAAGCAAAAAAAATGTGATTAAATTGATTAAAACTCATAAAAAATGATCTTTAAAACAGGTTGATTTGAATTAGATACTAAATAACATTATTTAAGCTTAATGGTGAAATTTGTGCACTTTTTTTTTAACAGTAAAAAAACCAAAGCTTCACCCATTGATCATTAATTCATGGTTAACTTCATTCTGATAAAAGAAGTTATGTACAATATATCCAAACTGTTTCCTCTTTTAAATAAGTCTGCATGTCCTCATGAGGATGCAAATTTGAGAATCACTGGTCTGTCGGGTCTCATCTCAGTTTCCAGAGGTTAACCTGATGTCCTGTGTGACCCCAAAGGATTCAGGGGAGGATTGTTGGAAGCGGTTCCTCTGTGTGTATTTTAAACCCCACTTCCCCCTCCGACATCTCAGGAGGTCCGTCCAGGCCTGGCAGCCCCTCAAAGACGCCCTTCTTTTGCCCCGTGCCTCTGGGGAGGGCAGCCCCCAACATTTATGCAAAGTCAACAAGCTCTAATTGTAAGATCAGCTTACAAAATAAATTCTTCTTGAGCCCATTAACAACTGCAGTTAATTATAAGTCAGGCGGAGGGGTGTTTGAGTGTGAGTGACAGCGAGAAGAGGGGATTTAGAAACACAGCGGAAGGAGAAAAGAAAAAGAAAAAAGCCTGGAAACATTTCAAGTTACATCACAGATACAATACGCACACGCATGCACACAGGCGCATTAGACTTTTTCGGTGGACCTCCCAGACTACAGCAAATCTCTTCTTCGTTGGTCTTTGTTGTGGGGATTTGCTGTAATGAAGGCGAGGATCAGAGCAGTGACTCACACATTGTCCAAGTCACAATTAGACCAATTTTCCTCCAGCCCCAATGTGTAACCTTCACAGTAGGATCAATCTGCCTTCTAATTACACTCTTGGACAGCTGAGTGCACATTAATCTAAAAATAAGACGGTGATATGGTGAAGTGGGCCATCACACACACACAAAAACGGGGGTTATTACTGTCCCAGGTACAACATATGCACAACGCATCTACAGCATGTATGGGTATATAAACTGCATAAGAGACACTAGTTGGCCACTTGTCAACTTTCTGTCGGTCTTTAAATCCAACATTGACAAGCAGGTGTAAAAATTGATGGTTTTACATTAGCTTTTTATGATCTTATCGTCAAATCAAGCCCTAAAGACAGATTCCGATTATTTTATACACAGGAAGACGAGTTGCTTGCCAAATCCCTTACAACTTTTTCCGCTGTTTAACAAGTCCCAGCACGGACAGTCCCTGGAGCAGAACTAACTCACTGTCATAAACCCATTATGGTTCAACCAATGTGTCTCATTATTTTTTTTTAGTTTTCATCATCATCGTTTTTTTTATATAAACCGTCTGCTGTTCTGAAGAGCTAGGCCTCCTCATTTTTCCAAGTGAAATATCACGTGTGCTTTGAATTCGCTTCACAACTTCATGTAGGTGAGAAGAGAGAGAAAAGCAGCGACGGTGCACTGAACAGAGGCACCATCAGGCCTCGTGGCTCTAAGCCTGCTTTATTGAATTCTCTGTTGTCTTTATGAAGGCCAGGCTAAGACGGGACTAACAGGTGCCCGTCTCAAGTGGGATGAGCATTAGGATGTTCCCTTTGACCCCAAAGGGGGACTTGACAGCTGCAGTGTCTGAGCATGGGTGGGTGTGTGTGTGGGGGTGGAGGGTTGGGGCATGAATGGATTGAGTTCACCAGGTTACAGACAGTGTGTTTCCAGGTCAAGGCTATAGGCAAGTCGAGAAAGGCATTAAGTGCAGGAACTTTCAGTGGGTGTCTGAGGTGGAGCTGGATCATCATCAATGCTTCATCAGTGTAAAAAGGAAGGAACTTTGGAGCCACCAGAGTTAACTGAAAGCTTGTCTCTCAGGAAACAAGAAAGGACTTGGTCAGGGATGTTCAAGAAGGCACAAACCTTCAGAGTTAATGTGCAAGAAAAGCACTAGACAAGATGTAAAGTGTGTCTGTTGTTGTGAGGTTCATGGACTGAGTCACTTTATTCTGCGTAGAAGTAGCACAACCTTCAACTTCTTAAATTGCATGGAGTGATATGCGCATCCTTCTGGTTAAGTTCTTTGGAAAACGGATGTGTCCAAAAACCGCGCATAAAAAATGTCAGGTGACATAGTATAAAGAGCGAGAAAGTCCAAGCGGCATGGAAGTTGAGTCGATGGATGAGCCAATAAAACACAGGACTTTTACCCAGGAGACTGGTGTTCGTGCCCCTAACCGTAACCCAAATGCCAATGTTGGCTTGTTTTAATTTACATCCATAAGTTAGCAAATGTAACGTCATCTTTTCCTAAACCTAACCAAGCATTTCTCGTTGACTAAACCTGACCAAACTGTGACCATTACACATTTATTTTTGTTACCATTATGACTAGGTCACCTGACTATGCATCTATTTTCCATAGAAGTTTATGGGAGGGATTGGTTTATCAAATGCTCGCAAAACAGTCCACTCATGTTATCTGTGTGCAGATTGATGAAACTATTAAGGAGTCATCAATTATGGTTCAATCCAGAGAGATTTATCAAGACTGAACAAGTACTTATTGACATGTGCCCAATAAAGATTAGAAATATGAATAGTCTTTGGTGATTAGATCCCAGCATGATGTCTTTGTAATTTAAGGTAATGAAGTTGTTGTGGTGGTGATGATTGGATAATTAATTTATATAATTGCTGATATCAATCTTAATCACACAAGGCACACACTCAGTTTCTAGATATTACATCTGGGGTATATGGTAGTCAAAAAAGGAGTTGGTTAATTTACCTGGCGTACATCATGATCCTGATCTTGACATTCCTTTATGATCAACACAGTGTGTCGGAGAATTGGCTGTAATATATTTCATTAAGTCACTAAAAGGATTTTTTTGTTAATGTTTTGTTGCACTTGGTCGGAGTGCCACAGGTGAATGAAGCATCTACTTTCAAGTGATAAACGTTCCTTCTCAGTGTCTGCAGGGTTTAAACATTAACTTACATTCACTCAACGGGAACTGTAATCTTCTAATCTTATGAAGCTTAAGTACAGAGTACAGTCTCAGTCTCAGTCTGACTGATTGTGGATATGTTTTTTTCAGTGGATTTTAGAAATGTGTTTTAATATTGTTATTATGAAATGCTGTGTATCAACTATTGACAGGAAATGAATACATTAATTTAAAAGTAAGTGTATGCCAAACCTTTCTGTGGATGCAATGTTGACACAGACAATTAGCCCAGCATGTAAAAGGGTTTCTGAACTGTTTCAAACAACACTACCCTGGCTTTGCTGACCTTGTCATAAGGTTCTTTCCAGAAATGTTGACTTTGATTTCTTTGGAAAGCTGAGTAAAACATATTATAGATCTAAAAAAAAGTTGCATCAACAGAGTTTGGTTGTCTTAACCCTCCTCTGTGTGCCTTGACTTGGTCAGCCTGGCAAGAAGGCATGAGAGTGGGGGACACAGCGAGTATATGGATGTGTTTATTAAGGATCCCAAAGCAAGAGCAGAGCAAATCGCTGGCACCATGCTCTGTCCACCTCTCCCTCCCTCTCGCTTCGTCACCCACCCTGTAGCATTCTCCTCACCCCTATGCCTCTCTCCATTCCAGCTGCAGACGAGGAAAACCCCACAGCAGCTGGCCAGCGAGCCCGTCAGCCAGTCGGCCAGCCAGTCTGCCCTGCAGAGGGCCCTGCCAATCATCATCTGCTTCTTCTCATGCTGTTCTGCACGAGTTTTTCCATTGCACGAATGCCATGATGTACCTTGGGGGGTTAGACCAATAGACATGTTTAAAGGGCCATACCATTAGTTCTCACAGAAATATTATGTGAAGACTGTGTGACTGATAAATACACATCTGGTGGGCATATTAAGTACATTTCATACAGCCCACAATCACAAACGTGTAATATGACTTTTATTAAGTGCTGTTTTCCAATGAAATATCATTTGATAGGTGAGGTTTACAGTGCTATGTTCATGTCTGTATTTGTTTTAGTCGGCCACATCTAAAGAAACCATGAGCCATTTCAGTTCAATAATTCCTTGGACTCAACCTACAGCAGTTGTGTGTTTGCACCTGTGTACACATCTACTGTGCACCGCACATCTGTTTGTCTCCACTTCTGTGTGTACTTATGTTTTCTTAACCTTTTCTTCATCAAAGGCAGGTTTGTTGAGTACACATGCTTCTGTTTGACAATGCCCTGTTCCATAATCTTAGATACACTGAGTGGCACGTAATAATATTGTTAAGGGTTGAGAGGCAATCACGGATTGCCTGCCTGGCTTTTTCCAAACACTTTGTCACTAAATCGTGCGTCTGCTGCTGCCTCTACTGTGTCAACAAGGCAACGTGTGATATTGTCTTGATTTTGCCAAGAGGCTGCAACTTCTACATTTTGGCACTTCCACTTTGATGCAGCCAGTCTGAGCTGAAATGCTGGTCTTCCAATAACTTGAGTCATGCATCTCCATAATTATAGGTTGATAGTGGCAGGGCAGAGATGAATTAATTCAAGAAACGGAGGGTGAAACTGAACACAAATGTTATATTTGGACTGTATTGTGTAGACACTAATTTAATGTTGCGTAAGACTGCAAGACTGTTGACTCACTCTCCTCATACCCAGTGTCTGAATTAAAGACACTCAAAAACCTTAAAAGAGACCACAAACTATGAAAACTATTATCAGAAAACCCACTTCTTAACAATGATCAAGAAACTTTGTCCTGTGTTGGCCTAAAAGTCCCTTTTCACAGGAGATATTTGTACTGGTTGTACTGTACTTTTTCTAGTTGGAAAAACATTTTTTCCTATAATTCCTACAGCTCATGAATAGACTGTAAATGTCTGCTGTAAAAAAGGCCTGTGGTGAACTACCTGGGGTGAGTAAAATAAAAGAAACAAATGAAAAGTTAGCTGGCTATCCAGGACGCTAACAGATTCCTGTAATAAACTTGCGAAGCAATTTGTTAATCACCAAATGGCTGAATTAAGTGTGTTGGCAGAGTATTATTCTGGTGGGAAAATGCCTAATCATTTTATGATTTTTATGAATTTATCTTTTAGCCTGAAAACAATCAGGGAGAATATTAACTCTAAAGATGACAAGAATCAGCTCTAAACACTCTCCAAGTGTAATTTATGTGCCTCATCTTCCTCCGGTTGTTAAAACCCTCACAGTCTCAGTGGTACCTACAGCCCTGTGAGAGTTACCGAGAGACATACAACACGTTGCACTGACATCACAAATCAGCTTTTTTTTTTTTTAATCTAGAATTTTGTAAGATTGTCCCGTATGTGTGGAAATAATTAGTGTTTCAAAGACAAACATGTCTGATGACTGCTGCTTAAATACGATAATAAATCTGTTCCCCCTGTTACACAGTGACTGAATAACACGAACAGACAATTAAAAATAAATAACTGACATGAGGCAGCAATAAAATCAGCCGTGAAAACTCTAAATAGAAATTGTAATTGATTTGTGAAAGTCTATTACATTACAGTAAATTAATCAGATAGCTCCCTTATGTTTCTCCAATGAGCCAAGACACACATTTAGGTACAGTAAAAGAAGAAGAAGAGAATAATCTTCTGGCAAATAAACTGAAAGTGAGCCAAATTGAAAGAAGGTTTTTTTTGTTTTTATTTTTACGTTTTATTCATCACCCTTATTATACACATATCCAGTTTTTTTTTATTTATAAAAATTACATATAACGCATTATTAACTGTAGAGCTGTTGTTGGTGCTGTTTTCTCAACACCACAAGTAGTTTACAGTACTGAAATGATGCAATCATGAATATTACAGTAATGGTGTTTCCAAAGGAGCCCTGTCACTCTATTTACTGTCACATCTGATAGGCTGACCAATCACTAAACAGAGAAATTTGTCGTGTGGTAATAGCCTCTACAATAGATACTCCAATGGCTGCTGACTCAGAGCTCCTCATGACTGGAATAATTGTTAGTGGGAAACCGCAGTTTACTTCAAGCTAACAGGTAGGCCACAGGACACAGTACATAGCTAAAACAATTCCTGTATTGACAGTATTGTCCAAAGGCTCATACCTCCTGTATATTTGCATGGATTAGTCACTGTGTGTGTTTTAGTTTGACAGTTTGGAGCTTGACACAGTTGTTGGCTCAGCATTAAAAAGGCGTCTATTGTCGTCACACAGTATGACAGTTCCAATGTAAAAGCTGCGGGGCAGTAGACAGCAGAGGGTTCGTGACACACTAAATAGACAAAAGGTGAGTGTTGACCAGATAAGTAGTTGTCCAAATGTTGGTTATGCATATTTCAGTCGACAGCAAGGAGGAGAGAGGAGTCACACCAAATACAAAGACACTTACAGATATAATAACAAAGGAGACTTCTACATTTGGAGAAAATAACAGTATGACAACAAAACATGTAAAACAAGCATTTTACAGCTGCATCCATTATGACCTGCAGTATATTGTCTGTGTGGAGGACGTCTGAAACCATAAGCAGAGTCGTTTATGAAACATAAGCTGTAAGATGCCCTCAGGGAGATTTCCATTGATTGAGGTATGTCACATATAATTTAACACCAGCGAACAGTCACAGTGCTCCGTGCATCTGCATGTTCTGTGACAGATGTGTGAGGTAGCACTCATGGAGATGAATGACAACACGTGTAACCTCACTCACAGTAACAGAATGGTAACTGATCCTCTGTGCTAACCACTGGAGGCTGATGACTGGCAAAAGTTGAGGCCAATAGGGGAAAAACCAATCCTTATTTATACAGTTAGTCCGTTCAAAGTTTGACCAGACTCCCTGCCGTCCCCTCAGGAAAAACTAAAGTGGCTCTAATCATTGCAGTACATGATGCAGCAGATCCTGTACTTACCTTGTTTTTGTTTAAGCCTCTTGTCTTCTAATGCCAAATTATTATTAATAATAATTATTAGGATTATTATCATCAGATTCCAGACAGCTCGGAACTCGAATATTTAGATCCAGTTCCAAGTATTAAAGTATCGTAAAATAAAATGACAGCTGTTACCTGATGTGTCGTTTTTTTCCTACTCTATTTTGTTTATATATGTAAGGAGGATGCACTGCTGATGGGTTCGCTTGTGTGTACACTTGCCAAAGAGACAGTTTGTTACGGTTTAATATATTTAAAGATTCACTCAACGTTGATCATTGATTGAACTGATATGAAAAGTCATTTGAACTTAGACCTAACATATAGTGAACACGGCAAAGAATGCATTAAAAAGAGAGAGAGAGAAAAATATTTAATTCCGTGTGACAAGTCAGATTACATGATGTCTCTTGTCACGACTGACAAAAAGCTCAACAACATTTGAAAATGGAAATTAAATTTCAAGACCTTAACACAGTCGTCAATCTTTCCATCTGTCTCCTAAGCCTGAGGTGTGCTGTGGCATGCATGGTGTGAGAAATCAGGCGCTGGCTATCTGCCAAGCCAGTCGTCAAACAAAGAATTGATGCACTGCCCTCTGGGCTTTTCCTGCCCGTCTTTACACTGACTAGTATGAAAGCTTCGCAGCCAGGAAAGATTACTCCTTTAAAACCTTCCTCTGCGTCTGCCAACTGCTACAAAAACACCAGGCTAGAAGTTCGGAGTGATGGGGGAGGATGAGGGTGTTCTTGATAACACAATGCTCCATAAGAAATTCGGTGTTAAGTGTCATTCTCTGCAGGAACACTCTGCCTCGAAATGACAATTTAGATGGGGAATGTTATTTTATAGGGGTGACAAATTGCAGGTATCTCTTGTGGCTTTGGGTGAGAGTCTCGGGCGGCGTGCCAGCCTTCTGAGCGAGAGCCAGAGGTTTGACTGACTGCTGCACCTGACCGTGCACAATCCCAGAGATCAGCCGCCGTCACCAACAGATGCAGCAGTCGACCAATGAAGAGGAGTGCTTGCTCAGAGTGTCCCACCCGCTTGGCATTTTCCTCCAATGATGATGACTCTCCAGAAAGTACGGCCAACTATCCATTTTTCTTCCTTCCTATAAGCCTCTTTAATGAGATGATGAATGATGTGGTATCTCCCAGCAGGATGGCCACACACACAAACTTACTGTGATACTGTGCTGCTGCTTATATTCAGTTTGTCTTACTGTCTGTATCTGTGTGTCTCAAGTGACGTTTAAAGCCACAGAGAATTCCCTTTGTGGATTATATTTGTTTCAGACATATCTTCGAGACTGTGCAGCTGATAAAACTTGAATTTGATCACTGAGACAAATTTATGACATTTTCATAAGTGAAAAAAGTATCCTATTTTGGATCTTACTCTAATCTCAAGAGTCCATACATGAGACGGAACAAAGTTTTTGGAACTTAAGAAGCAACAGAAAACAGAAGAAAGTTAGATCACTTGTACCTAAAAGAAACTGTCTGGACAAATTTGAGATCTTACTTTGGATTTTCTTTGCCTCTGGCATTAGCTTACTTATTTAGAAGGCAAATTTTGGACACAGTTTGAGTTGTAGACTCTTGTACTTTTTCCATCCATTAAGCTACATTTTAGTTGGCAGTAATACTTCAGACATACTGGAAGAATTTCACTGATCTCCTCCTGATTCCTTGTCAAAAACGTTTATAGGGGCACTAAACAGATTTTACGTGTCAGAGTCAATTGTGAGTGACAGGGTGTACTACACAGCCTGTGAAAATAGTTGTATAATGTGTTCTGTGGCTCTGGAGGAGCTCTGTCAAGTCAAGTACATCACTTGAGTAATGTGTGGGCTTTCTAAGGCTTTCTATCTCGCCACACTGGTGGTTCACCACTTTGGTCCTGACTGAAATATCTCAACAACTTTTGGATGGATTGTCATGAAATTTAGTACAGAGATTCATGCAGGATACATTTTATCTTTGGTGATCCCTTAATGTTTCTGTGGAAGCTGCGAACGTAGGCACAGTTTTTATTTTTTATGCCGTTATCTCAACATCATGAGTGAATTTTGACATTTTTGAGATAACAAAGCTTGTTTTTATGACAACCGACTAATTTGTCTCATTATCTTGAGAATTTCTCAAGAGGACAAAAACATGCATCATGAGTAACGACTCATAAGATTCATGAGTGCACATTATGGCTAAATATTGTAAGAGGTAAGTGCAACTGTTTTATTACATGGTGCGTGTTTTTATATGGACTTTGTAGAGTAAAACACTTGTGAGGAGTAAAAGTGTTCATAATGCAATGCATGTAAAGTGTGGTGGATTAAAAATAATAATAATATTAATTGTTAAGGGCTAGAAGTGACCCAAAATAAAATTATGACCTGAAAATGAGCATAATATGTCTCCTTTAATCATCCATTCTGTACAGTGTAGAGACACAAGAAAACTTTTTGTTTTCTATGATATGACTGATGATATCTTTTTATCTTAAGATAACAGGATAAATTGACCTGTTATTACTGAAAAACAAGCTTTGTTATCCTGTGATGACACAATAATTTACCTATGATCTTGAGATAACGGCATTGAAATTTTTTTGGATCTACGACCGTTCCTGGCCTCCAAACTTTTCGCCTTCTGCCATCATCAAGTCAGATTTAAATAGTCCAACACTGTCTCAGCCGTACTTTATGTTTATGTTTAGTCCTAATTAGTACGACGTTAGCATGCTAATACGTTTAACTAAGAAAGGAAACATTTAAAGAAATGATATCTGCTTGATATCATCAACGTCAGCATTGTCATTGTAAGCATGCTGATGTTAACATTAAGCCCACAGCAGTGCTGCACCTGAATACAGCCTCAGAGCTGCTAGCATGGCCGTCTATCTCAAGAGTAAACATTAACTAAATACATTTCTGCAAAACCACAGATTAGCTAAAGTTTTATGTTTCTTTATGTTGCAGCTTCAAATGTTTCTCTTGTCACAATGCTGTGCTTATGCTCTGGTTAGGTTTAGGCACAAAAACCACTTGGAAGAGATCAGGTTTTGGCTTAAAATCCCTGTTTTGGTCGCCACAAACACAGCTGGAAATGTCCCGAGGTCTACTCGAAATTAGTGTACGTCTACCTGTGTTTAGTGTTGTCTTGGTTGTGGCTCCCTGATCCGGCTGGTTGAGACTTGCTGCTGTAAACACACTATGATTTCAGCTTTACTTCTTCGCCACCACAAACACATGCACTTAGTCTTGCTTTAAGACATGCACGCACTCTGCGGCATCTTGTACATGAGCGATGTCTTGAGCCCAGCTGTGTGTGATGCATAAACCAGAGATGTTCAGTCTGGCTTGCATGCTAATTGCCTGTGGGGCTCCTCTCCATGTAACGCTCCTGACGAGACCACCCATGGCGAGCAGAGGGTGCATTCGTCTTCATTTCAATAAAGCGTGTCATTATCTCCTCGCCTGTGATGTGCCACTCACTGCACCACTAAAACATAAATGCTGCAATAACATCCAGGACGTCTCTGAGGGAATGTGATTCATGGTGCTGATTGTGTTGGATGCCCTCTCAGGTGTTTTTGAAATGTGTGATAGCGCATTATTGAGAGTTGTTTTTTTGTCGCTACCTTTGAGATGTATTAGGACTAGAGCTCTTCCCTGCTTGGTCTGGCCGTGCTGGTTTTTCAGGCACACGGAGGATTTGGGGGTAACGCATGATTGGAAGTAGGTGGTGCTTGATGCTCGAAAATCTGCTGCTGGGAGTGAGCAGACTTCCCTCCTCCTCTCACCAAATCCTCTTTGGCCACGGGCTCTCCTCTGTGCCAAGGCCCGCTGAGAAGGGCCTGAGCTAAACCAACAACTGGGCTGCTTGATGAAAGGGGCGAGCAGCAGGGGGGCACGACATGAACCCAGGGTCATCCCACAATCCTGATGACTCTATTCCCGGTTCTCCTTTCACTGGCACATAGTATACACCACCAAAGCATAAACTTCACCACGGGGTGCTGATGTTCTTTTAACATGGCTGAGCTAAACTGAGCAAAACTGTCGTGACCTGCTGCTCCTCTGGCTTGGCATGCACACACACACACTACACACTACACAGTACAGTATGCAGTGTGGCTGGCTGATGAAATAATGTGATCTGACACAGAATAAGTGCTGGTGAGAACCGTGGAAAATACAGCAAATCAAATCACAAAAAAAAGGATTTTTCTTGTGTGTGTCTGTGTCTGTGTACCCCGGTGAACCCTGGGCTGCAAGCTGCTTCAGAAATTGAAGATGAGCCCTCCAACCCTTTATGTGGAAATCTCGTCTGTCTCGTTTTTCATTTGTGACGTGTGTCAAAAGGCAAGACGGATGTGAGCTTCTGCCAGCCCAACTGACCCAGAACTTGACTGTCAACTGTGAAAATCTGGGTGGGGTTGGACGTTCTGAGGCTTTTTGTCTTGCAGATACAGTATGACATGAATGTGTTTGTCTTCAACGCAGACAGTGTGTGTGTGTGTGTGTGTGTGTGTGTGTGTGTGTTGGGAAATGGGGGGGTTCTCAGTTGAGACAAAGACACAACAAGGCCCGTCAAACTGAGATAAAATTCACCACTCATCGTCATCGTGTTGCAATTTTTGAACCAGTGGGAGTGGAAAGAAGGCATACGAAAATGTAAAGTGACCACCCAAGGTTGAGAGTATAGCTGCAGGGAACAACACGGCTTGTGAGCAAGAGCGATCTTGGCTCCTGACATATCCCTGCAGCAGGCGGGGAGACTTCCTGAAGATAAGACAAAGTATTCCTGCAATCCGCCATAAAAGAAATAAATCATGTAAAAACAGTCTTTAGCTCCACGTTCGTCTTCAAGGCTCACATTTTGCTTATGCGATTCCAATGAAAGCAGCAGAAACAAACACAGCCTTGTACCGGGACATGATATTTGTTTTCCTTCAAGCTCACCACATTTTGCAGCGCTCCAGAGGATGTGAGGCGTGACAGAATATACATATGATTTTATTTCTCTGATCACAGGATCTTTTTTTTCCTCCCCCCTGTTTTTTTTGCATATGGAGCTCATCAAAGACGAACGACTTGTTAATGCTAGGACTGCTCAGCTGGAAAGTTGTTTTCAAGCGCTAGGCCATTGAAGAAACACAATGTAATAAAACACCAGGCAGTGGAGCTTCTTTGAGCTTCAGAGCTTTCCCCCTTCACAAAGAAGTCAATCTTTAAAAAGCTTTTGCTCGCGGAGCGGAGCACAGTAAAGCTTCTTAGAGCAGGTCTGCATCACTGTTGCTCAGATAAGGATCAGGAGGCATGATTGTACTGTGAGCTCTTTAGCATGTAGACAACCTGAGCACACAGACTCAAGTGTCTCAGTTTGCTCCCAGACATGTTTTAACACTGGAAACTCTCTGCGGCTGCATCATGGTGGTCTACATTTAGCCTTTGGAGGCCACTGTGCTTGTGTGCAAAGGCCAACAGAGACACATTGTCCTTGGCCAGAGGTGTTCATGTCCTGTTCCCTAAGCAGCTGCCTCATTGAAACCCTTCTAGTGGATCTGCAAGGCATGAAACATTAAAAGGGGAAAGTGTGTTGGCATGAGAATATGGTTATTAGAGGGGTGCTGTTGTTGTGGGAAAGTGCAGCGGGGAGTCAAACGCTAAGCTTGTGTGCAGCTGCACCTCTGACCTGCACTGTCTGGTGTCTCTCAGTGGAAGTTCTAGTTAGTGTAGTTTAGGATGTTGTGGGTAACTGACAAGAGGATTAGGGTGTAGATACAAAACTCACACCCACACTCACCAAGCTTTGCATCCTGCACGTATGTATGTAGTTTATGTATTAGACACAAACCTCATGCACAGACACACACTTAACAGAGTAATTACAGTTGTGAGTACTTGTTGATTCATGTGAAAGGTGTGTTATGGATTCACACAGAGCTCTTCAGCATTAGTGTAGAGTAGTGGAATTACTGATTCACTGATCAAGTTACACTGCAGTAAGTAGACGGAGACACACTTAGTGGGGAGGGAGCTCGAGCTCAAACAGCAGGAGACAAACATGGCAGACTGCATGTGTTTTCTGCATTAATTCCAACATCCACAGTTTTATTCCTCTTCTGAAATCATTGTTTCAGTGTTTTATATAGGTTTCTTGTGCATGTTAAAGATCTTAAAACGTAAAAAGGTCGGAGTCCTCACCAACAGAAGCTCCTCCCTTCCGCAGAAAACACCGCTACTGAAATGTCTCATCAGTAGTCTCACCTTTTAAGTCCGTGACTATGTGTCACACATTTGCATAATTGTTGTCTTGTTTGGCTCATGAGAATTAATTTAGCACAGCTGCTCTGTTGTGGTTCGCAATGCTGGCTCAGGCGTGTATGAGCTGACCTATCAGAAGAGACAAGGGGGGCCTTAAAGAGAGCTAAAAACAGAGCGTTTCAGACAGAGAGAGTCATCAGTATGAGAAAACTGATGTGTTTTTTGAGCACTAAAGCATGTAAACATTGACATTTGTGGCTCTGAGTGAAATGTTGACACAATTATTGGATAGTGCCACCATATTTGTTACAGATGTTCCTGTCCGCCTCAGGATGAATTGTATTATTGTTGGTGACCGTGACTTTTAACACCATCATTGGGTTTACATTTTAACTGAGCTTTGGTTCTTTATCCAAATACCTACAAAACGAATGACCTGTCTCGAGCACAAGCAGTGTGCTTTGTGTTTAGATCTAATTAACAAATATAAGCATGCTAACATGCGATAGATAGATAGACAATGATGATAAACATGTGCCCTTAAATATGTGCAGTCAGAAACTTGTTTCTTAAAAATGGCAACCAGATGAGTAGCAAACCTGAAATGCCAACCACTGTGAGTTGCCATGTTTGGGTCCAAGACATGACTTCTAAATTTAATACACTGTTCAGTGTAAAATGTAAAAACAATTACAAGAGCAGTACAAACCAGAGCTTGGATTCCTACCCTGCATACTCACCCTCCTGCACAGCCAAGTACATGTTGTGAATGGCCACAAGCGCTCAAATACTTACACCCACTCACACACACAAAAGAAACACACGGATACACGCATACACACGAATGCACACTGTGTTCTGCATTGCTGCTACTTTATCTGCTAACACACAGGGAATAGATGTTTATTGCACTAATGTGTCCGATTCGGAACGATCCAGCGTGATCGGCAGGACAGGCGGAGAGCAGAAATGTATGTGAAGGGATGTTTGGTTTATGAGCTTTGAAATGTTTCTCAAGGAAACTGACGATTCGATGTGTGTTTTGCCAGTTTAAACACATAACTGTAGCTCTGCTGCATGCTGGAGTTCCCTTGAGGTCCCCTGCAGGTTTATTCAAATATATTATTTGTACAGGAAGACACTGACATCATTATGATACAATCTCTCTCAGGGGAAATTGCATTCACTCGTCACTCTAATGCAGCAGCTCTGATCCTCTGACACTGGTAGCACTTCTTCGGCTTTCCTGGACAGTGAAGACTGGATAGTTTTGCCTGAGGGCAGCCAAATGGTTTCCTTGTTTTGTTTCTGTCTCTCTCTTTCTCTCCCTGCCTCTCTGTCTCATAATGTTCATTTGAATATTTGGCAGCTGACTCATGACACCCGCACTTATTCATGCTCATTCACAACATCTTGATAGTGTGTATATATCACCTGCTTGGATGAGTGACAGCTCCTACCAGCAAGGGTGTAATTAATCAGAACAAAGCTGTGCTATGCCTCTTGCAGCTGTGATAGACTGGGGAAGTTGCTCAAGCCGACTGGGTTTGTCAGGCCAGAGTTATGACTGTCATTGGGAATGCATGAAAAGAGCCAGTGACAATGCGTTGTACCTGTGTGATTGATCGCACGGCTGCTAATGGCTATTTGTCGTCTGATCTGGAATGTGTCGGCCTGAAGCACAATGGTTATTTACGTGCAGGATTCATCTTGTGAAGAGACTCCTCTAACACGTCAAGTGAGGAAAAAGCTGTCCATTTCTCTGTCATGCTGCTGCTGCTTTTCCATTACGTGGCTATTAATGAATCTCCGTAGTGAGTGAGAGTTATGCAATCGCTCAGCGAGCTTGGCAGTGTGCTCCAGACTCATTTGTCAAGCTTCTTATGATTGTACAGAGATTATGTTGCAATGTACAACAATAACAAATTAAGATATAAACACACAAGTCATGTATTCTGCTGAGAAAATATCACCTTCCCTCCCTGTGATCACTTTCTTCCCCTCTTGTTCGTCACCTATCTAGAGTCCAAAAATAACTTCTCCTCTCACACTGTTTAACATTGTGTTTCCCGTAAAACTTTATTTAGGTTTCCTGTGATTTATGACTCTGTTTTTATGATATACTGTTGATGGTGTTGGGTGCCGAGGAACTCAGAGGGTTGGGTGGGATGGGTTCCAGCGAAGCGCTTGGTGGTTCTCTGCCAAAGTTAACAAGGAGCTGAGCTATCACACCATCTGCTGTCTGTGATCTGTGACTCATGGCTTTTGGCTGGCAGCCAGCACCCTACCTGCATGCCTGTTTACTTGCTTGACTGATAAATGTCGAACTCTCAACAATTCCTCTTGTCACATGAGTAAATACACTCAAAGAGAAGCAGCTGATGTTTTGTGTATGTCTGATAAAACATTTATCTCTGCAGCAGAACGAACTAACTGTCACAGCGGGTTCAAAGACACAGCGTGGGTCCGTGCATACACACAGCTGACGTCTCCTTGAGCCTTTCACCGAGGCCCTTTGGTGCTTTCCCTACTTTCTACTGCACTTTGATTGCATTGCAGTGCTCCCTGTTTTGGCTTAGCATGCTGCTTGGTCAGTGCAGGGAGCATCTTAAGAGCGGAGCCATCAGCGGCAAGCATAAGAAACGTATTAGTGATTTGTGAAACACACGCCTTTCTGAGGTGTTTTTGAAGTTTCGGCGTCTGTAGTCTTGCGTGACCCATGTCTTAAACTTGTTCTGCATGCCTCGGATTTGTCACATTCATGCCATGACCACTCGCCAGGAATCAAAATCTTCTGTTCAAGTTCTTTCAGTTAAAACACTTGTCGGTAATAATGTGCTTTGTAATACCAATCACAGAGAAGAAAGCTACAGCCAGTAACAATTAAAAGGATTTGATTGTTGTTGCCCATCAAGCAGCATGGTTTCATATTCTTGACGATGTCTGAGGTTCATACAAAGGATGGATTGAATCATGTCTCTCCCAGCTGGTTTCCTCTCCCCCCCCCCCCCCTTCCACTAAATTTAACAGCCCTCCAATAACCTGGAAAATTCACTATGGGCTAATAAACACAAACGCTCAAACAAGAGCATGAATTGGCTTCAGATGTAGTTAAACATGTCTGGTCAGGTTTAGCAGCAAGTCATAAAAACCTGAGCCAAATTCACTGACAGCGTAACACAGAAGGGCAACACAACACAATTTGCGAGTTGATTCCAGTTATGATTGTGATCAAAACACTGAAACTACAAGTAGTGTTTGACCATTGGAGACGAGTTGCTGATAAATCTTTTTACTGTTGGACGAGCATAATGAATGACAAAATTAAGTGTTTTTTCTAATGATAAGAGCACATTTAATCTCTCCTGCAAGGGTACATTACATCTATGGAAAGTATTTTGAATCCTTATCTGCTGAAAAGCATCTTGAAATCTCAGTGGGCGCAGAGAGAAAAATAAGTCGTCCTGACCGTGAAGGGATGATCAAAAACAGAGAGTGTGTGATAGAAAGTGAGTGGCTTGTCAGGCTGATTTACAGATTGTATATGTCCGTTTGTTAGCTTTAGGTTGTCTGCTGTATGCTAGCTGACACACTGTTTGTAACATGGCTTCTAGTATATTTATTTTTTGATACTTTCTTGATACAATCACTGACGTGGTGCAGTCCAGTGTTAAAACGGCTGACTTTGCAGGATTGACTTACATTGGTAGGTCCAAGGTGTTAGCAGTTACTTTTGGGTGTCCAGGAAATCACTGGGACAACAGACATCATGCTGAGCCTTTGTGATGTGATGGATCAGTGAAAAACCTGCGATAGAAGGTGCCTATGTTAAACATTGTTGTGTAGAACACATTCTCACTCCCAATTTGTCAAATACAGCAGCTTGATCAGCTTCAAACTATGACACTCTACCTACCCCTCTACCGTCAGTTTTGCATGTGAAGGGCTCCGTGGTCAAGTTAGCAATACATTATTTGCTAAGTCCGTTAAGACTTTCAAAATAAAGCATGTTGACAAACACTGTCGCAGTGTCACGGTTAGGCAAAAAAACCCTACTTGGTTAGATTATGGTAAAGATCATACTTTGGGTTAAAATAAATACATTTAGGTTCGTAACGCAAGTCAATGACCTCACTCACTGTCATCTCTAGCATCAGTTACGTCATGTACTTAGATGAACTTACTTGTGTTATGCAAATTAAAAACAATTCACTGTTGACTCTTTGTCACGAACAAGATGCGAACCTTGGTCTCCGGAGGGAAAGGGAAAAACACTGCAACCAAGTTTGTTTGAATGGAACTGCAGCAAAAACACTTGAAGAGTTCATTTGCAAAAACAAATAAAAGCCAGTCTTAAAATGAATTACCCTTCACGTGTTCTTCCAGTAAATAAGTTAAATGTTGCTAAACTTCTGCCACAGCACATCATCTGGCAACACACTGTGAAAGTCAACCACATAGTGAAAAACACAGTCCTGGGAGATAAGCCTACTTTGTAGTGTAAAATAGTTATTCTACTGTTAACCCACAGGACTGTCACAACGACAGATAAAATAATCTCCACTGTGAGAACCTCCCAGAGCTGTAGACTTCTTCACTGTTTTGGCCTCTACAAACCTTCAACCTACTGGAAGTATTACTTGGGACTGGCTGGATTGTATTTCATCATCTCACTGGTACCTGAATCAACATGCCCGACCCAAAGCAGCCCCTTCCTTTTTATAAATGAAGGGCTGTTTAAGGTCTGAATGCCCACTAACGGGCACGTTATCGTCTACTTCACCAGCACAACAGTTCAGGCACAACAGCTACTTCAACAAACCCTTTTCAAAGTGCTTATTTACTTTTGCTTGAGTCTCTGTTATTCCTGTTTTAAGGCCAGACGTAGTACCTGTACATTCTTCTTTAGTCGGTTGTTTTGATGCACCAGACTCCTTTTCCCCATCAAGAAAGAAGCCGAAGGCCAATGTGAAGGCCAAGGTCTGGATGATAGCACATGTGCTGCTGCCATGTCTGCTTTGTTCTGCCTTTCTCTACCTCCAATCCTTCACACCATTGGCTGTCAATGGATAGGTCAGTGGATGACCCCGCTGTTAAGCCACAAGCTTTATAAATGGACACGCTAGCTGAAGAGACTCGGTCCGGATGGAAATGCACGCTTCGGAGATAAACTCCACTGAAACTCAGAGAATGATCAAGGGTGGCGGTGGAGATAATTAATGATTTCTTTTTTTCCTCGCTGGAAAAAAGCCCCCGCCCCCTGTCGCTACAGCTGACCAACATTAGTAATAAATTCCTCATGGTTTGACAACATGTTGGGTGGACTTTTCTGGCCCGGCTGAGGCTCAGCACTGTATAGCCCCTCATTGTCCCATAGGTTTTACATTACAGTTGGGATTGAGTAAGTCCCAGAGAGATCAGGATCCCACGTCAACTCCCTCTCCCTCTTTTTCTCCCACTCTCTCTTGCACTCACACACACACACACGCACACTGGCACACACGCATGTACTTTCCCCCTTTTCAGGCTTTGCTCCCACATACTGCTCTAGGTCAGAAAAGCTGATTTACAAATCCTGCCTGTTAAGAGAAGAAATACAAGCTGCTATTGAATTAGCACTGCAGTTGTGTTTGTATCATGATGACATGTCAGCGCATGTTTTCCTCTGCTGACTGAAACTGTTGGCCTCAGTGCAACCCAGCTGCCAAGGAGCTGAGCACGGATCTGAAAATATTTGTCATAGTGACAAATGCCACAAAACATAATGTATCACTCATTTTCTTTTTTACTGAATTTCTAAATGATCTTTCCAAAGGTGATGGGATGCGTATTTATTGCTTTGCTGTATGTCCTAATTCTGCTAAGACTCCAGGTCCAGAGCAAAAGGAATCACTGGAGAATGAGGGAAATTCACTCTTAGATTGTCTCTCTCTCCTTAGATGGCAGGTGTTTTAGGACTTGACACCTGCCATCTACAGAGAAGATTGGGGAGGGTTAATGGGTTATGTATTTTTCCTTTTTGCTGAAGGAAGATAGTCTAGTTCTTTGAAGAGGGTCTATTATTGACCAAAAACCAAGTTGTGAACAAACTGACACATAGTCACCTATTAAGTTGATATGGATGATGGCTGATTTACACATCCAGCAGTCACAGAGCAACACTATCACTGATTTGGAGTTGTGTTCCTGGCCAACTGATAAATGTAAGTCCAGTTCACTGTCTTTTAACTCTGTTTTGGTCTCTACTAACTCCTGAGGGAAACATCTGTCTCTTCAGCTGCTATAAACGCTCCACTAAGTTCACCTGCTAGTTGCTAAATGTGTGTCTGGTGTTTGCAGGTGCACAGTGGGTTTTTAGATCTTTTTGAATCTGCTGTGAGCGTGATTTTCTTATTCAAATGAGTGTTAAAAGCGAGCAGCAGCCTTGCTGTTCACGGCAGGTGCACTCTTCTTTAGGCCCATAAACAAGTGATGCAAATCTTTATAATAAACTAATGAATTGTGAAGTTGAAAGGACCATCACCTTGTGTGAACTGTGAGGAGGGACTTCTCCCTGCAGGAAAAGACACAGAATTGAGTTGAAGACAAGTGTTTGAAAATTTACGCGTCAGTCACTTGGGGCAATTTATTTGCTGCCTCTCGAAGCACATCTGTCCCATCTGGATCTGAATGGTTTCTGGATGTGAGGTAACAATGGGACTATGACTCTTTGCTGCATCGACACTTCAATGTATTCTGCATTGTTATGCACTTACAAATGGACGAACTAAGCCTCAATAAAAACAAAGATGCCATCAGATGGAATTGTTCGCATCATCCTTTGTGTGGAAAACATAAGAAATGGATGACTGCCTTACTACATTTCACTCGCTGTCATTCTCCAAAGCCTTGCCATTAGCACAAACAAGCTTGAGAGCACAATGATCACATTTACACCTATACACCATCCATCAGCACCTGCTTAGGAAGGGGCGGGAAGCGGCGCATCCTGTACAGAGCATTACACACTGCCTTGGCCACGTGCCACGCAATGCTAGCACAGTCTTCATACCCTGTTGCTACACTTCTTGCTTTTAGGTTATAAAAACTACACAGAGATAAACAAAAGGGCCACCTCCCAAACCTAGTTAAGTCGCTCTTCAGGATATCCTTGAGAATCCACATTGCAAATGTCACAGTTGTTGGTTTAAGCCAGGATTGTTTCACCTTATATGTGTCGAAGTGACGACAGAGCTGTCAATTGCTGTACTGTTGATTTTGCTTCAAACAGTAAAACTGCTGTTCTTATCTTAATCAGCTGTTTGATGTTGGTTGTAAGTTTGTATATTCAGTATGTGTGACACCTGGATTCAAAGTAGTACAATGGGAACTCATCGTTAATCTTGGGATATCATATAATTTTCTGATATTTGAGGATTTGCTAAAAAAATGCAATTTACAATCACTGTCTATTGTTAGCTACCTGGGTTCTAGCAATATTCCATATTGACTTATTTAGGATTGAAAACACAAAAATTTAGGACTTAAGGCCTTGACACACCGGGGGCGTGACGAATAAATGACACGACTATGCAAAATACTTGCCTGCTTCAAAACTGTTCCCACTGACAGCAACGCAAAAATGGGATTTTGCGACATAGTAAAATGAAACCGTTTCAATATTTACTGATTTGCAAATTATCTACTGTCTCATTGTACTTCAGTTAGTTGGGACCTGCAGCCTACTGTGCCTTACCAAAGAGAAACTGTGAGAAAGAAATACCAGCCCTGTTTGTGCCTCACTCCATGAGTAAGTGTAAGTTGTCTCTGAGGTGAATGAAGTGGTATATTTATAGGTTTGCCTTCATACCTTCGCGATGCACGTCAGGTTAGAAAAATAACTGCTTTCAGTTTGATTTGATTGATTGCTAAGGGGAGCTTCTGCTGTTTCAGTCCAAACACCCCTAAATCAAACTTGTCACAAATTTCCGGATTTAACAAGGCATCCCCGACCGAAGGAGAAGAGAGACAGAAATCTATTATGACCCAGCTCTGCTAAAAGGTTATTTTTCAAATCTGTGATAAGGATCTAAGAAAAATTCTCACACAGCAGGCAAACTAACATGTAAGTTGTGTATTTATGGTTACAGAGAAACATTGTAAAGGTAAAAAATGACTGCACAGGACTTCCAAAACATTTCAGAAACCATAAAAATTGACTCAGATTTTTTACATACTTGAATCCAATTTTATGATGACAAAATTCTTTTGTAATGCAGATGGTTTCCCCCGCTGTACTGTTCCTTGTTATAAAAACCAGCAGGGTGTAAAGTGGATACAACTGGTTAGAAATGACCAATGTGTTTTCTGTCACAGGGGTCAAGTCGAGGCTCCTCTGGTGGATTTACAATCCAGCTGGGGGTCTGGGTCCACTCTGTTCAAAACATCAGCCTCCCCTGGTTATTTTCACTAATAATAATCTTTATGATGAAGCACATAGAGAACTTCATATTTTAAAGGGTAAACAGATTACGTTGTTTATTATTTTCTTTCTTACTTTTCACTTGCACAAGTTAAACCTTGACACTACGAAACCTTTGTCATGTCATCTGGATTATATTATACTATCGTCATAAATGAGGTATAATGCACCGTTAATGCCTGAGGTACTTGCAAAAAAAATGAACACAAATAGCACCCTAATAATGGACCAAGTGATCTCAAACTCATTATCTACCATACCTTGTGAGGAAGCTGGATTAGGAGATCATGTGATCACATTGCAAATTCATATTGCCAGGCTTCAAGCTATGCACTTGTGCCCGAACACACAGTGGTTGGGACTATCAGCGTCCTTTGAGAAACTACTAGCAGATGGTTTCGAAGTGACATCAGAGGCTGTTGTGCCCACGTCCTTACAAAGACCTGTCTCCACCACAACATCCTCGATCAAGCCGTTGCACTTGACGGGTGGACTGTGTTCTGAGCCGACAGAGTGAAGGACTACTGCGGGACGAGGAGAGGTGGACTCACTTGTCCATCACTTTGACTGTGTTTGAACAGTCTTTCCCAGATGTCAAACTTTTAATATGAAGAGGCCAACCATAATACATAAAACATATAGTTCACCAGCTTTCATTTCGTTATGCAACCTTGTGTTGTGTATGCAACTGTATGTTACACAGTTAAAATGAAGGTTCAATGCTTTATGTGTGGTTGTCATATAAAAGGTAAACAACATCATGCAAAGGTCAAACATCATTACTTAGTTTGTAAAGTGGACAGTATCATATCATTTAAAGGTTTAATTAACTGAAGGTCCTGTATCTGTGAAGCTGCCTGTCTGTCCACCTGGAGCCCATCATGGCTGCCACTGCAGGCCTGGCAGCTGCAGCGCTGCACTCTGGGATACCGGACACCCTGAGATGACGACTCTGATGAATCTGTCTGCTCCTTGCCCTGTGGCCCCCATCAGATCCATCCTACTGGGAAACAAGTGTGTCTGACTGACCCAGACCAAACATGCTCCCTCACTCACACACACTGAGTCAAACACACACTTCCCGTGGCCTCCACTGCATGCCACACCATTAATACCAGTTGCCCTTTCTTTATGGCTACAAATACTTTTCACATGCTCCTGGCATCCTCCGAGATCATCTTGAATTTCCGCGGCCACAACAAAAGCGCGCGACTCCTTGTACTTGGGAGTGAAAAACCACAGGATGCTCAGCCTGCGATATTTGTTAACATGATTTGTGATACTTTTCAGACCGCAGGACAGACTGCAGCTGAGAGTTGCACGGTGTGTGGGTGGAGAAGAAGTCAGATCCCCCCTGTGCCACGTTTGATGGTTCCTTTTATTGTGTCTACCAGACTCCCCTGCTGGTTGTGTTGTTAACACCAGTCAGCCACAGCCACAGGCTCATTGTCAAAATAGCAGCAAGCAGCGAGGTGTTTGCTCTTGACACATCAACAAACAGGTAGAGATGATATCACTGCACAAAAGGGAGCAAAGTGCTTCTAGCACAGGACAGGTCCTTCAATTGAAATACAATAATATATATGGTGCAAGTCAACAGATCCATCTCCATTACGGTTTAGCAAATGGCATCAGTTGGTGATGATACAGCCGATGAAGACCTTGTGATATGTGTGAAAGCTCCAGAAAAAGCTGGAGGATTAAATACTTAGAGAAAGTTGATCTGTGGTAGGAAGTCATGTGGCCCTGGTCCCACAGTGTTCCATAATCACATTCTTCATAAATATATGTGTAATCTATTTATCTAATATTGTTATTCTCTTTCTCCATATTGTAGTTTAACTATCATTATGTCTGTGCACTCTACACAGACGATATCTGTTGCATGTCCGTCCATCCCGAAAGAGGGATTCCTCCTCTGCCTGGGTCTACAAGGGATGCTTTCAGGCACAGTATTGACTGTAGGTCACCAGTGTTGTCAGAGCCAAACACATAATCACTATAGTTAGTCGCATAACATGTAAGCAGAAATACTTTTGAAAGTGAAAACTTTTGAGTTTGAAAATACGATTCAGCTCACATTTATGTACATATAGTGTTGATGCTTGAACAATTAGGCTGAAAAACCTCCTGTGTTGATACGCCATGAGAATAGACTGTACTGTATAAGTTTTGTTTTCATTCTGCAACACAGGGTTGTGCAACCAAATGTAAGCTGTAGCCCCAATATGCTACACACAAAACGAAAAAACTATTTGTGGAGTGCGGAGACTGAGCTGTAGAGTCTCACAGCCTCAGAAGAAAAGCCACTCTGTGGTCTGGTATGGCAATAGATACTCCTGTATCGATTGTCAGGCTCTTAAATGTACTCCCTTTATGCTACACACAACAGGAACAACTGTTATTTATGGTGGAGTGCAGAGCTTGAGTTAAGGAGTCTCACAGTCTGAGGAAAGAATTTACTCTGTAGTCTGGTGGTATGGCGATGGATACTTCTATATCGCTTGCCAGAAACTTAAATGTGACTTAAAAGTAACACGACGTCACAATTTCTAGATGAATGGAACTTGTGTCATGGGTTTGCATAAGTGCCACACTCAGTGAAGGTTGAGGACACAACGAGGTTGCATGCAGCCTCTATACATTACAGTTATTAACAACTTGTTAATAACTGCCTCAGTGGTGGATGACTGTGATAACAGCAACCACCAACTTACAGCCTTTCCCTGTGGAGGAATTGTGGACATACAAATCTCCAGTTTCCCCCTGTAAATCCATTTGGTGTCATGCCATAATTACTATTGACAGAACAACAACAGAGCAATTATATCTAGTTGACTCTTGTTCCTGTTGTGTGTGTATAACTATGTACTTGTGTGTTATGGCCAACCAGCCGCATCCTCCCAGCCCCACCCTGGACTCCCGGAAGGCTTCTGGCCCTGGGCTTGTTTTGAGTCAGATGGCTTGTCAGTGAACGGGAAGCCCTGATGCCACAGTGCTGTGTTTACTTTTCACTCAGCACATTAGGTATGGCTTCACTCTGCCCTGATGCTGGTATCAGCTGGGCATGTGTCTGTGTGTGCCTTTGTCTGGGTCTGTGTGCACACATGCGCAGACGTCCTTGCGTACTCGTCTGTGCGGCGTTTCCCATGCCATCCCTCTGCCAAGACTCAAGCATCGCACTTTGATGAGTTTATCAGATGAGAATTTCATTCCAACCCCTCCTCCTTCATCTCCTACTCACACTATCAACATCACGTTCATATTTATATTGGTGTCTGGCACAGATACAGATCCAAGACTGTCGCTGGAGATTTATCGCTTTCACTAAAGTATGTCGTCATAAAAAAGACAACAATCAGTAGTACGCGTGAAAGCGGAGATAGTCTTTGAGCACAAGTCATACCCTCTTCACTATATGTAAACAAAATGCATTTTAGGCAATGAGCCCATCCAGAGGACAGCGATAAGATTAAGTTCCTAGCCTGCCAAGTTTACTCAACAATGACTACAGAGCGAGAAGTTCAGGAGTTTGCGATTATGCTGAAGGAAACAAGTGATCAAAACAAGAAATTAATAATGTGAGACTCAGGTCATTGCTACAGCTGGGGCAGGGTTGATGATGAAGGCAGGTTACTGAGGTTAAGTCCAGACCAAGGTTCGCAGCAGGAGGCATGATGGGTGAGTATGAGATGTGGTCAGGGGATGAGACGGGTCTAGGGGCAAGCGGAGGGTGTTCTAGGAGGATTTCTTCTCTATAATGACAGGGTGCTGGGCAGCTGGATCCTGTTTTCCAGTGCGATTGGGGAGCGTAGCAGGGCATGGACAGCTCCGTCTGTGGGCCCTGTGTTCATTAGTGGAGCAGCACTGCAGCACTGGGGGTGATTCACAAGCATATCAAGTTAAAAAGAAATGCCTGGCCACAGAGGGATTTTCCTGCTGGGCCAGAGTGTGTGTTAGTGTGTGTGTGTTGGGGGTGGTGGTGGTAGAAGAGTGAAGTGGGATGGGATCAAGGAGATGGAATTAGTGCACTTCAATGGGAAAACTTCCCCGCATCCGAGAAGACGCTTAAAAGTCATCCTCGATCCGACTTTCACAAACATCCACACCGCTCCTGTTCTCTGTCTGATCCATAAAACATGCTGAGACATTTTTGGGTTTTGCCCTAAATTCACTGATGTGTTTGGGTTTTTTTAATCTGGCCTGCTCATTTTGTGATTATTTGGAGACCTGGGTCCTGTGCTTATGTGTGTTTGTCAGTGTTTTTCCCCTGACGCTGCACCGCGCCGCTGCTGGTCCAGGCACAGTGCCAGTCGATCAGGTTTCACTCTGCTTGTGTTTGCTTCTCTGACTGGCTTGGCAGAAACCAATAAACACCACACTCCCACCCTTATACCTCGTTCTCTGTCTCAGAAAAAAAAGACCATTCTTGCTCTGCCAAAGCACACAAAGCACTATGGATTGATTTGATTTTTTTTCCCTTTTCCCTCTTTGTTGAAATTCCTTGCATACTTGCAAGTAGGCAGTGTGCGACTTAACAATTAAAGCTCAAACACCAGGCAGAGTAAGATTGAGCTATTCCGTATATCGCCATAATTAGATCCATTTTTCTGTGGTGCCACCAAGTCATTTGTCTTCGGTGAGACCGCAGGGTGACTTTGGGGTGGTCGTTTGGTGTTTGAGCCCAGGCCACCTTCCGCTGTATGTTTGAATCTGGACATATCTGGATTGAATTGGTGCACCGCGCCTCCTCTCACCCCCACCTTCTTTTGTTTCATGTGGTTAGTAACTGCACTGAGGCACATGTGGCTTCTATTGTTCTGCTCAGAGTTTGACCCCCATCAAACTCATTATCAGAATCAAAATTGCTTTAATCGCCAAGTACAACAAATAGAGTGAAATTTGTCCTGTTGGCACTGATGACATACCAGCATGTTGCCTAATAACTTACTGACACATCGTGTTAGTATTTTACACAATGCAGAGCTTTTTAAGTATGACTACAGAACAAGCTCAGAGTTAGACAAAAATGTCCTTAATGTCCTTAAAAGTACTTATGATACAAAATTGCAAATTACAAGTATTTCTGTAAAAATCAAATAATCCTGGAGGATGGATTGGTTGGCATCCAAGATTGTGTTTGATGTTGTTGCAAAAGGAGTTCAAGTCAAACTAAAATGCATTTTTTCAAAGAAATCTGTATAGGTGTTCTCAGAAACAGACAACTTCTCAACTTCAAAACACAGCATTAGCAACATGGCTACCGCTAGCAGCTTGGCTACTGTCCTAAGCAAAATACCATGGTAAGAATCCCAATCTGACCTAGAAACTCTGATCTCTGTGCTGTGAAAAGACAGAGAGTAAAACACCTGGTTGTATTAATAGTGTATAATGGCTGCCAATGACTCAGCAAGTTAACATAGCAAATAAAAAGTAATGTCTTGTGAAAAGCAGTCGTAGAGTTGGCAAACTAACCCAACAAGTTTAAACTTTCTGAGTAGCAAACAAACAAACAAACACTGCCATCTAATGAAAGGCGTGAGCTCTTGGGTGTAACATGGTTTTATAGGTTTTATGTAACATGTTTTTAAGTTGTGCGATTACATCTGAAGTCTAATGCAGTAAACGCAATGAAAAAGATAAAGGCAATGGGGAATATCAATATTTTCCTCAGACATATTATAAAATTAGGACCAAAAATTCTGTACGACTAAAATAACAATATATTAACCAACCATCAATCAAAAAATGAACATCCATGCCCTCAGTTGTTCCTAAAGAAAACGTCAGCAAACATGTCACACCTTGCAAACTTCTAGCTTTTAGAAAAGATGCCCTTCTGAGGTCTTAAATACCAAAACAATTCAAATCAAAATGTTGAATGTTGATAAAATATTGCTAATATTTATTAGCAATATTTTATCAACAGTAGAGTTCCAATTTTAACTTCAAAACATCAGTTCTGTGTCTCTGATGTATTTCGTTACAGTAGCTTTGGTTTATCTTTGTATTTAACCATTTAAAACACATGTAAACCACCATGCAGTGTTCTTAGCCAGACCAAAAAGATTTTCATTGTACAGATCATTAATTATCACAGTTTAAGCCTTTTGCAGCTCTGTTTTTTGTATCGAAAAGTTTGTTTTTCAAAAGGCTCAGGCCCAAATTTATCACCCCTGCATGTGAAAAGCTACATGCCCTTATATCTGTTAAAACTGTGAGTGGAGTTCTTTACTCTTTCCTGTGCAAGAGGTTTTTTATCTCGCTCTCTATCTCTACTGACAATATGCCACCATGCCTCCATAATGGCATATTTGCCCAAGACGTCAGTGTTTTGAGAATACACAGTCAGGGACCTGTGAAGTGTGCACGTGCGCCATGGCTGTATGAGCAAGGATACAAACCCACTACGCAGACACGCATGGATACAAGCATTCAGTCTAAATAAAATGGAACCGTACCAGTTGGACTAGTTGCTCCCTGTGAAGTCCGACACAAAGAGCCTGTCATATGAAGACAGCGTAGAAGAACATAGATCTTCCACAGTCTGGTACGGTTGCTCTATTTGACAACATGCAAACTATGTTTATCTTACTCCCATGCAGTTATGCCTGGCATTTGCACAAGCACTATGCCGAGTTTCCACATCCAGCTAACCACAAGACAGAAACCTTAACTGTGTAGACTAATTCACTAATGGTTCTTGTATGTCACAATTGACATGGAATACTGGAAGTTCTCTCAATTTTTCTCTTGTGTAAATAACCCTTATTAATGAATTTTCTAGTGATTATTTAATGGCCACGGTAGCTTGACCTCCTCTCCGCTTCTCTCTGAAACTCATTCAAACCGTATCAGCCTTCTCTCTTCTCCTCAAAAAGCGCCATAAATCACTTTCCTGTAAACAGTAGTGACACACAGCCTGATGTGTACTTCGATATATATTTAGGAGACCACAAGGCCTGAAATCTGAGCCTGCTCGTGTTTGGGAGACAAACTGTAGAGACGACGTGCTCACATGTGCTTTAGGCTCGATCCTCTGCGTGTGTGTGTGTGTGTGTGTGGTTTGTGTCGCTCTCTCCGCTCACAGAGCTAGAAGAACATGTTGTACACAGATGGCATCATGCTAATTTGTTCTTATTGTTACAAATTATGTTGTCGCACTTAAGCGTGGTAATGCTACCAGTAACAATAACACAGATCCAGACCGGGCCGCGACTGGAGCAGCTGCATGACGCCACTGCTGGCCTGGCTGGCTCTACAGAGTTACATACTGGGAATTGCTCTTGGTGTAAACACACTCTTGGCACAACTTTTCATACATTTCAATACAATTGTACATTTTATGATTACATGTGACAAATAAACTTGATTGATTGACCTCATTGATTGTTTGATGGATATACGGCAAAGGCATGCAGATATGTCAATTAAATAACAGCGTCCGTATTGTGCAAGTTGCGCCCATAGGTGCATGCGTTAGTCTTAAAATGAGGTGTGGTCAGGCGCTGATAAGAGAAGCTGCTTTAAGTAATGTCATGTCACTGCAGCAAATATCGTGGCACATTTAGGCAGCAAAACAAAAAGCTGTAGTTATAAACGTGATAGGACAGAGGAAACTTTCCATCAGGAAACAGAAGTAAACTTTAGTTCTAAACAGCGTGTAGAAGAACAAAGAACATCAAGATTAGATCCCGACCAATCCTGTCGACGTGTTGGGAGAAATATTTGATTAATGAGGTTAAGCTGCTGTGTCTCTTGTGTAAATGCACACACTGCATCTCTTAATGGGGAGAGGCACTTTCAATTTAAAAAAATAAATGAATAATCAGATCAAAATGATTTCTGCAGAAGGATTTTTACTTAGCATATTTGATAACTAACTTAACTTAAAGGATTCACACGTGTGTTTTGGTTAGAAACACTGAACGTAAGCAGAAACTCTGTTCGTTTATAAGAAAACTTCACAGGGCACCTTTAAGACTTCCCAGTAAAATATGTTTAAGAATCCATCACTGATCACAGCCTGTGAGGGAGCAGCACTAAATATGCTCTGTCTGCTACAGTCCTGTCATATCTGAATAATGTACAATTTAACACATAGTTGAAGCCAGCAAACATTATGAATTCCACCTCTGAAAAATGCTCAAGAATTTGTCGTTCTGTTGCAAATGTGAGAACTTAATCATGTGTCTGTGCATGTGTGTGTGTGTGTGTGTGTAAGATGAACACCATCAGAGGGCTGTCATCAGGTGCTAGCTTGGTCTGAGCCTGTGCTGCCCTCTCAACACCGGATGACAACTGGGCTCCTGAAACCTGAAAAATGTCTCTGATTTCATCCCATTATTAATTGTGAGCGCAGCGAGCAGAGACTGAAGCGATCATTTTTCTGAGCGTTTCCTTTTGCCGGCGACAAACCCAACTTTGGCCTCCTGTTATCTCCCTAATCCTATCTCATCCCTTTCCTTTCTGCTTTGGTGCAATATTGAGACTCTGAACATGACCCAAAAGGGCAGAAAGGGTAGAATAAAGGAGGTAGGAGGGATAAGTGGGGAGTGAATAAGGGGCTGGGGACAGATTTAGGGGCCTGACTGGCTGTGGCCATGAGGGGGTTCCCCATGGATCGGTCTTAGGCCCAGGTGCAGAGTTTTAATGAAGATGGTGGAGTTAGAGAGAGGGGAATACACTTTGAATACCCCGTCCCCATGTGAAGTTTCACTCAACACCGTGGCCCTCTTTGACCCCGGATTAGTTTCCTCTTCCAGGTTTAGAAGCAGGATGCTGACCCTCTTCATCCCCCCCTCCGCTACCTGTACACCAAGAGATAGCCCTGTTTCCCTGGGGACAGATACTGCGGTCGCGCCTGCTGTCTGGGCTGAAGCCAGCTTGGACGTATCACAACAGCGAAGGTGCCCATCTGGCAGGGCAGACAGGAAGCTTTGTTCTCTGCCGTGGCGCATCCATCCTGTCCTTTGTAATACAGCATGTTCTTCATGAAATGCATTTTGTTTGTCTGACATGTTTTGCATGCTATTTACAAGGACAAAAACCATTCATGGATCATCTCCGTCACAGATGTAGCTTTGTCATGTCTCTCATACATTATAAATGTGCCTACTTCCCTTAATGACTGAGTGAATTCTGCTGTTTTTCTAACTGCAGGATCCAAAACGGTCTTTTAAAAAATTTAAAAGGTTTACATTGCATTGTCCACATGTTGCATCTGTCCACTTTGTGTGCGTGCTGCTTTGTATCATTCTGATGTAAGCTAACAATGAAATTCCACGCATAGAGCTCGGGAGTGTGTGAGGAGTTCCTGATAACAGCCTGTGTTGGCTCGAGGGCATTACCACTGTTTGTTCTAGAGCGCTGCTTGTTTGTTTTGGGACCAAACGAGTTAGTGAGCTCGGGCAACGGCTGGCTGCATGTCCTCCACTAATTATGCTAGAGCTGGCGATGTGTAGATCCTCGGAGCATCCGCCTCCTTCAGATTTGGAGGAGATAAGTGCGTGTGTGGGGTGAGTCGTGTGGGAGGTGAGACTGGATGTGGTGAAAGGGTGTTTGCGGGCTGAGAATGTGTCTGTGGTTATTCGCACACCTTGACTGCGTTTTTTCCTCTATCATTCTCTCTCTCTCGCTCACTCTTCCTGGTTTGATTGTGCTGCCTACCCGTGTTATCTGTCCTCATATCTCTGCTGGCTTCCTAACACCTGTTGATAAAAGACATCCTCACCTGTCAGCAGCAGCCACCCAGCCAGGCGTAGGCCTGATCCTTAGAAGAGCCGAAAACACTTCCTGAATGTGTCGCTCCCTCTCTTTGTTTTCCTTCTGTTCTATTCTTAATAAAAAATGCTTACTCTCGTTATTCTGGTTTTGAAGCATTTCTATTTGCTTAATAAATTAACATGTGCAACTTTCAATAATTATAACTTAGGAGAGATATATATATCTTATTATTACATCCTGGAGGAAGCCAGTCAGCCTGAAAACTGTTGTATAAAGTCTGGAGGAGTTTTTGTAATAACTCTGATGTCAAAGATGTCACATCCTCCTACCCAGACGACTGAATAGGACGTTTGCCAGTCCAAAAAAGACATATCTGACAGCTCCCACAAGAACACGACAACTATGACATATGACCACCAGATATATTCTCCTTCATGATGGAGAAGAGATTGTTACACCTTCTTTTACATTTTTATTTTACTTCCCTCCCTCTCTCTATTTCTCTCTACTCATTCTCTCCTTTTCTTTATGTGGGGTCACATTCTCCTGCTGTGCTACTTCCTTTAAAAACAGATGCAATGCAGCATAAAGAAGAAAACAAGACCTGAGAAGTCATCTGATCTAAGATTGCCTATTGTTAAATAGAGTGCTGTTGGTGCGTAGGTAAATGTGTGTGTCTATGTTCCAGACAACAGTGTGTTAAAGACGCGTGTGTCACTAAGGTGAATGGAGGTGGCGGGGTGCTAACAGCTGAAGACAGGTTTCAAGGCAGTGAGGTTACAATTGGTGTTAATGGATGCCTTCCTAAAGAGCAGATCACAATACACATCAAAACACACCCCCAGCGTGCGCTCATTCAGCTTTTCCTCTGCCTGTCTCGAGCTGTGTTTCAGGGTGTGTTTGTGTGTTAACCACAAATTGATTGAGCTTATTTTCTAGCCAGGGTAAGGCGAGGCTGCAGAGCAACAGGCACTCACAGTATGTTTTGTGTTCAGTTCTGAAATTTTGGGAGAAACAGAGGATGTTTGGGAAGGAAATCAAGATCAGATGCAAAATGTGGAGCAGCTGAAGACGCAAGAATCATCTCTGACTTTCATTTTGTTCTTCTGTAACTGTTTCTTTTATAATTTTGAGCTTTATAACTCAACATTATGCTATTGCAGTCAGATGGTCCACCACTTTGCTCAAGACTTAAATATCTCTGTAACTTTTGGATGGATTGCCATTAGATTTGTTTCAGATACTCATGTTCCCCTTAAGATGAATTTTAATAGCTCTGTTCATCCCCTGACATTTCTTTTAGTTCTATCATCAAGCCAAACATATTACCAAAACTCTTTGGTTTATGACCATATTTTTCCTCTAGTCTCAGCTGAACTTTGAATTTAGTGCAAATTCGCAAATGTTTGCACGCTGACAGGTTAAACTTGGATCGTGACAATGGTAAACATCAACTTCTAAACATCAGCATGGTAGCATTGTCATTGTAAATGTTGCTGATGTTAGCATTAACCCCCAGAGTCACATGGTTGCAGTTTTTTAATGACGCCCTTCCAGATGTTCAGTATCTGGCACTTCAGGTACAGTGGAGGTGATTACAAGAAAAACATGTAGAAAAATACAATAAATCAGACTTAGAAAGCTACATGTATATATAGTACAATACCATAAGTGTATGAAGTATAGGCTAGTTTGTTCATATTACAGTTTACCCTGGTCCTCTGTCTCCTACAGCTTGCTACATTAGGGCAGCTATCCATCAGGGTTTGACTAATACATGTTTACATTATTAATATTTCATATACTAAACGATTTTTAGAGGAAAAAAGTCGTGTTGTGTTGTCTAGTCTACGTGTTAGTGGGATAATCCTTAGTGTACATTGTCACAGATGCACCAATAGACCATAAATTGCATCACAGATGTCTGATCTGAATAGTGGCCTATGTTTAATCGTTCAACCATATTGTGTATCACTATTTCCTGCAGGCCTCCTCTGCTGTAGTTCTGCTAAGGCACAGTCAGGCTAACCTACAGCGTCGTCCTGCACAGCTGACACCCAGCAGCCTCTGGGAGTTGACAAATGGAAAAAGCCCTGAAGATGAATGAAGCACAATTACCCGAGGTAACAAATGTTCCTAATGATTTATGCCCGGCTCAGGTTGCTTTATTTTTGCCTGGGTGCAGTTCTCCAGGAGGACAGTGGTAGTGGTGCAAACCCCGGGGCTGCTCTGTGCTGATGCTCGGACAGCCAGCTCGCAGACATTGACTAATGGGCTATGTGAGACCACCGCCATTGATATTTACCTCATTTCTCCTCGCCCGAGCACTGTCTCACAACGTCAAGGCTACTCATCATCCTGCAAGTTTTTTGTTTCTTTTTTCAAGCCGAGGTATGGGTGATGCCAGGGGCCCCCTCGCTTGCTCACTTCTCCTACAGGCCCACCCATTGGTGCCCCAGGGCAGAGGAGAGAGAGGGAGAAGGTGAGAGCGAGATGGAGAGGGGAGAAGGTCAGACTAAAAGCTTGAGGCGTTGTGAAGAAACACACACTTCTCTGTGTTTTCACTTGTCTGCTTGATGAACTATCATTCTCACTACATGGCTGAAGAGAAAAAGGACACGTGTTTTCTATACCACAGTCTTAGGTGTGATGGAAATAAACTGCAGACATAAAACACCTTAAGATACGTTTCTGATGCCTTCTTTTAACACCTGAGATCTGGGCTGACTCGAGGGCATACACCGCTTTTTCAAGACCCAGTGCTTGAATTGCTAATACCATTTATGTAAAAGGTTCTGAAATTGCACAATCCAACATGCAGCTGCAAAAAGAAGAGAATCTGGGCAAAAAATTACTTTCCTCACTTTTTACTTCTTGTAAGCATATTTGGACTTTACGCACATGCAGCATCTTTCTCTCTCCGTTTCTCTCAGGAAAACGCAACTACTCTACTTGGAGCCCTGAGGCCACGTTGAAGTTCTCACGTCACTTTTTACACATGAATTATTACCACTTTGATATCTTGGCACAGCCTTTGTGAGAGTTGAAAACCTGCTCTCTGATTACAAACCTCTGGCCCAGGTGGTCTCTCTCAAACTCCCGACACTAACTGAACTAACATCATGAAAAATAAGACCCACAATCCATATTTACAGTGGAACCTCTCCCGTTCTCTCTTTCTCTCTCCATCACTGGATAACAAATGCTCACGGTGAGGCATTCATTAAGATCAGATTAATTGTGAAATAAAGCGTAGGCTTTTTTAATACGATTTACAAATTCAGGGGAGCTCTTCACAGGAGGTACTAATTTTTCTTTTCATTGAAATTAATCACCCAATTGAGAAATTGTTCCACTGAGATTTAAGTGTCAACAGAGGTGTGGCAAAATCATATAACTGATTATTCAATTGAAACCATTAACTAAAGCAGCTGTTATTATGATAAATCATGCAGGAAACCTAAACAAGCCCAGTGCTGTGGTTCAATATTAATGATTATTACCCAACCTTAACCTTGTGTGATTTATGTATTGTTTGGTAATCACATGAGGTGCAACCTGTGAAATGTTGATATTTAAACATGGATCAGGTTTCTCAGTGTATTGCTCAATGCATTCTTTAATGTACAGTAATTCAACTTAAATGTGCTACATGTTGCATTTCATCACTAAGTCTTTAAAGATATGAAACATTTCTGCATTAAAATTTCTACAAATGACTGTAATATCTGCAAAAAAAGAAGAAAACAAGATTGTAGTTTTCTAGTCAGCCAGAAATCAAAAGCTAACTTAATGTTAGCGCGCACAAAACACTCGAGATTAACGCACCCTGCAACTTCGAGCAAAACTTAGGGAATTCCTGATTATAGGCATGTCAGTGGTTAATGTTCGCATGCTAAGAAGGCACAACATGCACTGTAACTACCTGTCAACTTTGGTGATAGCAGGAGCTGCATTTTTCAACCTTTGGTAGAGACTAGCCACCTCCTCTCACCTCCTGCTTCTGTGCTAAGCTAACACATCCCGTACCAGTCTGTCCACTGAGCGCAAAGAGACATAAACCTTCATCAAACTAGCAAGCTGAAACCAACGTAAGTTACACTAAATGCCGACACTACACTACAATACGCTGTATTGAAACTTTATTGAAGCAGGAAGTCTCTTCAGTGACATGACCTCTTTTACAAGAGAGACATCGCCAAAATGTCAGGTAAGAAGTGATCACATAAAAATACTAAATAGATAAATATAATAAAATACGATATGATTATATACAGCTCATCCATTAATCATTATTATTGTGTTACCCATCAATCCATCCAGCTGCACAACAATTTTAGGGGCCCACTAATGACTAAAATGAACCAGGGGCATTTCTCTTTGATATACCTTATGTTTTCTCAAACACACACACCTACACCCACAGACATACACATAGTCACAGGTTACAAAAAAGTAGTCCTATATGCTCACATGCATGTACAGACACATACATATTTCTAAAATATTATACAGATGCTTCCTATAGATATACGCTGCTGTTGTATACGTACTCCAAGCACACTCACACACTGTGTCACAGTGATATGTTTCATTCACAGCTGGATTATTCGGGGACTGATGGGAGGATATGGAAATGGTCGAGACGCACCGACCCTTTCATCTGCGCTCCTGTTCATCCTCACTCCCCCTGCCATTCGTCGGGGGAGACGCATGTCACGTACTCCTGCGCTGCATGTCAGAGACACCCACTGCCTTATAGACACGACCCAATGGTACACTCCCTTCTCTGGAGCTAGAGTTGACATCTGGGCCGCAGAGACAAAGGTAATGGTGCTCATTTCTCAGCAAGCACATACAGTAGTGTGGTGAGTGAACAAGTTCGGAAAGTGACTTTTCCTGCTGTCATAAAATGTATCAGATTACACAACAATCAAGGTGGCGGCTATAAAAGGCTGCAGACATCAGACAGCTTTCCTTTTGTTGCACCACAGGTTTAGGTTGTCATATCAACATCTATTCAAAATGCCTGTTGTGTTGCTCTAATTTACGACACACCGGTTTCCAACAGCTCCTCCTCTTTCTTTATCCTCCCCTGCTCTCACTCATATCTCTCTGCCTCCTCATGTCCTCTGATCTAATGGGGATCGAGCGGAGCGTAAGTTAGACGTGACCCCTCCGACCACATGAAGCGCGTCAAGCTCACGCTGCTGCTGTGGCTGATGTCTGCAGGCACTGCTTTGTGTTTGCATTCAAAATACCAGGCGTCAAGTCAAATAGTAGCCATTGACATTTCAGGGCAGAGAACCTGAGTTATGTGGTAGACATAATCTGATGGTGCAGCTTTTAATATTTCGGTGACATTTAGATTTGACTTTTTAAAGATGTATGTTTTTTCTGTCAAATGGGCTGGATATATGACCAATGCTTCTCCTCCACCAGGAAGACTGTGAGCCAAAAAAACATCTCTCGCCCCGAGGGAAACTGTCTCAGTTCCTGTGCAAATAAATAACAGCACATGCAGTCAAGACAAAACAGCAATTATCCAGGAGAGAGGGAGAGAGAGAGAGAGAGAGAGAGCTCCACAAACCAATATTTTCATGTTCCCCACTGTTCTGCCTTTACATGTTCCCTGCCTCTGTTTTTGTGGCACACTTGGCAGTATGCTCCCGCTCATAAATGTGCATGGATTTGCGCTGTAAACTTCTACATGCAGCTTGTAGTGTTTGCATAAATACCGTTTGACACTTTGATGATCATAAGGTCTTTATGAACTGATCCCTTAGCGAGAGACTGCTATTATCCCCAAAGACAACAGGAGTTCATTTTGAGTTCTGTTGACACTAAAGTCTGAGCTGAAAACCATGTCTGTGCGGTTGTTTCAGCCTCTGTCTGCTAAGTATTCCGGTGTACAAATGCAGGCATGTTTCCCTACAAATATGAGTCGGTGTATAAACTTAAAGTCTTAAGCCTGGCTGACAGCACGATATGATTTTTGAAGATGCCTCGCATGAAAGCCTCTCCACCCTGTTTTAAGTAATAAGAGATTACAGGTAATCTCCTGGTAATGGCAGGTTGGCATTCCACTACAACAGGCGCTGTGGCAGCAGTGTGGGAGATGTTGTTTCTGACCTGAAAGCCTCTTAATCCTTTCTCAACATTTTAATTGGTTCATTGATCAGAGCCGGGAAGACTTCACTTACTCAACAAGATCTGGGTGAAAAGGTTTGTGTTTGTTCTGTGTCATATGTGTTTTTTTCTTTTTTAGATGTGAAGATTGACTGTGTGTGCATATGTTGGCACAGATCTATGTCTGCCACTGAGGCTCATGGGTACTGTAGTTTTAATGGGAAATTGACATTCGAAACTGAAGAAGATTGTATTTTTAAATTATCTAGGAAAGAGCTGTATGACTGTGTTGAGGATTGTGTTACTTTTTTAGCAGGAGGTTTTCTCTTATGAGTGTTTAGTTGGGTATAACAAACCCTCTTAACACATACAACATGTCACAAATCGCTTGTTTCAACCTGATGAATGCAAAGTGTACGTGAGATTGGGTGATTAGTTTATAAGTCATCCTAAATGTTTTTGCAAGGGAGATAAAAATGTTAAAACTAGAACATGTGTCATAAAAGTTGATACAAACAGGTGACACAGCACCAAAATGAAATAAAATAAATAAATTACCATGAGAAGCTATTTTTTTCGGGGTGAAATTTAATTCATAACAATGTCACCCAAGAATAAAAAATAAAATAAAAAACAAAAAAAGAACTTCACACCCAGGACCTTACAGTGCTGCTGTTAGAAATCAGCAGTGTTAGTCTTTGTATAAGGGCGAACATCAAGGCTGTGTCATCACAGAGCTGAACTTCTGAACTGTAGAAGTTTTCATGCCAGAAAAAACATAATATGCATCACACTGATGGGGCACCTCTTACTCACTGTTGTTGGACTCAAAATGGACAGGTTAAAAAACTGTTTCAAAATCAGAGATATCTTCTTGTACAAACGTCCAAACTAAAGCCTACATTACCCACAATGCAACTCAAGTGACATCATTTGAGGCAATTTATCAGATTACATCATCTTTGACAAAAGACAACTTTTAAAAAAAAAAAGCAGTAGTACTCCCCAAGACGACTTTGATGTGAGTTCCTCTCTAAGAGTAAATCAGTTAATATGAGGTTCAGGAGCTTATGTTCACAAGTAAAATGTGATTTCATGGTGGAAAAAATAAAGCTGAAAAAAAAAACAACCTCTGCCCATTTTACTTGGAATTATGTTAAGCCTGAAGCAAATTTCCAGTGGTATCAGAATAAGAAACCATGCTCTTATTTTTTTTATCAGCAGACATGTGAAAGTCATTTGGTGCAAGTCTCATGCAAGTCTGAAATCATTTTTTCTTGGGCAAGTCATGTCAAGTCACAGGTTGTGTCAATTCAAGTAGTCCTTATATAAAGCAAGTCAAACCCCAAGTCAAGCCCACATCTCTGCTTATGGGCATATGAGCATTGTGACGGTTTATCACAGTGAATCTGATGATGATGTTGTTAAAAGAAAACTACATGTTGTACTCACTATGACATTAAGCAGAGGTGGTCTCTTGTCAGCAGTCATTCTGATGAAACAACAAATTACCTGTTTTCTCACCCTGCTGTGTAATTTCCACTTCCTGCAACAGGTGGGTGACATGTTTTTCAAGTCCAGTGTAGTGATTTGGCACATTGCTAGAAAGACTGTAATGATAACCCCTCTATTATGTTTAAGTCAGAGATATATTGGAGACGGGGGAAGGTAGTGATAGTATGCCAGTAGAAATGTGTGCGTTTGGAGAAGCAGCTTGTTTTCTGCTCCTTTTCTGTCTGCCTTCGGCTGTCTCTAGATATAACACCTTGACTGAACCTGATGCACCCTCATAACATTACTGAACTGCTCTATCTGTGCCCATTAATGTTGTTCTGGAGGGACAGCTGAGCTTGCCTAAGGCTTACTCTGTGGTGTTTGTGATGTGTGCTTTTATACCTGAGCTGGTGTGTAAGCTCTTGCCAGTCTGGGCAGATTTGAGGGCTGGATTTGCTCGCATCGCTGCCAAATCACAGTTGTCTTTTCAAGGTCTCTGACCCCGAGATAAATGGCGGTCTGCAGCAGATACAACTCTTTTAGATTTGTTTACAGTGCAACATTACTACTTACTGCGCTCTACAAATAAACCTGCATGGCAAAGATGGAGTACATACCAACCAGTGACCTGTATATTACAAGAAATATGTACATTCACTGGTTGAGACTTTGGGTTGTTTTTAAATAAATAAGAGAAAGAGAGAATTTTATTTGCTTCCACTTGGAATTGTATTTCATTTACCTGGTGTAAATAATAAGTTGCCACCAAACTAAAAATGGACATTTTTTGCAGTGGTTTATTTGAGCGTGCCCACTCTGTTGGTATAGACTGACTCAAATGAACCCAGATGAATGACCCCTGTGTGCGGGCTTTTCACAGGGAGACGATGATAAAGTTGTCACATTAAAACATGGCATCAGCAGCATGTTTATTCTGCGCTGCAATTCAGACATGCAAGCCAAGAGCAGCAGTGGAGGTGCTTTCCACTTCTATTCAGTAGCCGTCTTTGTGTGACTCACCTGAAAAGTCATAAAGCAGCATGTCCCATCATTGCTCAGCCCCGTGCTGATTGGCTGCCTGCCTGCTCTTCATTGTTGGGTGCTTATACTGAGCAGGAGGCAGTACTGATTTGCTGTTTGGAGAAGATTTAGACCTGTCACACACACATGCACACAGCGGTTTTAAGGCAGTGAGGGTTATGGGATTATAAAGAGGAGAAGTGAAAATTCCTGTTTGGGAGATCTGCTGAGGCTTAAGTTTCCCCATCACACATGTCACGGTGGAAAAACTCCCAGGAGGAGGAGGGGATCGAAGCGTCAATCCCACACTAGGCTCAGGGTAAACACAGAGGTATTCAATGACCCAAACAGTGCTCTCTGGGTTTCTTTTAGCTCAGATTGTGTTTCTTGCTTGTCCTGCTCTGAATGGTAACGTTGCCATGCAACTATATATCCAACACTTGCAGTAACAACATACCTGAGTATTTTTCATGACATAAAAGCCAGTGGATCATATGCTTTCACATCCACTGTGAACAAGCTGCAAAACCCAAACTTGGTGAAAATCTCTCTAGCCTGTTGCCATTCCTGGAAATGTATGTAAAATTACCCTAAAATGCCTATCCCAGTCTCGCCCAAAGTAAATTCAAAGCTGTTGTTGAAACATTTGGAGTACAGGCGACGATGAATGAATAATTTTTTTTTCTTGCCTACATTTTTTTGTGCAAAAATAAGCCTGCAGACAACCTGTGGCTGCCCCATGATGTGTGAAACATCATGTAGTCTTACATGGTCCAAGGTCAAATTAGTAAACAATGACTGAAAATGAACACTTAACACATGTTTTTCTAAGAAATATTCAGGCGCATGGCAAAAAAAATGCCATTTTGTGACTTCAAAATACCCCTGCCTGAGGGTAACAGGGGCAAAAACTAGTTATAGTTCTTTATTTCCTTATTTACACTAACTTTGTGCATATAAAATGGTTAAAAACAAATGCTTAGGTGGAAAAATCATCATCATAATCATAAAACTACATTAACTTGTAATTTCCAATTTTAGGGCTTTAAACACTGATATAAACTACATATTGCTGGATTTGAAACCTCATTGGTTACATGATGCATCAATCATCTAGAGGCTGGCGTGTAAGAGACTCAGGAGAGGGGAGAAAGAAGAGAGAGTATGTTACTTTTCTACACAATCACTCATTGGCTGTTGCAGGCCCTAGGGCGGACATATATGATCATATCTGCTCAAATGAGCTGTCAATCAAATGGCAGTTTTCTTTTTTGCCATTTTGTCACAATCAATCATGGAATAGCCTGCTGTGTTTTGGACTAAAATGTTACTGAGATGGATCTAGTTGACATTTTACACACTAGTTTGTTAAAACAGAATAGAGTAAGTGAATAAAAAAAACATGTGCCAAAACCAATGTGAACCATAAAAAAAAAGGAAATGAAGGAAACACTTAAACAGTGTCCAACTCCTCCAAGAGAAGCTTCCAGTTATGTTTTGAGAGCGCTGCTGCTACAAGGGAACATGCATTACAAAGCAGGAGCACTTGAGTGACTAAGCTGGATGTCATCGTCTGAGAGAGAGAGAGAGAGAGGGGGGGGGGGGGGGGGGGGGGGAGAGAGAGAGAGACACTGCAAGGGCCTGTAACAACAGAGGGAACAACACTCAACTCACCACCGATTGTCAGCCGCACAGTCATCTGAAATGACTGCGTGTGTCAACACCTCCAAGAATCACTGCTCCAACTTCAGTGTGTGTGTGTGTGTGTGCGTGTGTGTGTGTGAAATGAGTGTCGTCACCTGAGCGTGCAGCACTTGCAACAGTGAGGGATCTGAAGGGTATAAATCAGTATGTTTTGCAGAGCTGTACGTGTGCGTGCACGTATGTATGTCATCATCTACAATTCTTTTATGTCTTTGTGTCTGTGTGTGTGTGTAAGTGTATAACAGATGTTTGTGTAAGCATCATCAAGGTGTTCTTACTTTACCATAGTCTCCATAGCACTTTGTCAGTGCTGCTACAGTATAGGGGTAAAGACACTGTGCATTAAAAAGGGTATTAGCACACAAAATAAAAGCACCCAGTTTGTTTCATTGACCTGCGATTAGTGAACCCCTCACACAGTTTAAAGGCAATGAGTGGGGATGGAAGGTTACCAAGGAGGATAAATATGATCATGGTATGGTATCCTCCCTCATGACCCCTCAAATTGCCTATAGGTAATATAATACTTTAATACCCTGTTTTCTCATTTTGTTTCTCATAAATACCAGTTTATTCTGAATCTTAATTGATGCTAAATGATGTTTTCACTGACCCTAAACTCTTTGTTTTTTATGGCTGCACCGTTCCACTGGAAATAATAACTGAATAGTCACATGTACATTCATGCACAGTTCCCCTAAACCCCCAATTTATTTGGTACCTTTATAAACTTTTGAATGTCCACAAGAACTGGTAGTTAGTCGCATGGTTATTTTGGCTTTGGCGTCACAGCCTGAGTTTGTAATGACTAAACCACCAGCAGGCTGCTGTTTGTTTAAGGAATAGTCTGACATTTAGGGGAAACATGCTTATTTACTTTCTTGCTCAGAGTTAAACTAGAAGATTGCTTCCACTCTGGTGCATTAAATATGAAGCTACAGCTAGTACATGGTTAGCTTCAGCCAGGAGTAACAGCTAGCTCTGTCTACAGGTAAAAAAAACATCACCTAGCAGCATCTCTATGGCTGACTAATTAGGCAAGAAAGTGTATATTTATGTACTTTATAAATGTTGAATTATTCCTTTAAGGGGTTCAAATAAAGTCTGCAATAAGTTACCCTCTTTATTTCCCCTTTCACTGTAGACATCAGCGTCTAACTCTTGCTGTCTCTCTTTTTGTTTCATCATTTTTATAACCACAGAGTACATCTCCTGGTTCCTGCCAAGAGAACATTACAGTCATTGAGAGAGAAGAGGATGCACACTACTATTCCCAGTCTGGCTCCAAAGCTCAACACAACTGTGTTTCTGATAAAGACACAATAATTGAACTTATTTTCATGCAAAAAGCTGCATGAAAAAGTAATCGATTTGCAGCTTTCCTGTCACAGCTCACAATACTTAACTCCATGAAATATCAATAGAATCAGCGCGTAAGCAGAGATAATGGTGGAGTTAAAGTTGATACAGCACTGAAATATTAATATAGAGTAGATAAATACCATAGATTTGACTTAAAAATAAATAGAAATTGTTCCGATGTGAGCTCTGACTTCTTGCAGCAGATTTTGCTTAGCAATTTTCAGGACAAAATGTCCAGAAGTGAAAATGGCACCATGACACCAACTGGCACTTCTGTTGACCTCTTCACATGGAAGAAAAATATACAGAGGATTTAATGTACTCTACACCTCATTGAACACTACCGAAGCTTAAAAAATTCAACCACCCATGAGAATATTTGATTCTGCAGCGAGTGCCGGGCAGCGGAGGTGATGCTGAGATCAGTCTTTGGCACGCTGTGCACCTTCAGGTCGGCCAGAGTTTAGCAAAGCAACACAGGAGCACATCAGCCCAGAATATTCTGCACACAGGTGAGGTGAAGGCATGGATGATCTCCGTCTTCAGCCGGTGGAGGGCTTGGTGTTGCACTGGGAGAGGTGCTGGTGTTAGTGGGAGCCCCGACTCTGAGAATGAGGTCATGGCACTGGGACTCCAGCGTTCCCCCTCAGCTCTGTCGGGCCCTGAGGCTCCCTCACATCTGTGTGCTGTCTGACCAGCGGCAGGCAGCTGCTCCCTCTCATTATACCCCCTAATGGATGGATCCGTTTCCCTCTGACCTCACCCTCCCTCCACAACAACATCCCTCCGTCACTCTGTCCTGATACCCCTGCATCCAGGCACAGACCCCTTTTTCTTCAACGTCTGAAGGGCTGAGCAGGCACTAGTCTGCCGCCAGTGAAAACAAGGGTAATGCTTTCGATTATAGCCAACCAAATACAGTTTAATTATTGAGTTGATACACATATCAGTAAAATACTTATTGGGTAACTTTATGCAAGTACAAGAGAAGAAGACATGAGTCTTTAAGAGAGAAAAATAAATTGCACTTTAAAATGATATTTGAGCACCTATTGCAGTTTAAATAGGACAGTTGTGGAAAATGGGACAAAGGGGGTAAAATTAAATAATTTGATATTTATTCACAGTTCTAAAAAAAATTACTTCAATAATGCAAAGCTGTGAGTATTTACACCTGTAAGTGGCTGGCTGGTTGTGTGTGTGTGTGTGTGTGTGAGCATCAGTGTGTGGCATCCAGTCCACTGAAACAGGAAAAAAAACAGGTTGGGGAAGAAAAGGAGCTGTGTGCTCCTCAGAGCTCTCCACCTGTGTTTGCTGCTGAGTAAACAGAAGCTGATGTCACGAGTGGAAGACAGCTTGTGGTTTGCTCTTTGAAATTGAATTTCAACTTCTCTTGGCTCTTTTGATTTCATCGCAGAAGGCAAAGCGAGCTATCAACACGCCCCCCCATCGTGGCTTCTCCCGGGGCGGAATCAGTAATGCCTCGGTCTAGCCCAGATATTTGTCTTTATCATTAGCTCGGTCCCGCTGCGTTTGAAGCACTGTTTGAGAGGCAGTTCAGACTATTTATAGGCTGGGAGGCTTCTTCAGCGAGCTCATCTCATCATGTCTCCTCTTAACTCATCTCAGACTTGCTGAGATGCAGATTGAGGAATTGCTCTTTTATCGCACAGCTTTTGTGTTTATTACCGAGCGGCTCCGATCCATCACTCCCGTCGGTTAGCCACAGCTCTCAGAGCTGTCGATCAACAAGTGAGGCTGGTCTGGCCCGCCTGGTGATCAATGGCTTGAGGTGTAGCCCGATAGCGAGGAAAATGGAAGAAAAAAGGAAGATGAAGAAAGAAGCGGAGGATTGAAAGTGAATGGAGATAATCTCCTGTGCAGATGGAGGGAAGCAAAAAAAGAGAAAATGAGAGGCATTATGGGCCTTATGATGATCCATGGGAGATCTTGAATGCATTTCAGTGATGCAATTCCTGAGATACTTGAGTGTGTATGAATGAGTTTGTGTGGAGTGTGGGGGTGTGGGACTGACAGAAAAAGGCCAAAATAAAAGCACAGTGGCAAAACATTTGGTTGCCAGGCAACAGGGCTTCAAGCAACCGTAGTATTAAGTTATGAAGAATGGCGGTGCATGACTCGACTTCCCAGATCTGGTTTCAGAATGGTGTCGGGGCGGGGCGGCGGCGGGGGGGGACAAAGACAGAGAAATGCCTCCACCTGTCCTGATTTGTCAGAGCCGCTGAACAATGACACTGGCCACAACAGACGTCGTCTCAGGGGGCCCGACCCTGGCATATCATCAGGGGCCCTCAGACTGGGCTAAGGTTTAGAGGTCTCTTGTTAGTTTTGGGGTCCATCCGAGTCATTTACCCAGCATGTAATCTGAAGATGAGCTCATTACATTGTCTGATCACACGTCTGTGAGGGGTTTAAAGGCTGAGGGGCTTAAGAGGGACGTTAGACTGAAAGCAGGGAAAGAAATGACTTGTGAGATCCTTCAGAGTAAAAAGTATCTATGCCACTATGAAAAAAAATACTGTATTACAACTTAAAGTCATGCATTCAAAATCAGACTTAAACTATATAAGTATACTCAGCTAAATGTACTTAAAGGAGTAATTTGTAAGATATGGCCAGAATTTTAGCTTAAAAAATTTAAAAAATGAACTTACATTATCAACAGATTTTGAAGAAACACTGTGTACATTATGTCAAAGACATCTAGGTACTGTGTGGTGGAAATGTCTACGGAAGTTAGCAGATATATGCCAGCTGCAAGAGTAAACCTACAAAATAAACTCACAAAATGTCAAGAAATAAAAAACTCTTGTTTCTGCTTTTCCTACTAAAACCAAAAAAATATACAACTGTACACCTTATGAATTCAAGTTTCTTCCTTTCACCGAACTAAGACGAGCTTAGTTACCTTGTTAACTCACTCTAAAACACACTTCATTCAAACTTGACATAAACATATTTAAACTCACCAAAACACTGTCTCCACGGCTAACTGAGCTATGAGCTAATGGCTAATGGTTGTTAGAAAAGCCTTCAGCCAAGGCTAGCTAACACAGAGCAGCAGTTGTCTGTTACTCTGGTGATATGCTGCCCCTTGTGTTTTTGAAAAAAATAAAAAAGCTTGAGGGGAGCTAGTTTTTACTTTACATTCAGCTAGGTATTTCAGTCTAGTGGTTTCCAACCTGGGGGTGGGTCCGCCTCCAAAGGGGAAATGTCTCTTTGGTGGTGCTAACAATTCATACACATCGGATTAATATCAAGTTGGAAGGGCTCTCTACAAAAAAACACTGATTTAAACTTTAACAACGCACATAAGTACTTGGGTAAATGTACTTAGTTACTTTCCACCACTGGAGGGTTGAGAGGGATAAGTATCCTGAAGGTTTGTACCGACTCTAAAAATAACTCTTTTAACCTTCATTCCTTCCTCCTGCCCAGTATTTTGTGTGTATGTGTGTGTGTGCACGGCCCGCAGACCTGCATCTGTCTGTCAGTCAATTTGTCAAATACTGCCAGCTTGACAACACACAGACAGGCAGCAGACAAGGCCAAAGTTAATCCTCAAGGTTTTGACAGTTCATCACCTCCTGTCACTGGGAACATCGTCTTCCCACTCCCATGAACCCCTCTTCCCCTCACTTACGCTTCATTTGATATTAAAAGATTTCATTTTGCATCAAGACCTGTTCACAAGAGTGATTTACAACAAGTGGAACACAAGAGTGAGGTCAGCCTTTGTGAGTTTTTAATACCTTTAGTACTTAAACAGCTGATGGGATTTTGATTCCAGCTATTTGTTAATTAGATCCAGATAAGATTAAATCAAATCTTGTCACGGTGGAAAGGTCACTAAAAGTGTCTTTAAGCGGGGTTATTGGTTTATAAAGGCACCTGAAGCAGCTTCCACAGCAGCGAGACTAGGGAGCCAATCCTGATCTTTTTAGACAAAAGCTTCTGTATATTTGAAGATATTGTTTAAATACGGAATCATCAACAGGTGCAGCGATCACACCCGACCCATGCTTCATGGACACTGCATACAACCAATGATAAAGAGCATGATGTAGAGATATTGAGGATCATTGGAGAAAATACTGTTTAAAGTAAATATAGTCAGAAAACAACACCACTGAAATGTTTCATATACACAGACCACAACACACTGTGAACTACATAACCTGCCAGGAATTCTCAATGCTATAAATCCATCACATTGTAATTCATACAGAAGTGGCGTAGCAAGTTTCAAAGTATGTCAGTGTGGGATTTCAAGCCAACTTATATCAGGCTGTATAATTCATTGCTTGTTATCTTCATTAGATTTGTAGACAGTAACAAATACACAGAAAATCACCTGATATATCCATGTACAAGTACTCTGTATACTGGTTTCTCTGGGCTGCTCATCATGTTGAATATCCCCCTCACCCACGTCTGAGCTACAGTATCAGATACTGTACAGAGCTCAACATGCCTTCGGTGGTGTTGTTGCCTGAGGCCATCTGGTTTAAACCAGGTAACAACAATTGAGGCAGGGAATGGGCAGGAGATCCCTCGGATGTACAGCTGAAACCCACTTCCGCAGATAGCCGTCCAAATAAGAGGTTGAGCCCTGGAAACATAGTGTACGCTCTTATGCTGATTACAGTGAGCATGCATACCAGATGGGAGGCACACATGTTGTACTGTACCGTGTGGCGAGTCTGCTCCGTACCTCATCCTCAGCAGTGGAATTTAGCTTGTAACGAGTGCTTTTTCCTTCGCTGAGCCTCCAAATGACAGTGTCTTGTACAACAACAACGAGGAAAAGACTAATGTTTGCTGCTAGTTGGTATGTTGCTCAACACGGTTAAATAATTATAAGAATGAGGATTGAAATCCATCCCTATCTGCTCTATCTCTGTGTGTGTGTGTGTGTTTACTTATCTATGGGTGAAAATGTTCAGCCCCATTGCCCTACCCAACAAGTTTTTCCACAATCCGTAAAAAACTATTCCCTCTTTTTGTCTGTCTTTTAAATGTGACCTTTAATCACAGTGTGCATCCACGTAGGCAGCATCGGGGCAGCAGTTTCATAGCATAAATGAGGTGTAGAGACGGCTAACAGTTCCTTCCTTCTTGGAGTTTGTGGGTGTCTGGACGATGTCAGTGTTGTGCAGCAGACTCAACACTGGCTGTGCTGACAGCATGGGGCCTTGTCTGATAAGACGAGCCTGCTGCTCGCCTGGGCGGCCCTGTGCAGCTCCCTTGACACCTGCTGCAGCTCTTATTCTGGGATGGTGTCAAAAGCTTTTACACTGATGTTATCTGACCAACATTTCCTGCTATAAATGCAGACATGGACCCGCCTCTGAGTTGAAGTGGACTCAGTGATATATAGTGGCTTTCAATCAGGTTCTTTCAAAATAAAATGAAGTATAAAATATCAGAATTTTGTATTCAGAATTACCACCTGAAGCTCAGCACCCTGAATCTCATCATTTGCTCTCTGACAGAATCCTCACATTTCAGAGTTTCCTTCTCAAGCTCTCGCTATCAGTGCTTCATCTTGAAAGACTATCTGTCAAAAGCCTCGATTTCATCCATGACTGGCTTTGTCAGCTCGCAGCAAGAAGACAGATTAATCTACTGTTTATTTAGCTTGCCAGGACAATCTGCCTCGAGCTCAGCAGAGAGTGATATTGGATCCTTTCTTCCGTACATACCAGTAATGTCACACTGAAACTTACTTGTCAGGTGCCTCTGTGTCCTGTTTCATTCATTCAGACGCGAAGAAGCTTCAACACCTTGTTTAGCAACATTACACACAGACAAACGGGTCAAGGGTCAAAGGCACAGGATACTGACTAATGGAGGAAAGGCTGATGGGAAGATTCATGAACAGAACAGAAAAGGATTGATAAAGACATACATGTACGTTTTTGCTGCTCCTCCTTGCCTCTTTCCTTTAGGTACCAAATTTTGTGAAGAGTCACTTTGAAATTTTAATTTATTACAAAATGCTGATTGCCTACTCGTTGTTGGCAAGATATTCAGCTTGAATACAATGTGAAAGCAAATCCTTGATACTTTTTCCTTATTCTTAAAGGTCCCATATTATCGAAAGTGAGGTTTTTGGTCTTTCACAGAGAAATGCACACAGTCCGTATTCAGACACTGATCCTTCAAACAAGCTGTCAGGACTTTCATAAGGTTGTGATGTCACAACTGTATAGTCACCGCCCCCATGCAGTGGCAGAGCTAATGGGGAAACATAGAGGGCGGTGCTTGCTCAGGCCTGTGAGAGCTGACCAATCAGAGCACACTGGGCTTTTCAGGAGGAGGACCTTAAAGAGAGGAGCTAAAACGAAGCGTTTGGACAGAGAATGAATAAGAAAAAAAGTATAATATGGGACCTTTAACTTCCAAAAGACAATACGTAGTTAAAGTGGCCCTTTCCAATGTAAATGTAATTATTTCTTTATTTTTATCAAGATTATATCGTCTTTAGCTGCAAAGTTTTGCGTTGTGGAGACTTTTAAAGGATCAATACACAAACTTTGAGCTTGACCTTTTTCAAGCGACTAAATGTTTGGATATCTCGGCCTCTGCTGCTTTTGTTTCGACTCTTCCTTCTTTAACCTGTTTGTCAGAAGTCCCCCAACTTTAACTGTAATATCAAATCACTGGCGTACATTTGAATCAAATCACGGATTTTCCCACCAGTCAAAATGTTTTTGGATTGTATAACAGGATTTTTTTTCCCCCAACATTTTATTGCTGGATAAAAAAACAGTTTTGGTGTATTTTGTGGCTTAGTTAAAGAAGCAGGAGGTAGTGTTTCACAGTCCGTGGTCTAAACCCAGAGGCTACTAGGTGCCTCCTAGGTAAATGTTAAACTTTGGTGTAATTCAATAATACAAATGTGCAGATGCAAAACCTGTAGAAATACCTCCGAACAAGCGAGAGCTGCCAGCATTGTCTATAAAAACACACAGATACTTTTCTACACTTGGTGGCTTGAACGTGAGCCAGCGTGTGTGCACATCATAACTTGGTTAACCAGGTTAGGCACATGCTCTGTTTATGACAACTGTGATTAAGGCCTACTCCTATGTTTAAAGCGTTACAGTGGCACGGAAACATCTTGCTCTGTCAGGTTTGGTCTGTTCTCTCTCAAATGCCTTTGCGTACAGTTTGATGTCAACAAACGACATGGTGGCAAACAGCAAGCCTGCACACATGACCACGATGATTAGTCCTTTCCTCCATCAGGTTTAACCCACTGTTGCTCACTTGAGGATGTGGCAAGTGACTGGTTTCTCCAAGATGACACAGAGACTCAACTCAGCTGTTTTAGGGTAAACAGTTTAAGCAGAATGAAACCGCAAACAAAGCATGGTAGATACCTGGCCTACTCCATGCATGTGTGTCCAGCGGCGCGTGCTGAGCCTCTCTTAAAGGAAAACTCCTGTTTTAAAGGAACCTTGCCTCAGCTGCCAACGTTAACAAAGAGCTACGCCATGCTTGGGAACATAAGCCAAGCACCAACTCTGCTCACTTCAGTGCACATGGCTGTCAGGGAGCAGGAGACTCAGGCTGCTGTCACTTTGAATGACTCCATGAATAGGTCCGAGCCTTTTAGCGCACACTGTTTGGCTGTAAGCTGTTTTGACATGGGCCCTAATACCTCTCTTGCACTCGGCCAAAGGGTTTGGGTTCAGAGGCCTGTGCATGAGGAGGGAAACTGCTCACAGCCTGCAGAGACAAGAGTGGTGCTTTTCTGGCTGGCTAAGAGGGAATGACTGTGACATGTGGCTCACACAGGGCTGGATGGATGTCAGTCACTGCTGCTCATCTCCCATCTCCCCCTCTGACCATCCGTCTGTCTGTCTGTCACTCTGTCTGTCTGGTTCCCTGACAGACTGCAGTGAAGAAGGTGCGAAATAAACGTCTTTATATTTATCTGGTGTCTCTCTTACTTAATTACTGAAATAAGCATAAATAGAAGGTGACTGAAACCTAAAGCCACTTCATCCCCCGAACACACACCTTCACTGAACTCTTGTCTAAAGCAGTGTGTATGAGTCACGTAGTAAAGCTCAACTGAACAGAGGGATCCTGTTACAGCCCTTCAGACCTCCTTGATCTTATGCTAGGCTTGTTTACTGGTGGGCTCCACTTAAAGCTGGAGCTTTAACTCAGCCAATCATAATATTATCTAACTAAAGTAAAGTCCTGGTACCACATATTGTGCTTTTGATCAGACATTACTTAAATTTCAAAAACTTTTCTTCTATCTGCAAGCATAGCAACAATATGTGCCGTCTGATGGAAAAATCAACATAATTAGAAAAAATAAGATGAGGCAATGACAGAGAGAATTATGAGCTTAAGTTTGCATACACACGTCCCTCAAATAACATGTTCTAAATTTAAATGTTGTAAAGTCATAAACAGCACGGCAGGTTGAGGCAGCAGATTGCCCTCAAGGTAAAGAAGCTGACATATACTCTTATTGCACATGTTTATTGGCAAAATAGAGTTTAGTGTGACATGATTTTATTCATTTTTTTATTATTTCAATCTAGAGTATCAAAGTTATATAAATTATATGATATGGATTTTCTTAGATTAGATTTTTCCGTATTCAATGCATATCTTTTCAATTAAAATGATTTCAAAACTTGTTTCGTCCTTCATATTTGTAAAACATTTTTACTAAATATTCTGCACTGATACGCATTTAAGCAAACTGATAAATGCACCAGCACTTTAATAACACTGGTGCCCGAGTTTTGTTTAAAATGACACATTTAACAACCATTGGGGCAGCAAACACACCTTAAATGGCCACTCAAAAACACAAAAAGAACGACTGCTGTATGACATTATAGCCCATGATTGGTTTAGGGGATTGATGGCTTTGTCTTTCACTTTAGGTCTGGTATTTGCATGGATCATCTGTTGCTAAAAGCTTTGTGCATAAGGCAAATGAAAATAGGATTTAAACCTGAATTTACATTTTTTTTAACCACTGGGCGCGGCAGAATAAACTGAAAACATAACACTGACATACAGTATGATTGCCTTATAAATGTGGTGAACAAAGATCTAAACAGTTGCCCGTCTGTCCCTCTTTGATTCAGATAGTCACTCCCCTTTTAGCTCTCTTTTGAGAAATATCTGTCTTTTTGGCTGCTGAATGTTCTACTGTGTTTACCAGCTAGTTGCTAACTTTGTTGTATACTGTTTGGCGCTGGACAGGTGCCTGCTGCATCTGTAAACAACGCTGATGAGAGCTGAACCAAAGCAGTGATGTTGTGGGCTGGACAGTTAAACACAGCTATAGACTAAAAAGTCCCACAGAGCTGTGGGTGACCACAGAGTCACGTGATATTTTTCTGTGGATTCATCAGTTTGAGCAAGCCCTTTTACATTATACATAGCCATTTCATCTATTGTTAGTATAAAAATATTGACTTGAACAGCTTTAAAACAATAAATTAAATAATTAATTTAATGACGCAGTCAGCACTTACAGTAAGGCTGTCACGGTACCAGAAATTTGAACTTCAGTTCACCACTAGTATAAAAAAACAACTTGATATCTCTGTCAATTCCACAGAAAAAGGGGGGAAAAAAGTCACACATACGCAATACAGTTTTGTTTGTCTTTAATTAACAATCTGCACACAGTGCTGGTACAGAAAAAGTCACTAAACACCAACACATTTGCAACTAGAACGGCCCAACAGTCCCCTGTAATTAAACCAAGCCTAATCCAATATCAAATAAAACATATTTAAATCCGCTAGATCTGGATTTTTATTTGGTTCTGCAACAAAATGTACTCACTCATATATATATATATATATATATATATATATATATATATATATATATATGTCTATATATATATATATATATATATATATATATATATATATATATATATATATATATACATACATATATATATATGTATATGTATATGTATATATATATACATATATATATACACACACACACACACACACACACATATATATATATATATATATACACATATATTATCAAAATCCATGCATTATTCCTTGAGAAATTAACAAAAGTGCTGGAAAACGCCCTCTCTCGCAATGTTAAAGAAAGTGAGAAAAGTTAATGTGGTCTATTCTGGGCCGAGATCCATCCCCCATCCAAGTTTAGTGGAAATCCATTCTGTAGTTTTTGTGTAATCCTGCTGACAAACCAACCAACCAACCAATGGACACGAGTGAAAACATAACCTCCTTGGTGGCAGTAATTACATTAGATCAGATTGTTGATCAGTTTTTTCTAATAATTTAAGTACTGAAGTATCGATACTTATGACAATCTTACAGAATGAATACTTATAATCCAATTCTGTGGTTCCCCCCCTTTTTTTAAATTTTTACATTAGAATGGTACTGTCTGTGGTGTACTGTCGGCTAAGTTACAGCTAACAGCCCTGTTCTTTTATCATTTCAATATCCTTTTAATAATTTTCCTACTGCAATGACCTACTTATAACAGAAGTGACAATCTGCAGAGACCATTATTACTACATTTTACCAGGCAAGCCTTGAACAGCCAGTTTAAGAACTTGAAGTCTTTGGAAAAATGCTGTGGAGCTTTGCGGATATGTTGAGAATGGATGTGCAGTGAGTCGAACTGTAAACTCTTGTGAATACACAAATTATCTTAATCTTAAATAAATAGCCACATGATAAAGTGGCCTAAGCTCGCTGTAAAGGGAACTTACGGGAAGCTGAGGTAACACAAACACTGGCAGCAGATAAGGCTGGTTTGATCCTGTGTGTGCGCTGCAGACCAAAGGCCCTCTGATGCCGTCACTGTGCTGCCTGGCAGATAAAAGCCAGACCACAATAAGGCCACTGCAGTCAGCTACCACGGTGAGTTATTCTCTCTGTCAAATGTGTTTCTGTTGACTTGCTTGTTTGTTTATTGGTGGCTTGTCCCTTTGGAATTTGAGGTCTGATCCTACGCTTACAGTAAACCCTGCAACAGAGCGAGAAAAGCGCTCCGGTTTCGTCTGTTTGATTCTTTGTGTGGATATCACAGGTACAGATGAAGAGAGGGAATCTGCTCTCATTATAGATGACAGTAAAGATGTTATGTAAGAGTGTATCTGAGTTTTTTTTTTACTTTCATTATTTGATTCCGAGAGACAGTGACTGTAAATTGTTTGTACGTGTGGTTTGTGTCTATGTACACGTGGCGGATGTCGTATGTTTATGTGATTTTGACTAATTGCACTGAGACCGATTTCAAATTGCAAAAAGTGCACATGCCCAGACTGTCTGTATAGGCGAAAGCAGATTTGATTACACACATTTTAATAATAATACTTTTTTTGATACATAATTGAACCCAAACTGAGCTGTGCTGACTCACTGTCTTTAAACTCAAACACACAAATGATCAGACAAACATTCTCTCCTTCCAAGAGAGCAGAACGTCGCTGCTCTCGTCCCAGGAGATCAGAGGGCTTTGCTGTGCATTACTGCCATCTAATGGTCAGGGAGCTGTAAGACGTGCACTTTGCCACTCTGACTGCAGTGTATAAGCAACTGTGTCAGCTGTTACATAAGTTAAAGCCCTGTAAAATAAATGCATTATTTCAATTTTGACATGCACAACAGCCATATGTCCATTATTGTTTTATTTGCTTCTTTGCCGCTTAAAGAAGTAAGCTAAAGCCCACTGCCCTCCACACAGTGCAACTGGCTGTCTCTTCTCTTCAATGTGGACATTTTCTTCCATGTGTGTGTTCCTGATCCTTTTCTGCTAAGACACCTGCCCAATCATTGTGAAGTAACAATTAAAATCATGAGCTGATTCAACCTTATCTGATCACGCCAGCCCACCTCTTTTGAATATGCGGCTTAAAGCTCTGAAGTGCCTTTGTGTCTTAATTACATGTATTAAACACCAAAGAATGGCTGCAGCTGGCTCGTGGCTGTGTGTACAGTGCAATAACTCATAAACATTGCACTATCACAAAAGCAAAAAGGCACAAAGGGGATGGCAAAGAGTATCGGTTTCACAAGCACTGGTCAAATAGAGCTCCAAATGTAAGAAAATACCGAGTGAGTGGCGGCAGGGAGACAAACACACACTTAAAAGCAGCACGTTGATACACTGTATCCGCTGTCAGAACAATTCACCTGCCGCCATCTCTCAGCGCCGCCATTCACAACCTCGCCATCTCTTTTCTGCTCGTGCAAATTGACATGTCATCACTTGACTATATTGATCAAACCTCAGGTGCAAAGTGGAGGCCCCCGCTGGACACCTTACCTAACTTTTCTCTCTTTTCAAGCATTTTAAAGCCTCCCCGTTTCTTAAGCGATGTGACGCTCCCAGCCTCTTTGGAGTTCAGTGTGGGTAAACACGAGGCTGAAAGCTGCCGCGGGCTCCTTTAGAAAACACCACAAAACTTGCTTTAACTGTAGCTAGCTGGCTTTCAGTGCCATACAAACACAGAGCTAATGTGATCCTGGCTAACCCCGGTGCCCACAGTGGTCACACTAGTGTTGTCTGCTGACAGCTTCTGTTAAGACTCCATTGTGTGGACATGGCCGTGGAAGACAAGAGGGGAGGTAGTTAAAAGCACAAAGGGGACATGGGTACACACTCCTTTCTTTCTCTCTCTCATCACAGCTGCCTTTTCTTCTGGCTGCTGCCCTGTCCATCATCCTCCATGAATGGGGATCCCCAGGCCTCTCCTCAGCTCCTGAGGACGGAGGGTGGCTGGGAGTCTGGAGAGGGGGGCTCACCAAAATCCTGAACCGCCAAAGACAGGTGCAGGCCAAGATATGAGAGGCTCATAATGGTGCTGACAGATAAGTTGCTCTCAGGGAGTGTGGATGGAGCTCAGTGGCTTCCTCAGTTGCACTCTTCTTCTGGACGTTTGAGTCAGGCTAACTGCTGGAGCAAAAGGTGTTGTCATGCCCCGACACTGCACATGTTCAAAGACACGGAGCAAAAAATAATAATTTGTGTTAAGTGAAGCAAATACACTCCAGAGTAACTACTTATTGCTGCTAACTGTATTCTGATTATACTTTGTTGACTGTAGCTACTGTTAGCTTGTTAACTCAGTTAGCCGTGCAGCTAGTTGGACTACAGGGGGAGTGTTGGTGTTCACACTGCAGCACAGGAGCTTTGGACCGCTGGGTTAAGGACGTTTCCGGGACAGAGGCTAGCTGATATGCATGCTAACTTCAGATATGTTTTTTACATATCTCTGCAACATAATACATGAATGTCTTTCACGTAACGTCAAAAATATTATTTCTTCACATTCTGTTCATGTTTTTACATGTCTTGATATGTAACACTGTTTGATGGTCCCCTACAATTTAGTTAAGTAGTAGGTTTCAAGTGATCTGTATATGGTTACCAGCTGCAAGGTCACAAGGGACCAAGTGACACAGTAATACTAGTAACAGTGAATGGAAATGGGTTTAAGTAAAAAAAATGTCATAGTTGCAATGTTCAGATCTGATATTTTAACATAACAGCTCATAAGCACAAATAAACTTTGGAGTAAGTTAACAAAAGTTGGACAAACTCAAAGGCAAGATCTAAAGAATTAAATTTAATTGTCAAACCTTAAAATTGTATTGACATTTGTAACTTAAATGTTGAGTTTTGTCAGTGTCACTGAAATAAAAAACACTGAATACAAGGTGTTTCTTGCCAGGGGAACAAGTGAAAATAATCTGAAAACATGTACATATGCAGTATGTCACTGAAATGTATATATGATTAAATATGGTGAGATATTTCGACTAGAAATTAGACAAATATGCTTGGTAAGATTTCTATCTTGATAGTGATTTTTTGCAGAGTTTTAAAATTTTAACAGTCATTAAGGGCCGTTATAAAGCTGTTTATATCAAGGGTACAACCTTTGTACTTTGTACCAGATTCTGCTCACCAAAATGTTTCACGTCCTGTTTTGGGAGACTTAATCAGGCTTTCCATATTAAAAAATGCAAAAGGTCAGTGAGGTCACAGAGACAAAGGCCTTTATGAGGGGAGTGGAAGCCCTGTGTGCCAGGGATGACAGATGCCGGGATGTGATTGGCCTGTTCCTGCACGGATGGGATTCGCTGTCAACAGGTCCCAATTAGTCCAATCAGAGTGGAAGGAAACGGCACAGAAAGGATACTTTGTTAGTGCCACTGTTTGTGAAGCTGGAGGCAAAAACAAAACACAATCGCCAGTTCTTTCTTCCCACCCCACTGGGCTGCACCAGATTCTATGGGGGCAAATTAACTTGGGATTTAGACTTGTTGTACGGTCGCTTTGTTGACACATGCTGCAGTGCGGGGCTACATTGTTACAGCCTTTAATGTTGCTGTTGATGTAAATATCTGCCTTCTGCATTGCTTTTGTGTTTCTGAATGGTACTCAATGACCAGAGCTACTTCCTGACACAAATGTGTCATCGAGAGCCTGTCAGATTGTGCACGAACGCAGACACAATCTAACCAGCAGGCTGCAGCTCATGTGAAACATTATTCATGTGAGAAAGATGGAGTTGAGGCAGCCGAGAAGAACACACAGCACAGCAGAAGGAGGATGCTGAGTCACATTTGGAAAGATAAAACCACAGAGTGAAATTGTGAGAAAGGTTTTAAAGCATTGTGGGAAACAGTGCCTTGAAAAAACTTGTATAAAAATAGATCACTTGTTGGATTAAAATATCTTTAACAAGAAGCACAAGAATACTCTGATGTGGTCACTTCAGCTGCTTTTTTAGGACAGAGAAAGAATACAGAGATCTTTATCATAATGCAGACAACAGAACACGTATTCACATCATTAAATACACTGAAAAGCAGGAAATCAAACGTCTCATTAGGATTCTTTAAAGCAAATATCCATTCTGGGACCTTGACCAAACTAACTTATCAGCCAGGCTTTAGTGAGTGATGGGACATTGACCCTTGACCTTAGGAAGTCATTTAGATGGAGAGGCACTGAAGGTCTGATTCATGGTCAGAATATCAGTGGACTTAATACCAGGGACAGCAGAGGTGAGGATGGACAGGTAATTGTGGAGGTGGAGCGTGGACGTCTTCTTTCTCTGGACCTGCCACTCCCCAGGTCTCGTGATCAGTGAAATTATAGTTACATACCAAAGGACTACATACACATTTATAAAAAAACTCATGTGATTCAGTTAAACTTTTTAAATGACACATATTTGCATAATTATAATTTCAATGAGGGGAGAAGAAATAGCTGTCATTTCAGGGATTTTAACAAGGCAATAGATTTTTTTTTCTTTTGGGAATTATATCAATATTCAAGTCAATAATAGTTGATGCACATAGGATCTGGAAAGGATCTTAAGTCTGAAACTTTAATGATCATTTTTTATCTTTTAACATATATATTTCCTGGTAATAGGACATAGAATTAACATAAAAATAACACAAATTATTTTGTGTGATCTCTACAAAAAGATCCAAAACAGCTAAAAAGAAATGCCAAACACATTATTTTGTGTCTGGTGTACTTAAAACTTCCATGCTACTGTACTGAAATAAAAAGTTTTGAGTGCAAGCTGTTTCCATATATTATTTCCATATTTCCAATAAATCTTTGAGTGCAGCGAGTGAAATTGGGATTTAGCTGAATAATGACAATTTGTATGTTAATTTGACTTTAAAATTACAATATACAGTATAATTGTTAAAATGAAAAAACATAAAATGACTCAGTTATGATACATCATTTTGATTGACTTCAATAAAATGAAGTCGTGAGCTTCAGATGAATTTGGATGATATAATTGTAAGCTTTGCTGAAAACCCTCTGAAATGCCACGATGACTCATTTAAGAAAGAGAGTAATTGGACAATTTGGCCGGTGCCTCATCTAAGAGAGATCAAGTCTGATGTACATTTCCACATTTATTGAACTGCTCTCACTGGCATCGCTCACAAAGAGAAGTGTGTTCTCTTCTGAAGACTCTCCATCGGGATTTTGGTTTGTAATTCTTGGTGCACAGACACAAGGATTGGTATGGACATGGTTTCGAGGGCTTGTATCATTTTGTACAGCATGTTATTTTGGGGCTTTAAAAACGCTCCCACTAATATTATTACAGACATCCTATTGGAGCGTATTGTTGCGAATGGCCAGAGGAGCAGAGGGATGGCAGCCTCCCACGGCCCGATCCTGGATTCCTCAGAAATGTTTTTCCACTGAACAAGTGTACCCTGACACATACTGACTACCACTGTGTGGCATGTTTTTCCATAGTGTTGTGCAGTTTGGTTTGGTTAAAGTAAAAATCTGAAAAGTGTACTGATTATACAACACAATGGTCCATGAATGCTTTTCTCTTTGCTCTCGTGACCACCCAGAATGTGGTTGGCCAGTCCTGGAAAGAATCCTTGAAAAAGATATATTTTATGTCTCCGGCAGCCATGTGATAAAGATGGAAAGACCAACTATATTCTTTATGACCGGAAACACTATTTTCAGAAATCTGTGGAAAAAAGATGATACTGTACTGCTGACACTGACAATGTTCTGTGCAAACACACCACTCATCTATGTCCCCAACATCCCATTGCTTCATGCAGACATCATGTAGATTATCTTCTGAAAAATCACAGAGGAAAAAAATAATGAACAGCAGAAATGCAAAAATAACTTTTCGTGTTTGATGGACCACTTTGCTCAGTGTGTGACAGCCTGAAAGAAAAAGTAGACATTGTTATGAAGTGCCAGTCACTGCTTTCAGTCACTGTGCTATCTCACTGTAAGAGGATACACTGAGCTTGGAGGTTATTTTAGGGTTCACAGTCAGATCTTAGGACCTCAAGGATCTCTGGTTTTTCTTTGGTACGTCTGAGGGACGACACTGAAGAATCTCTTTAAGATCAAAGCCTGCAGATCAAACACACTGCATCCATAGGAGAAGGAACACAGTCATATGGATCTCAATCACAGTCTGCCTCTAACAGCAGCAGGCCCAGAGAAGCAGCTGAGTGCTTTGTGTAACCAGTTCCACAGGTACAGTCCTGCTGTCTACTCTGCAAAAGTTGTGGTCGAGGAACACAAGGTGGCCCCATGAGGCCTGGCCCCTGCACTTTCTGTTCCCATGGTTATTAATCAGCAGCCTTATGGGAGCCAATCACGCACCACTGAGGCCCTGTCATCCCCAAATCCTGAGTGTACAACAGGATCAGGACCAGAGCTGGGCTGTCCATAGATACTGCCAGAGGATAAAAAGGACTGTGGGAGCGGAGTATTAATTATTAATGGCCTTCATCTCGAGGCACCAAGGGTCAGCTCCATAAAGATTTTTTTCTCCCCTTTTCCAAAACATTAAGCCCAAGGCATCTTTTGTTATGGGTCGAACACACAGTCTTACACAACCAGGCAGAAATGTTTAGAGGCCCTCAGAGATTTCCCCTTAAGGTAGTATTCTGAGAAAGCAGGGGACTATATGTCATTTTATATGGAGTGTAAGAGTGACTGGTCTGTCATTTGGTTTAGAAAAAAGGATGCATGAATTCTTACAATTCTGGTGGCTCAAATGGTGGTCATGTACTCCTGATGTGGGTTAAAATCCAAGACTATCCTCATCAGAAGGCACACAACACTTTCTGCTTGTTTCAAACTGTGAAAACATCCGAGGGGTATGTTTTCCCCGACAAGTGAGTCGTGCCAGTAACTGACTATCTTCTTTCAGAAACAAGAGCAAAAGAAGCATTATGTTGTTGTAGTGCTGCAAAACACCACAGAGCCATTAAACTGTATGAGTGACACCAGAGACACAGTTTCACATTCCGTCTTGTATCAACAACATTGGTTTCTTTATACAACAAGCTGCTGCTAACCTTAGCCAAGTAGTTTCAGTAATAACAGAACTGGGGCATAACAGAACAATAAAGGGACGGTTCACCCAAAAATCAAAAATAGATTATTATTCTTCTTACCTGTAGTGATATTTAACCTTCTATATTGATCTTTAATTAAAAAGTTAAAAAAGTGTACTTTACAAAATATTGAATTCCTTTTCAGATCATAAAATGCCCACATAAATTATTTTTGTAATAGACACCCTTGTTGTCTTGAGAGGCAAATAAAACCTGCTGATTTTGCCATATAGGTGTGGAATGTAAAACCCACCTAATAGCTGTGTTTAGTAATAAAGTTAATTATAAAACAAAATCTGCAGTTTCTCATGAGGAAAAAAGTGTGACAAATGTAATCTCATTATTTGTGGAAAGCTGGCTGAGAGTAGTTGTTGTTTTTAGTTAAGAACAAGTCGTTTACTTAAGAGTGTCATGATGGTTGACCCGAACAGGCCTGGTGATAATTTGACTTCGCGACCTTCAAGTCACAGTGTCACTTCTCTTACCTCTGGGCTCCCTCCACCACTGCAGGCATTTCTACAGGTGGAGGAAGTGAAGATATCCCTATCCTGAAGCCACATTCCTCCTGTTATTCTGACTGACTGATGTGTTGCAAAGAGACCTTTGATGCTAAAGACGACGCACCAACAAGCTTCCTCCTTTTAAACAGTCAGGAGAGGACCGAATGCAACCACCTGCCAGTCAAAGGTAATTTAGTGGAAGGGCCTATCTGGCCTGAAGCAGGGGGAGCTCCCAGCACTCAGCATACCTGTCCAGCACTGATTGAAATAAAGTGAATGTCTGAGGGCTGAATGGCCCTGACAGAGCTATGAAACAGCAGGGAGGTGTAGTCACATCCACACATCCCATGTTTGTGCAAGTGTGTCTGAGAGAGTTTGATGTGGGCTGTTAAGCCTCTGCTGCAGTGAATGGCACACCTTCCCAGTCTTAATAAGTCCCAGCGTGCTGCTAAACCAGCAACTCCTCTGTTATTCTTCCAGCAGTGCTCAAGTCCACACTGACAGGGCTTCCCTTCACCAGCCAGCCTCCCACAGCACACTGAGACTGCCTTATTATACACACAGATATACTATCGCAAGAATACAGACACAGGCACAGAGGCTGGTGAGTTATGGGTTGGAGAATATGGTTCTGACTCTGGGGTTTTTGGACTGCTTTAAAATATATATTAATGCAAAACATTAATGTGTAGGTGGAAGAGTCTAAAACATCGCTTACAATATATAACTTTATCTAATTCAAAATCAGTATGAGAATAAATATGTACATGTTCAGGCCACATATACATAATTACATACTTTATCATACTTATCATGAGTAATTACACAAACAACAAGTATTTGTAAGGTCTATGAGAGTGAAATGTAACCTCTCTGTACACAGATAACCTTTCAACCCTCTCCAACAGCTCTGGTGTTCTGCCTCTTCTATATTTCTTGTTAAATTCATAAGGTCCCATGGGTGCTCTAGCATGTAATTTACAGTCAAACAAAAACCGTTGAGACAAGGACTTATGGCCTGTGAATTGTTTGTGTTAGCTGCCCCATAAAAGGCATTACCTTGTCAGCCTCGGCAGTGTGCAGACAGCACTGTGAGGAAGGCTGAGAGTGTATACGAGTGTGTGCATGTTGTACTGTCTGTACAAATCAGCTGCAGTCCAGATGGGCAGCCTTTTAGCTCACCTATTACCACATCTTTGACCTGCCGCTGGGCCGAGAGAGACCTGTGAGATGGTGAGCTGTCTCAAACTCCTTATAGGCATGTTTTGCCACTCGGCTGCCATTTTGGCAATGCCCCCGGCAGTTATTTTGGGCTAACAAGACCAGGCCCTTATCTAAACGAATGGGGAGAGAGCCAGAACTTAACTTTTTATGGTCACTGAGACATAAAAACTGCATGGATAGACTATCACGACACCGACTTCTGTAACGGTTCAATACAGAGTGGCCCTCCCAAAAATGTGAGTTTAATAACAATCACATCTGTGAATAACCTTGACTGGTGATCTTGTGCATTAGTGTGATATTCCCTCCTCCATGCTTATTAGAAGAAATCGGTTGAAACTGTTTCCTGGTTCGGCTGCTATAAAGCAAACAATTGGCTTTTGGGGGGATTGGGGTGGAAAATGCATGGTACAACCGCCATCTGTGGCATTACTGACTTTTTTTTTAAGTGATCCGTCTCCTCTTGTAATGTCTCTGTCTTGTTAAAAAAAAAGAGAGAAATAAGGAATAAATAAAAGACAAATTGCCAAACACTCTCACAAAAAGACTTACGAGTACCAACAACAGGCATTAGAGTGATCACAAACAGATATTGCTGTGGCATATTGAAAACAGTCCATCAAAGGAACTGTGGTTTAACTGAAATATATTCATGAGAGAAAAGGCTCCAGACAGCTTTAGAGCTAATTCTATCACAAACTCATATCAAAGATATTATGAATACAATATAAGTTGTTTGTATGTTTCGGAGGAGCACTTATGTTTACTCTGGCATGGTAGACAATTATTTTGCACATCTCTATGTGAATGTTACTACAGTTTGACAAAAATAATATCAACTCAAGGTCCACTCACTAAGTTTCCCATCAACAACATGGCTACGCAGCTCAATTTTCATAATTGGTGAATTTGCACTCTGGCTCAGGGCCAACTCAGGATTTACTGTGCTCTGCATGAAGCGTGTTGGGTGTGTACATGTCTGACTTTTGTGCAGGAGACTGAAGTTTACCCATCAGACCTGCAATTAGGCAACTAGGGAAATGTCATGGTTTGGTTTTAAATTACTACTTCGTTGAGGTTAGGAGACCTTTGTCGTCATGGTTACATAAGCATCAGTTATTTGCCCTCACCACGTTCTGCATAACATGGTAAAAAGAAACATTGCACTTATTTTTTAAAGATACTACAAGTTGAACATGATTATGATTAGTGGGAATGATCACATTTCAACTTTATCAAAAAATTGCATCTTCTGCAATTTGGATATTGCACTTGGCCATATTGCATGTTTGGTATTACTTTGATATTTTGTTCAAACCTTAGCCGAAAGCATGAAACTTTGAAAGTTGGCATTAGCGTAAATAGTGTGCTGATCTTGTGTTTCTTGCCCAGGCCATTTGTTTGGGGGGAAGTTGAAAACTCCAATGAGAGCTAGAACAAGGACCATGAGCTGTTTTGTCAAACTATTATGTCAAAGCTCAACAATGAACTTTCATACTTAACTTTAAGGAAACATGGATGAAAGGCCTTAAAAAGACTATCGATTAAGTCAGAGCAACTACGTGCATAACAGATACGTCTCAATGACAAGTGAGAAAACTCCATCCACAAGACCTTGTGATATAGGTGAAAACTACATAAAAAGCAAGTAAGTGGACCTTGAGTTAGTTTGTTTTTATCAAAGTACGATTTCAAATGTCAAGAACTGACTTTCATGCTGTTTTTAGATGATAAACGATAAACTATACGGTCTGCTAATGCTCTTAGTTTTACACCATTTACTCTGGAAGCATGTCCTGTAAATGCCTAACAAAGTCTATTAATGTGTCCTGTAGTTTGATAGGCAGTAATTGGAGCCAACAATGACAGTAGCTATACTGAGGGCTCATTTCCCACAGAGGCCACCCACGCTAAATATATGTGCAGCCAGAGCTTTGGATAAAAACACCAAATGGCAGTACGGATGTTATGAGCAAGACACCTTCTCCTCTGTCGTTATTAACATGATTAACATGCTAAAGTGTCTTTGCTATCCTCATAAATACTCTAAAGGGAATGGTATTCTCATCAAAATGAGCCTCCAAAGTCCATTTTGCAGATTTGCCGTAAAATCTTTAATCACTGCTAACTCTGAGGTAATTCAACACCTCCCATGAAATATGGACGATGACTTACCACCATGTGAGATGGCGGCGTGTTTTAGCTTGTTTCCCAGGCTGTTTTTAGATGTGTTATGGTTGTGGGCATCAGTCATAATGCCAAGGTCATGGCTTCTAGATGGCTTTTCCACTATTAGACCTCATTATAGCTCATTAGGCCTCAGCTGCTTGTCTCTTCACCGCTCATAACACGCTCACACACACATTCATACACATATAACCCCTGCTCTGGATGGACAGATGGACGGTCGCACACGCACACACAAAGACACACGTACAATACACAAACACAAATACAGCAGACCCCGACAGCCCGACCATGCCAAATGGCAAATAGCGGTGGCTGAGTGTTCCTAGAAACTGCTGTTTGGTAAACGGAGAAGGCTGGGAGTCAGGGAGTGGAGTGGGCGAGTGCAGCAGGTGGTTCAGTTTCAGGTCCCACTGGGTGCATTCTCTCACTCTAAACCACAGGCCAAGGTAGCACGGCTGTCTGGAAAACAAGTTCATCAACAGCTCCTGACATGCTGCTCCTGGACTGGGAGCAGTGGTGGGGGTTGAATTTGAGCGATACCAGAGGACCGTCACGACCCAGCCAGGCTGTTAATGACCCGCCTCTCCGAGTAGTGCAGTCCTCCATCAGAACTGACCCTTCTCTGCATGGGGCCCTGGCTTCTGCCATTAAAAATACTGAGCGAACTTGCTTTAAACAGACATTTAATAAAGATCAAATGAAAGGGGGATGGAGGTTTCTGGGAAGCTAACACTGCCTCAGTTGTAGTTAAATGTCGGTCAGTGAATCCTGGCGCCTAACGAGAACCAAACAAACAGCAGATTCAAGGATGTTGAGAAAGTTGTTTGGGCAGAGCTGAGAAAAATATTTGTAACTTTAAATGTATTTTTGTGGTTTCTGCCATCAGAAAGATATCAGTAATCATAATAGTCACAGTTCACTGGTCTTCTAAATCTGATATTTTGGTAATATCTCTAAAGAGTAGTCCAACAGGGCAAAAAATACAAACATGCAGACGATCACAAATGTTTTAAACAAAACCCCAGATTAGTCAGACCTTTTTGGAGGAGAAAACCCAAACTGGTTGTTAAATTATTACCCTAACTGTTTGTTGTAACATCCCACAGTTTACTGGCCAATGTCCTGACTCATCTTTGATCCACCATGCAGTACCTACCATTGCATAGGTTTTGTCTGCAATGACTGAATAATACCAGCTTCAGGCGCAATCCGTTTTGATTCTACCACTTGTAGAGTAATAAAGCTAAAGAAACTATTTTCTTATGTGACTAGGCAAGTCAACTAGATCAAAGTGCTATTTACAATGGCAGCCTGGCACAAGTCAGGGCCTCTTGCTAAAAGGAGGTAGGGGCTAGGTAAGGTTTAGCTAAGAATAAGATTAGCCTAAAGGTTAGGCTAAAACTAAGAAGTAGTGTAAACAGCAGCGTTTCATCTCTCATTCTGGGCTGACACCAATACCGACCTACAGTACATACATTTACTTCCTGACACCTATGCTAAATCCCCTTGCTTGCCATAAAGGTAGGTGCAGACGCTGCAGGTTCTTTGGCAGACAGCGTCGGTTGGTTTGACAGGTTCACGGGTCAGTGGTGTGGATGTCCTTCCCTGCTGGCAGCCATGTGCTGAGGCGTATCAGCCAGGAACGGGATGCTGAGAGAATGGGGAGGACACAGCGGGAGAGTGACTTTTACTGGAAGAAAGGCTGTTACAGTCAGTTAAAGTGCAAGATGAAACAGCAGGAGAAAAGAGAGCAACAGAAGCAACAGTGGCTGTCTTCAGGAAAAGGGGAATGAACAATGATTCACCTCAGGATTTAGGAAACCTGAATGCAATCATTTCAGGTGTAAATAAGATAATAAGATAAGATAATCCTTTATTGATCCCCAGAGGAGAAATTCAAGTGTTGCATTACAAAGATAAAGTAGGAAGCAGGTAAGTGCAAATAAAAATCAAATTAGGATAGATGAAGATAAATATCCATAAAAATACAATACAAAATCATACAATGGCAAGTTGAAGTGACAAGTGATGATATAAAGATGTATAGAGGTCAGTGGAGATAAGAAAATCTGGCCTGTCTGTCATAATTGTCCACATTCAAATGGCAGGAAATATGATTACATAAAAACACTTCAGACACAGAAAAGTTCAAATGAAGGATCATCCGAGCTGGAATTCCAAGTGGAAAACGCCACCAACGTGAACACAGATGACATCACAGCAGTATGGCGGCACACATAGTGAACAATTACCTTTTGTCTTTTCATCACTTTTTACTTTATGTAGTGTTTGTGGTGTAAAACATGCAGTAACAACAACTTCATAGTTGCCATTTTTCATTTCCATTTAGTTGATTCATGTTCGATAGAAGTCTTTGCGAACATGCAGTACGAACCTACAACCTCTCTCCCTTTTAAGTGCCCCAGTCTGTTTAAATCAACTGCTGCACTTGTTTGTGGAGTTCACACACTTGCCATACACACTGCGGGTGTCCATGTTTTCCTGATTAGATACACTGGGGTGCAATTAGATTAGAAGTCGGGAATAGCGACTCGGAAATATCGACTTTCAACTTGCAAGGGTTTGCAGCATGAGGACATCCTCAGCTTGGCTTTAAACTCTTTGTCAATAACATCTTGAGCATCATCGGGAGCATGTTCAAGATGTTTCTGAGAAGTAGCCCATCTGCTGGGGGCATGACTAGTTTGATCAGTTGGGTCCAGTAAAGAGGATCACGACTATGGAGTGAAAGTAATTAGAAAAAACCAAAGTACAGCTCAAGATGAAGCAGACAAGACTTATTTTAATCCCACAGTGAAAACATATGGGATACACAGGGTGAACATATTGACAGGCTGCCTTCACTGTCTGCTTCTCTAACACCTGTGCTGGTTTTACAGATGCCAGTTACCTCATCCTATAGAGCTACATGCTGCTTCACCGTTTACATCTAATCAAGACTGATGACATCCTCTGGTAGGAAATATGCCATCAATTTGCCTTAGTTCAGGAAGGCAAAACATGGCCGGTTTAGAAAAAATGAATCAGACTGAGTCAAATTCGATCGCTCACAATGAGACAATTCATCAGTTTTCTGTTGTTTTCTCTGAACATGCTATTGACAGGTTCAACTATTGTTTCCTATTCACTAAAGGAATGTGTGTTATACTAAAGAACATGTGCTCAGAAACCAAACCTGCAGGTTCAGGTTCAGCCACAGTAATCTCATCCTCCTATCTTTTGTGACCGGCACTGGGTGGCAAGTGGCAAGAGGTTTGTTGTGTAAGAAAGCTGGGGGACATTACCTGTGTGTGTGCGTGCGCTTACATAGCTCCACAGATTGATATCACCTGCATACAACCTCCAGTACTGTACATCTCTGTTCCATCTCCCCACCCCTCACTGTGGAGTATCAGATATGAACCTGGACTATTTATGAGGTTACAATGGTGCTGTCAAGGTGGCTGAGATTAATGAGGCCTGTTTCTGTGGCTGCGAGGCTCTGATGGCTCGCTGCTGCGGCTGCACATGTTGTCTCAGCCCGATGCTGTTGACCCCAGGCCACACAAGGTTGTCCTACACACTGCCTGGACATAACTCCTGGCCTTAAGAGGACATGTCCTGTATCATATAAGCACAAGTTGTCAGTTTGATGTGATTGGATAATAGTATAACATATGATGACTTCTTTGAAGGTGTGTTAGTGCTGCTGCTTTAATCACCACAGTCTCTGCTTCACGTTCCTTAGTGCAGCTAACATGAGGAAGTGACCAGCCACATGATAGCAGTACAGTACCCCACCATAAATCATAGGTGCTTGCACCCAGGGGAAGACGACACAATGCCAGACATGCCGTGAACTCTCCCTCTCTCTGTGAACTTACCCCCAGGTGGCCATATCAGTTCTTACTGGTCCCATACGACACACAATGGTCTACATTAGCAGTCACTGTCATCACGTCAGCTCATCAGATGAAGGATGGCAATTTTAGAAAAGAATGGATCACCTGCAAGTTCGCACAATAGTGTGGCCTTGTACTTCACACTCTTGGGAGAGGACTCTTAATATACTCACAGTGGTGTAATCATGGGAAGGCTGCCAATCACTGCGTTCACCAGGCCAGCTGACATAAGCTTTCCAGAGGCCACCAGTGTGCACCTGCAGTTACTGCTTCCTGGAAGTTATTAAACTTAAGAGTGTTTATGGTGTAGATCATTGTGTAGATCCCTGAACATGGCAACAACATGTGAAACAAAAGCAAGACTTATTCTGTGCGATTCTAATCTTAGGTTAGTTAGCTTTAAGCTGCTATACATGTGTTTTTATATTAACAAAGGATTAAATCACTGCATATATTTGAAAGCTGTCACTTGTAGTGACACACCCACAGAGAATGATCACTCTCCCTCAGCTCTAAAGACAAATTTACTGTCTTTTGACTCATTGTTTTAGTTTTCACTCATGCAACTTTATTGTTTTGGTTTACTCAGCACTGGTTTCAGATGCAGCAGGCAGCTATCTTAAGCAAAATGGCTAAGATAAAGCCACTGTAACCTACCATCCTAGCACTGGAAAATGGCAGGCAGACCAAGTTAGCAACTAGCTTGTTAAGAAACTGGAACATCTGGAAGCCAAGGAGACATATTTTCAATAGGAGTTGTTGGAGACCAGCCCAAAAGGTAAAAAGACCACATGGCATATTTGGCCCCTTTCAATGTTGACTTCATAGCTATGGCCCTGGTTTCTGCTGCCCCCAGGTGGAGTTGAGTCATTGTTGTTAACAAAGTTACAAATCTTATATATTTACACTATAGCTAAAGTGTCATATGTCATCTGTCGTGTTTATTTTCCTGTTGCCTACTCAGAAAGTCAAGTAAAAGTGCTTACAATGTTAATTTTTCAGTTACTAAAGAAAGGAAATTTAAGTGTTAAATAATTTGTGTCATCTTTGATAAATGCCACATCTCCATCATAAATTATGCTAATATTTGACCGGGGGGTATTTGTTGTGGGAAGACTCTGAACAGGTTGTTGAGCGCATAGCATCAGCGAGCGCCGTGTTTGGTGACAAGAAAAGATAGTACGCCAACATCTCCCGTCACGCTAGGTGTCAGTGATATTTCTTATCTTGTGAAAGTCACTGTTGAAAGAGTCTCGTACACATGCGGCTGCAGAGCACAATTTAACACTTTGAAACTTTATTTTTCACCACTTGTGTTAACGCTCTCAGTAAGCTGAAACCTCATACCTCTCTGTTCTGTTACAGCTAAAGTTGCCTGCAGATGCATTTTCCAGATCTATAAAAGAAGTGATATGCCATCTCAGTGTATGTGTGTGCACTCAGTCAACTCATGTGTTAAGTGGAGGTGTTTCAGTGTGTGTGCGGGTGTGTGTGTGTGCAGCAGCTTAGTGGGTGTGAGATGGCTATCTGGGGCCATACATCAGGCCTGGTGTGGCAGTGGGCCCGTGTAATTATCAGGTCTCAATGGGACGCTGTGTTATTTTTGCCCAGGGTGAGATGCTTATCTGGCCCTGTCAGCAGCCACCTGGATGGATGAGCTTTGCTCCTCAGAGCACCGGCTCACCTTCCCTCTGCACCAAAGACAAACTGGTCAACTTCGCTCATGCAGGCCACAGCAACCTCTGCTAACACGCAGGACAAATCAGCTCCACCAAGAGACTAAGACTCAGAGAGCCACGGCTTGAGAGTAACTAATAAAGAGTCCCACAGTCAGACCTTTGATTTAGATTTGCATATCAGTTAATCAACATAATCCATCTCTGATTAGACGGCTGCAGAACTTGGTGTGAGTGAATACTTGATTCATTTTCTGTCTGAGGTCTATCTAAATTGATTATAGTGCATTTCATTACACTATTTTACATGAATAACAGGGCTTTTAATCATATTCCACATGATTAAATTATTTGAATACATGAAAGATTATTAGATTTAAGAAATCATCTCTTGTATTGTTTCCATGGTTATGTTACTATTATTTTCTTATCATGAACAGCATTGTTGCTGAGTGTTTGATGGTTTTCTGGCAAATCTTGGTAAAGACTGAACGCCAGAAATATCAGTCAGTACTGCACCAACACATTCCAGTATTAGGGTTGTTACCCCCCAAAAGTAATGTATTACACACAACTTGTAACATTTATATTGTGCTTTTCTAGACTACAGACCACTCTCTAACACTAGATGGCAGATAACTGAAGAACTTATGTAACCAAAGTAAAAACATGATTGTCAAGGGATCACCACAGTCAGATCCTCTGGTGGTTATGAATGTATACGTTTACTGGCAAGACATTACTTTACCTAGAGCCATAGCGTTTAGGATTATGAGGTGTACCATCTTAATCAAGCTTGAGGATCTTCGGACGTCTTCCTGAGAGAGGCATGAATACATTTTATGCCAGTGCCTGCACTAACTTCAGTTTAAACCACAAATATCAGCCTCAGATACCAAAGTCAGTCAGACTCATCCTCCAGGGATATTGCATCTTCTCTGCAAAAGAATAAAAACAATATTTATAAGCCTTTGAAAGTGCGATCACTTTTGAAATCATGACTGTGGATGTATTCTACAGAGACGTCTGAGAACAGTGATGGTGCCACATGTTGAACAAATACACTGCAACATTTTGAACTATGACAACTGCTGATAATCAGACTGGAGGTGTTATACAGCACATTTCATCATTTAAGTGTCCATTGTTCTGTCAGTCCTGATTATGGCCTTCTGCATGGTCCTGTGAGGATTTCCTTTTCAAAGGAGCCTCCAAACCTGCTTTTATATGAAGCCTGAAGCAGAATGAATCTGCTCTCATCAGCCTCAAACTACAGTTTTGCTAGTGTGGGTGATCACTGTTGTTTATGAGCCATGCACAGTGATAGCACTGAAGTGTATTTTGCAGCTGGCCCATATTCATTTTTCATTGTCGAGTGTCTTTGTTGGGCTTTATGCAAACACTGTGGTAATTTAGGAAGTGCTCTGAAATGAATCTGCCTCTAAACTCCGCGAGGCATCTTTTACTAGATCACACAAACATAGGAAGACAAAGAACACACATCCAAATGCCCTGAGAAACACAAATATACACACACGCACAAATACATGCACAGCAATAAACACACTGTATCTGCATGCAGTGAGCTGTGGCCCACTGTGCCTCTGAGCTATTTCCTATTATTTTTCACCCTGTGGTCTCGCAGTAAGCAAGAATTTATTTGGTTGAATGATCAAAAGATTAAAAGCGCCAAGCCTCGTGTGTGTTTGGGACACGGTGTCAGTGTGAGCACGATTTACAGCCAGGAAAAGCATAAGGAAATGGCAAAGACATTTTGACCGAAAAAATCCCACCGAAAACAAAAAAACATTGTTTGATAGTTCGGGGTTTGATACGTCTCTCAGCACCAACATAGTAGCCTTTTATGTCTGGCCTTATCCACCACCAAAGCCCTTTCCTGCACACTCCTCCCAAGCTGTGTGTCAGCCAGTGTTGGAAAGGTTACTTTCATTATGTAGTACATGGGATCTGAAATAAACTATTCCCCTGTGCACCTCCAAACACAGATGTTTTGTTGAGACTGTTTAACATTGAATACTGCAGTTCAAAGGAGAATGGAGAAAAAATGCCTCTATTGGGTTTCTGTTTGTGGAGACGTGTTCTTTATTGATTCAAAGATAAATGAAAAACAAAAGAGAAAAAGCTTTTCTTGCACTGCTGATTAAAAATTAACTTGTTTGGTGTTTACTTGTTCTTTAGCTCACATCAGAAAGTTGTAGAGCATCGGATCAGCATTTGGGAAGAACAAAATGTACTTTCATTTAATGAAAATGTCGTCGAAATGTATCACTTTGACTCGACAACGCTTTGTGCTTCGTCAACATCATCTTCCTTTGTTGTAGTTGTGGTTGGAACATGCTTAAAGATTCAACTTTGTGTACAGACAGACGTGAAGATAATTTTGGATAATTATTGTTACCAAATGTTTCAACCTCAGTTAGAAATTCATTTGTATCCAGGGACCTTATGAAACTGCTCCATGGACATGCAAAGACAAGAGGATAAAGGCCAGACAAGAGGGATACTACAGAAAGAACTGGGCTGTCTGTGTTCGGCTCAGCCTCTGACTAAACTCAGAACCCACATTTGATAATCCATTAGACAACAGCTAACGTTAGCATTCAACAACTTCCTAGCTAACGATTAGGTTGATAGAGTTACACCATATGACAGGACAAGTGTCAATTACTTCTTAGCACATCTTGGACGCATTTATTTAAGCCTGGACGTGAAATGCACTGGGTGTGATAGAATAGTAATGTTAGCAAGGAAGTGGTTGAATGCTAACGTTAGCTTATATGGCCACTGTGTAAATATGATTGAGATAAAATAAAAAATAAAAATAAAAAAAATGTTAAGTTTATGGTGGTGCTAGAGATATATTCAAGGGATCACAGTCAGGTTCATCTCTTCATTTCATGACAATCCGTCCAATAATCGCCAAGATCAAACGACATCGCCAGCCCTAAAGAAATGCTGCTAGCATGTCATCACATTCACCGTAGTCACATTCATTAAATCATTGCGATTACTTTCGGTCCAGTACTGTACCCTCACCAAGTGCAAACACCTACCTGGCACCTACCGACTGAGATGGATGTAATCACATCGCAGCGTGGCTTATTATTAGACAACATTCTCTCTTCAGTTCAAAGGCTGGAATCAAAGGCACTTCCCTTTGAGGATCACTTTACATAAGCCAGTGCTACAAGTGCAGTTTGTTTGTGATGTGCAGTGCAGCGCATGCTTTGAGATAGTATCACCACTTTGCTTAATCTTCTACCATGATGCAGCATTAGAAATTAATCCTTCTTATTCCGTACTTCAGACAACACAAACATGTCCTCATGAAAACCATTACAGATGTATTAGTACGGCAACAATAAAAACTAAGTTAGCTTAGTCAAATAAAGCAGATTCAAAATGAATTGTAAGCCATTCACACTGGCAGGAAACCTCTGCTTTCAAAGAAGCATCTTTTAAAGTGAAATAAAACCCCTGAATAAATATTAACAATAAAACCAAGAAAATCATCTGATTAAAATGTTTTCAGAGGCTAATTATAGTTGCATATATAGCTTATAGTAAATGTGCAAACAGAGCAAAATGTTTTATACTTTGTCTTTCTGTGTAACTGAGACAAACTTTGTGCTGCAGTGTCACTCAATATTGTTTCATTTCTTCGCTTTTAACCACTCCATTAGGCCCAGATAACCTCTGCCTGTTGGACCCTAACATCTCAAAACCCTGTGACCCCGCCCTTGACCTTTGCCCCAACCCCTCTCGACCGCAACCCCCACTCGGACCAAGAAGAGACCGCTGAGAAGAAGTAGGTGCTCTCCCAGCGCCTCGAAGGAAGCTAGGGTTACTGGAGCATGCGGATTCATTAACAAATATCTGTCTGTTTGCTGCAGTAATGAGTAAGGCAGCAATTTAAAGTTGAGTGAACAGCCGCCTGGAATCCGAACTAGCGGGACAGGCTGCTGGTGTCAATCAAAAGTTGAGGTTCAGCAACAGGGCATCTCCAGTCTACCTGCCTCCATCACCACTCACACACGTACTTATATAGTCATGGCTGAGGGGTCCACATAAACTGTAGGTGTAGTGGAGTGATAAGCCTTCACAGATGAATGAGAGGTCAGGGGAGGGAGAGAGAGACATGGGGCTCTTACACCCCCTTCTGGCCAGGGAAGGTAGTGTCAGGATTTTTTAAAGCAATTAATTAAACATCAGTATGACCTAGTTAGAGCTGCCTGAAAACACATCTCCCTTTAAGGCTTTTCTTACCATTTAAATGCTGATGAAAGATAATACATTTATTATAATAAAACAATACTTTTTTTTGTATTTAAAGCCACACATACACTGCAAAGCAGATTGGATCCAGCTGCTTTTTGCAACTATAAAGTGTCTGATTGCAAAATTAAACTCGGATCGTGCTGCACTACACTCTGCCATCACGCTGGGATCATTTAAAGGAGTGGTTTCCAAATTGTTTTGCCCCAAAAACAAAGTGATGTCGACTCTGCAACAGTGTTTTTCAAGACTATTACCTCCCTTGGTTGATGTGAATAAATTTAAGAGCCATAAAAAACATTAAATTATTCATAAATTCACAACAACAAAACAGTTGAGCAAAGTCTGGAAAAAAATGCCTCATTTAACGCAGCAGAAATGTTTGTTGTCTGCCTTGATTTCCTGTTACAGGCTGGCTACGCTGAACACATAAAGTATGTGGTGTGTTCGAGGGGCTGCTGCTGCAACGCTACGCTGCCACTGTAATCAATGAATCTAGCAACTCCTGCAGTGAGAGCTGGACGTAAATGGTGCGTATGTGAGCTCTACAAGCTTAACAGTAGACCAGTCTTTATTTTATATTTTTTACTTGGCCCTCTTTTACAGAAATGGGTCATACTGAGTCAATATTTTGTGAAATTAAATTACTTGTAAACGACTATAGCTGGCTTCCACTTTAAGGTTGTGGTGGTTGCTTGGTAACTTTATCTGGCTTACTGCAGTCTGTAGATGTTAACTTTCCCATATTACACAAACTCAGAGAAAAGTTGACGTTTCACAGCGCTGTGCCGGGGCCAAAAACTGAAGACACAATCCCAATTATGAAAGCTCACCGTTTTGTTTTTCCTGTGACTCACACAACCCTACGGCATACGTGCGCTGCAGGTCTGACCAGTAAAGAAAATATATTCTGCTGCAGCTCTGCGAATGGCCCACGTGGGCGACACAGTGTTCAGTGTAGCCAAAGCATAAGACCATTACTGCCACAAATAAATCAGCATCCTGATTTATTTCAATAAATAAAGTGTCTGTATCTCGAAAAGCACTCATGGAATAGAATGGATTTCTATTTATTTCCTTATTATTATTATTACTATTATTATTATTATTATTATTATTATTATTATTATTACTATTATTATCATTATCATGACCTCTTAAAGTTCTCATAATATTTCATTTTTTTTCTTTTTTTCCAGTGACTTCCATTATCATTTCACAACACCCAATGATTATCTTGCCACGTCTCATGGTGATCCCGAACAACCGGTTAGAAAGAACAGATTTACACAACTTTCATCCATTAATCTCAGATACAAATTCATTCTTTTTAAAAGAAAATATTTGTCATATCTAATACGCAATAATGAAGCATCTGTGAACCAAAACAAATATTGTTTTGCCCCTATTTGACAATCCCAATGTAAAATGGTTGTAATGAAAGCTGAAATAAATCAGTGTTGCAGTTTGTATTCATGCTGCATTCACAGCTGAAAGATCTAATCACCTTCATCTCCATATGTTTAAATCAAGCTGTTGCTGTAAAGAACTCTGCACACACTTTCCAACACAACCACATTAAACTTGATTAGACATTAAGTGTGACCCTGAATGATGTTGTGGAACAGCTGTATTACATGTAGCAGTGCTACAATATTGTTGCTCTGCAGTGAAGTGAAGCCTAGTCAGTCTGTCAGCCGGAGCTCGGGACGGGAAGCCAGAGCATTTCATCTGAGCTCTGACAGACGGACGAGCGGACAGATGGACGGGCTGATGGAGGGGCTGACGGAGCGCGGCGGCCAATGAACCATCGAGCCAAACTAGCCCCGTTTTACAAATCCACCGAGGCATGCTGGTGCTGATCTGGACCCCTGGTAGCTCGTGTCTGATTCTGTGTGCATGTGTCCGAGCACACAGGCCGCACATTTGTGTTTGTGCATGCACGTGCATCAATGTGTGAGAGCACAATTTTGCATGATTGTGTATTCCCAATTTGTCGAAACATGTGTAGATTTATATTTGCACACAAATCTATTTGTGTGGCTGCTGGCCTGCCTGTGTGTGTGTTCAGATGTGTCGGTGTGTTATCTGATCAAGGCTCTGTCAAGCCCAAGGGAGCCCAGCATCCCCGCTCAGCCTTGGAGCTAGAGCAGTGGCCTTTGCAGAATAAGTGTAAACAGCTAAGGGCAACAAGTGTCTCGATCAGGCAAACAGATAGCAGCTGTGAACAAGGCCTGTGACTCATAGCTTCCTATCAGATAAACTGGACATGGCGCTGTAGCAGGGAGGAAAATGCAACATTAAGCTCAGACTTTGTACCTTCACTGTCTGAATTTCTATGGTTCATTTAGCAGAACAGCTCGGCTTAGACGGAAATTAGTGTTGTTTTTGTGTTCCCATAATCTGATGTAATGGATGTTAAGCAATTTATTTGAGGCATATTTGCTAAAAGAATAATACATTATTCAGAGCTGTTATCAGGAGAGCCCTTAGCCTGAGTTAAACTTGTTTTAGCTTTGTTTATTTTTGAGTTAGTTTTTGTTGAAAAAAAAAGCACATTTTTCATGCACAAGGTAGAGCCAAGTCTTTTAAAAATGCATGCAAAAAACTTAAAAACAAGAACATGCGGTCTCTTTGAAGTAAGTGTTGTTGTGCTGTTGTGCTTTTTTATCCTGTTCACACACTTTACACAGTTTTCTAAGTTGTATATGCCAGTCGACAGAGCTGCACCGATAGACAATCAACAAGCCCGTAGGGGATTTAGACTCCTCTGTGGAGGAAATATAAACAAAGACAGGGCGAACAAACACACTCCGTACAGGACCAGGAATCACTTTCAGGTTGTTGGATTTATAGTCAACACAAGAAGTGAACTGCAGTTACTGATTTATAGTTCAGCGTTGGATTTCTGATGGCCACTCATGTTGGCACATTTTGCAATGACGACTATAAACCCACCCTAACCTTCCAAAAAGGCACTATACACCCCCCTCAGTTGGGCCCCTTCCAAGAGAGTGTGGAAATCAGAAAAAGCAGCAACTTTACTCCAGAGAAATGTCTCAAAATGATAAAGGTAATAAAGAAAACCCTTCCCCCTAAAAAAACGATGGACAATTTGACATCTCAGAGGGAAACCTCCCTAAGGGAGACCCACCATTTCATTCCATTGCATTTTTTAAGTTATTTAGTTATTGACCTGGTTAGTATTGTTCTAGTTTTTAATGTTGTTCATATTTTAAAAAATTCCCAAATCTGAACATTTGAAATAAAAACGTTTTGTGCATTTTTTCTTGATTATTTATCAGGTAATGGTGATAGATGCTAAAAAGGACAAGACTAATGATTCTGCCTGAACCTGATTAATGTTGTCTTCACTCTCAATCTGCATCCGTGTGCACAAGCAGCCCACGACGTCCAGTCACAGCTCTGCCAGTTGCTACATGGTATTTCCATAGTTGCCGTAGGCTTTGCCTGTGCCGTAGCTCATTGTTAAAAGTACTGATGATGGGACATTGGTTTAATTTGATTGTAATGATTTATTGAAGACTATCATTGATTGCAGCATCACAAATGAGATAATGGTTTCTTTCAGAGGGGCTAAACCTCTCCTTCAGATCCCCTCGAGTGGCTCCATGTTCAGACTCCATAATCCATTTAACGCCAAACTGTAAATCAAGCTGGAGGAAAGAACCACTGAGCCACTTGATGCTCATTTATTTTTTGATAAACTGAGAATTTTTCCATCACTTAATTGCTAATGGCGCCACTGAACTGAAGCCTGAATATTTTGCACTGTGGGTTATGTTGTTGTATGTTTAACAGTGGTACTTGTTCATTTGTTCAGACCTGGGTGATGCAGGTCAACGCGGCTCATATTAAACCCTCAGGTCATATCTTTTAAAACAATTATCACATAGCAGGTCAGAACAGGTCCTGGAGGCACATAAAAATAGATCATCCAATCAAGCTTTGAGCAAAGCTGGTGTTGCCGTGCTGTAAGTCAGAGATGAATGGTTAATGTCACCTTAGGAAACACACTCTGCATCAATCCTGCACTGTGAGTCACCGGCCACGGCCCGGCCAAACTAAACCAAATATTTCATCTACAATGTAAAACACGCTCGCAGCCATAAACACGCTTCAAAACGCGGTGGGCCACGGCCTGAAAAATGATTTTAACCATAACTGTAAGCGCTCTCTCTCTCTCTCGCCTCGTGAGCGTTTATTTATGTAGATTGGATAGAGTGGTGTATAATTATTCCGCCGCTGCCAATGTCTTCTTTTATTTATTCCTCATTTCCTTTCCTTTGCAGGGTCGAATATTGTCTTGGGATGAGGGAAAACAAGAAGCACACATCTATCTTTAGACACACACCGGCCACTTGTGCGTGTATCTGATTACAGGTTTTAATTATTTGAAAGTTCCTCTACAGTGAAAAGTCCTGAGGGGGGACTTTAATAGCGTTGCTTGTACATTTCCAACTATTAATTACAGCTCTCAGATCTAAATTCGTCCATTTGGAATTTAATGAAGAGTGTGTGTGAGAGAGTGTGTGTTAATGTGCGTGCAGGCTTTGTGCATGTTTTGTGCATTATTGTTTTTTAACATACAAGTGTGTGTTAGCTAGACTGCCAGTCTGAGCATTTCTTTATGTGTGTGCGTGTGTTTCCATTTCCCATCTTGCCTTTAAATGAGAGCAGTGCCACTGAGCTGTTTATTGGCTCAAGGTTTCTGCAGCGGTAATGATGCATGGAGAATGATGTGGGCTGAACTGGAGACTGGGAGGCCTGCACACCCCGGCCTTTCTGAAGTTACATTTAACCCAAGCAAAAAGCTTCAAAGACCGCCGAGGAAACTCTTTTATGTATATATATGACTGTGTGAAGGAAATGATTCCCTTTTTCATTCTTAAATGGTAAAATGTCCTTAACTGTGGTTGACTGTCTTTCATGTATAAATCCAGGTTGGTTTAATTCAGTGGGGTGAATTAAAGCTGTTAAAATATGCATCAGAGACTCAGAGGAAGTGTGAATGGAGTGAGTATCACAGGGTCTCAGCAGAGTGGTGACCTTTATGGAGCGGTGATGTGGGGGACTGTTATGTCATGCAAGGAGCTGTAAAAAGTATATCATGTTGTTATGATTTTTATTTCTCAGAAAAAAAAGGTAATAAGTGATTCACACGTATAATTATTCTACCACTGGAATGTGTCAGAGCGCTCTCAGTTGATTTATACGTGGCTGCCGACTGTTTGGGTTTGTGGCACTTTAAAATGAAGCTACTTGTGACCTTTTATTTTCTTTTAGATTTTTCTTTTAAAAGGATCTTGTGAGGTCAGGAGGGGTGAATAAAAAGCTCTTTCACAAAAACAAAAATTTAGCCAATATTTGTGTTTCTCTCTTGTATCTTCTAGTATCCACTCAGATTCATCTGTGGACCCCCTTGGTGGATCCAGACCCACACTGGTCTTGCCTTCAGTGACATTATTTACCTCTAAAATAAGGAATTCTTTTGTATCTATTAAGTTGTGGATTGATTTGATTGATTTCCTTAACCTATCTGTAACAACATCTGAAACAGTGTTTAGACCACTCAATAGCAGACTAACCCGGCTGCTTAGACAAGCTCCATCCTTCATCAACTACAACATCCTCTCCCAATGAAGAAGTCACCATTTGTCTCAAGCAAAAGGTGTGCGTGTAGGGTGGGGGGGTGGGTCCTTGTTTGTTAGAGGACAGGGGAAATGGGCTGTGATGTTGTGGGACACACAGGTGTGTTGGAGTTGAAAGCATCGGACGTTGCAGGCCGTGGCGTGGGGCCCCGATACGGTGGTGAAATGTGGTCTCGTTTAGCACAGCGATGGGCCTGATATAAGAGAGGGTGATGACAGTAACAGTTAGAAAGGTCAGCTGCACTTCAGCTAAAACAAGACTGGAAGGAACTTGACTTTAATCAAATATTCCCACAGTTATACTTGCTAGTACATGAAGATAAATGCTAATTTGCAGAACAAATAATAAGAAATTGATCAGAATGATGGAAAGTTTCATCTCATAAAACTACTCTCTGTGTTAGTACCATCTAATTCAACACTGTAGTGAGCAGCAAGTTCTCTTATAAGTTCTTAAATAAGTTGTCATTGGCTTACACACCGATCCATAGAGATCAGGTGCCTGAAGGTAATGCTTATAACTAATGATGAGAAAACAAGGTATTAAACAATCTGTATGGGTGGCTGTACCCTACAAAAACTACTGTACAGCTTTGGTTTAGAAAATTATAAATAAATAAGCAGATAATTAAATAAACAAAAATAAAATAACTCAGTGCCATAGAGCAGAACCTGTCAAGGTCTTCCCCAAGTGCAAATTTATGGAAAACAGACTTGATTACAGGCTATTAATATAATGTGTCACAACTCTACTGAAGATCTTTCATCACCTTTCTTAATTATCTTTAAATAATGCCTACAACACAAAAGTGTCCTTGTGTAAAGTCAAAACTGCATTATTGAAAGTTTTTTTTTTGTGTGTTTTTGTCAGCCACAGGACGATCCTATAATAATCTAATAGACCAGATCACTGTGACGTTGAGCTAAACACACACACACACACACACACACACACTTATATGTAGAAAACTGCCAGTTGATTGGCATTATGGAGATATGCGATACCGGCAGACTTGTTTATTTCTATTGTCATTATCGACCGTAACTCTAACGTTTAAAGATTTAGTTAAACACAAAGAGTATTGGTGTAACATTACATTCTACCAAGAGTTCTGCAGTGCGGGCTGCCTGTAATGGTTTGACTGTATAGTGTGTGGAAGCTCAGTATTACCTATGGGAGATGTCAAAGTAAGACTAGAGACTGAATCATCTGTCAAAAGGTGAAACAGCTATAGTAAATCATTCTGACGACTGAGAGAGTCTGAAGTTGTTTCGTATTAAGGCCAAAACAGTCATTTATGTTGTGACAATCATAAAAATAACAGTAGGCCTTTTTCACAGCAGTCATTCTGACGTGTCTTTGTAAAAAAAATCACCAATCAGGAGCTGCTTGGTACTGCTTGGATGATGGAAAGCGTATGTGCTCATTGATGACTGCATTGTTGTAAGGAATGATAAAAAAATAAATTAAAAAAAAGGTAAAAAAAGGTGAAAAAAGGTTCCGGTCCACAAAACTTCGATGTCAAAATAAAAGAGTTCAGTGAGACAAAAAATCTGTCTATACAGCGTTTGGTTGTTTTTGGTTAGTTTGCTTTGACAGTAAGTAGCTGTAGACTGTCTCTGTACCAACCTTTTTATACTTGACTTTATTTATGTCTTACTGTTAAAAGATTAATTCTGACTGGGACTGGATTTGAAAGGATGATGTCCCTGACATCAGTATTTCAGTGTTGACCTTTTCTTATAGTTGTCTCACTTTTCCCTCTGGTGTGTTTCTTTAATCATTGGACTGTCAAATACAGCAGAACTACAAAAGACATACATGCATTTTTTCCTATCCTGTACACTTGCGAAGAACTCACCCTTCAAATGTTATGATAAACACGGATTCATTCTCTAATGTCCACAAGTGTATTGATACTGAACTCTTCATGGTGTGCACAGCATACATCTTATTATTAATAATGTGTCCTGGGCATTTGTGATAACCTTTAAAGCTGGTTTGGATCTTCAGTACATCTACAGGGAATTTAAACCTTGTTTTTGCTGTCTGCACACACTCAGGATGCATGTTAATGTGAGTGGAACAGAGCAGCGTGGTTTCCAAACCAGAACAGACCCATATGGATGCTCCAGCAGCAGAACGACTGTCAGTGAATTCTCTCAACAGTCACTGGAGGCATCAGGGGTGGCAAGGTCATTCTTCCTGCTTGGTTAGGCACACGCACGCACACACACTCACACACAGGTGCTCATTGTTCAGTCAGGCTGCTATCAAGCTCCAGGCCTCGGGCTATGAATCAATTGGAGAGAGAGGGAGAGAGAGAGACTGAAAGTCAGAAAGGGCTCTTTAAAGTAAACAGGGGTGAGCAGGTCTCCTGTTTCTGGTCAGATTTATTGGACTGGCAGTCAACCCCAAGTGTCCTATGCATGAGTGGGCCAGGTGATGGGCCAGGGTGGTGGTGGTGGTGGTGGTTGTCGGGTTAGTGACACCAGTGACTCATGAAAATGTTAATTGCCTGGTAGTGGTCAGAAACAGGTCAGCTAGAGGTCAGTGGGATGAGCAGCGGGTCACTATTTAGAGACCTTTGAGCCTCATTGCAGGACATCAACTGACAAAACAGAAAGATATATGGCATTATTTTTCAGCTAACAAGGCAGCGATAGACTAAATAAATGGAAATAAAGTGGCACAGGGACTGTCAGAGTGATTCATTGCTGAACGCAATGTACAGTAGATACATGAAGAGGAAGAGATTCCAAGGAGATATTGCTTTCTATTCTAGGATTACATTCTTTGCAATATTTGTAGCAAAGAATGCTTCTAGACAAAAAGAAAGAAATACATCCGCTGTCTTTAGCTGTCACAGGCCACTAGTAAGCCCGTCTAATCATTTCATTCAGCCTGAAGGAAATGCCCATGCGCCCATTGCACATGATCGGAGTCTTCCACAAGGCTAGGCGGGTGCAAATTTAAAGCTATTAGCAAGCTAGTGGCACAAGAACGGCAGACAAAGTGCAACCAAAATTTCCCACTGCTAACATACTAGCTTGTCAGCGGTGAGTAATAACCATAGTCGTGTTCATTGCTTATTGTTCATTGTCAACGAAATGGATGCAGCAGCCAACTGAGTGGCTCTGTAAGGCTGGACAGCAGGGACAACAATGCAACATTTGTCAAGACAATTCACTCAAAGCTAAAACAGTCACCCTGCTGGCAGCTCTAGACGGGAAGTCAGGGGATCACCAAAGTCAGTCGGGTTCATCCTCTGGGGAACACGAATGTCTATATAACATTTTATGGCGATCCATCCAAGAGTTGTTGAGATATTTCAGTCTGCATTAAAATGATGGACTGGCAGACCAACAGTTCAACATTGCTGTCCCTAGAGCACTGTCTATGACAAAGTCAAATCAAAGTCAATGGGCTGGCTTGCACCCATGTCAATCTCTCTTTATCCCTCTTTTATGCACATTCCAGATGTGATTTCTCCACTCGAATGTAATTGAATTGCCGTTACCTGCATCAAAGAGCTTTACCTCCACCCAGCCGAGGCATGGGCCATGTTTCAGTGACAGGCAAATTGATTCCACGATAGGAGGGGATAATCTGTGTGAGGAAGGGGGCGGACGCTGTGATTAAGTTGGAGACACTGCGAGGGCGCCGCAATTGAATCCAGCCAGGGAGATTCCTATCAGATAATAAGCTGGATACTTAGGTGAGAGTGTGTCTTTCTGCATCTCTGTTTTCCTCTTGTTCGACAATGCCCCTTCTCACTCCGAGTGGTTTTCTGATTGCTGCATCAACACAAGGACGGAGGTGGTGATCAGCATGAGTGGAGCGATAAACAGAATCTTCAATTTTCACAGTGGCCATCATCGAAAATAATCAGAAATCAGAATCAGAAATCCTTTATTTGTCCCGCAAATGGGGAAATTCCTTAGTCACAGCAGCCAAAGGACAGTATCACACTTAAACAATAATAAAAAGTAAAAAATAAACAATATAATAGAGATAAGAAATAGAATTAACTCGTATATACATAGTATTTACAATATGAACTTGGTATTTACAATATGACATAGTATTTATAATATGAACAGTGTAAGTATAAGAAAAAGAAAATAACACACAAACAGCACCCATGTGGCTCACAGGGAGCGACGGCATTGTGGGTTAAAATTATGTTTCGATCCACATGAGTTTTACAATGGTAATGCCAATATGTTTGGACTGAAGCTGCCGATAATTTTTAACATCCTATAAATATCATTGAAGTTTACAATTTTCATTTCGATGCAGTTCGATTCACATTCACAAAAATATATAGTTAATCAGCCACGAAGCCCTTGAGAATTGCATTTGAAGGCAGGCATGAGTTTGCCAATCGATCAAGCTAACCAATGCAATGAATGTGAGATACTGTAAAGAAGCACGAAAACAGGCTGTAGGTCATTCTGGAGGTAGAAAGTCAAAGTCTAAAAGTGACTTACAGAAAGAAAGATACACTCATCCCTCACTTTTGTTCAGTCTCCACATCAGTCTTGGGCTGGCTGAGGCCCACACATGCACACCCACGCAGATGCATAAATATACTTACAGGCCAGATGCAAACGTACTGTACTTACTGACTGGATTCTCGCACCGTAGCGCTTACTGTTATTTACTGCATCCCTGTGACAGCCTGTTTGCCTAACAAGTAGACCTTGTTAAGCCTGAGACAGTAAATTTTGGAATCATGTTGCTTTTGCTACCTCGGGGTCAACACAGCGTCTTCTGTACAGACTGGCTGGTCGAACAGTTCTCCAGTTCTTCTCTTCTTAAAATGTCAACTTTAAATTCACAATATAGCGTCCTGCACTGCTGAATGATTTATGATGTGTTTTAGGTGAAAGGCTCAAGAAAACAGACAATTTCTGCGGAGCTAATTTGCCTAGGGAGCAGATGCAAAGGGAGAGACTTGTAGAAACTGAGTGAAGGAAACATTTCCATACAAAGTAGATATTCGAGGGATTTAGTCGGATTTGGTGCTATGGCTTTGACTCTGTTACTCCTTACTGTCGTTTGCTTTCGAACGGTGTTGATTTAATAATTTAAAGTTATTAGAAAGATACCGGCGTCAGCTAAATACCCAAAATCTAATGAGTAAACTTCACGCAGAAGCTGCATTGTAATATATCTTGATTTAATGCTTGCTGAGCTCTCAGGTTTGGACTATTATCGGGACATGCCATACCAGATGCTTTGCTAATGAACTAAGACTAAAAGCTCAGCAGTAAAATAAGATGCATTACAATGCAGCTGTTGACTTCGGTTTTCATTTTAGTTTCTTTGTCAGCTGACATTCTTCACCAGAGTACATCCACATATGTGCACTGATGGTATGGGTCTCTGAACAGTTGCAGGAGGGTTCTCATCCTTAAATGCTGCTTTTTTGCCATGTGAAGTTAGATTAAGGAGGATAATGGCCTTTTATTTAAAGTGGAGGAGGTTCAGTTAAGAGATGATAGATCTGTTATTGGCTCTGCATCAGTTTGTTTAATTACAGCTACATTATGTAATTGATAATACTATAGTGGTCTGGTAGAGTAGTATTGATCACCCTTAAAGCTTCATTTAGTTCAGACCAGCTTTTAACATATTGTAATTGATGCCAGTGGATCACACAAATACATGTTTGTAAAAATGGTCACTCATAATGATGAAACTGCAGGTAATTGAGACCCAACTCTGCAGTTTCTCACATCTCTACGGAGCATTTTTGAATCCTTCAGCTATTTTTTTTGTTTATTTTTATGGGATGCAACTTTAACTGTTCTGGTTCAGTCTCACCGCTCTCATTAGCATCGTTTTTGGCTGCAGCAGGCAGCTGTTTTCAGTAAAAAAGATATAAAAACTGTGTGCCAGCTGCCCAACATGACTCTAAATGAATGCTAATGTTGCTCCATGTCTTCTGGATTAGTACAGTTTATAGGTAACTGCTAACATCCGTTTACCATTATCAAATTAATGTCCTCTCAAGTTCATTCAAGTAGAGGGAGGCATATCACCAGAGTAACCTCTAACTGCTGCTAACGGTAGATGCTGTGAGCTCGTTAGCTCGTTAGCCGTACAGCTAGCGTCCAGACAGGGCGCTCGGAGTGGAATTATGAGAAAGGACCGGCCGGGACTAGCTGGTTAGTGTGCTAACTTCAGCAGATATCTCTGCATACAATACATTGATGTCTCCGATATAATGTCAAAACTGGTAATACTTCACATTCTGTTGGTAATTTTAGTTACTTTCTGAATGTTTTAAACTACTAATTCTCACTTATTGCACCTTCGATGGTAAAATAATGTTGTGTTCACAGCTGCTTCCACTGCTACCAAGTGGCAAAAATAGTATTTTCAGGCTTAATCAATGTTACAATTATCTGCAGAGGCCATAGGAGTAGAACTTCAATTAATAATCTTAGCTAACTGTTACCTAGTTCACCCTTCGATGTTGAACATCTGGAGGAAAACACTAAATGAACACACTTTTTTCAAATCTCTTGGTCTTAAAAATGGCCAGATTAGAGCATTATGCAGCTCACATTATCAGTTATTCACAGCTTCAATCCAAAGACATCTGAACTGGTCTTCAAACTGTCAAATCCAGTTGTGTAACTTATAGTGGACTTCTTGTTTGGATTAAATTCAGTGCACCTGAGGTGGAACAATATAAACTGTCAGTGTGTGGTTATTGATGATAGCCGGGGGAGAGATAAATCCTGGGAAAAGATGGTAGCCAAGCAAGGCAGACAGTCCTCAGAAACTCAAAGATTTTGTACTTTATCTGCATGTGTGTGCTGAGCAGGGAACCAGAATTCCTCTAGCTCGCCCCTGGCAGAAGTGTTTGTCCGTTTCTGTTCCCTGCAGATAAGCGCTGGCTGCCCTCTCCTTCACCATCAGCTTTGCCTGTGGTGCTGCTAAAGTGCCAACAGCAGAGTACTGTGGCTTTACTCAGCAGGTCTCTGTTGTAAAATGAGCATACCTGTACTAATCTGACGTTGGGTGGGAGACAAAGACCGAGCATGTTCATCAAATCCTTCCCTGAGGAGATGGACGCCAGTAGGACAAACAGAGGAGGGCTTCCCTGGACCTCTGCTCTCCTTTCTTTTACCCCTCAGTCCCACCGTCCCCAGACCAGAAGACGTCTGATTTATGCCCCTGCGGTTGGATTGAGGGGACTGGACATTCAGATACCTCGTGTCAGGACACCCTCTCAACCGTTGCCTCTGTCTTATTTACGAGGCCAGCAGCGTTCAGCTCCATGGATGATCATTTTTCCATGCAGGATGAGCCTGCATGGGTGAGGTCGGGGGAGTTCTCAGTCTTAATGCCAGGCACAAAGGAAGGAGTTGGGGGTGTATTTCAACTGGAGTCACTATTTAATTATATGGAGTTTATTGATCAGAGTAAAGCCTGATGATGAAAATTTTAATTTCCCTTTGCTGCCTGACGCTTGCTCTATCTTTTCCTCAAGTGGGATTAGAATAATTACCTGGACCTGTCATGCATTTTTCATTCAGCTTGCCTGGTCAGCTCCTCTGCACTGCTGCACTCAAAAATAGAAACCTCCAAACTTTTTTTTTGCCTGTCACTGTCTGACACTTCTCTACTACAACGAGGAAAATCTTTCCCATGTTCAGTCTATTTTACTTTACTCCACTCTACTGCAGGCAGCTTGTGCTTTGTTAGTGAGTGTTGGAGGTCACCCAGGCCTGGTGTCATTACTCAGTGACTGACACACTGACAAGCCCTCTTGTCTTGGCCCAGTCGGCTGCAGGTGAACCCAAATAGCTGGACCGTGATGGATGGCAGCTGACAGTGGACTGACAGCGGCTGGAGGGAGAGACGGAGCGGACTTGAGTACCACGCCGCCACCACCGCCGGCTAAACATTTTGGAGGTCACTGCAGGATTTGTGTAAGCAGGCATCTCTGTGAAGTTTTATCAAAAAAGGATGCAGACGTCTATAGTCGTTGCCCGGAGGTGATGAACAGCGAACAGATTGAATCTCCATGTTGCCTGGAAAGTGAATGAGTAGGACTCTCCACTCCATCAGCAACTACCGGCTCAGTGCTGTGAGCAAGCCACTTTACCTCAGACTGCAGCAGAGGTGGTTTTACTGGTCAGTTCTCAGCTCTGAACATATAGTGTGTATTAATGTGTAGTGTCACTGAGACACACTGACTATCCTTGGCTGACCAAATGAAAGAAATACCTCTCTGTCTGCCTCTCCCTGATCGCAGAGCAGGACTTCTTAACTGCCCACAGGGGATCAGGTTTCAGGCCTTCATAACCAGCGGTCAGTGGCACTTCTGTGAGTGACTGCAAGATAAGATCAAGAGCTCTGTGTGTGTGAGTGTGTATGCATGTGTGTCCACTCTAAAACTAGGGGCATGAACCAATCCATCAGTCGGAAGGACAAAGACTCATGTCAGGGGGCAGTGTGCACTCATTTGGCCATATCACTGCACCTCTCACACACAAGCAATCTGCCCCCCCCTGGTCAAATCTTGGTGACAGGCAAGTCAACCAGGTGATCGGTCTAGCAAGGGCTCATGGAGTGGACTGCTCTTTCCATCGTCCAACTCAGGTATTTTTCCCACGTCACCCCTAAACAATCCCTTCTCCTCCATTATCACCAGTAATTTAGTCACAGAAATACAATCAAGTTGTATCAATCTACAAATTAGAATTCAAGCCTTGTAGCAGTATGCATATATCAGAGCAATATTGATGTTTTCTTTAAACTGAATAAAGGCCTACCAGTTTCCTCAACCTAATTGCCAGAATACGTGTTGGCAAGTTACTGCAAAATCACAGATAAGTTGAAATTTCCACGGTGCTGTTACAGTGCTTATGTTCTGGTTAGGTTTAGCCACAAAAACCATTCGGTAATGGTTACGAAAACGTCATGTTGTGGCTTAAAATACCTGTTTTAATCATGGCAAACACAGCTGGAGATGTCCTGAGGTTAAACATAGGAGTTTCAATATTAATGGTTCTTATCAGTCAAACTCACATGGAAATGTTTTTCTTGGCAATTTCTACCCTCTAAAAAGACTTTCACAGAACTAAAAACACTTAGCGAAGTAGGAACGGGACAAGATTTGAATGTAGAGATTTACTTTAAGGACTTACCTCTCCTGACCTAACCTTTTCCTCCCATCTCCACCCAAAAACTCCAGTTAATGGAGTGAAGTTAAGTAAACAGTTCAGAGGCCTGTCACATTCTTGCAAAGCCTAGATTGACAGCAGAGGGTAAACTGCCAAACACCTGCAACCAAGTGAAAATATGTCCCAATAAAAATATAAAAATGGAAGCATGGAATCACAAAACTGAGGCAGTCAACCAAGAAGCACAAATACGAAAATATTCTCTGGAAGCCTTATAAGCAACTGTCACAGTCAAAGTTGTATGTCACAGCAATTGGAAATGCTTGCACTTTTGACCACAAGTTTATTACCTCACCTCTCGGTCAGTGGGAGGTTCAATAGGTTCCTTTGACAGTTTGGTTTGGAAATATTAGAGAAAAACATGAATGCAGCCATGCTCTCTGCTTGGACTGGGTGAGATTCAGTGATTGGATGCTGGTAGAGAGCTGCTCCACCGCCCATTCCCCCACAGAGCTCTTTCAGTGTGTTACGCTTGGGAGTCAATCAAAAAAATAGATCTCATCTGGTTCTTTTTTTCTGCTAAAATCCCTGAACTCTCTTGTCAGTTTCATGTCACTACTAAAGTTAGATTTGTGATGTAGCCCAAGCAGCTGTGGAAACATGGTTTTAAACCAATTTCTCTGATCCAGCAAATCAAAAAATTGCACTGCTGGCACAATATTGCATGAATATCATGCAGAACATCAAAGGTTACATATTAACACAGTATTTACTCGATTTTCTAGCGGGGCGGAGCCAGTGTTGGACAGTTTTCTTCTACTGGCTCTTCACTTTCTGTCTACTTTCTGTATTCAGCAAAAAAAAAAAAAAAAAAGCTAAAAGTTAGCTTTTTCATTATAGTGTAATGTTGCTACAGGGCATTATTATATCTCTAAAGAAATAAAAAGTGGTCTGTTGGACATTTTAGAAAATATCAATATTACATTACAAGGTAGTTGCAAGAGTAGTAATGTAGGTCAATGCAGTACAAGCAGTGTGTATAAAGCCTTATTGCAAATTAGCCCTTATATTTCTGGCTCGGAGGCTTGCTGAATACAAGACTGCATGCTAAGCACTATCATGCTCATACTGTATGCAGGCTGGCTCGTCGGCCCAGGGAGTTTTTCTTGTCAGTGTCATGGAAGCTGACTGCTTGCTTATTTTCCCAGCTCCAGCGCAGAGATAGTATGAGGTAAAGAGTGGGAGCCACACCACCCCTATTAATCATAGCAAAGACTGGGCTTCCCCAGGCAGAGAGACAGGATCCCTGTGTGTGTATTTATACATTTCTGCATGCATGCATGCCACTACAGTACATGTATGGTACAGTACAGTGTTGACATATCTGTACTTGTCAGTTTATACGTAAGTGGTATGTGTGTTTGTGTGTGTGTCCGTCCCCACAGCCTACAATACCCCATTTCTGCTCCCACCTAAAAGGATACAATATCCAAAGTCCATTCATCAAAGTCATAAAACAGGCTTTTATTGCACCAGTGTGGGTGTGTGTTATATCCCCATGAATGTATCTGCATTCACATGATATATGCATGTATGTATATATGCATAGACTGTGTTTGTTTATATTCTCTTCAGCAGAGGTTATGGATCTAATGGAGGCTGATTTCTGTGCATGAGTGTCCATGTGATCTGTAATAGAATATTGTTGGTTACATGTATGTAGCAGAATGTATGAAGTTTGCACGTGTGTAGTATGCACATTGGTAAATGTGTTGAATTACATGCTGTTTATATGTTTCATAGTGTTGAGTAAAGGGATCAGGTGCAGGCTTTTATCTGTGGTGTGTGTGTGTGTTGGCACGTGTTTGCTCAGATGACAGATGTGTGCACATGTTTGTGTTTGTCCACCTGTCTGGGTTTTGTGCATTTAGGTGAATACAAGCTGTATGTATTTGTGTGCGCTCACGTTTGCGGGTAACGCTTGCATGCATATTATTGTGTGTGTGTGTGTGTGTGTGTGTGTGTGTGTGTGTGTATATATATGTGTGTGCGCTTGGATAGTACTACACCACATGCTCCAATCGTCAGTAACAGATGGGCTGAAAAAATGCCAGAGAAACAGCAATTACCACCAATAAACCATTCCCGGCTGTTGACTTACGGGAGTTGCCAGGTTTCAACATACAGTATACTGTACTGGAAAAATACTAATTTTAAAAGGGAGATTTCACCATGTTTTATTTGGATGTCCAATCAGTGTTGATGTTAAATGTAGTTGTAAATTTCTCAGTGCGTGCTATTTTGTGTCGGCAGTGCCTACATGTACAGGGGTCCATTGTGTGCGAGCCTCTTCTGATGCCCACTCCAAAGTAGGTGTATATCACTTCCCTAGCTTCTTTGTTGGCCAAAACAGCATAGGTAAGAAAATTACTCACTCAGTGGACATCTACTGTCTTGGCCCTGCAGGTGTTGGTTAGTAACACACTCACAGGCTCTTTCAGGTTTGGTGTCAGTGAGAGCATCCAACAAAAACTGCTTAAATCAAAATGTATTGCGTCAGAATCATTCATTAATTCGTTCTCTGCACCTCAGGTTATAGACCGTCCCAGGTAGCCATATCCTTTTGCAGGGCTGATGCAGCTGCAGCCTCTCCTTGCTGAATTTCCTCGGCTCAAATAAATTTGGTCAGAACACCGAAAAATGTATTCTCACTCATAACATCATCTGCACTCAAATTCTGGGAAGCATGTTTCGCTATTGGAAAGATAGTAAGCAAAAAGACCAAGTTTTGTCATCTGGTATGCCTCCTGGATGCCCAGAGGCAAAGATGATATCCAAGCTGAAATAGCCTGTAGTTCTTTCTTGACAACAACTATTTAAATGCACACATCAAATGGTGGCACTGATGCTGGAAGTGCAACATATGTTGCAGCAGAAAACTCTCTTTCTGGGTAAATATAGCACATGCAGGAATTTATAGCTTCAGTTGACTAAATATACCATCAACACTGATTGGACAAAATTTCCCTTTAAAAAGCCATCCCTGAACTTATGTCTGACAACTTACCTTCTTACAGAAGAAACTGTTTGAAAGTCTGAAGCAAGAAATTATTAATGATGTTGGCTTAAATTCCTGCATTTCAAAGAAGACAGCATCGGTTGTAGCTTGATATGTACGCTACTACATTGTACAGTGGAGTTTCAAATGGCAGTATACAAGTTAAAAAAACTATGAACATGAACAACTTAACATTTTTTCCACCAACACCAACTGTCAGAACATTTTAAAACTATTCTCTCACTTTAAAAACATACACATGGCGTCGAGCCATCTTGCTTTCATCAAGATAGTGAGAGCCCTAACGACCAACCAACCTGGAGACACCACATTATTCATGCAACAGTTTGACATTTTCTGGGGGGAATTGCACTCACTTAGGTTCCTTAACGTAGATGTGGATGAGAAGAGTGAGACCTCTCCGCTGTTTATATGTAACTATGAAATGCCAGAAGCCAGTTAGCTTAGCTTAGCACAAAGACTGGAAACAGCTAGCCTGGCTTTGTCCAGTAGCACATCTAAAGCTCAGCATTAAGCTTAACTTCAGCTGCCCAAACCAAGTTAGTGGTAACTTAATACTTACTGTAGAGAGATTGGCATTGACCTCGTCTAACTCTTGGCGAGAAAGTGAAAAAATAAGCTAACATTATCAACAGTGAAGAACAACAGTGTTGACGTTATGTCAAAGACATCTATGTAGTGTGCTGCAGAGGGTCTACTGAAGTAAGCATGCTAACCAGCTAGCCCCAGCCCATCCTGTCATGTAATACCACTTTGTACTGTAGTCTGATAGCCCCCGTAGTTTGTGAGAATCATAAACTCACAAAATGTCAAAACATTAAATACTCTCACTTCAGTTTTCCTACAGTACAGTCAAAGACAGCTAACAAAGAGCAGCATGTAGGATATGGACATGCTGCCCTCTATATTTTTGGAGTTACCTTTAAATTTTGGCCATATTCTCCAAATTACACCTTTAAAGGTTTCAGTGTCAAAGTATTCGTTTCAGTTGTATGTTATGCTATGAGTTGCATCTTGTGGTTATTTTCACTACTACAATGAACGGAAACCTAATCTATCAACACTTCCATGTTCATATTTATGTACATTTTGAAGATGAAGTTTACCACATAGTGCAGTTAGCTCATTGGTAAGCAGTGGGTGGTAAAAGGTTACAGATGAGCGAGGTTTGGAAACAAGTTCAGTTGGTGCCGTCAGATTTACAGTCGATACAAGATTATGTAAACTGTTACCATGGACATTTTTTCAGTCAGAGATGTACTGCAGTGCCTCCTTCCTTGGCAACTGCCAGCAAACTACATATTGCCTGTTGGGAGTTCAGGCTGCTACATGCAGACACAAAACATTCCTTTGCACACCACTATTGACAATTTTAATATACCCGCTTCGAGAGCAGAGACTCACGGTGTTTATCGGAGAAGACAAGCGGAATCACTGCTCGTAGAGCGAGCGTTCCCTGTGGAGCTATAACACCCACTCCTGAAGATAAAAAGCACACAGAGGGCAGCATGGAAAACAAACTGGAGACACAGAGACATACTCATAATCCCATAAAGAAAGAAAAAAATGAGTGCCACATGGAATAGAAGAAACAAACGTCCTATTACACATGCATGTGATGAGCTCTGCTGCATTATCTGATACACTGTGTATAGACAGAGTAGTACCAGGCAGTGCAGAGAGATCCAAATGAAACATTAGTCGGAGGAAGTGACTCCTCTGTGGTTTAGAGCCACACACAATAGCATTTTCCTCCAGCGGAGGGCCCTCTGTCAGCAGGCCAGCTCTCATCGGCCGCCCAGGAACAAGGGCCTTCTCTCTGGGGGGAGAGAAGAGCACCAGCGTCCCCTCCTTTGGTGCACTGGATCCTCCTGTTGAGTGATTTGGACAGACCGGGACTGCCTGAACACTTGTGTCCTCTTATTGAGTATCAGACCTCAGTGATTTCCTGTTCCTCTGTTCTTTCTTTCCAACATTGACTACGTTTACACGGACACAGTGTTCCACTATTATTCCAAATATGACAATGTTCTGAATTTGATATGGGTCATGTAAAAAGCATATTTTGATGGGATATTTCAAATTAAGCCTAACTGTATATTATCTGATTTCGATATGTGGGATAGTTGGCAGTTTTTAGGAGCAGTCTTTGAACATGTACAGTATACAGCGCATTCAGATATGCATCTCAACGTGGATTTTTACAGCAGTTTGTGTCACACGGCTGCTTGCCTGTTTTACAGTCAGCTTTGTGCAACAGAGGTAGGGGGTAGGCTGGGATGCATGCCCAAAAGAAAAGGCCAACATTTCAGGTTGGAAGGAGAAACACACCTACTTTTAAATATCAACAGGCTTTTGGCTAAGACTAAATCTCTCAACGGTAACCTTTTCAAGACGGTGGTTGAAAAAAAGAAAGCGGGAGAGTGTGTTAGCATGGTCAACCGGGTTCTTACTCAGGCTAGTTAGAGTGTCCTTTGGTCACAGACTTGGGCGAGGCAAGTGTTACTTTGAAGGTCCAGTGTGTAGGATTTGGTAGCTTCTAGCGGTGCGGTTGCACATTTAAACCAACTGAACATCCCATGCCTCACCCTCCCCTGCAGAGGCTGCGAAAAACAAGAAATATGCAAAAGGCCCTCTCTAGAGCCAGTGTTTGCCTTTAAAGTCCAATGTAAAGCTGCTAGCTGATACATATTGTTGCCAAAAAGCAAAGTGCCAACAAAGATGGGAAATACCACAAACAAACAAAAGTTCTTATCTGAGGCATCATCGTCTAATAAAGCACACACACACAAACACACACACACACACACACACACACACACACTGCAGGCACATACAGTTTCAAACACCAGAAATCAGAGCCATCCCCTGGGAGGTATCATTACAGGCTTCCCCCCTTGTTAACAGACACATGGGGGATGTTGTTGGTTTATTAATGACATAACTTAGAGCTGGCTGAAAATGTTTCACACTGTACACTAGACTTTTGTTTATTCTCTTATCATTTATTTTGCAGCTCATACATATCCTGGCTTGTTTTTCAGGTTTTATAATCTTCTGGGACTTTTACATTTAAGGGAATATATATTATTTATATCGACAGAAAAATAATTAGCGTGATTAAATGTTCTGTCCTATCGACCAGCCCTCGAGTAGAGCTCACTCTATTAATGCGGATAATAGAAACTGGTGTATGACCTGAACACAAGATCATCATGTTCGTTTTCAAAGTAATATCTTTATGTTTTCTTCTCTCGAGGTTTCCTTCATTTACATGGGGATTCTTACTAGATGAGTCATTTAGATGATTTGCATGCAGCCTGCTGGCTTTGTAAGTATTAAACTGGATTTGACCCCAAAAATGCTCCTGATCATCAATTTCCTGGACTGAGTACCCATGGCCATCAGCTGCTAATGAGCCTCATCATTTCGCAGTCAGCCATCATCTCACAGTTACATTCAGCATATTGCTCTGACCCAGGATCTGCCAGCAGGTGACCGCTAAACACATTCATCCCATTCACTTACTATATGAAGCAATGCCAAAGTCATAAGAGACAATAGGCAGCTATGTACTCTACTAACTGCCCCATTGCTAATAGATATAATATTGGAGGGAGGAAATGGGCTTGTAATGAACATCTGTCCCTGTTGGCTGACGAGGATATGAGGGAGGAGTGGCCCTCGCCTACCCAGGGAGGAGCTGGGGTAATGACTCCAGCTGGTGGCGACAGATTTTTGGGTAGGGGGGAATTGGGCATGCTGGCTGGAACCCATGAAGAGGCTGGTAAAAGCTCAAGGCTAGGCAATGATCACACACACAGGACCTGCTTTCACCTCAGATGGGAATTGTGGAAAATGCCAACCATACCAGCGTCCAAGCTGTAAATACAGCACTCAGATTCTCATTTTTCTAACACAGTGTGATCAAGGAAATGTCTGAGAAGAAATCAAACATTATGTGATAGGGATGTGTTTTATTAATCAACAGGTCAATTAAAAAAGGCTAGCCTCACTTTTTTTTTGGACAGTTTTTAACCTTATAGATTAAGTTGTGCTCATTGGAATTTGGAAAAAACATGATTTCTAAATCCAAACTTGAACCATCCATTTGATGGTTAGTCCCACCTGATGTGTTTTTATCATTAACCTGAAGAAATTGAGGTCAGAAGGAGAGAAAATGACTGCACCTTTCTGAATCCACTTAAGCAAATTCATCGCACCATGATCCCGGATGTGAGAGAGGTGAGATCTTGATACAATGAGCCCACCGGCAGCAGGAATTAAGTCTGATGAAAAGTTATCAAAGTTCTGCTGCAAAATTACCTTTCACTGCTCTGAGGCCTGCTTGGAAATTATGTGGATCAGAAAAAAAAAATTCAAGCAGAGATGAAAATGGTATTACCTCCTCTGACCTGTGGCAGATGGGTCTCAGTGTAGCAGTTAGAAAGTCAATGAGACTTAAAGGTTTTGACCACTTGACATGCTCAATGTTAAGTTTGGCACCTGGTTTGCAAACCAAATAAATCTGTCACAACGGAGCAGAGAAGGTGGACCCAAATGCACAAGACAGCAGGCGGGACGATCGTTGGATGACATTAACTCAGGACAAAACAACACAAGGAACAGACAAACAAGACAGCAGAGGGAGGCTCACAGAAACTGAAAAGTTGACTCGACAATGACTGAACAAAAGACTTAAATACAAACTAAAATAACGAGGGGGGTGAGGTGCAGGCGGAGTGAGGCAGAGAAACACAGGTGAGGGGAATGAGTGGAAAAACACTGAAAACAGGGAAGGAGCTGATGTTGGTTCTCATCTATCTATGAGGTTAGTGGAAAAGACACTGTTAACATGTTCACACACACTGTCCGTGTCACTCTGCTCTGCAGTAAAACAACAGAAAGACCAGGTCGTGTGCTCGCAACAGCCACACGGTCATTGGCAATCGACCTATTTAGTCATTGAGGTGTGAGGATGTGCTGAATACGTCACACAAGTAGGCACTTGACCACATCCAACTATCCCAAGCGAGGATATTTCCATCAATCCATCCATTCCCTAATCAACTGACCCCGTTCTGAATTTGCAGGGCTGGAGTCTATCCTTACATGCACTGGGTGAGAGTTAGTGCAAGTTTCCAAATGTTTTATAAAGTCTTTGAAGAAGTTTTTCAGAGTATGAAATGCACTGCTGGGCCTTGCACACAATGTCTTTAGTCAGAAAAGTTTAAAACAGTGGAAATTACACAGAGCACATTTTAAACAATAAGAAACTAGAAAGCAATCTGAAGGAGGAACTCAAGAGTTTCCATCTCTTCTTCTACTCCTTTTATATAATCGTAATCCTTCTCAGTTTCCGTGGGAGGCTTGTGTGTCATGTTTAAATCTTAGAATGACGCATAAACAGATCAGCGCCTCTGAAAAGAACCAGTGTTTCTGCAGGAGATGACAACCCATGGAGCACATGTTCTGGAGCTGTCGATCTAAAGAATGACAGCACTGATGTCTGGCACCGCAGTATCCATGCAGGGAGGAATTAGCATAATATAGTGTTATGGGAGACAAATGACACTGTGGGAGGAACAATGAGCAATGAGCAGCCTGTCTGACTGTCAAATAAACAAAGTAACAATGAACTCTGTGTCAAGTGCTGTGTCAACACTACAATGAGCGGGGCTGAGACAGGAGGGCGCCTCGGTGGGGTGCTGCAGTTTGATCAGAACCGAGAGTTCTGTATAGAAATATTTACCCACCTGCAACTGCATAACCTCCTGACTATACTGTGGACATCAGAACATAAAGTTAGAGTGACAGAAAGCAGATGTATGCAAGTTTTTATCTTTAGGGGTGAGAGCATTTTGAAATCATCTCACTCAGAAGCAAGGTGGAAAAGTTTTACCAATCAATCCTCACTGTTTAGATCAAAACATTAAACATTTATGACAAAAACACATTTCTAGCAGTTCAAACAAACGTAGTCCTGAATAATTAAATAAAAGTGCATGCTGGTTTAGTTGCACAACCTTTTTCTTCAAGATGCATTCAGAAACACTAAATGGCCTCTCAGATAAGAGCTACTATAGACGATGTAATGATTCAGATGTGATCGGCCAATTAAGACATAGCAGCACAACACAGATAGATGCTCTAACAGTAGGAACCTTCTTTGGGTTTTGATGGAGTTTGTTGTTATTGTGATCATCATAATTATACATCTCGCATCATCCATTGTTTATTTAAAAATATTGGATATTTAGCTTTAAAACTATGTAACTAATTAACCCGGTATTGCCCGGTATAATAGACCCACTGGTCGACCATGTCACCGTCACATTTAGCCTCACCTATCTGTAAAAACAAGTTACCTCTTACAAGCATGCTACGCCCAGCTACATTTTCTAAATAAAATGTACCCAAACTGCTTGGTTAGGTTTGGGAAGAAATCATGGTTTCGCTTAAAATAGCTACTTCTTCAAAACATTCACCAGTTAGTGGCTGTTTGCCTCAAACCAAGTTCATCTGGGTTAAAGTCTGATGAATAAACCAACCAAACACCCCCAACCTCCTTGCAATGTGGACTCTCCGGCTCTTTGAATTGCATTCGTTTGTTGTTAACGTCATTATCGCTCCCACACTCATACTTTTCCACATCTAGGCAAGCCACACCATCACCCTCACACACTGACATAGGCGTGAATCATCGGGTTTATTTCACGCTTTAGCACCGGGCTGAACAGTTAAATAAGCTTGATTTTTTTTTTTTTTTTTTTTGGGACATTTCCCCCTAACTACTTTCCCTTGCTCCATTTACTTGCTGCATCAAGAAAAAAAAATACTTTTTTTAAGAAAGATTCCACTCCACTGCAAATAGTGACATGTAGATGTAGCAAAACATTAAATTAGTGGCACACATAGACATATGGAATGTAATACATAAATAGGGCCATTTTCTATCCGCCCACATTAGAGTTAAAATATCTCTGTCAGCTCCCACAGCATCTTTCTACTGCTATTATTAGACAGTTACACGTGTAATCTTTGACAGTCAACGTGTCCATCAACAATCAGGCCTCTGTCAAGCGTCTTTAAGGATTTACCTGTTATTATTCATTGTGAGTCTTAAATAGAAACTATCAGTTTTTTTGGGCCGTCATGGCTCTGTCCACATTCAGATTCAGTGGAAATATTTAACATCTGTGAGTGTGGGATCAAAAGAAGACCTCCTATCCTTCTCAGAGAGCAGAAGGCATGACAGGTTCTGACTACATTTATCAAAGAGACCAACCCGCTGCGAGGCTCTTATCGGCCCTGCCTCAGACGCCTGTCGCCATCTACTGTAAGTGCTGGTAACATGGTCTCAGCGGGGTGCCGTTGGCTTTGGGAATTGGCTCTCAGTGAGCGCACCCCTCCGAGAATACTAATGTCAGGAGGGCTGAGGGAGCGGTACATCCTGAACTCTGCGAGAAAGGTGGAGTGGCCCCAACTCTCTCTCTTGAATTTTACATCAAGTGTCATCCAAATGTTTTATTTTATTTGTTGGTGCAAGATAGCCTGTGTTACCAAACATTTTTATGATCGTGCCAATGCTGAATTTATATCAAAATAAGATTTACTGATATCGCTGTCATATTTCAGCTTGCTGAACTGACGCCTTCTCCATTTCTTGACTTTGAGATGCACTTCATTTTCATAGTGGAGAAAGTGTCCTTCTACATTAAAAATTTTTCAAAGACCCAACCTGTTGATTGGATGTGTTGCAGGAAGCTCCTCAGGGAAGCTCTCTGCGTCAAATAAATGTTAAAGTAAAGCCAGTAGCACTCAGTTTGTGCATCGAACACAATTCCTGTGTCTTTTCACCCCCTCTCCAGTCCCATCTGGAGCTCCTGCACGGTCAGCGTTCCTTTCATCCTCCTGCTGCACTTCACTCCCTCTCCACAGGATGGCGTTGCCGAGCTGCAGCAGAGCCCGGCTGACCAACCAGAGCGCCGGTAGCCCTGCAGTCACTCAGCAGCCCGGCCAATTGAATCACAGGGGCCACATCAGCACTCAGGAAGCAGCTACCTAAACTGCCTGGCTGATAGTCATCTCTTGCTCTGCTCCAGACCCCCTCCCCTCCACACACACACACACACACACACACACACACACACACACACACACACACACACACACACACACACACTCACATTAACAAACAGCTCTGCCTGTGCCAACTCTCATTATTCTCTGCTTAAACTCAATTCAGTAGGCAGCTGCGTTGTTTTTCCCCATCTCTATGTGCTGAGCTTGAGGGTTTGAATTTGACCAACTAATCAGAGTAAGTGTTCAGGACTGTGACGTACATAAAACCATTCACATGGGTCCCACTGCACGAACACACACACACTCCCTCTGGGATATGAGGCACAAGGAGACCAGACGCAGTGACACACACTCAGCTCTCCTCCTTCCTGCCCCATGCCCCAAGCAGTTAGAGAAGATGTGCTGATACAAGGAGGAGGTGGAGCGTCTGGGCCGGACGACAACAAAGCTAGCCTCTGTCTTATTGCTGCAGCACATGCACACCAATGATTCTTGTTATCCATGGTGCTCTGTTTGTTATATGTGAGAGGCAGAGGGAGGAAGGGAGGGGACGGGTGTTTGTACTTTGCATTTAAATTATACCCCAGATTATGCATCTTTATGCACAGTACGCTGGTGAATTTGTAATGCGAAATAACAACGTGCCCCCTTTTCATTTGATCAATTTCCTCGTCTGTGAGAGTGTGCTGCTCCTCATTTCCAGGGGCGCTTTATAAACTTTTGAAATTGGGGTGGTGGTGGGGGGACATTTGTAAAAGGATGGTTCTCTGCAATGAATATACATGAGTAATAGTTATACTGTTTTTCAGTGTAATAAATGACAACATTATGTATTCTAGTATTAATTCATGTAAATACATAGCTGCTATTTGTAAATGGACCAATTGTGAGACAATGGACCCCTGCTCACTTGTTTTGTGTCTCGTTGTTGCTTCTGCATCTCTTAATGGTTGTTTTGCTTAATTTTGGTTAATTTTGTATCCCTTTGTGGTTTTGCTTTTCTTTGTGGTCATTTTGTGTCTTTTTGAGGCTGGTTTGCCGGATAACTCTAGTAGTTTTGCATCCCTGTGGCTCTTTAGCTTCTTTTTGTGTCCATTTTGTGTCTCTTTGCTGCTGTTTGGCTTTTTTGACAGTGGTCATTTTTACGTCTCTTTGTCGCTGTTGCTTCTTTGTGTGGTCATTTTTCATCTTTGTAGATATCTTGCTTCTTTTTGTGGTTGTTTTGCTTCTTTCTGGCCATTTTTACGTCTCTGTGGTCAATTTGTATCTCTTTGTGGTTATTTTATGTCTCTTTGTTTTTGTTTGCCTTCATTTTATGGTCATTTTTGTGTCTCCTATAGCCTATAGCAATCCAGCCATGATGCCCCATTGTGCAATCTTATCACCCTCTGACTCATGGAGGGGGGGGGGGCACCAAGTGTCGCCAGTCCGACTCCAGGTGACCCCCCAGGTGCTACCCCTGCCCCTGCTCATTTCAAACACTGTTTAGAGTTCTGCCACCAGGCAGCCACACAGCCACATGCACCCGTGATGTAACACACACCCACATAAAAACACACTAGAAATGCACACCGACATAATCTCACTGTCAATGCCACCACGCTTTGATGCTCGCCCTCCCCTCAACATGAGAAGAGCTGGGAATTCATTTAAACAAACGTAAGTCCTTTGAAACTCAATGCCATTTTTTCCCCTCACCCCGTCTCCATAAATGTAATTCAAGGAAGGACGTAGCTGCAGGACATTTTGACTGCGCTCAGCTCCGAGTCCCTTCTGTTGTGCGTCGCTATGTACAGTGGCCTTTATATACGAGAGAGACGTGATAAATGACAGCGAGGCACAATCTAATTTAGGACAAACGCATCACATCTTTTGTGTGAACACACAATGTTTATGAGGCAATGTGATTGATGATTACATCCAAGCAGAAGTGACAGTGGAATAACATTATTCACCTTAGCTTTGTCCTCCTCAGGCACCGCAGCTGGTAGAGTTATCTTTGCCATCATTAGTCATGTATGAAATTGTGGTGATTCTTTACATGAAAACAATCTCAAACCGGAGAATGGGGATGACTAATGGGAAACTGGGGAAGGTTTGGCTTGGCAGAATATTCTCTGGCCTAGTTAAGGTGTGATTTTCTTCCTTTCATTAGACTGTAGCCTACCTCAAGTCAAATAAAACTGGTGCAGGGGATTTCTGCTGAAAATATGAAACGCCTGTGACTGTATCTGCATGGCGACTAGACACGGATGAGTACAAACTCAACCAAAGTGGATGTGGGGGGTGGAGGGGTGGGGGGAAAAGAGGGATGGGAGCCTTTTTCTCTGTGTCAGACCTAACTCTAATTATGCCTTCCTTAATTAGTGTATCTCAACGCCGACTCGCTTGGAAGGATGCCACTTAGCTCAGCTTTTTCTCTCTCCCGCATATCCCTTTCCCAAATCACGTCTGAGCTCCTTCCCACTTCCTCTCCCCTTACCTCCCCCCTTCTTCCTTGTTCACTCCTCCCATCCCATCCCATTCCTGTCCGCTTGTCTTGACAGCTCATAAGGCAGAGCAGCATATCAAAGCAGACTGAGCCATCCTAGCCTTTAACCAAGCATCTTTTGCTTCAAATTGCTTCCTGAGGAGAGGAAGAAATAAGATAAGAAGGCAGAAAGAGAGAGGAGGAGGAGGAGGAGGAGGAGGAGGAGGAGGAGGAAATGGGGCCACACTGAACAGCTCTCTACACGATATGGAAGGGAGAGAGCCCAGAGTAAAAGTTGAGATGTACAACAGAGCCATTTGGCCCTATTTTGTCTGGGGTGTCGGTTAAAGCCTCTGAGAGCTGAGGTGCGTCAGCTTCGCTCCTCCTCTGAACCACCCAGAGAAATTAAGTCCCATCTCAGGGAACAGACACATGTCACGACAGCACCACAAACTGAAGACCTCAGTCTGTATTTACTGGAGGAGATCCCTCTGCACACACACGCACAACCAAGAACACCATGATTTCCAACTCTGAAAACTAACCCCCCCTCCAACTCACAAATTCAAATTCTTGTCGCGGCTGCTATTCAAGCTCAGCCGCACTGCAAGATGCTGCATAAATTAAGTCGCTGGAAGGAGCGAAGACGAGAAACTAGCACCGTCTGCCTCTGCTGGATCGTATTTACTCCTGGGGCCTTGTTGGCGAAGGAGAAGCCCCTGTCAAGACCAGGGCCACACCTTCCGCTGTTAGGGTATTCATTAATGTCCACTGACTCCCAAGCAGTTCTTCCAGACTTTTGTTTACAGCCTGTGTTTGGACGCTGCATCCATAACAAGGCAGAGCCAGCTAAAATGTGGAAATACACACTTGTGTTAATCGTTAATTTTCTGGGTACATTTACATTTGTGTTGTTCTGTATGTGCCTCGTTATATTTTATACCAGGAGGCAAAGGCTAGGGAAGAGGAAGAGGGAAGTGTGGTGTTTGGCTGCCGCCCCGATGTCAAAGGCAGCCTCAGTGATTGCAGCGCTGACCCTTCACTTTCACCTTTCGACTCGTCCCGCCGCTGTGCAGACACAAACACTCTGAGGCTGAGATTGTCTCCATTTGCTTGCTGCCTTGCAACCTGTTATTTTCTGCAGACGCTAGTTCAGATAGTCTGGAGGAGCAAATAAATAAAAATAAAAAAAATACTGTGGTTGTGGTCCTGATCGTGGTGCAAAGTAAAGGCTGGGGCAACGATAGGGGTGGAGAGTTTAGGGAGATCCGGCGGGAGGAGAGGGGGGGGAGGGGGGCTGACAGGATGTGTGCTATATCAGACACGATGCTTTCAGGCCAACTGTGCCCTCATTGTTCCATCAGTGCCGGTAATGACTTCACCGATGCTTCCTGTCACATGATGATGACTCTACTGACCCCATAAGTGATGCAGCAAGTGACCCTGGCTTGGATTGGGTGGATGACTTCACTAAGATGTTTGCTTCCCTGAGAAAGTGTGATTTTTTTTTTTTTCTTTTTCAAAGTGCTTCAAGGCTGTCAAGGCACTCAGGATGAATGTTCTACATGGAGTCCTTAACAGGGCTTCACCTATTACCAAATGTTAAACTTAGCCTTTGCATTAAAGGAGACATTATGATAATTTTCAAGTTCACAATTTTATTCTGGGCTATTACTAGAATAGGTTAACATGCTTTAATGCTCAGAAAAACACATCAGTTTTGAAAAGGTGGGTCAACTGACGAGGCGTTTCAGGAGTTTTCTGTGGGAGAGAGGAGCTTCTCTCGGTGTGGACGACGTTGACCTTTCTTAAGTTTCAAGATATTTTACATGTTCAAGAACCGATATAACACACTGAAGGAAAGGGGAAAAAGGAAAAAGCATGATAGGTCTCCCTCAGAGTTAAATACAATCTCACCAACAACCAGATCAGAAACATTGCTCCTATAATTGTAATCCAGTTCCAGTTATTTCATAAAATAATATGACATTCGACCACATTTTCACTCTAACCCATAAGGAGATAGTTATCTGATAGATCTCATTTCATTATTGCTCCTCCTGATCAATTGTTAAAGGTCAATGGGAAGAAGACCCAACTCATCAAATTGGATGAGATTATGTGTAATGTGATTTAATCAGGTTCCAGCGCTCACCTTTGTGCATTTCATGGACTTCCACAGTCTGAAGTTCTCCACCATCTTCACTAATCCAAAAGAGACCCCTTATCTCCACTTTCTGGACATGGCCTCTGCTCTGAGTACTTTACAGACATATTCAAACTCCCTAGAAAGGTGTTTGGATCCCTTTTAACCCATTTCCACTCACAGCAATATTTAGAATAGTTGTTGAAGAAAGTAATCTTCAACAATAAAAATCAAATGCTATCGACTTTGTGTCTCTTTTTTCCAGAAGACTAATCCTTCTGAAATGGAGAGATGAAACATCACCCACTGGATAAGGAATCTAATTATTTTTTTATGGATAGAGAAAGTTTGATTCACTCTGAGGGGATCTAATGATTAATTTTATAAGGCTTGGCAGAAATTTATCACCCATGTTTTAGGTATTGCAAGTTGGATAACACATTGATTTTTGTCTGGATGTAAGGCGCCCCATAGAGGTTAAGACGCCAACCATTAACTTCACCAGTTCAAGTCTGACTAGGGACAGACACACAGTTTATTTTCATATATAGCCTCCATTATCATTTTGGGTTAGGGTTAGTTAGTTTTTTACTCTAGTTACATTTGTTTATTTTTTTATTTTGACATTTACTTCCTGACAAGGTGGGTTGGTCGGTAGGAGGGTTGAGGTGTGTTTGCATTATTGCTGCAAGCTGTGTGTTTAATTGTCGGTTCCAAGATAAAAAAGGCGAAGAAAAATGTCCAAAAAGGTATATTAAGTTCTTGAGCTAGTCTTATGACTTTAAGTAGATCATAGCTTTACAGGTGTAGTGTGCAGGATTTAGTGGCATCTAGCAATGAGGTTGCAGCAGCCAACATACCCTCCCCAATGGTGGCTACTAAAACAAGGAAAAGACAAAAGGTGCTCTCTAGAAGCCAGTGTTCGGTTTGTGTTTTACGGTAAAGAAACCGTAACAATTCTTAGTTTCAGGTGATTATACGCTACTGAAAACATAATGAATATATCATTCCATTTCTGCCAATAGATCTTTCTTAATCCTATAAATCCTACACACTGGACCTTCAACCCTGACACTTACACTAAACCGAAGTCTTGAAACGAACATCAGGACTAAGGACCAGCAGTATAGTGTAGCTTCAGTTGTTAGACATTTCCGCATCCTCGTATTCTTGTGAGTGTATATGGTCTTCATAATGAAAGAGGATCAACATTTCACAGTACAGTCCACACACTCAGACATGAATAAAACCAGCCTTTCTATTGTCTACCTACTGTCTGCACAATGTCCAGCGGCAGCCCGCAGCTTTGTTCTAAATCTAAGGATCATTTCAAATCTTGTCATTAGGGTTTGTTACCAGGACAACGGCAATGCTCCCGCATTGTCTGTGCCAAAGCCTGGCAGGACGGCAACAGTAGTGGCAGGAGAAAATATACCTGTAGATGAAGATAAAATAAACATGAGGACAAAATTCATTACAGAAAGCCTTTTACTGTAGGTGACCTGTTGTTTACAGGGACCCGTGCCCGCTATATCGACTATAGTGGAGTGTGATGAGCCTGTCAAGTGGAGAGACTGCCTGTGTCCTGACTGTGGCCAAGTGTACGCTCTTGTTTTTCTAGCCCCTGATATTATGTGAGAAAGCCAAGGCTGTGAATTCACAGATAAAGACATGAATAATTGGCACGTGGTTACATAATGTGAGGCATATGAGTCCATACAGCAGTGTTGTATAATTCATTGCACTAGTGGAAAATGTAAAAGTACTGCTCCAATCCCCTTTAGGTCTAATTAAAAGACTATCAGCCTTTTTACAATGAAAACTCCAGAGGATACAGTGTAATCACGTATTAATAGAATGATTACTAAAGAAATAAAGCTCCTTACGCAGATAAGAGCGGCTGAATTCGTAGCACAAAAGCCACCCTTAAAAAGAATTCATATAAATGTTACTCCTATGATCTCAGTTCAGCTCTAAATTTGCGAACACGAAAAAGCCTTCCCCAAAACCACAAAAAGAGAGTTCGAGCTCAGTCATAAGGACGAGGATTGGAAGGCAGATTTTTTTAGATGCAGATGGGCACCAAGGGGGTATTTATGCTCAGAGCCATGTTTTCTTGTTCATCATAACTGTTAGCACAACATGAAGCTCATTTAGGGGTAGAAGCTCGAGACTTCTAATCCACAAATTTAGATCCACATTCGATGCCACTTATGCAGTTGTGGATTTTAATGTAAAGTAATTTTAACCCCTCAAATACTCTAAAATTCAAACCAAACAACAATAAGAGTCACAGACACATTAGTGGCTATGTGAGGCTGTTTTTAGGCACATCAGTGCTTCAAGCTGAATGTTAAACTCAGTATGCTCACATGCTCATAATGATCATGATCACATGCTGATGTTTTGCAGATGTACTGCTTAATATGTCAACCATCTTAGTCTGGTGTGTTAGCATGCTAAGATGTGCTGTGAACAACGTACAGCTGGGGGGCTGATGATACCATTAGTTTAGCCAGGATGTTGACCAAATTAACACTCTGACCTAATGATACATGGTGCTAGATGAAAAGTTGGAGGACCATTAAAGTTAATTCGCCCTGAGGGGAACATAAACACTTGAAGCACTTTCAATGGCAGTCCATCCAGTAATTGTGAAGACATTTAACTAAAAACAAACAAAAAATGTCAACCCCATAGTGGTGCGAGATTAAAAGGAGGATCATCTCAGAAGAGTCAGAATTCATCCTCGGGAGACCATGAATACAAGATTGAATGGCAATGTTTCAGTATGTATTTTATTGATGATACTTTGGGAGAGGACTTAAGCAGACTTGCACTAGGACTCCCTGTCAAACATTGTCGCGTCCCTGATGTGCGTCCTGTTGGCTCGCATTGGGTGTCTTGTCACTTGTAACTTCAAACAGAGATAATATTTTGTTATCATCGCTGATTGTGTCCCGTGAAGTGAACATTGACTTATTTTTTAAATACCAGAGAAAAAAAAATCAAAATCAAAAATTTCTACCTACACATGGGACACAAACTCAAGTGCAAGATCCATTCAACCAACACAACTTCTGCGAAAATAGTCTTTGTCCTTTTTTATCCCATATCACCTGACTTCCTATAGGCTTTCCAGCAGAAAACTTTTGGCTTTCACTTTCCATGCACAAAAAATGTGCGGTCAACTATGCAAATTGTTGCAAAAACAATGTTGGCTCAGAACACAGGCTGAGATGCTCACGGAGCTTGCCGGAGCGTGCACTGCTACATCCTGGAAAACCACACCCATCCGTGTGAAATTTTAGTGAGACCCAACTTAGGTTAGCCAAGTATCCCAGAATGCATTTCATGCCTACCACAGAAATGTTTGCGATTTGAGCCCAGTCAAAGCCATTCAAATTTTCATCTCGAGACTTACTTGTGTCTGTTTGGAAATTTACCTTAGCATTTTTTTGACATTATGCAACATTCATCCAGTGTAAGCTGTACTGCAGAAGCATTTTCCTATGTGGTTTCAGTTTAGCATTAGAGCTATCAGAAGTAATCAGTGTTGACCACCTGTTGAATGCCAGTCTTCAGTCTGACTTTGGAGATGAACACGTGTCTCATTGAACTGGTTGATTTTGTCATGTGCTGTTTACACATGTTGCACTGTTCCGTCGGTTTTCATTGTAACCAGATTCAGCCTCAGAGATAAGCTGTACCCACGACAATGTTAGCACGAAAAGTGATTGGAAGAAACAGCTGCAGGATGTTGACCCAGAAGTTCAGTTTTATTTCTGTACTTAATACATTTCAGAGTCACACTTCAGTAGTTAGTTGAAGTTAAATTACAATTTATTTGTGTATCTGTGTAGCACCAACTTACACAACTGCAGTTCAAAGTGCCTTGCAGGGTTATACAATTCTTCAAAAACAAAAATAGAACTACAGGAAACTGAAAAAGAAATGAAAACAAGAAGAAAAGATCACATGATCTACAAACAACCGTGGGTATGGAAATAGATACATAAGAATACCAATCAAGACAGAAATAATGAGAATGCTAAAAACTCTTAGATCAGCAGGTCAGATGTTCCATGCTTTAAAAAGGTGCTTATAGTACATGCTCAACACAGTCTCACCAGATTTGGACTGAGCTCAAGGGATATGAAGGGGCACAGTAGGTGCCTTGAGACCTGAGAGATCTGCTGGGTCTGTAAATTTAGAGCGTGTCTGACACACTCTGTGGAACCAGGGCATTTAGAGCTTTTTACAACAGGAATGGGATCTGAAACTCCATTCAGATAGCCAGTGGATGTTTGTGAGGACTAGAGAAACATGTTCTTTTTTCTTTTGTCCTTGTTACAATATAGGCATTTGGGGTTAGTACTAGTGCAATTTGGAGAAGGAGACTTTGTTTTTAACTGATACTGTAGTCTTTACTGATGAGAATGTCTGTAGTTTGGTTATAAACCAAGGCATTGGACGAAATCGAATTAATGGTGGTGCTATATGAAAAGTCAGAGGATCACCAAAGTTATTACAATTCATTCATTTGAATTTGTGAACCAAATTTGATCCATCCAATAGTTGTCCAGACAAGTCTCATGATGATGTTGAAGGAAAAGTCAGGGGATCACCAAAGTCATTTGGCTTTATTCTCTGGGGACCATGGAAGGCTGTGATTCATGTTATTTCATGGCAATCCATCCCAATTTTTTGAGTTATTTCAGTCCGAGTGCTGACAGACATTGCCATCCTTAGAGCTCCACCTCTATCATGGCTAAAAATCCCATGTTTGAAAAAGATTCAATTCTGGCTACATGGAAGTCAGTTTCAATGATTGCACCCTCCTCTGCAGGTAATTGACTGTCAAATTATTCAGAGTCTTTACCTGATTTCAACAAAGTGCAGAGCTCACCAATCAAATTAATTAGGACGGCGTAAGTATGCAAAATGATGGAATAAGTTATTCTGCTGGGTAGCACAGAGGCTCAGTGGGTTCTTCTGCCATCTCTCAGCTAATGCATACATCTTTAAATCACATGTGGATTTAATGCATCAGTGATCAAACAGCAAATGGAATTTTTAATCTGCATCTGTGTGAATAAATATTTAATCATTACAAAAACATATGTTAATTCTGGATGGAGTCTCAATACTGGCTGGCACTTGGTGTTGGCATTAAAATGAGGAGTCGGATACAAGATGCCACAGGTGCAGCTATTTGGCTAATAACGAGCACGCTCATTAGTGAGTAAGAACTAAAGAGTAGGCTTACTTGACTGGATGCTGTGAACCAGGAGAGAGCTGCCACTTGAACTTTGAAATAATAGGTAGTGTGTCTCTGGGGTGTAGTGCATAAAGAAGTAGAGGAGAAAGAACTGAAAGTAATCTTCCAGATTGAGCTCAGTAACCTTCATTTAAATTCTAAATAAATCCACTGAACACAAGTGAAAATGAATGAGATTGAAGATGTTGTTGATAAAGGCACAAGTAGTTAAAAGATCCAGGAAATTATGACATGAATTTGTAACATTTAAGTCATACTGGCCTGCTTATTGACTGGTGGCTGCCTGGCTCGCCTCACTTGTCAAAGTGTCCCCGTCTTACCAATCAATTGACCACAATCAGGACGTTCATCAGTGGGTGGAGCAATTCGATTGCAATTCTATAACAAGGGCCAAACAACGAGAACGCTCTTGAACTGATTAAAGTGGTATCCACTTTTATCCATTGTAGGCAAATGACAGTGATTGAGTAAATGTCACAATGATTGTAAACAGAGTGTTTTGGTTTGTTATTGCACAAGCAAAATTGGATTAACCGGTCTCTGGTGTTGATTTAGCTGATTTTTGGAGAGGCTGTAACATTTCCAAAAGGGTAATGTGCAAAAGTCAAAAGGTGCGAGGACGTTCTACTTCTCCGACTTCAGTTTGATGTCCTCCTCCCCCATGCTGTTGGATGGTGAATCTGCACCTGCTGCCAAACACAGAGCAAAAGAACATAGTTGGGTGGGTGCTTGTCCTGGATCCTGTTACAACCTCAAGTTGGCGTGTAATTTAAAACCAGATTAAGAATGAGGAGTCGATTTGTACATTTTCTGACACTTTATTTTGTGCCAAATATGGAAGCTTAAAAACCCCACGGGTGGCTCAGGTCAAAACAACAAGCCAATGAGCCCTAGTTAGAGATAAAACCATAAAACTTCTAAAACTTTTAGAGGAAAAAGGAGGAAGAATAATTATCGGACACATACAATCACATTAATTAAAATGTAGTGAAACTTGTTCTCTGCATTTAGTCCATCCCTTAGGACCAGTGGGCAGCTACCGTACGCCGCCCAGGGACAAGTTCTATGTCTGGACAATTACATGTTTTGATTGCAGGGGAAACTGGGTGAAAACTGTTTTCAGTGCGTTGTGATAATTTGGGCTACTTTAAAATAACATTGGGCTGCTTCCAACAACAAGAAAGTTACACTATATTCCAATAAAATCACCCTCAAATTAATTGGACTGCCACTGACGGGGCACTAAGTTCAGTATGCTCGACTTGACACGCAGTGACTGATATCTTGTTCCTGTAGTTCAAATTAAATTTTAAATAAATAAACACAGCTCTATGTTGCAGCGAGGCCATGGCTTCAGCACTCTGGCTTCACGGCTCTGCAGACTGAAAGTGGGCTCACACATGATCCCTCTTACGTGATCTCATGGGGAAGCAGACGTAAACAAGCGGGAGATTAGCGTGGTGTAACAAACTTTCCGCAGTAATGCGTTGCAGTGAAAAAAACAAAAGCAGAGAGTTAAACGAGTCTGGATGAGTGAGGAGACGCGGTCAACACAGGTTGTCCGCTCTTTGACGAAAACTGGATGTGAGATTTTAAGTTTGTCAATGCTAGCTAACGTTAGCCTCAAGGGCTAGAATGTTTACTGTTGCTTGGCAGTACCGTCAGCTGCTCCGTGATGCCTCTCAGTGGTCCGATTCAGAAAGTACAGATGTACTCATCCAGATTTTGAATTGTAAATATCAAACATGTTTGATATTAATGGGGGCGGCCTGGACGAGTCTGTGAGCAGTTAAGAGGAGTACATCTTTATAACTGTGTCTGACTGATGCAGGCTGCTGCTGACATGTTTCTGCTAACTTGGTGGTGGTTAATTGTGGTGGTGCTGTTGTTCGTTGGTTGCTAATTGCAGCAATTGTTTTGTGGTGATGCTGCAGCTGTTTTGCAAAGTGGTGGCTTGTTGCAACTGTTCTTTTTATGGTGTTTGCTATTTTACAAACCTATTACAACGGTTCTTGGCTAGTTGAATGAGGTGGGTGGGCAAGACCTCTTGTTTCCAATTGCAGTGCCTGTTGGGTTTTTGTCAGCTGGTTTACAGCTATTAGAGGGTGATGTCTTGATAATGTTAGTCTGTACAAGATCATGTTGATAGTTGTAGCGAGCTGGTTGCTATAGTTGCAGGAGTTGATTAAAAATACTGATATTTCTGTAAACTTAATGAGTTGAACACAACCTCAAACACGGAGCCCATCCCATTTATTTTTTCACTCTTACTCTCTCACGGACGGTTTCACAAACATGCTCCTCTTACCTGCCCACGCATTTGGCCCTGCCGATCCTCGACCAGTGTTGTTGTCAGTCTCCTCACACCCCAGTGCTGGCAAGATAAAACCTCCCCAGCCCACGTGGACCAAAAGAAAGGCCAGCGCGGGTTTCATAATTGGAGAGAATGAGGGGGGAGAGGAGGATGCAATGCAATCAGACTCGGAGAAGAATGAAACCTTAATTAGACATTTCTCTCGTTCTATCTATAGAAGGCTTTCCTTCGAGCTCTTCTCTCCCTTTGCTCGCAGACCTACAGTATCAGTGAATTCTAATTAGAGAGCACTTGATGAGAGCATGTGCACACTGTGGCCTAGATAGGCTGGCTTCATCGGTATGAGCCCCAGTGCTCCGGTGCGGTTGGTCCCCGCTGTGCCATCAAACGAGATCTCCAGTCTCTGAGGGGTGCTGGAAAAGGGGGAGGTGGAGGAGGAGGGTGAGGAACACGGAGAGATAACAAGACTGGGCATCGCCAGGGGTTGCGACACAAGGGAGAGGGAGTCTAGATCTGAGAGGAACATTAGTAAGACTCCATGTGCTTGAATTCGATGTGTGTGTTTGCGAAAAGGTGATGTGTGTATGGCTATGTTTTGGACTGTGTCAGATTGTGCGAGTGGGTACCGAGTAGGAGATAGTGAGCATGCCTCCTGTGGCGTGAGGGCTGGTCACAACAACCATGCTCTCCAGTCTCACAGCGAGTGGGAGATGCTCTCTCTCCCAGAGTCCTTCACTTCAGCTATACTTGGCTTGTCTGGCCAGGCCTCGTTTGTTTGGCCTAATTTTACTGAGGACTAAGAGTGCATGAACACAAACACAGATAAGTTTAGCAGTGCATTTTTCCACTCTATTTTGGTCTGTCATTCACGGTTGCATTAATACCTGTGAGAAAAGGTATTCCCCATGTTCACTCAAGTTCAAGGTGGCTCAACTTTTGCAGCAACATTCGAAAAAGCAACATGAATGTCATTTCTACAGTTCCCTGGTTTCAAAGGAATGTTGCAAAGAATCACAGAGCTGTTTTCGCGGTCCAAATGCCCACTTAGATTTAAGAAAAATTCCTGCTATTTCAGTGCAAATGTGGGAAACAGAACTTGGATCAGATTGGTATTTATGCTTGTTCAGTTTTCTGGATATGACATTGAAAAATACACCATAAATGAATGAAAACAACTACATTGTGATGGATGAAGAGGAAATGCTACCTGAAGAACATGTAAGACCAGGCCATGCTAGACTCATGGTGACAAAGAGAGGAATGTTTGAGAGTGAAAAATAAAGATAAAAGGTGATGATAACGCAGCCGAGGAGAAGCAAACGTGAAGGTCATCGCAGAGAGAGGAAGGGGACAGAACAAAGACTTAACCAGCTGAAACTCAGTGGAGCGAGCTGTACTCACCTGCTGAGACAAACAACAGGCAGGAAACAATGTGGGCAGGGCTTCAAACATAACCTGGTGGCATACAACAGCATGCCATAAGTCATGGGCATGCCATCAAAATCTGCAATTTATAAAATTGCTTATCAAAGTTCAATGAGATTGACTCTGTGGGAAACTAACAAGGCATGGTTATGCATGACTCTGTTCCTCAAAGAAATGCAAAGGAAAAAAAATCAGCGTGACTTTGAGCAGCAACAAGGAAATTTAATTTAAGTTTTTGTGAATTGTGGCAGGCCCCGTGGACAAACGTCATATGAGCACAAATGCCTCTTGTTGGAAACTCCTTGATCCAGCAAGGGCGTGCATTTGTTTCAGTAGTGAGTGAAAGAAAGAGACAGCATATTTTTAATAACATTTTTGTTTAAACACAGCTGTTTGTAGGATGTGTACCGATGAGGTAATGTATCTATTTGTGGCTATTTAGAGATTAATAACTATATGATGATGGTGTACCAAAGTAAACTTTGTTTTTAGTAAGGGAATCATTCATACACCTAGGTTTCATGTAATCCTATATTTTTGTTTGTTCGATTGCAATGTCAACATAGAATGTTACCTTATTAGCCAGTTCTTCTTCTGCTCTGTAGTCTGCTGCCGTAAGGCCAGACTACAGAGCAGCTTCTTTCCTCTGACTGTTCATTCAAAGTGCAGGATAAAAGTTTAAAATACTACAACTGAGGAGCCAGCAGAGGCTATATCCGTGCTGAAACCACCTACTGATCCGGCCAATGAGAAGGTGGCGATGGTAACTGAGAGGCTGGCAGTGGGAAATGAGGATGTGGCGGCAGGAAATGAGAAGCTGACTATTCATTCAACTAATGTGGTAACTCGTGTCTAAACTAGCAACCCACTAGATTAGCCACTGGCTCAGTGGGACATTAGCTTCCCCCGGCTGGAGACTAGCATTCCTTGGCTTCCTTTATATTTTATTGACTGATTGGAGCCAAATGTAGCACATTACTGCCACCTACAGTAGACAAAATGATCTAGGCACTTTCAATAAGTCTATATCCTGCCTGATCAGTGGCCAGATCAGTAGCTGGCTTCAGCAAGGATATAGCCTCCGTCAGTGTCTAATTTTTCAGAATCAGAGTGGCTGGCATGAAGAGTAATTATAATAACTTAATAGAAATAGCCAATCTTCTCACTTTGTTTGCTTATGCAAGTCATACAGTAAAGGCATCAGTATTTCACCAAGACTGTTTTATAACCAGTTAATGTTCCTTGTAATACATTTAAGTGTATTTAAGTTTGCCAACCAAAAAGAGATTTGGACTTGTTCTATCATTGCGGCATTTCAGTATGGGCCCAGATCTTTGGAAAACTACCCAAAAAAAGGCTAATGTGGACACATTTGGTTTTCTGGAACAAACAGCAACAGAGTTTTCAGATGTATTTCAGTGCGGATGGAGTTTGAGAACAGAACCAAAATGGAGGTCAAGAGGCTGGGGGGGTCGTACAGGAAATGTTCTCACCTGTGTTAAGTCATTTAGCAGCAGAGGCTACAAGCTATTATAGCTGAGCTTTAGCCGTGACAACACTAATAATTACGAGACGGCTGGAGCTGAGGAATCGAAGCGCCCATTTAGCAGATGAGCTTCCAAACGACCTCCTGAAAAAAAGAAATGGCACCTGGCCAACCAACGTGTCAGCACTCTCTCCCTCTTTCTCCCACCCTCTCCCTCTCATAACTTTCTTTCCATCTTTCTCACCCTCTGTCACACATTTAGTGTCAAGTTTTCCCAGTGTCACTTTGAAAAAGTGGTAGACCAATGAAATGACATGCACTCACATGCCACATATCGTCACACCAGAGGAGTCACAAGAAAGTCTTCTCTCTTATACACATAGACACAAAACTTGTGTACACATGCACACAATCCCTTTATACATGTATGCACATGTGAAGAGACACAATCTTCTTTCCCATTCCCACTTCAGAGGACAAACAGACCCTCTGATTTGACCAACAAAAAAAAAAATCTGTCACACTCCCCCTCACACACACTGTCTCCCTGGTGTAGAACTACACTGTGTGCCGCCTCATCTTGTGATGTGGCTGCAGAGGAGCTGCATCCCACAAACTACCCCCTGCAGAGACAGAGACCGAAAGAGAGGGGAAGAATGGGGGTAAATTAAGGAAGTGGGGAGGCAAACAAATTGAATACAAAAAGATGAGAGATGTCTTAGATGTCTTACAGAGAAAGAGAGACCAAGAGGAGGCAGTGGCTGAAGTGTGAATGGGGACTGTAATGGGACAAGATAAAGGAAAAGATGTGATACCCTCTAACCAGAATCTCCTTTCTGCTATATTAAGAATCTGTGTTTTTACCCTTCATACATTTTGAAATTGCTTTGTGATATTATGCTTATATTATTCATAGTTCATATATGTGTTGTTCCAGGCCAAAAAGCTACATTAGCAATAGTTTATGGGTCCTATTGCAACCATGTCTGCCACATACATAAAACATTCACACACAAAAGGCACATGGGAATTTGACATTGGAGACAGTGTTTGCGTCCTGCATTGCAATTGTTTTCAGATTAAAAGCTTAAAAAACACAACTGGTGCAAAAGCTGCACTAATAAACACTAATATTTTTATATTAGCAATTGATTAAATAACTATGTTAAACATGAAGGCTGTCACCTGTATTGATTAACCCACAGAGAACTGTAACACCAACTCTGCAGTTCCTCTCAAAAGAATGAGCCATAAACACATGCTGCATGTGCTGCATTCTTTGATTTTTACACTTTTATTTTATTCAACACAATGTTCATGTATGCAGTTCAGCCGCTTCCAAATTTAGATTTCATCACAGATTGTATGTGAATAAGGAGACCTTCCCCGTTTCGCTTGGTTGTCTGTACGAGCCTGTGGATTTGTTTAAGTTGTTTAATGTTGCTTGACCGTTGATTTATTTGTTAAGGACTTGAGTCGAATTTTCTGCAACTTCATGTGACTTCATGCACATTCTCAAGTGCCTCATCTAACAGAGCAACAGTAGCTAATATCAGTTTATAAATGGAGTCCGCTGACATAAACTAACAACTGACTTCCAGCACAACACAGAAGTTCCACAGAGCCCCTTTAATACGAAGGTTTTTTTTTCTTCATCGCTCTTTTGGTTCTACGGCCGGCAAATTTTCTGATTTAGTTGAGCCTCACGGCTCTCAATAACCTGCTTCTGGACACAGTGCACTGTGGGATTTATCAGCGCTTCTCTGCTGAAACAGCTACCTGCACAGCACCGGATGGCATACAAAATTAGTGACTAGCCGTGTGGAGCATTTAACAGCTAAAGAGACGTTTCAACCATTAGTCAGTGGGGACCAAGATAGAAGGAATAGGAGAATGCATGTTGGACTCTATTGGACGGAATAGAACATGCCTCCAAGTGAATGCTAATGTTGCTCAGTATCAACTGGATGTGTAAATGAGCAACTGTTCCCCAGCATGCTCACTGTAATGTGTCCGTGGGTCTGCTGTTTCAGCAGCACCAAAGCGGCCAAAAGAGGAAATTTTTCACCAAAACTTTGAAATAGTCAACATGTAGCATTAAATTCTCCTCGTCCTCAGCTAAAATTACAATCGACAGGCTCTTTCTTTGCACAGATCTACTTTTCTGTAGAGCCAATCAGAGCAATTTCTCTCACCGACAAGCCACCATTGATTCTGAATGAATCGCCCAAAAAGCCTCTGAAAAGGGCTGTCCAGTGCCAGAGGACACACTGCACTGAGAGCACCAGACGCTGGCTGATTGTCCTGACAACAGCTGACCGTTGACCTGATGTGTAGCAGGATTCACCTGCCATCTTTGGCGTTGCAGACTTTTTTAAAATTCAAAATGCTTTAGGTGACTCATCCTCTACTTTATAACCTCTATGATGTGATTTAAAACTTGGTAATGCAACATTTCATTAAACTCGATGACATTTTGTAGAATGGTTTGGCAATACATTTTCTGATAAATGAAAATGATGCCAATAAAGTCAACAAGTAATGAAAAAATTACAGGAGGGGCAAATGGAACGGCACTAAATTTGTTTTCTGCACAGGGAGGAAGATTGGAGGAGCAGTCTAAACGGAGGTGACTGAGAGGGAAAATGATAACTGTACAGAAAACATGAGAGAAAGATAAAGAGAGATGTGGAGAGAGGCCGGGGAGAGTGTATGACAGGGTAACAAGAGGGAGACATAAATTACAGTATAGGTGGGGAGCTGCATGTGGATTATGCTTAAACACGAGAGGGAGGAAACAGGAAGGAGAGGCAGAGCCGACCGGAGCCGGGTGATAAATGATTCGAGTGCTGCGCGGGACGCTCTTGCCTCTTCATCTTACGCAGCTGACCTTGGGCTTATGAGCTGTAATAAAACGTGGCCAAGCACTCCTGAAATTGGTCCACTCGCCGTAATGCTCGGCAGCCTTCTGCTGCATTAGCATACAGCATTTATAGAGTACAGTACATCCAACACATACAAATACTGCGCCTCGGGGACTGTGGGGGAGATGATCAGGACGATGATGAGGATGATGAAGACGGGGAGCGCAGAGCCAGGGGCCGATGGCGGTGACGAGAGATGAGGAGACGAAGAGAAAATGTAAGAGGAATGGTAATGTAGGAGTGAGTGCAGAGTAGTGATTTCTGTGATGGCAGGAGTGGAGGTGATGATAGAGAGGAGGAGGATGAAGTACTGTAATGGAGGAAGAGGAGATGATAAGGTGAGGGAATAACATGAGACCAGGGCATGGTAGATTGATGATGACAAAGCGAAGAGAGAAGACGGGGAAATGTAAAGGAATGGTTGAGTAGAAAATGGTAAATGGGGATGATGAAGATGGAAAGGGGGGAAGAAAAGCGTAAAGAAGGAGTCAAATAAACCCAGCCATTTTCATGGTCGTAATAATAATATAGCTTGAGACATTCCCTGAGTTGTCTTAATGTTCATAAAGTTAACTGTGCTTTGCTGCTGTCAAGATAAAATTTAAAATGTCACTTCTCGGCACAACATGTTCTGTTTCTGCAGTGGCGGCAGCTGTGAGTGGGAAGATGAGGATGAAGAAGACCAAGAGCTAGATTATTCCATCACTTTTTTAACACCTTCAGATTTCCTCCTCTTCTGCCTCTTTACACCCTCTCCATCACAATCACCGTTCTCTCTTCACAGGGACAAAAAAGCCCTCCTTCGTCTTATTTTGGGGGGCTAATAACGGCGGAACAAACAGCGCGTCTCGCTCAGGGACCGGCTGGCATTATCTTCAGCCATTATTATGTTTCTGCGAGGTCACTGTGCTCCTCTCCAGAGACCCCTGGGCTGGTAATGGAGCTGTGGAGCACCAAGGCTGGCCCAATACAGATTAATTGGTCTGTTTGTGTGTTTGGGCAAATAATCAATTAATTCCGGTTTAGACCTGATTAAGTGTAAGATGGAGGGATGAGGAAAGGGAAGAGATGAGGAGAAAATTACCTGTGAGACAAAGGGAGGAAGAAATCAAGGATTGAGCCCTGAAATAATGATATTCTGAAAAAAGTCACACAAGATGTCTCACTGTGATGTTTTAAAAAAAAATCTGAAAAATGTGAAAACAATGTCCTAGGATGGCATTTTTTTAAGATTAAGTCGTTAAATCCAATGGATTTGAAACTGGAATATCTCAAGAACTATTGGATGGATTGTGATGGAATCATATTCATATTTATGAGTATCCTGCATCATCAGCCCAAAATCTGGCAATCTGTCAAATACTTATTCTTTTCTATATTTTCTTTATTCTATTCTTTATTATAGACATTAGCCTCATCAACACTTTTATACTGTATACTGTATTTTACACCAATTAGCTAATGTTAATGTAAGGCAGTAATCTGTCATTAGCTGGTTGCTAACTGGCAATTCATCTATGTGCTACTTTAGTAATAAATGAGCAATTTGTAACATACGGCCAGAATTTTAGTTTTAAAATATTTAAAAATGAACTAACATTATTAGCAGAAAGTGAAGATAAAAATGTGTTGACGTCATTTCAAAGATGTCTATTTGTTTGTGTTGCAGGGATATCTACTGAAGTTAGCATGCTAACCAGCTAAGCTATCCCCCACCCTGTCTTGTAATACCAATTTGTACCGCAAGTGGCAAGTTTCAGCTGGGTGATGTATGTTACAGTCGCTATGCTTCATAACCTCTTAGCTTTTAGAGTAAATTCAGAAAATAAACTCACAGAATGTCAACAAACAAAATACTCTTGCAGCCATTTTCCTTACCAGACAGAAAACCACAATCGAACCCCTCCTACTTCATGTTTCTCACAAATGAGCTAAATTGCCTCTACTCATCGTAAAATACATCACTCAACAAAAACTAAATAAACTCACCAACACCGTCTTTCCACAATCAAATAAATCCTCAATTCACAGAGTAAGATGTGAAAATATTCCGGTCTTTGACGCCATTTTCCCTGTTACAGATGGGCAACTCTTGTTGCTTCTCTCCCGCTGTACACCTCTCCAGTCCCCTCCTCCTGTCTGAACTCATCCCCAGAGTCATAGTCCTGGTCTGAGCTGTTATATTACCTCCATACTGTATCTTAAAAACCACCCTCCGGCGATCTTGGAGGCTGTGTTCGGTCCTAGACTGATGTCTAGTAATGTTCACTCTCAGGCTGCCAAATCCCGTTGAGCTGGGCCCATTTGTCCATGGTAACTCCCTCCATGATCCAGGGTTTTGGTCCAGACTCTGGCACCACAGGCTCCACAGCTAACTGAGCCATGAGCTAATTAGGTAACTGTCATGGTCCTGTCATTTCTGTGTCTTTTTATGCGTTTACTGGCTTTTGTGTTGTGCTTTTCTCCATTTCTCTCATGTATTATTGTGTCTTGAGTCTGCTTTCCCCCCACACCTGCCCTGCATCACTTTCGTTAGCCCAGCCCTGTTCCCAGTGTTCTTCCGAGCCCATCAGCTCCTTTCTTGCTCTTTGGTTTCTTTACATCATCCCCCCTCACCTGTGCTTCTTTGTCTATCATTCCCTCATTAGTTTAGTTTGTCTTTAAGTCCAGTCATTAGTTCTGTCTTTGTCGAGCAGTCTGTTGCGTTTGCCTGTTCCTGCAGTTATTTTGAATAAATATTCATCCATTGATCTGCCTGCTGGCTGTCTTCTGCATTTGGGTCCAATTTTTCTCCCTTCAGTTTGACAGTAATGGTATCTAGCTACAACCAAGGATAGCTAGCAAAGAGCAGCTGTTGTCTGTTACTTTGGTGATATGAGCCCCCTATAATTTTTTAGCTACCTTTGAATTCTGGCCATATTTGACAAATTACACCTTTAAAATAGAAGCCAAAAACAATAACAAACAAAATACTGCTATGCAGGCTGTAACTTGAAGAGAATTTTTCAGCACTAGCAAAGACTTCCAGTCGAGCGACTGCCTTCATAATTCATCAGTAGAGTACTGGTTGTGTATGGGAAGCACTGAAGTGATTGCACAATGCATGAGTGTGCTCACATTGTTCATATCATTCTTATCATTAATATGCATTTTGCTGGGTTTTTGTGGAGTTTTAATGTCCCAAGGCTGCCTAGATGCTGCTCTGGAAGCGGCTCCACTACGGCGAAATTAAGTTTAAAAAGAAAAGCAATAGTCTGCTTATACAGTTTTTGCTGTGTAAATGTCAGCAGCGTCACTCCAAAAAGATTGTTATCTGGTTTCAAACCTAAAAAAAAAAAAAAAAAAATCTAGTGTGCAATCTCCTGCAACCTGCATTTTCTTCACCTTCTAGCTGACAGATGGTCCGAAGCAGAGTGGACATGAAAATGTCTGTTAGAAAGCAAAATGTAAGACAAAAAAGGAATATAAAAAAAGGGCCTGCAAAAACAGCCAAACAGATCAATCATGACAGACTAAAGGCAAATCAAATACTTCATGATACAGACGGGTAAAACAACTGAGATGACAGGAGGAAAAGACGCATCAACAAAGTCATAAAAAGTACCAATAATCATGTTTAACTTGGGAAATCCAGTGAGAACAGATGTGTTTTGAGACCTGTTTTAGAACAACAGTGTGGGCTGAGCTGAGAGATAACTGGAGCTTTTAGTTTGAAATTATGGATGGTTGGGGGCTCTAAGCTGCACAGTCATGAAGTAAAGGAGTTGACAAGTCACAGATAGAAGAAAGTGTCATGTCATATTAAGAACTTGTAGGTGATTAAAGGAGTCTTAAAATGTATTCTCAATTTTAATGACAACCAATGCAGAAAAGCTAAAACTGGGGTTATGTGTCATTGCTGATTAGGTTCAGGAATGTTTAATCAGGAAGCCAAAAAGTCATGAATGCATTAATTACACCCCAAACTTTTCAGGCAGAGACAGTTGACATGATGGACATTTCTTAGCTAGAAAACAGGACTTAAACATAATGTGTGTATGTGGTCAATAGAGCACAATAGAGCACAAAGAGGACATCACTGTTTTTAACCAGATCAATAATTGATCTTGACATTCATTAGATCTTGTATGCAGATATGTAAAGTGGTTGAAAAGCTGTAGAAAAATATGCTGAAAATAATAATAAAACAAAGCATAACACAACAAAATAATTAAGTAGGCACAAACACCAGCAGGCTTAATCAGTAACTCATGTAGGCAGAGTGAGTCAAGACTTCAAAATCAATCTAGAGTTCGACAGAGATGGATAAACACCTTCTGAACAAGTTCTTGGTGGGTCGAGGCTCGATAACACCTGCCTGAAGGAAGCATTCAAATGCAGAGTGAAGTGGGTGTGAAGTGTCAGATACTGTTTGACGAGCCTTCCGCCTGGTCTCATCTACATATATATTTGACATTTGTTTCAGTGGCCTCCCAGTAAATATGCTGCCTCTATTCACATTCCCTGCCAATTTCTTTATGTTCCTTGTTCTCAGACTATGAGTTTTACATATAACAAGCTGACAAGGTTAAAACTGTTATAAACTCTAACTTTTACCAAAGTAGTTTTAACTATTTCTTCTATAAAATATCCTCTTTGATATAATAAAAGCCTAAAAATTACGTTCTTAAAAATGTAAAGCTCACTTGTAAATGTTTAAATTCTGTACTGCATGTTTAACACACAATGGACTCTACTGTTACACTGGGGAAGTTCTTACCCTCTCCCACATACTCAGCTTTTTTATACTACATAGCTAAGTCCCAATGTTAGAAGTGAAATGTTGCAACCTTGAACATGAGTACAGAATCACTCTGTGGCCAAGTTTAGCTTACTTTACATCTGAGTAATGACTGAGGGGACATTTTCTCCCCAATGGTGGTTTGCCTGCTGTAAAAAGTTCTGATGCTGCTGCAAACCTATGCTCTATGCTGTCGTTTCATTAGTTGAAATTAAAGTGACATACAGTAGACAGTTCTGGCTGCCTGCATGCACAGCAAATTCAGTGGAGTCAAAATTATATGTAATAACTTGTTATTGTAGCCTAAGGCACACATTATTCACTGTGTTGTTCCTGGGATATCATACTCACATGGTAGAAGTTGTCCTTTCAAGCACTTGTTTTTTAACATTGTGAAAGTGTCTATTTTAATCCATACCATGTTTTCCTAAACCTGACCAAGTGTTGTTGTTGCCTTAACCTACCAAAGTGTTGCTGTTGCCTAAACCTACCCAAGTGTTGCTGTTGCCTAAACCTACCCAAGTGTTGTCGTTGCCTAAACCTGACCAAGTGTTGTTGTAGAACAGTATAATATGTTGCAAACAGGATAAAAACACATTGGTCACCCGAGTGATAGTCTTACATGTGACCAATTGAGCCACATCAGCTTGCTCTACATTTGGTTTTGGTTGTCACTATTTCGTAAGTCGCAATGATGGTCCTGGAATAACATTAATGATGATGTTCAGGACAACCAACATAAATTGCAAAAGCTATGTAATTAAAATTATTATTATTTAATTGTGCCTCTTAGAAATGTTTTTATTGTGACGCATTTCTTGATTTGTAGCAGTCAACACAATAATTAGGATCCCCATTAAGAACTCATCTTTCAGGTAGGTAAAGGTTTTAACCAATTAAGTTGCCATTATGTTAATGGAACCTTGTAATGTGAAATGTTTTAAAAATGTAAATGTTAAAGTCCCTCAGCAATTTGTTTTAGCTGTGATGGAGAATCATGAATAATTACATCCAGAGCTGCTTCAAAGAAATTCAAAACCTTTATTCTGATTTGAGACAATGGTGATATATTTGATTTGAGATTGTAATTTGGATGCATATATTTAATTGAAGGATAGTGTATTCTGCAAACACTGATGGTGAGTGCTCTTTGCAAATATTATGGCATGAGTATAAAGTTTATAGATGAAGACAAATAATGTTACTTTCAAAACAGATTGAGAGGATTAAGTATGGTGGTGGTGATCAGATGGAAATGGCTGGGATCTGGATGGATCTGAAGAGATTAGGTTTTTATGTTTATGCCATAACAGGGGAGTTGGCATAAGCAGACTGTTCTGTGTTCTTCAGGAAGTTTCAAAGAAATATTAAGAGAAGTATATAAAGTTTCAGACCTCTCGGGTGGAAAGGGAACATGTGCATACCCACCAGCTTCAGCTCCAAAGTAAATCTGGGTCCATCGGAGAGCATTTGAGTGTAGTGAGAGTTTTTAAATCTCTATTTAGTCTATTAAAATACAATATTTATTTATCATTAAAATTAGATCTAAAAGGACATTTTAGAAATGCCCTCATTATTATTCATTTATTGGTTTATTTAACAGCGACAGTGCACATTAATAAACACTGCTGTAAAGCGCCCGACTTAGCCAAGAGGCTATATTTCATCTGTAGTCCCTGGACACATCTTACAAAGTCACTCTAAAAACAGAATATATCATTAAAACAACAAAGTCACTGAGATCATTCATAAGCGTGCAGAATAATAATAAAGAGCATATTGATGCCATTAATGTACGGCTTAAAACATGCAACACAGGCTCAGAACACACACAATGAAATCAAATGGAGGATATTAATGTTATGCGAAAAATGGACTAAATATGCCAACATTGTGCTACATTTGCAGACAACAACAAAAGCAAAGACATGAGCACATCTAAAATAAAATATATAAATCACTGTGGCACAATAAAAGCAAAGCCACAATAAAGACACACATGCAGATACATGAGGACAGATTGGTGACAGTAAGATAACGACAGGTGACAGCACAGACAGACTGAGGTTGATGAGCTGCATTTTTTGTTTAGTGCTGACAGAGCTCAGGATTATTTAACCATTTCTTTAAAATGAGCACTAAATAAACTGTATGAGTCCAGTTCTCTAAAGCCTTGATCAAACTGCCAGCCCAAATCCATTCTTGGCATTTCCAGATTGTATTCACATCTGGACAGTAAGAAACCACAAGCGCAATTTTTGCAAAACAAGTCTTGGTTGGTCTGCAACTAAAGGTGCATGGTGGGTGTCTAGAGGCCTCCACATTAATGCCAGGAGCCAAGGTTTCCCAGCAGAACATTGGATTGTAACATGATTATCAGTGTCAATTCCCTTCACCTGTGAGTGGTTTTAACGTTGTGACTGATATTTATACCCGTTCCTAAGAATGTTGTGTGTTTAGTTCTGAATAACTAAATCTGCTACTCTGGGTGACTGATTTCTGTGATAGTAAAATACTTTGAAATAGCAAACCCACTAAGGTCAAAAGAGAAAATTCATAAGCTTGAATGTTTATAATTTACACTCCACAAATTACTACCATGTCTAAATTCATCAGTGATAAATATTCATGTTTGTTTCATTCCAAGATGCAAAAAAATATGGCAATTAAATGAAATACCGGCTCTGCTCGTAGAGGACATAAAAGCAGAAGAACAAAATGGAATGAAAGTATTTCTGCAGGCGATTTAGGTCTGAACTCAATTCTTGGTTGTGGCGATACTGGCAGTAAAATCTTTACAAACCAGCCCCATCACACACACATATAAACAAAAAACATTTACAGGCAATCCCAAATACTTGGATGGTAATCAACAAATGCCTCTTCAGGGGATAATGAAACTGAAATGTGTTTTTACAACCTCAACTCCTCAAGACAAGTTTATTTGTATAGCACAAGTCAGACACAAGGCAACTCAAAGTGCTTTACAGGGGTATACAATTACATTAAAAAAATTGCATTTTAAACACATTTTAAACACGTAGGAGGACATCAAGAAATAACACATTAAAACAAATTAAAAATAGGAAAATAAGCTAAAACAGAATGTGTTTAAAAGAGACACGACTAAAGAATAAAAGTACCAGTGCAGTTGAAAGCCTTAAAATTGCTTCATTGAAAGTGGCAATCAAAAAGGTCTTCAGCCTTGATTTAAAAAGAGGTGAGAGTTGGAGCAGACCTGCAGGTTTCTGGGAGATTGTTCCAGATATGTGGTGCATAATAACTGAATGCTGCTTCTTCATGTTTACTTTTGACTCTAGGGACTGAAAGCAGACCTGGACCTGACGACCTCAGAGGTCTGGATGGTTCATAACTTAGCAGCAGAACAGAAATGTATTTTGGCCATTAACCATTCAATGCTTTAAAAACCAACAGCAGGCCGCCCAGTTTTCCAGTCGTATATTGTGGTCGACCTTGTCAAATGCAGCACTGAGATCCAGTAATACTAAGACTGAAATTTTGCCACTGTCTGTGTTTAAATGAATTTCATTGAACAAGAGCAGTCTCAGTGCTGTGGTGTGGTAGAAATCCTGATTGGAAGACATCAAAACAGCCATATATTATTAGGTAATTGTTCAGCTGTTGAAAAACAGCTTTTTCAATGATTTTACTTCGAGAGGTTTGATATGGGCTGATAACTATTCATTACCGATGTGTCTAGATTGTTCTTCTTCAGGAGTGGTTTAATGACTGCAGTTTTCATGGCTTGTGGGAGGACGCCTGAGAGAAGAGACATGTTGACAATCTAGCAGATCTGGAGTCATGCAGTCTGAAACTTTTTTGAAGAACCCTGTTGGTAATACATCAAGGCAACAGGAGGAAGATTTCAAATGCCGTATTATGTCTTGCAGGTTTTTGTGATTGATTGGATATAATTGTGTCATGGTATAAGAGTTGGTTTTAGATGGACACATGGACAACACACCTGTACCTGGTACGGTGGCACTGACTGCTGATCTAATTTTCTGAATTTTGGCAGTGAAGAAGGATACAAATTCATTACAGGCTCTGGTAGATAGATGTTCAGAGGCTACTGGCACAGGAGGGTTTGTTAGCCTGTCGACAGTAGCAAACAGGGAACGTGCATTATTATTATTGTTGACTTTTTCAGTTCTAAATTAAAAATGTAAAGTCTCTCTTTATAAACATACCTTTTTTTTCCCATTTTGACCAGCGTAGAATTTCTCCAAGGAGATTTATTCTTACAAGAGACCTCCTTCACTTTAGTGGGTGCGATGGCATTAATAAGATTTTAGAACTGAAATTATCTACAAGGTCATTGGCAGAGAACCTGGAGAGGGGAGCTGTAGAAGAAAAAGCCTGAATGAATATGCCACTGGTGTTTTCAGTAATGTAGCATTTTGAGATGACCTCAGTTTGAACATTTGTGTACTCAATAACAAAAGAACACAATAATGATCAGAAAGAGCAACATCAGATACCAGAAGCTTAGAAATGTTCAGGCCCTTGGAGATAAGGGCTGCGTCACATGCTGAGTGAATCCAAAGTTATCAAGGCAAGGACAGTTCTTTAGTCCATCTGTGCTCAGGTTCGTCGACATGGATGTTAAAGTCAACGACAATTAACACACAATCAAGGTCAGTGCAGATGAGACAGTAACTCAACAAAGTCATCAAAAAAGTCTGTACAGTATGAAGGTGGCCTGTAAATATAGCCCGAGAAGATGAGTTTAACTGAAGAGCCACATATTCAAAAGAAGTAAGATTGCTTGCATTTGAGTAACTCATTAAACAGAATGCCAACACCTCCTTATTTTTTGCATTCTAGTCTCACTTAAGAAGTTTGGAGGGCTTGATTCAATGTGAACAGCTGCACTGTTATCTTGGTCTAACCAAGATTTGGTAAAAAAAAACAAAAACACCATTGATAAAGATTTTCCTGCCAGAGATCGGATTTGGCAAAGCTCAATTTAGTGAGTCAAAACCAATTGTGCAATTTTTTGCGACAGTTTGTGGCTGAAGAGGAATGGGAGCTAAGTTAAATAAATTGGCAGATTTAGTAAAGTACTTCGTGTTTCTTAGCAGATTCACCATTTTTCTACAACCTGTCAACACAGGAATTGAGGAGGCTACCTGAACTCTAAGGCTTTTCTGGGAGGAAAACATACTAATGATATCATCTTTGTAGCCTGGACCCGGCACATATCAGTTAGAGTTAGTTGTATTTTCAATTTCAAGATGGGCTGTGCTGTTATCAGTCTGTGGAGACAGAGGATGATTCTGAGGAGGCGGAGGGGCACAGTGATGTTTCGGTGATGGTTGTTTCAAGCGTGGCGGTGGGAAGGGGGCTGGGCGGTGAGAGAGATTTAGGGGAGAGAATATGGGATTTGGACGTGGTGTGAGTTTGATTCCAAAATTGACGAGCTTTTTCATCTCGTCCGTGAAATCCAGCAGGGGGGAGGAGGGGGAGAGGGTGACTGGAGAGGGCAGGGAGTTGGGTGGGGTGATGAATGGTAGTCGCCTCCTGTCAAGACTGGAGAGCACTTCGCTTGGGGGGGTGGGGGGGTGAAGATGGCAGTGGTGAGGAGTCCTCCTGGCTCAACGGAATTAAATAAAATTGAAGGTGTATAGAGACGCATGGGTTTCAAGGGGCTCAGTTAAAATAAACAAAAGCTTTAACAAAAGAAAAGCTGCGGGCATCAGGCTATTTGAAAGGCAAGTAACACACTTGCACAAATAAGCCCAGCCCAGATGCAGGTAGCCTAGTTGAAGGGTGACTGTTGCTGGTAACTCAACTGGGTTGTTGAAAGCACACATGCACACCACTAGAAAGAATGGGGCAAAAAGAAATCTCAATGGGGCCTAAACCGAACCAAAGTTTCTGGCTGATGATCTATAGGGACTGGGTTTGCAGTGTGTCAGGAACAGATCCAGAATGGATTGTGTCTCTCCTGTGTGCCTTTCCCCACCTCTCTTAAGCCTTCACAAAAAAGGGCGTTGTCACACCCTGATTGGCTGGGAGGGGAATGCCCCCAAGCTGCATTCACTAATTAATTAGGATTCAGTCTCCTCACCCTGCACAGAGGTGGTCTGAATCCACTGCAGTCAGTCCAGAGGGATTTTGAAAATCTGGCAAAATACAAAAGATGGCAAGTGCAACACAATGGGACTGCTAGATGGTCATGTTGAATCTGTCACTGCAACTGCCAGAGTAGCCATCACAACTCCCCAGTAAGGCTGCTAAACGCCAAAACAGACCCGCAGTCCCGATCCGGCAGCGCCTGTGAACTCGGGGAGGGGGGGGTGCTTATTCTGCCACTACGAGCAATTCCTAATACAAAAACACCCAGTTAGCTACTACATGCAACATGATAAAGACCACAGCACAAGGAATAGGTGGACCTACCAGCAGCCATCTACGAGAGAGTCACTTCGGAAGTAACTAGTATAAAACAACAAGATAAGAAAAAGGATAAACTGAAACACAAACAAGACAGAAACCGCTCTCGTACCTGTGACAATGGCGGAAGTCGGGCACGCAGGAAGTAAGGCGTGCTTTTGTGCAGAGGGAGAGCTGAGAGGACAACTACCTGCCCTTATAGAGTGCCCACATGCAATGATTGGCTATTGATCGCAGAGTAATTGAGAAAGCAAAACAATACAGGACCACTTAAACCAGAGCAGAATACAATACAGCTCTGTTCTGCTACATATACACATTCAACTATGGCTTCATGGATACAAAAAAAAATTAAATAAAAATCTTCTAACTGACAAACATGTTGTACACTGGCAGTTGTATCAGGCTCAATGCCACTCAAACATTATGCCTTATTCAGAACGTTGCAGTAATCTTAAGTGATGCTGTCCCTGACGGTGACACTGGCATGTGTTACTTTCTTTACACATTAACATCAAACTCTCCCCGTGTATTACAGATGGAATTAGTGTATTTCTAAAACCTGTTATTGAAGAGCATCACAGGTTATTTACAAATTTGTTTCCCCAAAATAATATGTTCCCAAAACATCGCTTCATGATCCATTATGTTGAGTGTTTGCGCTAAATTGGTCATTTAGTGCATATTTGGTGTACGAGTGTGAAGCCAAACGGATTTAAATACAGAAACACTGATTGATGTTGAAAATGGTGATTTGATTTTAGAGCTTTATCCCATCAGTATGTCATGTAAAATACATAGTGTCACAACATAATAGTATTTATTATCACACAGGTCTTGTTTGCCCATGAGATTCCATTGTTCAATAAGACTTTGCGTTTTTTCCTGCAAATTTCTTTTCCATTTTTGTTATCAGAAATTCTGACAATTGTTGACTAAGTGTATGATTTGTGTTAGTCGTTACGCTGCATGACTTGAGATACTCCGATATTCAAATGTCTTATAATACAGATTCGTCTTACTATGTTGGGACAGACAGCTGCATTCCAGGTCAATGTACAGGATCTTGAAGTGTCCCGTTTTGTCAAATTAAATGTTAATTTTACATCAACACTGCCGTCCTTTAGTGTGAATTTTAAGTGAAATTTAAGGACTGTCACCACTGATCACTAGTTATTGTGGTGAACTTTCAACACCAACTTAGTGTTGTCATCCATTGTTGTATAATTTTACACCTAAGAGTTTATTTGCTGACACTTTAATATCAATTTAACACTTGGTGGGTGATAGTTAAACTTAAAATTAAAGTTGTCAAACTTGTGGTTTCAAATCTGCAGTGTGGGGTTGGCAGAACTGTTAGTTTGGTCACTGACTAAATACTGCTGGTCCATCTGTAGCTGTAGTTGTTGCTTGGCCAACTTCCACTTTAGTCTTTAAAAGTTTATAGGTGCGATGGACCAGACACTTTTTTTTTTGCAGTTTTTTGTTTGTTTTAGTGGAAATGTTGATTCTTGCTTTCTCACCACATTAAGTTGTGTGACGTTTGATCTTTAGCTTTGACACACTACTCATGAGTCAACTGGTGAAGCATATAGTATGCTGTATAAACAAACTAGGCTGAGGGTAGTTATGAGGTATCCCATAGGTCCGTGGGGCAACGGTGGAACCAAGTTGTGCAAGAAAGTGGAAATGTGAGATGACTTTGACCGGCTATAGAATGATTTGTACACTTCTTAAGCTCAGATGAAAATAGTTCTGTATTTATGCAACTCCCTCTCAGTTTGTATTTTACATTCTCAAACCAAATACTTTTTCTGACTGTTGGATTGCATAAACTCTTATATCGTTGGTTTTTGGAAATGTACATTTTGAATGTTTTGTGTTTGTTTTTTGAGCAGCAGACATGCAGTGCGTGTGTGTGTTTAAACGCTGTGAGTAAGTGTTGTTTGTGATAAGTCCAGCTAAATGGGCAGGAGGCACACAGTCACACATGGCAGCCTGCCTTCCAGAGGAGGTGTGTGTTCGTCACACTTTCCTCTCTGGCAGACATTGCCAAAAGACACAGAATTTCTCACCAACACAAATAAGCCCCATTTAGTATTCTTCGACAGAAACTGCAAAGACAGTTTATATACGCTCTGTACACCTAACTGTCTACATCAGAGCCACACATTCAGAGGATGATTTTGTGAGCATCATTTCTGCGCTGATCACTCAAGGATGGAAACACTGAATTGCAATAATTAATTGAAATACTTCAGTACTAAATTGTTTCTGGTGATAAAGAGCTTCTTTTTGTACTCGGTTGCTTTGAGGTAAATATATTCAAATAGACTTTGCCAATTTCATTCATAATAATCGCACTGTGTGGTGGTTAGGAGCAGAAAATACGCTTTCAAATCCAGGAAAGTAATCACCTGGTAAAGTTATTGTCAGCTGCGTGGTGTTCATCAACATCCTTATAATCCATGGACAGTTTATTTGGGTACTATTCTTAAGATGGCTCCTTCTGCACATTTAAGTTACAAGGGACAGGTGAGTAAAATGTTATCCTCATGTTACTGCTATGTATTGAATATTTTGGCACTGGATCACTAAGTTTACCACCTTTTACACCAACAAATGTGTAAAAGGCTTGAAATGGTCTAAAATAATTTTATTTGTGCAGTTTCCTGAATCACATGACAAAATGTGAGTTCATTCATTCATTCATTCATTCATTCATTCATTCATTAATAATGGAGACATGAAAGCAGATAGAGATGGTGCCAGGCTGCCAGCCTGACTGGAGCATAGTGGAAGCAAGGTTTAAGGGGAACCAATCAGTGGTAGATGGTGGCATTATTCTGTAGCCATTACATCACCCAATCAACAGTTACTTCAAGTAGACCCTCAGGACTCCAAGCAGTTTCTTGCTCCAGTCACATTTCTACTCTCTGAAGACTAGTTTTTCCATAGCAATTCAATTTCAACCTTAGATTTGGTGATTTTCACTGACAGAAGCCTTCATGGTTTATTTGTGGTGGTACTGGCAGTAAAACACATACAAACCAGCTCCAACACACAAAAATATAAACAAAATATACATATACACATTTACAGGGAATGCCAACTACTTGGATAATAATTAAAATATTGCCTCTTCACGGACTAATGAAACTGAAATAGGCTTTTACTACCTCTTAAGCCCAAAATGAAATAAAATGGGGAAAAAAACTGAAGGTGTATATAGAGAGTCTTGGGTTTCAAGGGATTCAGTTAAGATAACTAAAGATAAAAAAAAAAAACCTCCAGGTGTCAGGCCGTTTGATAGGTAAGCATCACACTTGCACAAATAAGCACAGCCCTGATGCAGGTAGCCTAGTTGGGTGGTGACTTTTGCTGGTCACTCGACTGGGATGTAGAATGCTCACAATTTCCCTCAACCACAACAAACAGGGGCAGTAAATAATCTCAACAGAGCAGAGTTTCAGGCTGGCACTCTATGGGGATGAGGTCTGGAGTGTGTCATGGACAGAATCAGAATGGGAAAGAGTCTGACCTGGATGCCATTCCCCACCTCTCTTAAGCATTCACAAAAGGGTGTCATCACACCCTGATTTGGCTGGAAGGGGAATGCCCCAAGGCTGCTTTCACTCATTAATTAGGAGCCGGTCTCCTCACCCTGCACACAGATGATCTGAATCCACTGCAATCGGTTCAGATGTATTTTGAAAAACAGCAAAAGTACAGGATATAAAGTGCTACACAATGGGACTGCTACAAATTCAAGTTTTTTTAAGAAAACAATCCTTTTTAAACTGCTCACCAGTTTTGGGATTCAAAGTGTTAAACCAAAATGAATCTATTGTGATTTGAATAAATAAAATGAAATTAAAATATAGTTGTAAATCATATGTAAACAAGTATTGTTAATGCGTCTTAAGGGAAATTGCTTCTCCCACAGGGTTGGCAAATTAACAAAAGATTTATGCCTTTTGCAAGACAAAAACAGTGCAGTAATTGTTGATTACAGGGGCAGTAATGGTAGCTTCAGCAGGAAGTTACAGGAAAACAAGTGTTTGCAGTGGTATAAATGGAGGAGCTCTATGTATACCATCTTCCATCACCTTCTCTCTGGTTGCATCACTTCCATTCCTCGCACTGAGCCTTTTAACTGGACACTCTCTGTACTTGTTTCTGAGAAATTGCCATCAGCCTGGAGTCAAGCTGACGCTTGCTTGGGCTGAATTGCATGTTTGCTCTCTGGGGCTCTCACTTTCTCCCTTTGAGCCTATATTCTCAGTTCTCTGTGTTTTTCACTGTCTTTGCTCTGTAGAAAGTATTACTTTCAAATAAGAAACTATATGGGTGCTTTCCAGCAGCACAATTGTTTATTCTGACTTAAACTTCCCTTGACCTCCTCAGAAATTGTTAAAAAATCATATAAACCCCGCAGCCAAATCATTGCTCTTCAAGGTACAATAGGAAACTGACTGTGGCAGTTTGAGAGGGCCTTGGATAACAATAGATTTATTTGATTTAGTTGTATGCAGCTATCATCTCAATCTTTAATAGTAACATGCACACCAAGTTAACTTTTGATATATGAGGATAAAAAGTCTGTATTGGGAAAACGAAGGTGAGCAAAGTAGTTTCAGGTGGTGATGTGAGGAGGCGAGCTAGAGCAAGTAGGTAGGAGTAAAATGAGAGAAATCTTAAAGGGGAGCAGGCAGCAACCACATCCAGCACGCAGGCAGGCAAACAAAAACAAAGGATGCATGTGAAAAAAGAGTACTCCATCGATTTAGCATTGCACTCCTTTAACACTCTTGAACTCAAACTGGACAGCTTAAGGAAATCAAAACTGGTGCAGCTTCAGCAGTGAAATAGAGAGGTGAACTCTGACCTGTGAGTGTGTAAGGAAACAGGATACGCAGAGAATGGGGAACAGAGCAAATACTTGTTGTGCCTGTAGTGCCAAGGTAAGTGGGGCTTTTCCGTATACATGCACTGACTCAGTTTGACTTCCATTACAACATGTCTACATGTCTCTCTTCGCCTTTTTACCTTTTTCAATGGTTTTTCATCACTTGACCTGTTTGGGCCTGTTGTAGCTCGCTAACGTCACATTGTTATTGCTGATTTGTGCTTGATGGTACCGCATTTTGAAGTGGTATATGATGCCCAACATTTAGCTGAAGTCCAGGATTGAAGTTGCTGCAGCTCCTCTTAGATCAGTGCAGACTGGGCAGGGCGGGAGCACCGGTTGCTAATGTTAGCCCATAAAGCACCGCTAACGTTTGTGGTAAAGTAATGTTCTTTTTTATTTGATGGCTTGATTGATAGCATGAAGTTGTGAATGAATTTTGAGTGTCCATGCTTTTCTATCTCCATCAGATAAATGGCAAACGGCATTGTGATAAAACCAGGGTTGCCACAGTAAAATAAGAGAAATCACTTCAGCGGAAGATGCCATGTTGGAAATGTCTGGTCGTAACGTAAAAACACAATTAATGTGATGATGTATGAAGGGCTTGAAGGGTTGTCAAGTTTTATAGAGGGCAGATTTCAACCACCACCCCTTGTAACTCTGTTCTAAGGGGCAAGGTGTTTACTCAATAATGACGGGTAGTGGTAAAAAATGTAAATGCAACTGCAACTGGGCTTTTAATCTTGAAATACATACAGGAATGCAGGAAGAAAACTTTACTTCAAGTCACTGGGTATATCGTGGGAATAACCATGGACTATAGTGGATGGAGAGGTCATGGCAGGATCTGACATAACAGAGAATGTTAGAACTGGCAAGAATGAAAAATGGGCAGAAAATTGTAGAAATGATGAGGATGGACCGCAGACAGACAGAATGACAGAAAGTTATTACCAGACCTGTCTGTTATGAACATCCACGATAGTTTACTTCACAGTTAAAGCACCTGTTGGTAAGATAGTTGATTTTTGAGCCTCATTCTGTCACGTCTTGTCTGAACTTTGTTTGCCTTTTTCTTTTCTTTTCAGTTCTGTTTCCTGTTTTATTTTGGTGTCTAAATCTCCTCTCGTTTCAGATCCCCTTCTTGCCCTTGTGTGTTTCCCGCCGTTGTGATTGTCTGCCCCTCCCTGATGTGTTTCACCTGTGTCCAATTATAACTACCTCCCTTGTGTGTATATAGTCTGTGTGCTGGACCTTACCTTGACTCTGCATAGCCCTCTGGGTTTTGGTTGCCACGCAGATTGATTTCTAGGGTTCCGAACTGTCTGCGAGTTGTGCATTTGGGTCTACGCCTGGTGTGTCTGATACTTGTCACATTCCCAACTCGTCAACTACTGGCACTTTCGGATGGCAGCTGACCCAATCTACAATCTTAAAGCAGCAGTGTTTGACGAGTTGGGGAAACCCAAAGTGTCAATATTCCTCTCATACCATCAGGAGCTTAAAGGACCTGTTCTACTTGCCGTGGTTGGGATTATTACAGCATTTCAGGTGCCAGACTTCATCACTATGATGTGTTAAATGTTCTCATAATGAAGAGAAAATGTGTTCAAAACAAAAAGGATTATTTCTTTACTTTTTGAAATGATGCTATCTTCAGTAGCAAACTGTACACAGCTATTCACTAGAACGCCCAATTTGTATTGCTGTCCTTTTTTGCCTCTTACAGCTAATTGTGCCTTCATCTCGTTGCAAGCTGCAATTAAACGAGTCAGAGGCTGAGGGTTGGAGATAATGGAAATTTATTCCACCCAGTAAATTGGGAATTACAAGAACGTGCACTGTGCTCAAACGTGACAAAATAAAACTGGACATCGGCATTTTGGAAGTGAGTGCACAGTCACTTGAAGGTTTGGATCTCACGCTCTAGTGACCTACTGCTAATGCCTTAGCTCAGACTGTCAGCCTGGCCCTCTGTTTTAACCTGTTTAAACAGCAGAAGACACAGAGCTAACTCTTTGTCCGTCCTCTACAAAGGCACATTGCTTCGATTTTCCTGAGAGCTTGAAACCCAACTGAACGGTAACACACACGAACATATGCCTATCCACCACGTATACTGTATATCCTGGAGCAACACACGAACAGAGTTCACACGTGATCAAGTGAGCATATGTCTGAACGGATGCACACGGAATCATAAACAGATGCACAAACACCCACACGGAATATACATTGTTTTGCACACAGATTCAATGATATCAAATCATGCTCATACGCTAAAAGAAACCGGCTCACAGACATGCACACATCTGCATGAATCAAATTATCTCACTGACTCACGAACTGCACATAACACACACTCAAATGCACAGACACATACTGTACACACGGGTGCACGTCAGCTCATTTTTCAGGGAATGTCGACCGCGGAGGGTGTCACAGATGTCAGCAGTGACTGTCACGCCCCAGGGGATTCTGGGAAATGAGAGCGATGAAAGAAAAAAAATTGGGGGAGTCTGCCTTTTTGCAGAGGAGTGAGAGAGATGTGAGTACAAGCCAAAGAGTGGAAGGTGAAAATGAAGGCAAGGGAGGAACAATCAATTCCCTGACATCTCTAAATGTGCACTTGATGATGCATACCTAAACAGGCCTGAAATGGCCTGCAGGGAGAGAGGAAGGGAGTGGAAGAGGTGAGTGAGGGAAAGGAGAAGGAGGGGGGTGGAAGTGAGAGACTAGATTAATGAAGAGAAATTGGGAGGGAAGGAGATGAGGGTGGAGCTAAGTTGGGGAGACTGTTATGTATCCGTCCATTTGGGCCTCAAACAGCAGTTGGTCCTCCGGGGGACTTTGCTCTAAGTGAAGCGGTCAGCCTTGCAGGTCGTTCTCAGGTCCGCAGAGAATGGAGGGGAGTGGAAGAGAGAGTGGAGGGGAGAGGAGGTGAATACTGATGAGGAGGAGGTGAAGGAGCGGCCAGGGATTGTCAGTGGGACCTGTGAGCTCGCTCACCCCTCACCACAGTTCATTTACCGCAAAGCCTTGAAGCTTTCGGTAACTCTGCATAAAGAGTGGGATAAGGAACTTTTACTCAAACTATTTTTCTTAAGATTATCTTTTAAGGCATTTTCTACATTCTAGAGTGAAAAACAGGGAGGTGGAGGTACGGGCTAATTACAACTATTCATCGAACACAACAAGAAGATCATTACATAACAACAAAAGGAAGACATTTTATTGAAAAACCAACACACAATATCTCCCTAATGAGACTGTTACATATCAACAACTTTCTTTAGCAATTAAAACCTTGAATTTATTGAAGGATGAAAGCAGCAATAATGTACCACTTTTTAAATACTCAATTATATGTAAATCTGCTGATTGGAGGAGCCGATGCCATGGAAGTAGTTTGACCTCCACGGGTCCATTCCATTAGAAGTAAGTGCAAGCTGAGATGTCTCACCCACGCACATTTCATATCTCAGAAAATCGAGAAATTAAACTAAATGTAGCACAATTACATCTTTAAAACATCTCCTCCTGACCCTGAACAGGATTAGCGGGATGCAGATCTACTCTCAAGATCTTCATTAGTATAAGACAAAAGCCCTTTATAAAACATGAACCTAACAACTATTGAGATGTCGGCCTCTAAAGTCATCTCTGTAAAACTTGGGACAGCAATCCTACATGGTCAGATTTAGTAATTACATCACATGGCACAAGTCGTCATTTTGCCATAAAGGATCCAGCACATGTGGGCGGTCCTCGTGTCACTGTCTTGTTTGACCTCTGCTACCCCTGAAAACAACACAGTCTCACCCCGTGGTCAAGTTGGCAATAACAACCATGCCATGTCAGGTTACATTTTCAAAATATAGGCAACAAGATGAAGGCACCTGAGTGAAAGACCATGTATGCATGTATTTTTTTACTCAGAGTTGAGTACTGAGTTACTCAGTGATAAAAGAAACAAATACTGCTCACGAAACTCAGATTTTACTTTAAATTAGGCAGTATTGATTGAACATGAGACAAGATTATGTTACTGCATAGCCTGTCCATTGCTTCAAATCTTTTCAGAATCCTGTTTTACAGTACCTTTAAGCTCTAAAACAAGAAACCTTATGATTGGCTGCCATTTTGTGTCCTGCTTTGAAACGGAGGCTCCAGATCTCAGAGCAAACTGATCAAAATTAGCAGTGCTGATCAAATATGAGTCAAGATTGTGTTACTCCATATCATTAACTCTCACCTCAAATGTTTTCAGAAACATTATAGTGTACTGTTTGTAGTTACTATATGCAATTTTTTCACCAGACAGACACCACTATCTGTTTTGCACACATAACAGAGCTCCCCAACCTGATCCAACCACCAACCCAACTGCCCAGTTGGTGAACACACCAATTAACAACCACCACTGCTGATGAAAATCTATCTGGTGTGACTCAGGCACGAATGTTAAGACAAGGTAATGTTGATGTTGTTGAAGTTAGAGCAACAGGCGACTAGTAAACTAGTGGATTTTATTGGGATTCTAACTTATTATACAGCTGAGTAGTTTAATCTATAATACATCATAAGAGATATTAGATTGTATTTAGCTTCAGTAATCCGAATCTGCAAATTAACTAGCGTTAACTGGAGTAAAGAGTATATTTCCACCTGAATGTAGTATCTCAAAACTCTACTTAAGTACAGAACTTGAATATATGTATTGAGTTACTTCCCAGCAGTGGTCAGTTGCAACAGAAGAGGATGGTGGACTGACACCTGCACAGAGACCCTGAGGCGGCTGTTGGAGTGAGAGAAGTTTCCTAGCAACAGCTGAACAACTGAAGTTGCTGTGCTGAAATATGCCCTAAAAAATACACAAAATCTCTCGGTACATTGGCTCACCATGCTGATGATGATAATGTGAACGGAATATTAATTTTCTATTATGTTTGTCTACTTTCGTTGATGTCACTGTCATTTACACTCCTAATTCATTCAGATGAAGTCAACAAGCCACCCAGCCTTTCCCCAGCTTTTTTTTTTGCAGGTAGCATTGCAGCTCGATCTGTAATGGTTATAACATACATAGAGCCATTATATTTGGAATTTCTACATCATTTTAATGTACTGTAGCTAGAAATGTTAATGATTTCATGTAGAAAAGGAGCTAAACATAAGTGGACTGAAAATAAAAGTAAAGCTTGTTTTGTTAAGTTAGTTATAGTTTATAATTATTGCAATGTGCACTCTAGACGCACTTAAAGGTCAAGGACTTAAATTGTTTGCCTTTAGCTCCAAATATACATTGCTATTCACACATGTCGGATTGTTAAACGTTGGTAGAGATTGTATAATTGTGATTTTCTCTGAGTCAAAAGTTAGCAAACACACTGTCAGTTCCAATAGGTCACTGTGTGAAGTCTCTAATTGAACCATCATACATGTTTCTTAAAATTGTCGAACAGCCATATTATAAATGAATGTAGTATGTAGTATGTAGTTTGTACTGTATGTAGTGATTAAATTAATTGCTTTAGACCCATCATAACAGAGTTGTATGACAATGATCTGTTGAAAGCTGATATCTTCTCAAATGTCCGCATAAAGCCCATGTACAGTGACACTGTTGAGCAGGTTAAGCTGAGCTTCTAACTGAATCTCTTTAGTTTCTCTCGTTCTGTTTATCACATTCAAACATTTGCTGTGTTTTACCGTTCTATTGTGTTCTCTTTCAGCAGTTTCAGCAGTCATGTTTAGTTACTGCTGGTGAACACAACATTTCCTGTAATGCCTCATAATAAAAGCTTTTAAATTACGAAATAATGGGGGGCTTTTATTGTGAAGAAGTTATAGTAAATGAAAAATGTCTGTAACTGAATTAGTGGAGCCTCTTTGTTTGCGGGGATCAGGTCAAACGTGTCATTGGTTTAAGACACACCTTCAGGCAGGCAGCCCAGTTGAGGTGGAAATGCAAAATCCCGGCCGTCAAATCGAGTAGAGCCAGCACATGTAATAGAAACACAAAAACACAAACATTGTGTGTGACAAAAACCATCACCAAATGAGGTACAGAGTGCCACAGTGAGCAAACTAAAATAAAGTATATGGAATAATGAACAAAATAGCTGCATATTGAACAGGTTTCCATACACAATGCAAGCCTTTTTTTAAAAATCTGCGCTACAAGAATGATAATGAGTGAAGCAGTTTGAAGATATTCCAGTGTATGGCACACAAGACTTGTATAAAAATACGATGCCTTACTTTTCTATTGCAGAGATGAAAGCACTTGGAAAAACAAGAGAATAAGCACGGACTGCTCCTGCCAGGAGTGTTTACAACTTATACAACTAATGTTGGAGAGAGAACTAAAATAACATCTGTGTTCATGATGTTTGCACAATTTTCAGAGCATCTATTTATTGTAAACCAAGGCAGGATTAATGAAAATAATCTGTTACTTAATGTTATTAATGGCTATTGGAGAGAGGGGCTCCAACAGAGTGAGATTTTCATAACTCTTCCAACACAGCTCAATTCTGAATTGAACATAAATATGTACGTCACATACACAATATACAGTAAGTTCCTTACATCACGTTTGTAATGGAAGTCACAAAAGCATTGTAGTGATTTTAACCCAAACCGTAATGTTTTCCTAAACCTAACCAAGTACTTTTCTTGCCAAACCTCGACTGTACAACCTATTCAGTCATTTAGGTAAGAGGATGTGTTGTACCAACGAGTCAGGCTGAATCGTAGGGAAATAAGACCTACTGTATATAATACCTACATGTAACTCTACTGTGCAACCGTAAAAAACAGCATCTTTACTTTGACTATCTCACTCAGTGTAAACTCTTAAACAGACTGAATGAGAAGTTTTTTTTCCAAACTCAAAAAAATTACATAAGGGGAAAACTAGACTGCATGTGTGTACTAGGCAGAAATACTGTAAACTATGGAAGAAAAAAAAAACTTCCCTGAACAGAGAGTACTCTGCTGTGTCACTGCACAGTGTCTTACTAGAGGACAATGTCCTGAAAGGCCACCCTGCCTGTGTCTGTCTGAGAACAGTCCCTCAGGCTGTTCCACTGCTCACTGCCAAGTCGCATTACTCAATCAGCAGTGAGCGATCCATCACCATGCTGTGTATGTACTTGGCCCTTTCTAATTGGAGCTGGTCAATGCCACAAAAGGTAGTTGTGCGAAGCTGCTCTTGCAGTTGCTATATCTCGAGCCATATCATTCTAACACTCCATGGCCTTTCAGTCATTGTTCCGAGGGTGTATCACAAACTCTGCTGATAATGGTTCCTCAGTAGAAAGGTTTCGTCCTCTAAAAAGACAGATGGTCTCCAGACCTCACTCCCAGGTACAGTAAGAGGTGGCAGGGGAAGTTTTCCCAGGATAAGATGGGATCCAATGAGTCCTATTAAATACACCCTATTACCATTAACACCACCTTATACTCGTATGATTACAACTGTTAATGTGTGCATGGTGCTGCTCACAGCCATGGATGACTGGCCCATTAGAGCCATCCGAGTGCATGGCTATATCATTTGTGTCTTCTCATCATGTGAATTATTACATTTTTAATTTCTTAAAATGTTGGTTGCAAGATATTCATTACATCTCTATCTTCCAGTGTTCTTCGATAACAGTACAGAAGAGGTATAATGAATGAAAATGTGACAAGTAGCTAAGTATTAAGCTAAGTAAGCATTATTCATCTAACATGATCTGACCCGTTAACTATACACACTTTCTGACAGTTTCCACACCTTCATCTATTTTCCCCGCCATAGCAACAGCTCTTTGTTGCCATAGTCTTTGTTCAGTGTGTTTTATGAGAGCGCAATTAAGAACCTATAGTAATAAAAGAGAGCTTGTCAGAATCTGCATCAGAAGATGTGGTTTCGGAAAGCAAAGGCTCACATGAGCTCTGACAGATCAACTTGATGACCCCTGAGTCATGTTGTAGGACACCATGGGGACTTTGTCCTCTTTGGTGTCCAGAAACCTCTTCAGGCTTGGTAGGATGAGAAAGATAGCCAGGGCATCAGTCTGGATTTGGATGTGTGCAGCACACCTGGGTTTGCTGATATTTTAAGACGTGTTAAAAAAACATGATGAACATCAGCATCACATGTCCAGATTTGTGCCATCTGAAGGGAATGAACCATTGACTGTACAAAATATGGATGTTAGAAAAAAATGAGGGCAATGCTCATGTGCCTTAAAACTCCATTCCTTCTAATGGCCAGCAGGGGGCAACTCCACTGGTTTCAAAAAGAAGTCAGATTGCATGTAAGCTTATGAAAAAATGACCCTACTTCTCACTTTATTACCTCAGTGAACAGTTTCCTTGTGAGTTTTTGGTCTCAATCTTTAGTTTCAAGTCTTCCTCAACACAATGCATGTGCTCATTTTGTATATTTAGGTTCCATTTATGGTAAAATGGGGACTGACATGTCGCTTCTAAGGCATGTCCTTTAGTTGTTTGTCAGATCCAATCAGTATATCCTCCCCAGCTCATAGTAGAAGGTGTGCAAATATAAAATGTTAAATATCAACAAGGACCATAAAAATGAATCCAGACCAAAAGCTTTGTGGGACATTAGGAAGTCAGATCTGTTCTGCCGCACAGAAAACCTTGACAAGGAACAAGGAAGGTTCAGAGGTCGGGCCTGTCTTAAAACTGGATGAGAACATGAAGCAGTTGAAGGTAAACAAGGCTTGTAGCAGCAGATCATGGCAGACCAACACCTATGACATCAGCTCGAAAGCCTGCAAGGTTGGTTGGAGCACATGGTGGTGACTGGCAGGATGAGAGTGATAGCCAAGGAGCAATCATCAGCATTCTGCCACACAGCAGGCATTGATGGGAAACTCGGACATCTCCTTAACACTGTGAGCAGCTGCAATGGGACACAGAGCTTTGCGTCGAGTTTCAGACATGCACTTTATCATGTAAACGTGCTGGCAGTTTTACACCACGTCCGAGTCCCCCCAGTCATTACTGTAGTCTTTGACCCAGCTGGTAACAATTCTGTGACACCTCCTACATGGCACACGTCTGAATTGGCGACTGAGAACTCTGAAGCTAATTAGTGGTGCATCATGCTATCAGTGTTGGTGATCCCGCTCTATCAGGGCCTGTTTGGTCTACTACATTTAGGATCAGGTCCAATTATTCTCAGATATAATCAGGTCTGTTTTGGTTGAAAATGAATGTATGCTTGCTGAGTTGGGGTAGGTTACCGTACATTGTATTTACAGTGTATTAAACATATTTTAATTGCCTCTTCACAGCTGCTTCTCTGTGAAGCTTTTCCCCAGCGTCAGCGATGGCGACACTCGGAAGAAATTCTGAGACTTTTTCGCTTTTTCATGCTCTACACTGAAATAAGAATGTATGATGAAGGACCATAATGCTTTTCCTCTGGCCGTCTGGGTTGAAGAAAAAGCTGCGACTCTGTCTCCGCTGCAGAAGCTCTGTGTCTGGGCTCCTGCCGGGGACTCTGAAATATTCATGGTATAAATATTGCAAGGCTCTGCGTCTAATAAAAGCGCTGGTCTTTATTAACGAGGTGACTAAGGGATCCATTGATCAAGCTTTCTGTTTTATGTCATGAAGATTTTCTCCTCCGCCACTTCTCTCTTTGTCTCACATTTCCACACTTTGTACTATACTACTCTCTCTCTCTCTCTTACACTGAATGACCCTCACTTTAATCCAAGTATTTAGCAACTCTAGTACAAGCTTCCTCTCTCAAGACGTACTTGCTGCTCTGCACGTCGCCTGTTTATTAGCAGATGACCCCCTCTCTTTGTCTCTCTCTCAGTCTTTTCATGTTTCTCTCACAGTCCCACGTCTGCTCTCTGGGCTGCTTCGGCAGCAGCACTGGCCCGGTTTTAACAGCAGCCCAATTAGCTAGCCTGTCTGAGGGAGAGCGGGAAGTTTTTGAGGGAGCACTTAACATCAGAGTTATGTGACACGGAGAGTGCGAGACTCGCTGGATGAGGTTTGCTGCGAGCAGAGTGTCTGTGAGCCCATTTTTACTTCTGTAATGGTGAGTCAAAAGGAAGTTGAGTTGTGACCTCGATGAACATCACAGGCAAGACCTTTCCTACAAAGTGTGGTATCTTCCTCAGACTGTGTCAGAACCACTGCCTTTTTCTACTTAATGCAAGTTTTACTTTTAGTCTTTTGAATTTAATATATATAAAAAATCCACTATATAGTTCACCTTTTTATTTGACAGTGAGTTTTTTTCCAGATGGGATACTGCCGTATTGTATAATTTATCAGTATTTTAACAATTCAGGCAACCACTACAAAACAGCATAACAAAGGCAGCTACACAAATGGCTGTCTAATACCTAATATGTTAACTCTAATAGAGGTCTATTAATCATCACTTTTATAAGGCAATAGAGGGCCATCCATGAAGGTTATCTAATATTTCTGCCAGAATTTGTCAGTAACAAACAAACATTTGCTGCATTGCAAGGTGAATTGAATTATTAAAGTGCAGGAAAAAACTGGTTATGCTGATCCTTTTGGCTTCAGATAGTGAAGCTCTTTGTTGTCCTGCACTTTGTAGTTTTTACCTGCTATACATACATATCCTGCAGACCTAGTCAAGTGAAACAAATTCTACTGACAGAGAAGGCACAGAAGCAGCACAACAATAACATTACTGTTGCTTTCATTTGTTGCAGTCGTTGCTACCTGCAATATCTGCTATGATTGTGCCAGTGGTGGAAAGAAAGTAAGTAAATAGTGCACTACAGTACCATTTTGAGGTACTTGTTGGTCTTGTAGGTCTGTTTGAGTATATCCCTTCCATTTCCATCTGCTACTTACTTATGCTTTTGCGTCACTGCATTTGTCTGACTGTAACTATAAACCTTTCAGATTAAGATTTTGCATTAAAAAAAAAGGCAAAAACAAAAACATGATAAGATCATAAATACAGGATAAAGAATAAACCAATGGTTCCCAAGCTTTTTAGGCTTATGGCTTACATAAAGCAGTGTGTCCACTTGGGGCCTGTCTCATTTCAGATATGCTGTTAGCAGATCCACCAAAGAGTGATTTCTCATCTGAATCTTTCAGATGGTTTCATTTTAACCTTTGACAGATGTCACCAAAGAAAGCAAAGATTAGAAATAACTTCATTTGAATTTTGAATAATGGACTTTTATTTGTAATTATTTTTTTTTACATTATGCACTGAAGTATCTGTATACTTCATCTGCAACTTGATTATATATCACAAAACATTCCCAGAGACTTTATCTGATCCGGGCATGCTACCATGAAAGAACACTTCATTCATTCAAGCCCTCATAAAAAAAAGGCAAAGACTACAGAATATTTTGTCTTTTGAGACAGTTACTGCGTCAGATCAGACAATCACAGAGCCATGAATTATAAGCTGAGAGACATGGTTGGTTAGTGACTGAAAAGGCAAAAGGAGAAAAAACTATTCACTCTGAAGCTGTGTGAATCCAAAGAGAGCTTGAATTTCTCCCTCACTCACTAACTGTGGAGATTGTCCTCCATACACTGTTCATATTTTCACCTTTCTTCCCCACACAAAAAGTTATAAATTGCTGAGTGACTGAGATGTTCAGGTCTCCTCTGATAGCCTGCCAAGATTATGATACAGAGTGACTGTCCTGGATCAGGACTATGTTTCTTCCACTCCGTTACCTCACTTCATCCCTCTCTTCCTTTCCGTTTGTTCCCCATCATCATTCTGACAGACTGCACGTCTCAGACTTTCTGTCGTCTCACAGAAGTCTGTCAATGACAAATTACCGTCATCAAGGATAATCTGAAGTATTAATTATGAGCTTCCTCTCAGTTTGAAGTGTCCGTCTGTCATGTCGTGGCAAATGAGAAAGGCACGGAAGTGAGGGGCGTAAAAGGGTCAGGAAACCTGTTATCAGATGGACCTTTGGGTCATTACACCGATACTCACCCACATACACATACAGTACATATATATATATATATATATATATATATATATATATATATATATATATATATATATATATATATATATATATATATACCAACTCCAGGTACGCTTTCTAACGGTAAACTTTCGCTTTTGTTCCCATGTTTACCTGCAGCGAGAACATGGTGGCATGTTGGCAGTACAACCACACTGGAAGTGTTGCTGGGTCCAATTCGTTAGTCTCAGATTATCATAAATATCGGTACCAATTGGAGACAGGTGTTCTTAGCAGCTCAGGTGTTCTGTAATTTTAGTTATTATGCATGCACAAACAAGCTGCAAATGTTTTGGCCTGGTTTTAGTCTTTGGACTTTTTGAGTTACATGGCATAAAATAAGGCGATAACAAGAGAGCTTGATAGGAAAGCAAGTAATGTTGATGGTTTCAATTTAATTAGAAACTTTGTATAACATTGGACATTATAAAATAAATTATTTTGAAAGTCAACAGGAAGGAAGTGCAATCAGCAAAGTTCAGGAATCCAAGGAAGATTGCAGCCATCGTTGAAAGAGAAGCATATTACTGCTACCAAAGAATTCGCAGACAGTGTCCAGTTTCCAAGAGCGAAGCAGTCATAACTCATCATCGGGGGAAGATTAATACAGCAGAAGTACAAAGATACACCACAGGTAGCAGGCCTTTTATCAGCAGCAAGAACAGAACCAAATCGAAAGAAACGGCAAAACTCATCTCGTCACCTGTGAGGCAGCATCATGACTGCAGCATGCATGGCTGCCTCTGGACCTGGCTCGGTGGATGCGACTGATGTTACTGATAATGGCAGCCAAAGGAACTCGCAAGCATACAGAGAGATCTTGTCTGCTCTGTCACATATAATTAAGGAGTCCATTTAGAAGAAAAGGTGGGAAATGTGGGCCAAGTCAATTTGATGATTCAAAGAAGTATTCAGACAGTGTCTGTTTCTGTGGAGCCTCTTTCTCTATAAATCAGAGCAAATGCTCAGTCAGACAATGAATGTCACAGTGAATTAGGAGGAAAATGTCATTTCTTTTGTCATGGATTGTATAAATCTTATAAACTGTTGGTGTAAAGACGTCCATTTAAATTACATCTTCTGAACTAGAATCTTGATCTTCGCTCTTTCTGCACATACATGCCCATTTGAGTTAAGTCAAACAATTTAGGGAAAGAACATTTGTACTTGATCTCTTTCACTATTTTCTCATTTTATGGGCACGCTTTGCCACTAGTGGCCATTTTGTGAGTGGTGTGTATTTCCCAAGGGAACCATCTTCGGTTCGGCTAAGTAGCTCTCACTCGTTTCCACGACACTCTGAATCATGGCAGGCAGCAGGTGGCTCAGCTTCTCCCATTTTATTAACTGCAGGAGTGGTATATTCTGAAAGAGGCATTAAAAGCACTGATGATGAAGCCAAGTGCTCAACTCAGGACTTTCTCTTTCAGAGGTTTGTCTCTGGAGGAGGGCTGCACTCAGTATCATGTCAAAACTTTTCTCACTGATATACACTGGCTTTGTGAGAGCAAAAATAATAAGAATCACTAGAAATGTTGTTTCCATTGCTCTGATCACTGCAATTTCATTGGAATGGAGTGATTTCACGGCTGTTCAAATGTTCAAACCCAGAGAAATCCAGAATTTTACTCAAGGGAATGGTGCATTTCATCTGGCTGCCCGTCCCAACTTTTGGGATAGGTAAGTTGGCGAGCGAGACTAAACTTAAGACTTATAAAACTTTAAAACATTACCTCATTCCTTGGACATTGGTGCTTAAGTCACATCAGATCAGATTACTGGTGTATTTACCACCCATGAGGCGAGTTTGAACGCAGGATCATATGTGTTTATTCACATTACTCTCACAGTGGCACACACTAAGGGTGTTTGTGTGTGTTTAAATTGAATTCAGCACTCACCAGAGACTCCTGTTCTCTCTCTTCTTTACCTCTCTCCTCTCTGTATTGTCTTCATGACGTACAGTAAAGTACATTTGCCCATTACAGTACATATACCCGTCATGGGAGGTCACCAATGTGGATCGCTGCTGCTGTCAGGTTGATAAACAGTGAAGATAGATCCGCTTTTTAATCCAAAATGTAAAAAAGTAATCTCTGATCTCTCTTGCTGTCAGTAAACGGCTCTGGATCAGATCAGAATCCGATGTGACTCGAGAAGATTATTCCTCCAGAAGGTCTGGCTTTGCACCCAACTTTTTAGCCGGCTCTGCGCAGCTGATCAGCAGCGATGGCACCTGCTCCACCTGGCCCTCCACATGCAAAACTTGGCAACTGTATTTTGATATTTTGTTTTGATAGAGCGACGGAAAATACATATTGGAGGTGGAGCTGATCCAGGCAGGTAGTTACTGGAGGAGAAGTAGAAAAGCAGGATTAGGATGTTGGCAAACAAAGCACTAGAAAACACTCTAGAAATACGTGCGCTAGAGAACACGACCATGTACCACGTCAAACTGATGACATCATCTGGCAGGCAGAAGATTAGGGTATTTAAGCAGGTGCTGATTAGCATTAAACCCGCTGCAGGTGTGTGTGTGTGTGTGTGTGTGTGTGTGTGTGTGTGTGTGTGTGTGTGTGTGAGATGACAGCAGCTCCAGCACAGGAGAACCTCGCCCAGCCTCTCCAAAGCACCTCTGAAAAACACAATAAACAAAAACTACACAAACAGGGATAGACCCACTCCAAAATATAACAAGAAAATTGGAAAAAAAAAATTAAAACTGTCTAATGACAAATTAAGATGAATATAGATGGGATCTGCTGCTGCTCTACATAAAAAATATGCAATACAGCTCAGAGGTTATGGTAAGAGCAACATTACAAGGAGTTGTTGTGTGTGAAACTGCACAAATCTGAATTGATGGGTGTGAAACGTTAACTATCCCAAGAGGGAAATGTTCTTTCCAGCGCACAGTACATAATTACAAGCACCCAGTGATTTATGTGCATGCACGCTCTTTTGGTAGACCTATGCAGACGGGGCTTCAGAAAGGCGTACAGCTCCAACTATCCTGGGTTCAGACAATGCTTTGCAATATAGAATCATCTCATACCTGTTCACAAGCATGGCATTTAGAGCAAGCCAATAGGCCTCTAAGCCAAAGGAGCATCTGCTGTTTGTTTTTTACATAACAGCAGTGATTACACATGCAGCAGTAAGAAGTCACGCTGACAAACTTCTGTCCCTAAAAAAAGATTCAATTGGCCTCTGCAAGTAACCACTGAGGCCTAATTAAAAGCTCATTTTTCTAACCCGGTATACTCTACAATATATAATGGAACAACAGAGTTTAGCTCCAAAATCTGTTTTCCATGTTGGCACGAAGATGAAACTAAAGATGACTCAGGTGCAGGTGCTGGGGCTTTATGGGATCAGTGATTTCCTGATCAATAACCATAAACAGAGCCATTTAAAGGTGTAGGTCTCTGTAGCAGCTGCAACTTAGTCATAGCCCAGGTTTGATCGAGATGGCAGAGTAATGTGTGTGTGTGTGTGTGTGTGTGTGTATGTGGATGGAAAATGCAGCATCTGGCTGCCAGGAAAAAGCAAATGAATTTTTGGTTTATTGTTCAGAGAATTATTTTAAATGGTGCATCTGTTACAGATTGTTCTCGTTCTGTATAATCTGCACAGGTGGATTTTCAAATGTATGCTGCATTCTAAGACCAACAAGAGACTTTGAATAATGATAACTCTTTGCCACATCAAAGACAACACATTTGTGAGTGATTTGTAGCTGAAAACTCTCCGAACCACCAAAAATGCATTATTACTATCTTTGGTAATTTGTTAGACAGCAATTTGTCTAAGTTTAGAGGACATACTTTACAGGAATGCAAATGATCTTTGGTTGTTCATCAAAAAGAAATAACATGAAATGATTTTCTTGTAAGTTGTTTCAGAAAATATGTGAGTGTACATTGGGTGTGTGCTAGGTAAAGTGTTGTTTATCTGGGAAATTAGCTACGTACAGTATAAACATACAAGAACTACTGAAGTTTACAATGCAGGCCCTCATTTCAAACTTAAAGCAGCATTAGTCCATTTTTTTAACAATGAACAGAGCTCTCAGGCTTGGCTCATTAAAGATGCAATATTTAAGAATTTACTTTTTAAACGTTCAAGAATGAACTAAAATCATCAACAGAATGCAAACAAATAAGAGTTTTGACCATTATTTTAAAGACGATGTATTGAGCTGCAGAGATATCTACAGATGTTAGAATGCTAACCAGCTCGCCCCAGCCCTTCCTTTTTCACAATACCTCTCTTAGCTCCCTGTCCAGACTGCTAGCTGCATGGCTAACTGAACTAAGAAGCTAATGGAAGGAGTTCAAGTGGTGTTAAATTCTAACATATTGGACCTTTAAGTTGTAGTAGCTAACCTCGTAGCGACAGCAGACACAGAGCAACATGACATCAAATGGAATATTTACTCTACTTTCGAGCTCAGGTTTGGTCTTCACTGGCTCCTGAGAAAATATAGGTTTAACTAAGACTCGTTTAGATTTAAACATACTCAAAAAGCTGCGTCTGAATTTCTGCTTTGCTGCACTGGCATTATTGCCTTATGGATCTGAACTCTCGGAAATATGAATATTTAAAGGCCCTAAAAATGTATTTTCTTAATCAGCGTCTCACTATGACTAATGGAATCCTACATAAGCATACCCTATCTGTAGACACAGAAGGGTACTCTGTAGTGGCTGCAGATGCACCGGAGATACACCTCCAATGTAAACCCATCTGCAATCAGAGCAACCCACCCAGGAGAGTGGAGTTCATGTTCTGTGTGGCTCCAAATGTTGTTGCTCTTTTCCTAAACCTAACCAAGTAGTTTTAGTGCCATAACCAAACTGTGAGCATTTTCACAACAGGCTTTCTGGCAGCACACCGCACGCAAATGCTTAAGGCTGCTTTTTGTGTCTGTATGAGGCGCTGACAGCTGTGATGAAGCGGGGATGAGAACCTGTTGGTATTTCTGAAAAAGGTGATGTCATGTTGTTACGCGTGACATCGTTTTAATCTAAATGCCAACACCTCACCTTTGCTACCCCAATCAAATATACTAATAATGCCTCATTCACATATACTACTGTATTTTGCCTAGGATAACTTTAATTTCCCATTTCGACCTTTGTTGAACTTTAACATCCAATTTATGACAGCTGGGCTCAGTATTTTATTATTTATTATAATATTTAAAATATTCATTCAATTTTTTGCAATATGATTATTTTTAGGAACTGTGAATGGGGAGATAGACGAAGAGAGAGAGAGAGAGAGACAGACAGACAGACAGAGAGAGAGAGAAACACTATGGCATTTGTGGGAGCCCATCGTGTTTCCCCGAAACCTTGATAAAGTGCGAGGCTTGGCGTTTCGATACGGCCGTTAATTAGCTCTCTCTCCCTTGTGGGGTCTGCCTGATTGAGCGACTAATGGTTTGCTTTAAAGTGCTGAATGAACAAGTGTGTGTGTGTGTATGTGTGTGTGTGTGTGTGCATGTGTTTCAAAGTGCTTTGTTTGTTTTTTGATTGGCTAATTTCCTAATGCGTGTGTGTGTGTGCTGAGGAGAGTGTCTGTCTGTAGCCGTCTGTGTGAGTGCAGTCTGTGCTGTGCCTGTGTCAGCATTCTATACAATCGACTCAGATTGTTTTTCACTGAGATTATGATGGCAGGGGACTGGTGCTGTACACCTTGAGTAGAATAATCCTATGTTTTCATTTAATTGCTCGGAATTGGATTAGGTGCGAATTTTCAGGAGTTGGGAGTTGGGCCTGGCTCGCCTATTCCATCCCTGAGCACACATCCAATGGTGGTCATTTATGGGCTGTTCAGACCTGGTATCAACATGTACGTCTTACCTCCCAACAGCTGTTTGAACATACTGTTTTAACTGATTTCATCATTAACACTAAATATATGAAAGAAGAAATCATTTTATTGATGTAAACATGTCCACAAATGCTACTTTCATGACACGTGTGGAGAAAGTTCCCAGACCCCCTTAAAAAATCACGCAATTTTGTGACTTGTTGAGTTTTTAGAAACTTTATAAACTTTGTGAAATGTTGTCTATAACTCATTCTTAAGTATTTCGGCCTTCTTGTTAATTCGGCAAACATTACGAAGATATCTATTAGATCTGTATGTAAAAATGTCATCTGTTTGTTCAGTGATGCACCTGTTTATTTGAATAGATATTGGGGGAGTGAGATCCGATCACAAACGCTCCTTCAAGGTGTGAAAGTGACTGCTGTCCACTTTGATCAGATCATTCAGAACGCATTTTGATACCAAATGTGAACAGCCTCTAAGATTACAAGTGCTTTTTTTTTTACTTAACCCATGTCTGATCTGCTTTACAAACTGCATGCAGTAAGTTTTCTGCAGTGAAATCAGCTGAAGCATTGCAGGCGTCCTCCTGATGCACCCTGAGCAACTTCAAAGATGTCAAGTTAGCTTTAGTCAAGTCCACAAACACCATTACCCTACCTCTGAATAATCAAATAATACTTACTGTCATCTCTTTGGGATTATGAAAGGGATTTCTCTCATTATGTTAATGACCAGAATATTGCTGTGCCTATAGATTGTGCAGTACCTTGCTCATGTAGATATTCATGAGTAACTGATCGTAATCTGTCTAATTACTTTTTAAAATGAAACAACGATTTACAAAGCAATTTTTCATGTCACCCAAAATTGGCCCTGAACGATAACTTTTACAGTAATTTCCTTAAAATGATGCCAAATAATTGAATTCATTTTTTTGTGTGACAAAATCATCATAACTCAAAGTCCACTTACTGGGATTCTTTTTAGCTTTCAGCTGTATCTCAGTCGTTATCAGTGAATGGAACTCATCATCATCATGTGACCCATGTGGTTGAATACTGATATTTTTAAACATTTTATTTATTCATTGACCTATTTCAACTAAAAATATGAATACAACAACGACGACAACAGCAAGCAAAAGGATGAACTCTGCACTTAATCACTAAAAGGAAACCAGATGCATTTAAAGTGAATTCTAAGTCCTGTATTGTGGGCAACTAGACTTGTTTCAGTTTCTTGAAGACGTTTCACCGGCTTTCATGTGGGTTGCTAGGGCTAGTTGAGCCCACGTGTGAATGGTTGTTAAGCTGTCTGGGAAGGGAACTCAGTACTGCAATGTAGGTGGGTGATAAGTAATGTCGTAGGTCTAACTCCTATGCTCAAAGAGGGCTGTTCCAGTTTGACATCTATGCACACCTGGGCTCACCTAGCCCTAGCAACCCACATGAAGGCCGGTTGGGTCAACAACCCACAAGTGGCCCTAATGACTCTGAAACTCAGAGCTCACACATTAATGACTCTGTAAGGACACTTCCACACAGAGTTTAAAAGCCTGACAACTCCCCTCTAGTTAATTAGAACTGAAGAAGCCTCTTGGATGAAGAGGTGAAGCGTCTTCAAGAAACTGAAAAAAGTCCAGTTGCCTACAATACAGCACTTAGAATTACCCTGACCCGGATGACTGGGAACCTTCATCAACATTTAAAGTGACGCTCAGAATCTCAACATCATGTCCTCTCTGATCCATTAATGAGTTTTTGAGCTAACAATAAAGCAACTTTTAATAGCCTTTGACTCAAATGTTAATGTTTGTCGAAGGATTGAAGAAGGTTTTTGATACTGTGATGCAGGATTAACAGCACTATAAATTTCTATTGCAGCAGTTATTTTATCCTCCATTGTGATGTGTGGAGCCTCGGTGTTTTACATCTTTCTAGCTGGGAACACATTCATGTTACTCCAGTGGTTTCCTAATCGCATTGGGAATAACTAAAAGTATTGGGAATGTCACATTTTCAAATCCCAAAGGATGATCTTCCTGCTTTCAAACATTTGACAACCACAAGCACAGCGTTGCCACAACATTAAACTGGACATAAAGAAATGTAAAGTTTCAAAATATCCATGGTTTGCAGAAATGCACATTACCGACATTTATTCTGGTGAATTGGTTGCTCTCATTCCATTAAAGTCCTCTCTGCTTTAAAAGGGTATGTCGGGAGCTGATGTGATTGGACATTATTAAAGCCCACTTTGACTTCACATGCCTGAATTTCTTCTCTTTATAATGTATTCATTGTCTTCTCCACATTGCTGTGCTGGGACTGTGTAAGTCTCCTTGCACTCCAAAAATGAGTTGGTCACACTCGCATGCGCCAGCAATTGCTCTTGCTGAATTTGAGAAAACTATATGCCTCAGAGTCCTTGGGTACGCTGTGAAAGGACGCTCCTCTCCAGCTCTTTCACTCACAAAGAGCGTCTCTAATAGGGAGGGCTAGACTTGATACTTAACTTCTCTGCATCTCCTTCTCACTGTCTCTTGACCTGCCTCACACCCCGGCCTTTCTTTCTCCAACTCCTTCACTTAACCTCCCTCTTTTCTCTCTTAACCTGTCTCTCTTAACACCTCTCACCGTCTCTATTAGCCTCGTTCTCACTGGAACCACCAGTGTCTTTTTATCTCTCCTGCTGTCTTTCTCTTTCACCCTTCCATGCTTCTGTCTTTCCTTCCTTCCGCCTCATCACATAATCGTCGAAACAGAGGTTTAGCTTGAGTCGATGCTACGGCAGCAAAGCCGGGCATTTGGTCTTTGTCCTGTGGGCTTTTCAATCTGTTTCATTCTGTTTTTCTGTCTCTTTCTAAAAAAAAAAAAAAATCAGCCTTTTTTTTCCCCCGTCAACTGGAGACAGACGTTTGGTCTTCATCACCTCGCTCTCTCCTCACGTACACCGTTCATCATTGTCTGTATCCCTTGCCTTATGTCTGTTTCACCTTCCCAGCATCCTCTTTCGCATCAAACGCACGACTGTTCTCTCTTTACCTCTGGGTTCATCTGTTTCATTCAATTATTTCCTGACTGTTTTCATCGCCCCTTCCTTAGTAGTCCTTTCCTGTTCCTGCCATCTGTGGCCTCACTCTCCTCTTATTCTTTTGGTCCACTGTTTCTATTCAGGGTTTAATTCAGTAAATTTGACTTTATGCACTGTCTTCTGCTTGTGGAAACTGTGAGAGAAGGTTGTGCAGGTTTGGCTTTTTTTAAAGTCCTAATAACTGGGTGTACTGTTCAGCCTGTGCCAGAGGATGATTCATCAATGGTTCACAAAATCGTTTAAGTCATTTTTTTAAGCTCTGATTCCAGCTTCTCAATTGTGCATTTTTGCTGCATTCTTCACTTTTCTATGATATTTGGAATATTATTGGCTTCAGACCATTACTCAGACTGAACAAGCGATTCTAGTAGGGAAATTGGGAAATTTAATTATTTGCTTTTTGCCAAGAGTTAGATGAGAAGATTGATACCCCTCTCATATTTGTACAGGAAACATAAAGCTACAGCCAGCAGCCTGGACCTGATGGCTCAAATTTTGGTCATACAAAACATCCTTCTAAGTGTATCAATTCCCTGCTTTTCTTTCTTTTTTGTGTTTTTGTGGTCTTTTTTTAAAACGATAAAAATAAAATAAAAAGTTATCCCCCAGAACCAGACATGAGTGTGTCTCCCCATCAAGAGAGACAATACCTGCATTCATGCACAAGGCACAGCAGATTAACTTAACTGATCATTTCATTCTCCCGACACAGTCAAATTGTTTTGAATAAAGCAGCCATCCTCCTGATAAATCCTGAGCTCCATCAGAGCTGTCTGGGAATAAAAAAAGAGAGTCTGATACTGTTCCCTCTGGAGAGATTCCTCTGTCCTTTCAAGTTTAAAACTACAGCTTTACTTTTGCTGCTTAAATGTGCCACTGTATTTACTGCAGTGATAGTACAGAAACATTTTAAATAACTGAAAGCAGCCTCTCTAATCATTAAAGCAGAGTATACTTATGTTGTGAGGCCACCTATGTAAGCACATCTCACCCTCTGAATGCTGCGCCCTTGACTTTAGACCAGCTTTATGTTGGTCTATGGGGCAGTTGCTTTCTCTCACACCTCAAGCACCCCAAGCACACAGGTGAGCGCAAGTACGTTTGCATCAAGACCAAAACTGCATTAGTTAGAAACCTGCAATGACACTCGTGTATGATAGGGAACATTATGTATTAACTGATTTTTTGAAAATCTAAATCAAAAGTTTCTGCGTTGCCCTCTTTAAATTTCATAAACTAACTTTATGCTAAAAAGTTTCCTTTTCAAGCAAGGCGACCCTATCCGAATGCAAAGAATTACAATGTATGCTTGATGGTTGTGTTCTGTGGTTAATTATAAGCATATACTCAGCTGCTGAAACCACAGATATAGATTTTTGGCAGTACAAGCAAGCTTAATGAAATTACTTTTATTGTAATACTATGTCATTTGCTCTATTGTTGCCAGGGCTTATATTTCTGCCAGACTGTGATCATGATGGACTGATCATACACTCAAGCAAATTGTTACACTCTCAGACTTTTATTTACCTGGTACCCTTCAGAAAATCTAATTATTTCCTTTCCTTTTGCACTATCAATCATTTTGAGAGAGAAGCTGTCACTTTTTTGCCAAATGCTGGACATCTTATTTGAAATGAAACCCATCACTGCCTCTCACCGTCAACAGGCTTATCATTCCTTTTCTTCCCACTCTTGTTTATTTTCTCTTCCTCCTCTTCCTCTCTGTCCATTCAGGGCCCCGGGGCCGCTCTATTGGCCTGTCAGGCAGCCAGGATCCGAGATGTCCGTCAGGGCTGAGTCAGCCTGCCACTCACTCGGTCGGTCGGTCGGTCTTCCCCTCAGTCTCAACTCTGTTGAGGTAAACATTAGCAGGGGGGGTTGCATGGAAAAACATTTCCCTTTTAGCCACTGCTCACAAATGAACATATTAGTATTCCACACAGCGAGGCACTTTCCAGCGCTCTCTAATCGCTCGGCATTGCACAGCTTCCAACCAATGCAGAAAATCAATGACATCATAGCCACATAATTGCATGTTACCAGCAGAGGCACGAGCCTCCGGTGCCTTTGTGCATGCTTGTGTGTAAGAGAACGTGGGAGAACTGTTGTGTACGAGCGTTTGTGCTCAAATACTTGTTCGCCAGCATATGTTCATTATGTGTGTACGACAGTGGAGATCATGGGATTCCTCCCCCCAGCTATCTGAGTGATACTTGCAGCCTGCATGCATGGCTCTCTGGTGAATACGAGTATGCTGCTGAATGACTCTAAAGGTAGCGGAGAATAGAGTACATTCTCACCCGCTCGGTCTCCTGGGTTTCTTAATATCTGCGGGCGAACACTGCACCATCTGCACTGCTCAGAGCTCAGAGCAGGAGGGGGAGGAGGAGAGAGAGAACGTTCTCATAGAGAGATAGTAGCATTAGCTGCAATGCTGAGCAGTGACCTGCCACTCTGTTACCAATTTCAAATTCAAATGCAGAACTCATCCTTGTGGAACCTCACCTTTCTCCCCCCCTTCTTTGTCTCTCTTTCTTCTCTCTCTCTCTCGTCTTGGCTTCTCCTCTTTTCACTCCCTCTTGCCTTTCCATCTCATCCCATCCTGCTCTCAAGTCGCTTTTTCAATTTCAAAACGCTTTGAAGCCAACGCCAGCCGCGAGACCCCCCCACCCCCCTCCTAGAAGAGTGAACTCTGGGACTCCTTACCTTTTTTTTTTATCCTCTCTATATTTCTCCTTACTGTGTCATCAATCCTCCACCTCTCCCTCTCTCCTCCCCCCACCTGGTTCTGCCTATCTCGCTCCATTTCTTTTTCTACTGGATGTATTGTTCTGGCTTGAAAAACTGGTTTCTGGACAGGGGTGAAGTAAATCTTTTGTGACCTGGTATTCCCTGCTGGGCCTCTCTCCCTCTCTGTCTCCCTCTTTGACTTTTCTTAGTTAAGCCTCTCTCGGCCGACACAGGCACCAAGCTGTAACACGATACAGATGGAATATAGTATAAACAGAAAAGCTCCCCTAAAGGAGAAAGGCCCGCCGATCCCCGTCCTCCCCGATCTCTGTGTTCTTGCCTAGCTGCACTGCACCCTCTCTCTCCTCATCGTCTCTTTCTGAACAACCAGGTTTTTGTTTCAGCTGCTTTGTAGTTTCCTCTACGTTGAGTCAGTGACCGGAGAGGGAGTTTACGTAAGGTCTACTTGTCCTTGTTCACCGTGTCTCAGAAACTTTCTGGGTTGGTCATGCTCTGTGTGGCTGCACCATTATCTCTCCGTTTGGTGTTTTACTGTAGCGAGCAATGATTTTTTGATTCAGAGTCCTTCACACACTCACCTCAATAGCTCCTCTGTGAGGATCGTAAATGAGATTTTAATAAATGCAATATTCAGCATCGCTTTGACACAAAATGCATTCAGAGAAGTCAGTTTTAAGAAAACTTTAATTTGCTTCAGTGTTCAGTGCAACAGTAGCATTTTGAGGCTGATACAGGATACTGGCTGGGGCGGCACTCTAGTTTACAGAGTGACATGTCAGTATCATGTAAAATATCATTGCTATGTCAAATTAAATTGTTATTTATGATAATATAGATAAAAAACAGTCATCTCTGATTCAATGTATGTGAATACATTACTCACAGCTGATTCTTATTCGCTCAAACTTGACAAAAAGTGCATGTTTGTATGAAACAGGAAGGCAAATGGCCACACATTGTAGAGGGAAAGGAGTATAATTCATGTTGGCATTTAACACAGAGGAGGACCACAAGCTGCTGTCTGAGATAAGACCCACCATAGCAGCTCTTATCTCATCATAGTGACCATGTCATATATTTAGACTAAACAGGTGCAGTGTTATGTTTTCTGTTCTATAAGAAAGATTTGAAAGAAGCAGGAGTGATATGATCAGTGGGAAGAAGTATAAATTTAGTGGCACGATACAGAATAGTGACAATGTGTGCTTGAGGTGTTCGCAGATAATAAAAATCGTCGCCTGATTGACCTTCTAATGACTTCCTCTCCAAAATACCACGCCTATCCACTTTAATGTACAACTTGGATGGGTGCCTGCCTTCCAGTGGACATCTTCAACAAACTAATGTCACAACCCAGGTTCCAAATGAGTATTTAAAGCTTCACAAAATGATTTAAAGCTTCACAAAATGAAAGATGTAGGGGGCTCTATGGAACAATTTGTAACAATATGAATGTATTAATCACTTCTTTATTGGCCATATGTGAGCGGATTGTAGCATGACGTGAAAAACGAGACCTATACAAGCCTGTGGATGTTTGTTTATAGTCTTGTATAGGCTTCGCTAACAGAGAGGAGTCCCCTAACATAAACTAGCGACTTCCAGCACAACCCAAATTCAGAAATGATGTTTTCATCAGTGTGTAATCACTCGAAAGTTTTCTACAGTAGCCCAGAATGGACAAACACCAAACACTTGACACTTCGCAACCTCACCTCTATAGGCCACTAAATCCACACATCCTGTATGGTAATTTTGCAGAGGTCAAGTCTGATTCAATACCTAAATTTACTTACATGTTGATTAAATATGTATGGGGCACATTGAAATCACAGATGTAGCCTACAACTCTGACCCCACCTTATTTTTTTATGAGGTTCAGAGTTTTTAAGCTTAAAATTTTGTAATTGACATGATGCAATCTGCTAGAGAGACAATGTATCACTGATTTGTTGCAACAAAAAACCCTCAGTTCAGTTGTGACTGTACAGTGGTGACACATATCTCCAGTCAAACTGAAAGGTAGCCTGTGGAAACTCATCCAGTTTGACGCAGAGGGCAAGGCTGTAACTTCTGATGTAAGTCTTTGCTTGGATGTTTTACAGGTTTTCACAGCTAATTTTGCGTACTGCCAGTAGTTATGTGCGGTTATATTCTTTAAATGTGTGACAGCGAACAGTTGTTCCATATGCCCTGTACATGCCACTGTCAAGCCCATTCTCAAACGTTTGTTACACTAATCAGACACTCAAAGGCCACTGCTCTTAACAAGGCTTTAAAATAAACTTGTGAAGTTGAGTGCCCATTGAGCTGCCTATACAAAACAGTACATTCAGCAGGACTTCACAACTATGAGGCACTGATAGGCTTCCATGCCTCCTCTTTAAATGCCTTCTAACTGTCTCCAATTCAGTTAAAGGAAAAGGGGAAGGCACCCTGGGCAGTGATCTCTGAAACCCCATTCAGAGAGAGACAGTGATGTGGAACATATCAATGTGAAAGGGTTAACCTGGGTCAGCCGGACTGAGTGTGCAAACCCTCCTCCTGAAGTGTTTCAAAAATGGATGAAAACCTATTGTTAGAATGGCCATTTCTTACATAATTTAAGCAAATCTTGAAAGATATCAGAGGGAGAGAGAGCGAGGGACAGAGCGCAGGAGAGGAACAGAAAGGTCATATGTGTGGGCAAGCTACGGAGAGCGAGCGTAGGCTCGGCCGAGAAGGAATCTTAAACTTTAGTTAGTAATTATGTAATAAAATTCTGTTTAATTTTATGGTTTTTTAGACGTGTCTTCAGTCTTCACTGCAGATTGAAGTCTCTGGTAACACTGACAACAACTAGCCTTTAAAAAAAATATAATGTGTATGGGTTCATTGCGGGTTCAAACACATGAGCAGACTATAGATATAACTTGTGAATTTCCAGCTCCTTTGCAAGGATTATGGTCTTTGAAGTTTCGTGATGCTAAAGTGTGTTGAATATTAAGCTGATACTACAAAAGTCCCACACTGAGCTTGAGGAGGCAAAATTATGTTAGCTCAATTTCAGCATAATTAAATCCACTTCCTTTTGTTGGTTAATGTTCCCATATAACCCTCGCTAACTACTCTTTCTACTTTTTGTGTATGAACTACTTATTATATTAGGAACCACAGATCTTTTTTACTGAAGTTAAAATAGCAATATCACACTGTGAAAATCCTAAGTTACAAGTAAAAGTCCTGCATTCATATTTTACATGACAACAAAAATGAACACAAATTACTTCAAGGGGCTCTATGTAATAATGAGTATCAATTACATGTATTAATCTCTTTTTTATTGGCCATATGTGAGCAGATTGTAACATGATGTGAAAAATGAGACCTTCCCCGTCTCCGTGGTGTCTATACAAGCCTGTGGATGCTTTTTTGATGTTGTTTCATGCTGCTGGACTGTGGATTTCTGTGTGACGGACAGTCCACATGTGACTTTATGCACGTTCTCGAGTGCCTCGTCTCAGTGCCTCTCTCTGCTCCGCTCACAGAGAGCAACAGTAGATAACATTAACTTAGAAATGGAGTCTGCTAACAAAATCAGAAAAACGGCAGTTTCCAGTTCAACAGAACTCCTTTTAAAGTATCATAGTTAAAGTACTCATTTGGCAGCAGAATGACGTCTTTTATTATAATATATTGTTTGATCATTTTAATAAATTTACTACATGTAAGCAGCCTCTTCATGTTATGATTTGGAAGTTTAACCTTTAGCAATATATCATTGTGGAAAGTATACTGTATTTTCAATAGTGTAAAAATAGAAAAACTTAAGTAAATAAGTGGTGAGTGAGCAGACAGGACCGCCTCTTTATGGAAATGTCATGATTGGATAAAGTGGCCATGGATACCAGAAAATTTCACTGTCACTTCACTTTACACTTTTACTACATGAGCAGGGGGAGGAGAGACATGGGTTACTGACCGAACACTATAACAGTGATTATTGGAATACAGAGCCATTAAACACTTATTTTAATATAAAATGACACTTACAGAAGCTTTAACGTAGTAAATCTCTTGTTGTAACTTGTAAATAAAATTGCAGATTCATAATCCTTTGTCACATGTTGTGTATCCCATTTTATGTGCAGCCATATGTGTTGGCCTTTCCTATCCTGTGCTGCAGGATGTGTAACCACATTGCAACACCCCTAATCCATCTTTAGCTTGTACCTGCAAGTATTGCTAAATGCCCACTATAACTGCCTTAATGTGCGTATCCCATGTGGTAGTGTGTATCCCTCTCTTCACACTCTGCTGGCTGTGTCCAGTCCATTCTCCAGCCATTCAATGGATCAGAGCAACAGGGCGAGCCCCCCTCCCTTGTGTCGGGGTAATTGTGTTTTTGTACAAGCTGTCTGGCTGCATTACAGTGGCCACGACCCAGTGTCTACCCTGTTCTCATCACTCGGGCTACTGGGGCTCGACAAAGTCGTCTGCAAACTCTGCTTCTATCTTGCTATGCTGATTCCAGTCATCCTCGTGAGCTGGAGCTGAAATGTCATCAGGTGTAACCAGGAGATCAGAGATATTCTCATGAGTCAGTTGCTTTATTGGCAGTCAATATTTTAGCAGAGAAGTAAAGCTGGAGTGGTGAGGAAAAAGACAGAGGACGACGTTGGTTGAATGATTAGATCATGATCGGGTGGGTGTTATGTCTTCTTGTGCTGCTGCACAGACATGACAGATAGGAGAGGCAGGGAGGGGGCAGACAGACAGATTGAATACAAGGACAGGCAGATATGCAAGCAGACAGACAAACATAAAGGCAGCGGGGAAGACGGATAGGCAGAAAACAAAGAGACGGAAGATGAAAAAAAGTGAGAAATAGATGAACCAAGGCCGACAAAGAGGCAGAGTCAAAAGAAAAAATGAAAGTCAGGGAGACAGAGACTTGAAAACCAGACACAGGAGTAGGTGAAAATGTAGGTGGTAGACAGAAAGACGGACAGACAAAGAAGCTAATCTAATGCACTCCCATCCAGTGGGCCTTGTGTGAGAATGTGCTGATATAGAGCTTAGCTGGAGGAGGATTTTCTCCCTTTAGTTTGGCTTTTCTGCTAAGTAGCATTGTGATACAATCAGCCACTGTACAGGCCGTCTGTGCGTACATATGGAATTCCATTAACCTTTCTGGCTCTCTTGGTTAAATGTCAGCATGGTGCATGAAATTGAATTGGTCATTGATTCAGAAGCAGGACGATTCTCCCACTCAGTTGGAGACAAGCACAATAGAGCCGCACTGAAGCTGCGCGCTCCTTGCTGCTAACAAACTACAGCATAAACAAGAATGCTCCGGGGAGCAGAACGTCTGTGAGGACAGCTGTGATATGTCTTCTCTACAGTCAAAGTTCACTCTGCTTTACAAAAGAAAGTTTCCCACCATTTTAGCTGAAAACAAACATCACTTGAAATCAGATTATTCATACTTAGTCTAGGTTTGTATAAAGCAATAAAACATTTTCCCTGCTCAGGCCTTATTTGGGCTCAACCCTATTTTCAGTTGATATGCCTGTGCCTCGTTTTCGCGTGCCCCCTTTCCCCTCAGAGCAGAGTTACAAGTGGTAGTAGCTGAAGTCTCCTCGATGAAATGGGGCAACTCTTCAAGACCCTCATACATCATCAGCTGTTTTCTATGGCAATGGAAACAGATGTGATTTCCAATATGGAAAATTACATTTCCAATATGACGAAAGTGCAGCAGCTTCATTACTGTCCAGAAGAAATCATACACACATGCCCCTATGATTTTGATGTGGTGATGTGATGTTTTCTCTCTTGACTAAAACCAAAAGATAAAGAAAAATATATAGATTTTTGGTGTCATGACTAATTCAACTGGATCTGTTTCAATATCCGTATAGTGTAGATGGAGACCTTAGGCACACCTGCCACACAACGCAAGAGCCACAGACTCTGAACAACATACCACATTAGCTTTCATGATAAAGCCCTCTTCTCATCTCATTTACAAACGTGAACACACGTCTTGTCCTGCACCTCAGCTTGTTTGACCAGGGAACAGTGCACTGCCAACGTCAGTTTGCGGCCATAAAGCTAATTAGCCGCTCAGCTGCAGCACATTAAACAGCATGTACACATCCTTTTAATGATAATAAAAAATGCTATTGGATGTATTTAAAAGCAAGTTGAGATAATGTCTGATTACACAAAGGGATGACTCAATGTGATCTCAGCTGGACTTTGAAGCAACAGACAGAAAAGAAATGAAGGAAATACAACGTGTCATCATCCTGTGATGGCTGCTTGTGGCCACAGCATTTTCATTTTATTTTATTGATCTGCTCCTTGAAGACCTGCCACTGAACTCATTGTGCACCTGACAGTTCTTTTTTTTTTTCAACACTTTCTGGTCATAACACAACAAGACTGTGTTGTAAATAAAAGGTGGCAGTTCATTTCCAGCCCTCCATTTATTTTTTTCTCATGACGGACAGAGTGCTGACTATTCGACAGTGATCCCTCCAATGTAATTAAGAAGTGTCTTCTGAAATGTAATATCCAGCAATTTGATATGGCAATATACGGTACATCCATATTAATCTACTTATTTACCAAAAATGAATACAAGTTATAGTGCTTTTATTGAATCAGATGGTAGAAAGGAAAAACATTTTCGAAGACAACATTATTGGCCTGTCTGATTAAGTCATTATTTAAAAAAAAAAAACATGTTCACTAATGTAGTTGTATTTAAATTAAAGCTGTACTAATCAAGGTGTTTACATTAACAATGGAATTATCATCCAGCTCTGCAGTTCACCTTAGTCAGTGGCAGACTGATGATGTTTGAGGGGCAGGGGCAATAAAACATAAAAGGGGAACCCACTGTATGTGGTGGGGCACCAGTGCACAGAAAGTCATGATACATTTCACTCTGGAGGGCGTTTTATCATGTTTTATCTACCAAAGAGGCATCCAAGAGGGCAGTTTTGTGGCATTTTCTCAAACATGTCCAGCACTTTGTTTTGCAGTATGCAACTTCACTGTAATGAACGGGGTTGAAACTAAAGATTATTTTTATTCTTGGTTAATCTTAACTTCTTGATTAGTGGTTTACTTGATTTGTCTATAAAATGTCAGAAAATGCAGTTAGTCAGATAGTCAGGACCCAAAAGCAATACACTCAGGAGGCAGGCAGAATAAAGAACAAAAAACAAGCTTTCAATAACGAGCCGAAAATCCAAAAATAATAGTATCCAAAAAACGAAGAAGTACCAATTCCAAAATACAAAGTAGCAACACAAAAGCTAAAACGAAGTACAAACCAAGACGAGCAAAGTACAAATCAGGAAAAATATGAGAAGTAAAGCCAGAAACAAAAAACAGAAACAGGAAGATACGGCAACAGGTGCAGGGGAACAAAACAGGACGAACAGACAGTGGAGCAGGCTATACACACAAGGGCTGATTGACAAACGAGACACAGGTGAACACAGAAAAAGGGCAGGAAATCACACAAAAGGAGGAAATGAAAAGCAACGCACGACACATGAGAGCAACACTTCAAAATAAAACAGGATATAAGAGAACCACAAACTGAAACATGACATACAGCTTGCAAACCACAACTAAGTAGTCAAAGATGTATGAATGCTGCTTTTACTAAAATTATAATAAGTAGCATTAAATAATGAAACATTTAAATACTATTGATTGACCATCAAACTGGAGGTCTCATGACCTATGATGAACACTTCCATCTACATCTAAATAATGAGATTCAGTCAGAACACTTGAGTTAGTGATCCCAGTTGCAGAGTTTACTAACCACAAAACTATACAACTATCTATTTGTGACAGACTGTATTACACTTCCATATTCTGTGGAAGAGGGGTCAAACACATATTTTCCAGTCTGACATGCAACAATTTGACTTTAAACTTTCAGCATTTTTCAAATCGACATTTGGCTGCTCTGCTGCATATATGCGCCCCACAGCCCTGCTGGATGCATAAACAAATCCTGACCTTTGTTCTCATTTGTGGACGTTCAATATTAATGGCAAACAGGGAGGCGGTGGCTGAGATGGGAGAGCTTCAGGAATATATAGGAGCTCAGATGCTAAAACAATGAGGAACGGTAACAATCCTGGTGCTCAGGAGGTCAGCAGATCGATGTGCAGGGATTACATGGTGCGATGTGGATGTCGATAGGTCAAGAGACATACTCGCTAATGAAGCTGAGATATGACTCATTCATCTGGCTCCTGGCCACAGACTCAGCTATCTGTTACTCCTTAATTTCTTTCTTTCTTCCATTTATTTTGTCTTTCTTTCTGTCCTTCCTTGTTCTTTCTCTCCTCTCTCACATGCGCTCAAGTTCTCCTGCAGTCTCTTTATTTCTTTTTTTTTTCTATGTTCAGCTGTCCCTGTCACATTTCTTTTTTCTTCCGCTTTTTTCTCCAGCTTTTCTTCTCACCCCCTTGCATCAGAGTCAGCCCATATACCGTCATGCTCTCCCACTCCAAACTCTTTGTTTTTTACCCTCCTATCTTCTTTCTTTCTCTCTTGCACCCTGTCAATGCTCTCAAGTTGCTCGTAACCAAATCTCAGGGTTCTCCATTTCCTTCCTGCTAATTCCCACCTAATGCCTCCTCCCACACACACACACACACACACACACACACACACACACACACACTTATTCCAGTCTAAGCATCCTCAACAAAGTCCAATCTAAGAACAAACAGTCCAGATTTTTGCAGCCACACTTCGTCATATCTGTGAAAATAAAAGCTCTGTCATCTCAATGTCACTGATGCCTGCTGAAGGCTTATTCTTGACAGCTGATGGGAGAAATGTCGCTCCAACAAATGCGACAAAATTCTAGCCATTTCTAAGTTAAGGAAAAGACTTGGAGATTGTTTCAGCCTACTTGCACACTTCTCCGAGGTTTCTCATTACGGTGACAGACTGCATATTACGTCTGTACGTCTCGAAAAATCCGACAGTAAAATAATGTGACAGGGTGAAGATGTCACTTTGCAGAGAGATTCAAGAGAGAATCTGTGTAATACTGGGCCAAATTGCAGCTTTTAGCACTGTTTTCATAACCATTCTCTCACCAGGCACTTTCTACACTAAAACCCTCTCTTTCATCAGCAAATGGTGGGTTTCTCTTGTTCTTAACCTTCCCTTTGCCTTTCCACTCAGCTGCATTATCAGGGTCTGCTCACATAAACACGTGCCAAGATGGTGACAGAGTGGCTAAAATGTGCCCCCTTTTAGTCGTGACCCATTATGAATATTTGTGCATCCCAGTGTGTATCTTTGCTGCCTTGTGCGACTGCGCCTGTGTGTGTTAGACCGTCTGAGTTTCAAGTTTATGTTACAAATTGTATGTGTATTATAGCCAGAGCTCAATTTGCCTGTTAATGTGAATGCCTGCTACGAAGAGGACCTGACTAAAATGAAAGGCAGAGCGACAGAGAGGGGGGAAAAAATGACATTTCCAGCTGAGTTTTAAGCTTTTGTTAAGACCATTAAAAGTGAACACAATACACCATCCTCCAAATATTCAGCCCACATGCTGGATTTGTTTGACATCATAGCACAGCAGAAGAAACAGGCATAAAAGGACAGTAATATATGGAGTGGTGACAATGAAAGGGAAAAAAAAAACAACATAAAGTTTCTTTGTGGGGTGTTGGATGTAAACAAGCCACCAGAGCAGCTTCATTGTTCCCCATCACAAATTCTACAAGTTTTTGAAGCTCTGCTGGAGAGATGAACGCCGTTCTTTCAGAAGATATCCCCCCATTTGGTGTTTTGATGGTGTGGTGGTGGTGGTGGTGATGGGTGTTGTTTAACATCTTTCAAAATGTCCCATATTCTGTTCATTTGTCGCCTGTCTGTATAGACTCTAAATTGGAGGTTTTCAAAGCGTGAAGTGGGCCTCCCCAGGGGTGCCCCAAACAGCTTCAGTGGAGGCTCAGTGAATGGAAGTGGAACATATTAAATTAGTTATTGCATTACTTTTTAAAAGGACATCACAAAAAATAGCCTTAAAACTGTGCTATTTGGTCAAATAAATGGATCAGAGATGTAGTAGTATTGGAATATTTTTACAATTTTTACAGAGTCAGAAATTATTTAAGGTCTTTCTTAGTAGCAGTCAATTCCATAATGTTGTCAACCTCAACCTGTGACAAAAACAAGCATTTATAGTGGATGTAAGTGATGGTTTGAGTTGTCCCAAAGGATTACATGGCAGCCAATGCAGCCGAGTCACAGCTGCCAGTTGAGGCAATCTACTGGATGATACCAAAACTTTTGGTAAGTATTAATCATTTACACACGCACACATGTAGACACAGGGCCCAGGTTTAAAAATACCAGAATTTACCTTAAACTAGCGCACAAGCAAGCTGCTAATAATGCAAAACATTGTGAAAGATGAAATCCTAAAGTAAAGCTTTGGTCAGTCTGTGGACGGAAGGAAGGACATTTGTGTCAAACTTTCTTTTTTTAATGAAAATAGCTTTGGAGAGTTGCATTTTCACATGTCACAGCACTTTTTGAAATGGCTGATTTTGTCCTCATCACTTTTTGAAAGATTAACTTGATAGAAATGATCTGAAAAAGAGTTTGCAGAGGAAATGTTAATTAGCAAATTAAAATACGTTGCTTTCCATCAGCACTTGCAATTGAAACTGGCTGCTGCTGATTCTAGTGCAAATATAAGTAGTGATATTGAATATATTATTCTCTGACCTCATTACATGACCTTAAACTGAATATATGTATATATATATATATATATATATATATATATATATATATATATATATATGTGTGTGTGTGTGTGTGTGTGTGTGTGTGTGTGTGTGTTTTGTTTTTTGTTTTTTTTTTTCATCTCAGCACTCATTTCAACACAAAGTGATGCCGTAGCACACAATGCAGCCGTGGTGGAACACGACTGTCATGTTGAGTAAGCAACTCGTTTCACTGCCAGAAATGATTAATTAACGCTGCTTTAACTATTGATGGAATTTAATATGAAAAGAATAAATGGAACCTCACATGCAAGTCATAGAAATATAAGTCAAAGTTTTCCAAAAACTTGTGCCCTTGCTCTTAACCATCTGCTTGACTTGCTTCTGCAGTTATACTTGTAGTAAATCACAATGGCTGCAATGTGAACAAAGTGAATTTGGAAAGTTCACCTGCAGACCTTGAGACTCTCCCCTTTAGTGACTTTAATGCACAACGTGGTGCTGTGAAGCCAGCATTAAGTCCTGCAGGCTCTCAAGAATCCCACTTATCCCACGGTTCAACACCTCACTTTCCTTTTACACTTGCAAACTTAATGTGCTGTAGATAAAAATGAATACCCTCATGCTCGAGCAGAGATCGAGGCTCAAGGTGAGGGTCCCACTTTTCAGAAAGCTTTCACATATTACAGTCCAGAGAGAGATAAAGGCAAAGCTGGCACAAAATCACTTGAATCACAAAGTGCAACTGAATACAGGAAATTACCATCACAGACAATAAGGCCTACAAAGGTAGGTCAAACGCTTGTTAAAGCTATAAATCCTATAAATGAAATGTTTGAATGTACATTTTAGAACACCTTTTGGTCGCTCTGTCTTGTAATTTGAGTCATGACTGGTTGCACATTTGACTGTACCTGTATTACGTCCAAAAAGAGCAAATTCTTCGGGAAGGAACAACAAAACGCATTTCTGAGTCTGACTGCTTACTCTAGTTGGAGCCCAAACAGCTCCGGCTGCCCTCCCAGGCCAGAGGGACTGATGGCAGACAATGCACAATGGAGTGCTGACTTGATTTCCTATTACCCCGTGCTGGAGGAACTCTTTTGTCCGAGGATGGGCACCATAATGGAGTGTAATGAGAGAATTGAGGTGTTTGCGGAGGAGTAGTGCAGTGCAACAAGAGGACCAATTTCTTCTCTCTTAATTTGTTTGTGTTTCCCCCCAAACCCGTTTCCTCTCTGTGTGAGCTCCTAATAGTGTCAACACACCACCAGATAGGCAGAGAGAGTTTGTGCTCATGTGACAACTGCAGTCAGGGTGTAGGTGCATGTGAGAAAGAGGGCGTGCATGCTGATGCGTGTGCGTCGGTGTGTTACTTTGATATTTCTCGTCTCTGGTCTCTATCTGTTTTTGTGATCTCACAATATTTTTTCGCCTCCTCCTCCTTTTCCTTTCTATCTCTCTGCTGTCCGTCTCTCTTTCCCCTCCCTCCTGACTGCTCCTGTGGGGCTTCCCTGGGTGTATCTTTCCTGTTTTCCTCTCCCCTATCCAATGCAATTTTCTCTTTATCAACATTTGATTTCCACTGAGTGAGTTGTCCTCTGCTCTGAGACCAACAAGAAGCAGGGGCCTAGTAAAAAAAAAACACATGCAAGAAACAGTGTTTATCTAAGTTCCCCCTCCCCTCTCTCCGATCTTATATTGCTCTTTATCTCCTTTCATCTCTCTTTCTCACTCTCTCCATCACCCATACTCCTGCCAAATGTGGCCTCTGTTTGTTACCAGATATCAGACCATCAGCTCGTATCACTTTCCCACTGTGGCAGCCAACTGCAAAGTGACCCACCCCCTCTTAGTTACGGTTGCATATGTCCCTCGAGCTTTCCAATCCAGCACGGCATGAATTTGGTTTATGATGATCATGGTGGCAGATTCAAAGCTACAAAATTCATTGTCATTTTTTAAACAGTGGGTCCTCATTTCTAGGATCCCACTGCTTTTCTTCTCTATGGAACAACAGTGTTGGCTAACAAGTAAGCTAAACAATGCTAAAGACAACCGCAATGAAAGCTAGCACGCCTTCATAACTCAAACATATTTAATCATACATAACAAGAGAGTTGTCATTTACCGGTAGAGAGACAAGACAACATGTATATGCTTTGGCAACGGTGGTGCATGAAAATGCAGCGGCCGGTAGCTTCTACAAATTATGCAACATTTTTGTCTTTTTAACTGTAATTCTTTTGGCCCACAGCGTCTCTCGACCATCCAACCTGACCAGCTGGACTGCCCCAGGGAGGAGGAGAGTCAGAGTAAGAGTCATGCTGATCCAGCTTGGTTTAAGGCTGCTCCTGTATAATGTCTGGTCACAGGAAATGGACAAAATGGGACTCATCAGGAATCAGAGACTGATGTGCCCACAGAGACCCGTCTGCTCCACAACGTCTTGATGCTGTTGCTCGGCGAGCAGACGGTGCAGGACTACAGCTGGATGGGAAAGGTGGACTCAGTGTTTACATCATTCATGCTTGGTGCTCACACACAGTCAAAGGGGAAGGACAGTGTTTCCCAGATTTCAAACTTTTGATATGAAGATGCCAACTACTTTACCATTACCATCTTGTTACTGCTGTTTACACAGCTACAAAAGATGTATTATATGTTTATGTATTTTTGTAAATAAATAACTATTTATAAAGTTTACAAACTTTCATTTTGTTATGCAACCCTGTGTTGTGTAAGGACGAATCAGTTATCTTGTATCTAGTATCTTGTATCTTGTTTGAGTTTGACCTCCAGACAATGGTTTAATGTTTGGTCTCAATTCATAATTGCAGACTGTGCAGATGTAATGTTATGTGATCAATTTAAATCACACCTTTTGAATCTACATTCACTTGATTGTCTTAAAATGGAAAAAGATAAGAAAAATACACTAGTGAGCCTTTTTGTATACAGTGAGTGGATTTTCTTTACAATTATATAGGCAATTACATATTCAATGATACATATTTGAGTGCTGATGATAACATTAATCACTAAGTCACAGAAAACATTTTTTTTGAAAGAAATTGCGTTTTCTGATCTCACATCTCTTGCATGATCTGTGGTTCAGGTTAAAAAAACACTGTGTGTTGTGTCAAAATTGCCTTTTCATTAAGGCGAGTCGTGGTTAAAATAAATCACCATCAGCAGGAAAGGAGAAATGAGCAATTACACTCTCATTTTTCATTGAGGAACAGCATTAGCATCCGGGACTGACTGACACACGGTGCATGTGCTGTTGTGGTTGGGTGTTTCTATTCTCACATGAACAGTAGCAACACAAAATGCACTCATGATATTCTCCCTGTTCTGGAAGGTTACTACTACTGTAGGCAGTGAGCCAAGCGTGCTAACGTTTATCTTGATATTGCTCTTGCTGCAACACCATGCACATCACTTTGGCATGTGGAAAAAAACAAGGCTTGACAGGCCTGTCGAGCCTCGTTACGGTAACTGAGCTGCGATTGGAAAATTGCTGTTCACGGGAGGGGTTTGGTGATAAGTCAATTTTGATCGTCTGCTGTTCTTTTCTCTCCTGCTTTTGTTCACCAAAGTCTATTTACCATCCTTGATTGGCTTTAATAAGATGAACCACACCTCCACACAACCTACTCACGCAGGCACACACACGCACGCACACACACACACACACATACACACTATGGCTGCAGAGTCCCCCTTGGACCTCCCTGCCATCATTCCCCAAAAAATAAAATAAAACATGTCCCTCTCTCATTTCGCACCCACGCCTAAAGACATCCATTGTGAAAAATTCATAATTCAAAGTCCTTTTAATGATGTGATTAAAAAGTCATTTGAGCTTCTATGAATCTCCCCCCCACCCTAATGCACACACACACACACACACACACACACACACACACTCACACATTGTTTTTTCTCTCTCCTTCCTTTTCACCCTCTGCATTTTGTCTGCAGAGTGAAAGTTCCTAATTTGCTCTTAATGAAGGCGAACTCCTAATGAGCCCCCTCCTCCTCCTCTTGTCCCTGTTTTTGCTTCTCTCCTGAGCAGCTTTGATCTTTTAGGGTGCATTTGATCATTTGTTGCCCCGTGTTTGGAGGCCGATCCATCGCGGCTCATTGCATAACAAAGTCCTCGGGGAGAGTGGCTAATGGAGGATGAGTGGCAAGGTGGCTGCTGATTAAGTTTATTGTTGGGTAAGGCTTGCATGTGATTGACTCTGATTCCAATTGCGTTCACGAATAGACAGCTGAAGTGAATTTTCTAGCAGTAAGGAAACCCGATTCACGATCACAGTGGCATTTGAAACAACTTTATTTGAGCATAGGAGCATTTCTTGTGGTTCATTCCATATGTCCAGACAATAAAGGTACATTGAAATAGTAATTCATAAACAATTAATTTTTTTTAAACATCGCCATATTGACAGATTGAGGCCAGTCGTGAGGTGACCTATAAGAATGAGAGCAGCTGAAGAGAGCTTCGGTGGATATCATGGATGAGGTAGAAACACTTGCAATGACATACGTTCACAGCAGCAGTGGGAGAAGCAATAGACGAGCTGCAGTTTTTTAAATGGCAACACATTAACTGTTGCCAAAGCCAGTACAAGCTGTACAGACAGCAGTGCCAGGGTGCTGAGGGGGCATAGAGATAATAATAAAAAACAGCAGTGATACTGGCAAATTGCAGATCCATGTGCTCACTTCGTGCTGTCAATAGATCATGTTGACTTGCAACCCCATCTGCCCAGACAGCTAACGAGCAATTATAATAAACTTCTTAAAAGAAAATAAGTTGTCAGCTCAGTTTTTGCACTTTCACTTTAACAGGCACACTGTGACCTTTAGCTCCTTATTCCGTCTGGTTTTGTGAAGAAAACTACGTGTGGAAAACAAAAATTTGAAAATTTATTTGTGACTTATTTTGGAGATATTTTGTGACGTTAGACAGATTTCCTGTATGACATTTTCGTGCAGTGATTACATTTCCCAAATAATTCACGTGTTATGTAAACTTCAGCCATGCTTAAAGGACAAGTTCACCCAAAATGAAAATTTGGTCATTATCTATGCATCCCTATGCCAATTGAAAGTTGGGTAAAGTTTTGTAGTCCACAAAACATTTCTAAAGCTTCACAGTAAAACAGCATTGCAGCATTTTCCTAAACAACTCAAATTGGAAGTTGTTTTAAAACGTAAAAAAAAAGTGATGTAAAAAGACGTTATTTACACCCTCGATGTGCGGCCGTGCTAGTGCGCCCACTACAGACAGGGTGCATGCTAACACTTTCAGTTTAGCAGCTACAGTGAAGATTTCGGCTTAAAAAAGGCTACAAATAATGACTTTTCAAATCCATTTTGGATCTCGAACATCAGAGACTTGGATTAAGCAGGATGAGCTGTATGGAGCCATTTTATGTTTTCTCTCAGTTGTTTTTTTTTTACATTTTAAAACAAGTCCCCATCTAGTTCAGTTGTGTAGGAGAATGCTGCGACACTGTTTTGCTATGAAACTTTACTATGAAATGTTTTGTGGACAAGAGTGAAATGATAATGACTAAATTTTCATTTGTAGGTGAGCTTTTCCTTTGAATCCTTGCTACAGTCTGCCATATAATCTGACTGTGTTGTTGGTGGAAGTGCAGCAGCTTCAAACTTCACTTTGATTAGCAGATGCAAAAAGCATGTCCCTGTTGTTGTTTTGAAATTAGGTACCGGTTACAATTCAGAACCAGTTCTTAGTACACAACCTTTCATATGACCCAAGGCCATCCACTAAGCTATAGTGTACGTGTGTGTGTAGAAGTGTGTGCGTGCCTTTTAAATAAAAACTGTAACAACAGCAATATATTTCATTGTTGTAAGTGTCACAATGTCAGATTAAATATCATAACATGGTGAAAAACCAATAAAAAGTGAGACTATATTTCACAGCTGAACGTGGCTTTGCTGTGTGGGTGTGTGTATGTGTAAGTGTGTGTGGTGGCTAAGGTCAGGCTCGGGGGTTGGACGGAGCTGACAACCTTCAGAACAGGGCTCATTTTTTTATGTCAGGAAATTCTACAGCCTCCCCGACTGTTGTTCACTAACACTGTGTGTGTGTGTGTTCATATTTATATGCATGCAAGTACGTGCACCTCTGTCCAAGGCAGCATCAATCCTTGTATTGTATACTTGCATTTATGTATTTCTGTGTCTCCCTCTGTATCTGTGTGTGTCTCTGTGATTTTGTGTGTGTGTGTGTGCGTCTCTGTGATTTTGCGTGTGTGTTGAGACAGACAGATCCGTGGGCACAGTAGCTATTATGGAGCTGACAGAGCCAGGGCGCTCCATTAATAAAACAGGCAGAGGCAGAGGCAGTCGGAGGTCGGTCCCTGGATAGCTGGCCTGGCTTTTTCCATTGTGTGTGTGTGTGCACGAGTGTGTCTGTGTGTGTGTGTGTGTGTGTGTGTGAGAGTGTAAAAAAATAATAATAATAATAAAAAGATCCGTCATTGAGGAAAGACCACAATGGGTTGGTTAGAATAATACGCTTACAGCAACCCCCTGCTACCAGTACCACCCTGCTGTCCCTGTGTGGTCCTCTGACTCATGTTGTACACATTACACACCCACACACACACACGCACACACACACACTCACACACACATATAAACACACACAGTCAGTGGTCATACGCCAGCTGCCGACAGAGTGTGTCCAAAGAAAGATTGTGGTTTGTCGGTGTGTGGTGGAAAAGGTCTGTGTGGGCGTATCAAGGTGAACTGTAGGTGTGTGTGTTTTTGTGAGTATGTGTGTGTATCCATCTGTGTGTATGTGGACAGTTGTGTGTTTCCTGTGTCCAGTCTTGCTGAGGGGTTAAAATAAGATGAAGCAGGAAAAGGATGAGGAAACAATGTATCCTGCAAGATGTAGCACAAAAGGACATGCCCGCACACACACACACGCACACACACACACACACACACACACACACACACACACACACACACACACACCTAAAACGTGTTGAAATGCACATTATAACCACGCCTATGTGCAAAAACTAAGACGCACACTCCCTTTTCCCACTTCTCACCCACACATCCACAAAACTGTTTGTCCCCATCTTCCCAGAATGAACAAAGACGCAGAGACGCGCAGCTAGAGTACACAAACACACACACACGCACACACGCACACACACACACACACATCACCTCGTGAATCTGACGTTCACCCCCTCTCCTCTGCCAAAAAATGTAGTAACTTGTTCGACATAAGAGGTGAGTGTGGAGCCGTGATGGAGCACTGTGAAACAACACCATTAAAATAAATGGTCAGGATGTCACAGCATCAATTAAACTGGCAGCCTCTCTCTCTCAATCACACACACACACACACACACACACGCACACAGATCAAGCTGACTTTATTTCTCCTCCATCCAAACTCTATCGCTCATCCCACATCTCCTCCCAGCTCCCTGTAGGCCCCTCTCGCTCTCTGGCTCTCTCTCCTTCTCTCTTTTATTTCATCCTCTGTGGCTTGCTCATTATCTCTCTCAGGCAACAGTTTTGTCTCTCTGATCAATCCCTCCTGTCTTTCTCCTTTATCCAGACCTATCCTTTTCTCTCCCTCTTCTATTCCTCTTTTTTTCCCCTCTCTGAATTTCTGACATGGCCATTTGGCCTTAGACATGACTAATCGCTATCACAGCTTATCAGACTGCTGCTTTGGCCCCACTGTTCTGGTTTGGCCTGCCTGCTGTGTGTGCTTGTGCGTGTGTTTGTGAGTTGGTGGGAAATGGGCTCAGTCATGGTCGGAGTGACAGTGCCAAATCTAAACATGGGGTTTAGAGATGAAGGGCTTGGTAGGAGCAGCACCTGGTGCCAGCTGTTGCAACACTTTCTCTCTCTCTTTATCTCACGCTCTCTCTAGCCTCTGGTTTCACAGCGGTACAGTGAAGGTAACAGCCAGTAACTGCGGCGCGTATTCACTCTGGTTTGGAACCTCCTGTTTGTATTGGCCTCCACCACAGCACTGGGCGTAGTGATCCTAATGTGGGTGTGATGAGAATCACGATTATTATACCCGACGAGGCTGTGGAAACACATCTTCTCTGTCAGATTCTCACTATGAGTGGGCGGGCTCTGTTTGAGAAGATGACAACTGTGGGCTAACATGTCAATCGATTCTCATCAAACCACCACACCACCTCCTGATGAGTGTTGAACTCTGAATAATTAAATCCTAAGAATATTTTAACTTAAACTTCCATTCTTGCTTTTCTGACTCATGCTTGCTTTATACTGATATTTCATTTTAAAGATGAATAATTCAGATTTGAAAAAAGTTTTCAGGGGCTTTAAAAAAAAAGTAACATACTCTCTGTAGTGTTCAGCTTCAACAGAACATATGATACAATATGATAATGTCTGTCTGTTATTCGCAAATCTCCAGAACCGTTCATCCGATCGACTTCACACTCGGCAGGTTTGTTGCTGAGGACACAAGGAAGCGCAGTATTGAATTTGGTTTAGACATGAGCCATGTTCAATATTAATACATTTTTTATAAACAGCCAACACCACTCTGTGCAGCAGCGGGGGCGTGGCTTCAGTACTGGTTTTGAAAGCCCACAGTAACTACTTAAAATGTTCTCTTTAATCCAACCAACAATCCAAAATGTAAAGATACCGTATTTAAATTAATGCAAGTGAAAACTTTAAAACCTTAAATAGTAGCACATTTTCACATTGGAGGAGCTAGAACCAGACGAAAAAGACAAAATTCATAAATGTTATTTTAAAAGTTTGATACAATTTCTGTCAATTCATTTTGAGTAATGGTTAAAAACTGAAAACAGAGCTATAAGTTACTGTACAGAATGGTTTCAATATTTGATAATGATGTTACAAACCATGAAATGAAACGACATGTTGAGCTCAATATAAAGTCACTAAACCTTCAAGGTATATTGTATGTCCCACGGGAATTATAGAAGAATATTTTACAAGGCCTGAATTGGGTTAAATTCAAATGTTTGTAGTATTTGTTGATAGTGTTTTCCGCCCACGTACTGTTTACATTTTGAAAATGGAACACATCGTCTGCTGCTTTAATCAGAGAGAAATATGCTATAGAGGCAATATTGAGAAAAAAAATCCACATCCACATTTATTCTAGTTGTTCTTTTTGAAGTGCACATAAAAGGAATTGGATAAATAAGCCACTTGCACAAAATATTAATCTGACAGCTCAGGATTCATATGTCCTGATTTTTAAAGGGCTTTAAACTTTTTTCCAGTCACTTTCTTGTGAGCAACAAGGTCCGACATAAACACAAACAATTTTGTATATTTCACATGAGAGATTTCTGTCTGTGTTGTTTTTTTGGCTTTGCTTTTCTCGCTGGTCTGAAGGGGGCAGGGCTCAGTTGGGAAAAGGTGATGTCACATACTTCCATGCACCAATCAGGACTGAGCAACATTTGAATCAAAATGTGGTGGGGTTGTTTGCTCACGCTGACTGCCAACCAAACCTAATCAAGCACGCCCACACAGTCTTGATGAAGCAGATGACCTTGGTTTTTGACCTTTAACCTCTTAATAAATAAGACTGTTTTTCTAACTTTAACTTTGACATTGTATTTAGTCCTTTTTAGTAGCATAGCATAATGCTTTGGGAGTATTTTTGGGAGATTTCAGATATCCGCTTAATGTCCCCACCAGACTCATGCCAATTAGTAACACATACTCTGATGGATCTCGGTGACTTTGTTAAACTGCAGGAATGATTCAGCTGCCACAGGGACAACCCACGCAGGTTGTTATTTTTAATTAACCCCACCTTTTCAGTCCTGTTATTGCCAGCGTTTTGCTTCTGCTCTTTCCCCAGCCATTACCTTAGACCAAGACATGAAACCAGAAGTCTTCCTGTCTGTCTCTCCAGTAAGCCTGTCCTGTAACAGCTGTACATGATATACATCATGATGTAGTCAGCAGCACAATGCGTGTGTGTGTTTGTGTGTGTGCATGTGTGACGGTGACCTAATTGCGGGGAGCTGGGGCTGGCCGTTTCCTGTGTTTATTTTCTTGTCATTAGCAGTGCACGGAGGGGAAAGGCAGTTCCTTTCTTGGTCACTTGAACACTCAGTTGGCCTTTTCATGTGACTGGAGACAAGGTGAAGGGGAGCAAACATAAAGCCCTTCTTACTGGGATTAGAAAAACCATTTAATGAGGCTAATAAAATATTAGGCACGCTCCTCCGTTAATTTACTTATTGCTCTTAGCTGATGCCAAATTACAGGCTGAAGTGTGTTGGACAGTCGGTTAAACCACAATAAAAAGCGTCACTTTTTTTAAAAACCTGGCTAGTTACTTACAGAGCAACTTAAAAGTGCCACAATAAGACTTTTATAGCAGCTCATTGAAAAGAGTGTATGGTAAATCTGAAATGGAGTTTACAGTGAGGTAAAGGTGTCATGAAGCATTCAAATCAATGCCAAGTTACTTTATTACCACAACTGGCATATAAAACCTATCACAGAGGATTGGCAGCTTTATTTTCTGTTACCTTTCTTAGTTAGATTACATTTGACATTACGTAATGTTGGTGTATAATTTAGGCTAGATTTTTTCAACTCTTGAATCTCCAAAGAGTATCCATTGCAGCCTCAGGAATATTTCAGTTTATTACATCTTGGATCTTATTTTCACAGTGTTGCCCAACTTTTCATCCCTAAAGGTAAACTTGTACTCTGCACTTCCTTTCCTGAGCCTGTATAAACAGTTAACCTGCAGATAAAAGAAATGGCAGATTTCCTACCACTTGAAATCAATAGTCCTTCTTCAAACAATGATCCTTGACCGTAGTCAGAAGTGCCTTATCTTTTCTAGCTGCCAATCCTGTGTTGTAGCTGACTGGCAACATCATAGGTGTTGCCAGATTGGTGTGATGCTTTCCAGCCCAATAATTGCTCATAATCTATCAAAATGTATTAAAACAAATATTTGTAATAAATGACACAAGTGGATTCTGAAACAGTAGCAACAGTTTTGTGGTTTATTAAATTGTTTCAATATGTAATTTCAATCAGGGGAGACATTCTGAATGAATATATAATATTTTGTTTGCCATGTGTGATTAGGCCTCATCATGACATCCATTATATTTTAAGGGGGAAGGTGAAGTCGTGAATAGTTTAGTAAATATACTATATATATTGAAATATATGAAAATATAGATTTGCAAAAACACAACAGTTTGTGTTTTTATAAGTCAGGTTGGTGGTGATGGTAACTCAATATGGTTTTGTCACATCGAAGCTGAGTAACTGGATATGTTTGCATTAACTAGTGTATACAACTTATGAATGTATTTTTAATATATTGTCATTTTTAATGTATTTTAAAACCCACCTAACTCATGGTAAACCAGACCAAATTTTGTCCAGCAGCCCAAGCCCATTTAACCTCGCACAATGCTGAAAGAAAACTGCCCAATCTGGCAACACTGACTGTCACTGGCAGATTTAATCAGATGTAGCTAGTAGCTAATTTAGCGAACATTGGACATAGTTGGTAAAAACACTCCTCTAGATGACTTTTTAATCTTTCAGGCTGACTTATTTTTTAACAAGATTCTTAAACGGAGCCTTAAATATTTACTTGATGCTTCATAGATGTATATATTGTGCCAACACACTGAGGCTGAAGCTTGATGTCTGAAACAAAAACTCAGCATCTGTTACCACACACTATGCTCTTTGGCCTTGAAGGGACACTCAATCACGACTGAAGGTAAGCTAGTTAGCTGGACATGCTAACGATTGCAGCATACATTAAAACAGATAAACACTTGATTAAGCAGATGAAACAGAAAACAACTTTGCTCCTGTGTTTCTGGGTTTGAAAGGCAAAGAAGACCCTTAACTCTTTAAATGAGTCAGGTTAGTTCTCTCACTACAGCCCCATGCAGCCTACACCACAGGAGAAATCTGAAGCTTATAAGCCCTGTCATAAATCTGCTGAGCAATCATTGGACAATCCCTGTTTGGTGGATTGCCTTAGCGAATAGTCAATTCCTTGGATCGCTACAATAAACTCTGTCCAGGAAGAAGCATGAGCGCTCAGATGATGCGACACATTGTAAACAACCAAAAGATGGCTAAAGGCCAGAGCTAGGAAAATACGACCCAAGCTATAAAACAAATATTACCACAAAGGGCCCTTTTAAATTAGGGAAATCCTCCTCAAATGCTTCCCTGTTAGCAGGTCTTCTGTCTCACAGGAATAAGTGAAATTGTACGTTTTATCAACTGGCACACAGACCATCTGTAAATGATATACAGAGGACTCTCTGTGGACAGGGCTAGAATTATCAGGCTACAAGTGTGCTGAAAATCGCTGCATAATTGGGGCCCACTCAGGTTGAGGGGGGGAGTCTTTGACATGGTTGAATAAGAACTGAAGTGCTTTTCGGCTGAAAACACAATTTTCTTTTTGGGTTTGTTGGAGACTGTTAAGTGGTATGAATGAATACTGAAAATGAGGACTTGTGACAAATGTGTTACAGGCATGATCACCATTCACAAAATGATAAGATAATTAAGAAGTTGTTATTAAGTTGCATATTTTTTTAATGCCAAGAAAAGCAGATTTTACTGTACAAAGACCATCAGTCTCCTGTGGTTGCAGGCTAGTTATTTTTGAGAATCTTTTGATGAGGTGTCAGATTCAACTAAAATCATAATCAAACATGGCAGATAGTTATTGTTGGACAATGTCAGTGTCAACCAGCACAAAGCCCTGGAGGGGAATTAACGTCAAGCTTAGATGTTTTCATTATTTAGCCAGCTTGCGACTGCTGCGTTTAGATCAAGTATCTCTGAGCTGTGTGCATTTCAAGTTGGACTGAAATCTGAATCAGACTTGCTAAACACTACATGAGCTCACCTGGAGTCAGTTGTACCTGCTCTTCTGACATTTGTGCATCACCAAATTAAAGTATGTTCCACCACACAACTAGTTCTTATGCAGAGATTACTTGTTACTTGACTTACCGGATGTAGACTTTTGGTATAAAGACTGTCATTGGGCGGCCTATTCCCAAGCTTCCTAAACACTATCTGTGTGAACTGTTCTCAAAATCCCCATCGCTATGTGAAACAACAACAGCCTCTGAGTTAGCAACCCACACGTTGAAACCGCCAAAGTACCCAAACACTAACCAGTTTGCTAATGGCACCAATGCAAACAGGGTAGCAGCTGTTACCTTTTCTTTGTTGGGATGTAGCCTTTTTTTAATGCCAAGGCTCTCCTCCCCACGGGCAAAACAAGTTTCTCCCGACACTATTTTGCACGGGGTAAAATGGACTTGGGTGGCCAGCGGGAATTTAGGCTGGTAGCCTATGAAATGCTAAGATGGGTCACCAAATATACTTTGGCAGCTTTTCCTAGCCCCTATGATACCTTGTGCAAATAATGGGTGTGACTTGTGGTGTATCCAGTCACCTCACCAGAACCGGCATGTTCCATGGTAACAGGACACAAGTCCTGATTCTTAGAGCAATTGGTATGGTGTATCATTCATTCATAAAGTTGTAGGTTAGTGTCTTTATAGAGTGAATATTACTAATAATATTATTAAAGCTTAGCCAACACTTACAAAGCCAGTTATTATATTTCATTACTTACGCTAGGTCACCCATCACCCATAATTGTTTCTCCAGTGACCTCAGGAAATACGTCATGCGACATGGCAACAGTGAGTACCATCCATCCGACTTTCTTAATTAAATGTACTCAATTTAATGTTAGAAGAGGTTATTGGTTCATGACTCAGCTTTGGTATCATTCAAAAGCTGGAACATCAGCTAGAAAGTTGATGGCAATTTTATGAGATGAGAGCAGCAGGGGGGGAAGATTGTTTGAACATCAAGGTAACTAATAACATGCTGCATCTCCAGGTGAAAGTCTGAGGATTTACTAACAAGGGAAAGACAATCCTGGGGCATTTCACTTTGAAGTCATCCAACATGGGTTTGTGTTACTATTATTATACTTATTACCAACCCACTAGAAGAAACTAATCCCAAACTTGGCCACTTCAGCTCTTATTGAACCTGTTCCAGTTGCACCCTGTAGAATCCTGTCGGCTCTGAAGTTTATCTGACTCCAGAAAATTCAGGGAGTGTATGCTTGGATGCATTTTTGTATAGATGTCAGTGTCTAGCATTGAAGGTGTGCGTGTGTGTGACTGTGACCTTTCCCATCCCACCAGGGACATCAGACCTGGCAGAGCAGCCGGCTTCTCGAAACCCGGGAAGCAGAACAACAAAGCAGCATATGCAGGCCTCCATCTCACATTCCCGTTGATGACTTTTATTGTGTGAATATAAATATCTGATAGTCCTGCACTGCATGGATTTCTCTGTTTCGGCTCTTCAGCGGGGCAAACTTTTGACCACAGAATACAAACACCAGATCAGAAATGAGCTTCCCTACAGGGAGACAAAACGGAGAAGGAGGCAGCCCGAGGTTGAGTGGGTGAACTCCATCACCCTTGGACTCTGCAGGGTCCAGTGGCGAGCTTGAAACAAATCTTCTGATTGGCTGTAAAGCGTGAAGGCGTAAGGTTTATCATGACCTCTTCTTTTTCTTCCTACAGCTTCCTCTCAACAACCATCATCGTTTCTTTGTACTTTTTCTACCTCCCTCTACGATCTTTTTCCATTTTTACCTCCTCGTCTATTGTTCTGGATCCCCGCTGACTTTCCCTCCATTTCCTCTCTTTCACCCTTACCCTGAGCTATCTTCACTTCCTGCGTAACCGTAATGTGTCTATCCAGCCTCTCACTATGCTTCTGACATGTAAACATTATCCATCCAACCTTCCTTCTATCCATTAGTGCTCATCTCCCCAATATCTTTTCATCACTCCTTCTATCTCTTTATGTTTCTATTGTCGCTCTCCCTTTCTCGCCCCCCCTTCCACATTAACTCCCGCCCTCCCTTTCCTTACCATCCGTCACTCTTCGCCTTCCTGTCTTTGTCAGTCTGAGCTTCCAGGAATTCATTTGGAGGAAGTGTTGCTTTCCGAACTTGATAACATCTCACCTAATCTCAGCTGTTTCACTCACAGTACACATCGAGCTGACACATGGAATCCATACAGTACATACAGCATTTTAAAGGAACAGTTTTTTTGGGATCTTGCAAAGAGTAAGGTGATAAATAAGATAGATACCACTTTCATGTCTGTGTTTTCAAGCTGCACATTGATTCTGCAGCCAGCAGCTAGAACAAAGACTGTTTGTCAGTCTGATAAGATAACAGAATCTACCTTACACACTGCTGCCTGTATCGCACTACTTAACATGTTATATATCATATAAAACAAAATACCACAAAAATTTAAATAAAGGTAATGTGTGGGAGTATTTCTCGATCAGCTGCAGTGACGTCCTGGAGTTTCCTCGTCACTGTGAGGTTACCAGGAAACCTCCAGGAAGTCTCCAGGAAGTTTCTGCACTCGGCCAAGAAATAATCCAGTACATAACCTAGCGTCACACTGCAACTTGTCATTTAAACATTTCCAAATTAGTGAGCCAAGAGGTGCAAGTTTGAGCTTTGTCAAATGCAGTGTTGGGGGAGCTACAAAAGTAACATGTTACAGAAAAATACTACTTTAAGCAGTAACAATGCAATTTATCATGTTGCTAACTGTATTTGTGAAATATCATTACAGTAACTATGTTCAATAATGTGTAACATTAAATTTAACTGGACATGGACACGCTCAGACGTTACATGGTTAGATCGGTTAGTTTCTCAACAATTCAATCATTCAATTTATTCAACAGAAACCATCAGAGTCGAATGAATAGTTCAAGATTTTCCACCATGGTAAGTAAAAAAGAGTGGGGAAAAAAGAAAAAAGAAGTGGTGACTGTCTTTGAAGCATTCATTAAGTCAAAATATGAGTTCATTACTTGATCATTTATATTCCGTCTGTTAAGGTCCACTGATCAAAAGAATCAAAAAGGGTTTTAAATCAGAATAATCCAAGTCCATCACTTGCTTTTTTTGAATGGAGACATAATTTCTGTTCTTCCAGCACAGCGTTGTACGTGTATGATTGTTTTCTTAATGATACTGCTGACAATAAGGAAGTGTCCCCACCTTTCTCTGTTTAGTTGCCCCTGGAGTATTGCAAGCCCTCCCAGTTTGGACGGCCAATCAGCTCTTTAATGCTGCCATGGCTACCAGTAAATTAATCACCCCAAGATTTTGTTTAAAATGTAAGAATTGTAGATTAAAATTTAAGTATGAATTTCTAAAATGGGTCGCCAAATATACTTGGGCCCGCCCACGTAAAGTATATGTGTGGGAAACACTAATTTTATAGGCTACATGTATTAGGAGACAGTCTAAGGTGCCCTGTCTGCGAACGACCAGGTGTGTTGGCGACCCCTTGCTCTGCACAGACACTAATGTTGTAAAGTAACTTTCAAATGATAGTAACTAATAATATGTAATACGTTTAATATGTAATACGTTACCTTTTGGAAGTAATTTTCCCAACACTTATTAAATGTCTGCTAGCTTTAGTTTCCTAGTCTGCAGTTTCTGCTGGTTGCAGAGAAGAAATAGTCCGACCCCCCACTAAAACCAACTTTTTGTTTTTACACTCGAGTTTTTGTGCATTAAACAAACAAGATATAATGTGTATAATATGTTAACTAGTGTGCTTTATACTTATTTTCATTGAGAGTCAGACTAGCAGTTTCCCCATGTTAAGGGTCAGATAAGTTGCTGGTTGTAGCTTTATATCCATTGTACAGTCATGAGAGTGGTATCAATCTTCTCATCTAATGCTCAGTAAGAAAGTGAAAAAGCAAATTTCCCAAAATGCCACAGCCTTACTGGTATGATGGATAAAAAAGAGTAAGCTATACAATCTTTCTCCTATGTGTTTTAATGTGCACCTATTAAATTGGTATTAACCCACCACAACACTCCTGACCGAGGAGTTTTTAAAATGTTAAAGTAATTAATTGTGAGGTAGAATTCATTAAGTGTCACTTTAAATACTCAAACTGTTTCATCAAAGTGTCATTATTTTGCTAGCAAAGGTCTTAAGATGCTTCAGCTAATTAACTTTAATGATGTTCCATAATAGAGTTTAATAGTCATGCCAGCAATCAATTTGTCAGAGCAGGTATCGTATTATTTTTGGACAGTCTAATTTTGGAGAGAAACTGCACACAAGTGAAAAACTGGAGGACACACACACACGGAGACACACACACACACACACACACACAATGACCATATGTTCATATTCTCATCATCTCACTCAGCAGCTAAATCTTGTAGGGCAATTCGATCGTTCCTAAATACTGGAATCTGATCGTGCAGACTGACTCACAGATAGTAATCATCACTCTAAAGAGCTTAGCTAAGCTGCTTTTAACACATGATCAGCGCTACTGCAAGCTGAGAGAAGCACTACACACCCACTCCCGTCAGTTCATCCAATTCCCAACTCATATGCTATGCTGCCAATTCCTCACAAGTCATACAGCCTCACATCATTTAGCCTGCTCTTTTCCTTCAAACGAGGTAAGAACATGTTATAGTTTTGTGTTGTTTTTTTTTGTTTAATTCAACAAGTCTTCAAACAAGTGGCATGGGATCTACCATACAGCACTCCTCAAGGCAAGTCAAATTATATCAGATAATATGTGAAGAAATTACTTGGTGATGGCGATGAACTTGCCTCGCACTTACTATCTGTGTTTCTTCTTTTTTCCAGGCCACGTTGCATATCTAAAGAGGATTAAACTTTAAACTCACAACAAGGGGAAGAGTGCCCGGCAGCACAACCCAAATATGAAGATTAATCTGTTTCCCTAGCCTAAACCTTCTGCCAGCATGATGCAGGTGAAAGGGTCCAATGTGATGTTTTCTCCAAACACCTCTACTGAAGCACAACAACAATACCTTTGGGTCACGCAGCACTCTCTCCTAATGAAAAATAGATGTTCCGAATAAAATATAGATGCCCCTGAAATGGTACTACAAGTGTATATTACAAACATGTGTTTGGCAGAAGCAACATAAAACTGTCATAAGGCAGCCTTACATTAAAAATAAGAGAACACGCTGCACATGGGTGCACAGGAACAATATAAATTATACACTGCCTCTAAAGCTGAAAGGGAAAAGTGCAGTTGGATTTCTCTCAGTTGGGTTTTCATTTCTACACATACAGAGTAAAGGAAAATAAAATTGTTAATACCAGCTAATAATTTACTAATGACTCGTCAGTTCTTCTCACACCACAGCTACATTTCTTGCCTTGGCCCACTATTACTCCTGCCCAGTCCTTTGGGCAAATCTCAGGCTGAATATTACAAGGCTCTGACCCATCAAGTTTGTATGAGTATGAATTTTCAAACTTACCGCAGGCTTAAGGGCCCATCTTTTTTGTTGTTGTCCTAGCCTGGTCTGACTCCTCTTTCTTACATGATTTACATTCTTAACATTCTGTTTTGAAGTTGACATGGGTTACTGTCTTATCAGGATACATGGGATGGTTGATGATTTTTTTGACTGTTCTGTGGACATGTTAGCTTGGTGAAGGGGCCAGTATGCTAATGAGGAACTTGCAAAACCAGAGTTGTCTCCTCAGATGGCTTGCTACCATTAGCCGCTGCTGAACCTGCATTCAAAAATCCACTTTGGTTCTGCTCAGAGATGGAGGACTTGTGAACCCAGCATCACCAGGGTCAAGCTAGCTGTCTCACTCTCCTGTACAATGGCAGTCAAAAATACAAAATACTTGAAAGGACCCCTGTGTTTCATTTATCCATTCTGGGCTGCTGGAGAAACCTGGTGGGTGCAACATGACTCTGTGGAAGAGCACTCTCCCTCTGTAGATATAAAAGGCTCATCCCAAGTTAACAGAAACATAATGATTCTTATTTTCAGTGGTTTATACACAAATAAAAGCATAATTATGACTAGAGACCATCTTGCAATGGGATCACACCAACCACAGCACCCTTCAACATGTAGTAATGACTGCTTAGCACTTATGGGTCGGAACGTCAGCATTATTACATGAGCACTCAGTACTGATGGGTCCAATCTACTGACTTATGAGCCCCTTGCTCTGACTGTGCCCATCTTCAAACTTGGCCTTCATTTTCATCTCAACCACATGTTACCATCTTGCATGGTAACGTGCTGACAGAAAGACATAGAAACATCTCCCTCCAGGCCCACATTTTGCTATGAAGACACATATACACACAGTCTCATGAGGTGGAAACATTACCAGCTGATTTTGTCGCGGCTAGTAAATATTTAATTACATTTTCTAATTTCTAACCACGGGACATTTACACCCACAATGTTAAATGTTTTTTGCAGGCCCCCCCTTATAACGAATACTTTTAAGCCCCCCCCCACACACACATATGTATGTCTTCTGCTTGCAAACTCCGATACAATTTATTTTGAACATTGTCTGTAAATAATACGGAACTGCAACTTTTTACTGCATCATCAATCTACTGTGTAGCAGTTCAGTAAAGTGATTCTGTTGTGCATGACATTTGAGCATGTTTTTTCTGCAGAAAATCAGCAGGCATTTCTCTGTGTTCTAGGTTTGTGTAGTCTCCAAGTGGCATCTTCACATGTTTGGCTTAATACTGTCGGATAAGCTAATATTGTGAGACACAGAACACACTGTGATCTTTCTTCATTATCCACTGTTGGTGAAGCCGAGGGCGAGATATGCCTCGTCATATTTTATTCTCTTTGTTTTGGCTGTCTGGTAGCCCCCCTGTGACGACTCAGGCGCGGGGGGGCCTCTTGGGGAACCACTGTGATAAATACAGACGATGTGACATGTGGGTATGGAGGCTTTGGAGTTGGTGGTTTATATATTGGTTGTTGGATTAGTTACTATTTTTTTTTTTTTTTAGAGAACTTGATTACGACGTGATGTAGGCCATATTTTTTACATATTGATTTGGCATAGAAGGCAAGGGGACAGAATTGTCAACCACCACTGCCAAGACCTTGGCATCCTCCCTGTTAGTGCTTGACTGTGTGCTCCAACAAACCCAGCTGCCACTATTCACAGCTGGGAAGGGAGTGAGGGATCATGTCCCTGCCACCGCACTGTACAGAAGGGGGGGTCTGCACGGAAGGAAGTGGGATCTGAGTGGATACCATAAACCTCCCATGTCACATCCCCCCAAGTGACGGCCCTGACTAGAGGGAAAAACAATGACACCAGCTGACAATGAAGCACCACAAGTCTGGTTCTGCAGTCACAGTGCGTTGTTATCAAGAGGAGGCCTTGGCACAGTACAGCAGGAGAAGTGCCATGGCCTTGGCAGTGGTGAGCGCAGCCTGGTATCTTAAGAAGGATATCCCGGGTCAAAGGTTGCCCAGCGCTGACAGGATATCCTCCCCTCTTGTCCTCTCTTACTGTTCTCCCTCACACCCGACAAACGTCTATTTGAACAAAATGGTTAATCCCATTTTCACTGTTTAAATCCTGACTGTGGGGTGAAATAATTTCAATTCTTTCCACTATTGTCTCATGTGGCACATAACAATACGAGCCAAATTGCTCCACTTGTTTCAAGATAAAGCAACAAGACGACAGTTGAATTGAAAAAGTCTCAGCCTGGCAGGATATTTCATTCAAGCCTTCACACAAAAACCTAATTGTATGACTTGGACGGTAAATAACTTGATGAGACGGATACTTTTTTATTCCCAGTCCCATCTGGATCATGGGGGCAAAACCTTGAGAGCTGCAAAATGCTGACGAAGTTTAGTGTGTGTGGGCAGGGATGTGTGTTTCAGTATGCGATGCACAAACTTGCTTTCCTTTCCACCTTTATATTAAGAAATACTACAGATCTCTATGATGCAGGCTGTGAGCTTGCTGTAGTCATGGACACAGAAGGCAGCATCACCTCCTCCAGACACAGCCTCTTCCTCAATAGTCTTGTTGTTTGCTATCCTCACACTATAACCCTGTGGATGACATGGACCAGACTACCAATCATTATACTAATAATAACTGACTTTCATTATAACACAAACCAGCATATGACCACTGCAAGCAGCTGTAAATCACCATAACTCTGTCCCCAAACACACTCCCATTGAGCTACTGTTCCGCTCACTATTATAATAACTCTTATTGCTGTGAAATATGGAGCCTCTATTCATGCCCGCCCTCAGCAGAAAACAGAAAGGGCCAGAAAGAAGACATTAAATATTGAAGTGTAGACCATTAGGAGTTTCCTCTCAGCATTCTGACGTGCCATTACTCTCCATGACAGACTGTAAACCAATGCCCCTTCCCTTAGCACGATGCAGTTCCTGAAACTCCGCCGCTGACATCATGGGGTTTAATGAGCTCTCAGTCACAGCCCTGAGGATCATGACTCGGCCACTTCTTTCACATCACTGTGGGGAAAGGAGTTTTAAATGTTTACATAATGACCAGCAGGGATGGGAAGAGTTGTGAAATATCCTACTCAAGTCTATAAGCCTGGAGTGAAAGACCCTTCTGCTGCTGGCCAATCAGTGATGAACACAATGTGTCATTGTGTCTTGACCTGTAATTGTGTATTTACAAGTGGCCAACAACACACAGTGTCACTGAGGTACTATCTAATTTTGATGATTTGTTAACAACACTTGACCCTTACAGGCTGACAACAGCACTTATTCTGATAAAACATGTAATAAAGCAGCTGAGTGGAGGCTTCACACATTGCCAGGAGGTTTTCTTGAGTGTCACTGTGAGACCTTAGTGTGTTAGAGGGTATCAGACCTAGTATTAACATTCGTTCTAGGTTACCTGATCACAAGTGGACAGCTTTACAGCCACCAGTTTGACACCTGGACATGCATCTCGGCATTACGTCTCGAGTGACAACATGTGATCGATCTCACTTCCCTGCTCTGTATACAAATAAACATGTACAATGGCACAAACAGATACAATGTTTTTTAAACAAATAAAGAAATATCTTCATGTTTAACATTTGCCGAATTAACAAGAAGGCCCAAATAGTTAAGAATATGTTGCAAACAGCATTTCACAATGTTTGTTAAGTTTCTCCTCACTCCTAAACTCACAAAATTGAGCGATTATTTAAGGGAGTCTGGGGAGTTTCCACGGGAGTCAAAGAAGTTTCCTTTATTGGTTACTGTTTACTTCATCTTCCATCAATTCAGTGTAAATGGAGAAATCAGTGTGTTTCAAACAGCTGCTAAATGCTGGGATGTAAGATGCACTTTAGACACAGAGACAGGCAGGCTGATACAGCAGTGTCGCAACACTTTTTACAAGGAGAGAAACAACTCAATATATTGCATTTGATGCTGAATTTTCAAGAAAGCATGTATGATTTAGAATTTGTCGTAGCTGTTTGTTACTCACTCAACAACTCTTAAAATCATATAATTTGTAAGGGGGTCTGGTGGTTATTGGAGTTACTCGTTTAATGCTTAGCTGAAACAGATGATCACAAACATGGAAATGTAGTGAGAGAATGCAGTCACATGCGGCTCAGACGGCCTCTGAATGTGTTCAGATCTCAAATGCATCCTCAATGCATCTTGGGGGCATTCACACCCGTACTTGGATCTGTAGACCTGTGATCGCATCACGCAGGACGGCTCTTGATATCAGGTCTGAACAGCCTCTTAGTATGAAAGTGCCAACAAAAAAGCACTTAACATGCAATATCCTAAAATCTTGCCTGAACCAAAATTATAATGTCTCTCACCATCTTATGTGTGCATCTATTTAGATAAAGGGAAAAACTTATTTCTATGTCAGGGGACATTTAAAAGATACTCTGACTGAAATTATGCAGCATGATCGTTCCCATGCGATGCAGAAATAATGAGATGACAGAGAGTTTGAGCCAGATTCTGTTCATTAAAAAACATTAGGGGGGAAGTTCATGGTGGTTTCCGTGCAGACTGTCCCATTTTCTCCTCCAACAAAGCAGTGTTCTCAGAGCTCTAAATCAAGGCTATAGGTGAGGGCTGCGTAAATAATTTGGATGTGATGACCTTCAGAGGCTTGTTTCCCCATTAAACTCATGCAAATCAGATTCTGTGCTGCTGGAGAGCCTACAAAATTGGTTACATAGTACAATTTATTTTACCTAAAAAACACACACACACAGAACGCATGCTTATTTACAATGGCGTCAAGATAGAAGAAATCAGCAGACAATGAAAACAACAATTTATTATAGCTAAAAGTTCAAATACAAGATAAACATGCCATGGAATAGATAAAAACAGGGAAATAAAAACAATGAAGTATAAATCAAATACAATGAAATCAATGGATACACTAGAAATAAACAGATGAAATTACATTTTTTTATTTTTACATTACTGGCAGCTTCCTCTGGAGCCACAAAATATTTTATTTTTGTAATTAATGTGGAGCATCAACCTATTCTGTGAGAACACACCATGATGATGGGAGTTCACAGTTAAGTTACCAGACACCCAATACAATGAAAGCCGCCTTATGGTGGCATTATCAAAGATAGAAAAGAAAATGATTGGATAGACAGCACCAATTTTCTGTGTAACTGTCTCATTTTTCTAAAAACAAAAACATATTTTAAAAGTGCCGTGGCTGCATTAAAGTTCTGCACACACTGCAGCTTTAATAATATGCTGTTTTCTTCTCTGAAGAGTTGAAAATAAATTGGGGCCAGACCTGTGTTATTTGCTGTGATTGTCTCAGAAACTTTACAAAGTGGTTATCATTTTGTTTACTCACTCACCTCCACATGTGGTGGTCCGGGGAGGGAGAAGCACCTCTAGCTCAAGTGCCTGGCATTTATTGGCACGCAAGTCTGTCTCTTAAATGTTCTTTTTTTTATTCTTTTCTTTCTTCTTTTTTTACTGGCTAACCAGCAGGCAGACATTTAAAAAGAGAATATAATAAGGAGGTAATGATAGAGAAATGGCCAAATGCAAAAGCGAGGCAGGGAGGCCGATAGAAGTTTGAGAGCGAGCGAGAAAGACAAGCAGAATTAGATATGCAGAGGCCGAGAACACTGAACGGAAAGGAGTAGCCAGAGAGACGGATACCTAGAGCAGTACCATGTTACTACACAGCGCCGTATCCCTGCAAAGCAGACAGCTCTGCGGGCCAAACAGTGTTTTATTCATGCAAAAGCCGTCACAAAAAAGTGCTAGGACTCAAGGCTGTTCAGGCTGTTGCTCAATTATTCATCAAGCAGAGAAATGTATCCTGATTGAAGTTGCTTTGAACTTAGGGCATCATTTTTCACAGCTGTTTTTTTTTTTTTTTCTTCTTTTTTTTTCAGTTGTGTGTAATTCGCCGCCAAACAGAGCTGCATCTCACAACCCTCCAACCCCACCGGGACTTTGACTGTTAATTTATACCACTTTCAATTATTTATAATGTAAAAAACCTATTCATGCTAAATTAAGCCCTCATAATGCTTTAATAGCCAGGGAGCTACAGTATACCCTGCTGCTCGTGCATAATGTTTTTTTCACTTTTGATATGCTCGGATATTCAGTTTTTCATTTTGACATAACAGGAAGTGAATGAGATTACCATGCTATGCTTTAACTGTGGCCATTGGTGTTGTAATATCTTGGTCTTGTTTTTTTATTCTGCGCTGCGACTGAGTGTACATGAGTAATTTGTCTTTGTCAGAGTCAACAGACACTCATTTAAATGGGTGCACACACACACATACTCACACATATGCAGGATATGAGCACCTTAATGGGAGAAAGCCCTTCTCAGGAGAAAAGTGTATTTTGAAGCATTTCTGCCTTGTTACTTTCATACACCTCACTATAGCTGAATTACAGTCCACATTCTTGGTTTGTTGGAAGCCAGCATCACTAAAGTTACAGTAGCTTAACACGTGTATTTATTGCATTCCTTCCCTTTTGCCACACACACACTTTTCATGTACATTTGTGCTTGCCTTAGGCGAATCTGAGCCCATTTCGCCCAACTAACCTTCTCTGACACCATGCTGGTCTGAGTGTCAAACTGCAGCTCGGTGGAACGTGATGCCGGTGTCAAACATGGCTTCCCTTTTTCTCTTTCAACCACTTTTTCCCCCCTGTATTTCTTTCTATCCTCTGGTCTCCAGCTCTGTCTCTCTCCAGCTCTGCTTCAACCTTTTCCTCTCTCATTTTCCGTCACTTTCCCTTCTCATTTTCCCTCTAAATTCTCTTTCTTTCCCCTATCTTTCCAAAGACAGGCTTTTGCGGCTAGTTCAGTGGGCCGGATCTTATTTCGGTGTCAAATAAAAAAATCCCTGGCAAGTCTGCCATTCTGTCCCAGCGGTGGAATAAAAGCGAGACGCGTCGTGTCATTTGGAGGCGAATGACACAGATTCCTCCACTGGCGCACAAGCAGACGCGAGGCCTCCAATTAAAAGGCCGTTACGTGGCGGGGGTGCGCGGCTTGTTTGGGTTCGTTCACATACTCATGGGCTGCGGCCAAGCCTTCCATCCATTCCTATTCCCTCTGTTATGTTTTTAATATTTGTGTGAGGGTTGAGCGGTCCCCACAAAGACAGACAGAAGGAAAACACACTCCATGGTGAGGTTTGCTCGTCTTTACTTCTGAAGCGATGCAGTGTTGAGATTGTGTTCAGATTTTTAGGATTACATTGAGGTTAGGGTAAAGAAAAACAGCAACCTATAACACTGACGGTGTTTACAGCATGGATTGGTTTTACCCTGTTTTCTCTGTGATTTACTGTATGAAATTATAACCTACATATTTTAAATAAAATCAGGTTTTTCCCTACAGTGGAGATGTCTCACTTAAGTATGCATGCTTTGATCATATATGTGTGTCTGCATGTAGGTGTGTTATTATGTATTTCTTTATGACATGCTTGTTGTTGCCGGGTACTGATCCATGCCAGGTCTGTCAGAGTTCTTCCCTGTTGCAAACTTGCAGGTAGGCATACATCACAGATAGGACGAGGGATGGGACAGTATAAGATTTTATCACAGATGCCAGTAAAATCACTAGTGTGGTGAATTAGCATTATGGGGATAATCGTAAATCGTTGTAATTGTGATACTGAAGACAGGTGTCTCCCCTGCAGACCAACACCTCCGGATTGCGCTCCCATCTCCATGACCACTATCCAGCTCTGGCCGCCAATAACGTGAAAAAAGGATGTTCACTAAATAAAGATGTGTGTCCTATAATTGATAAAAAAAAAATAAAATACTGCTTTTCAAGTCACAGTGTTCATGATTATCCCAATAACGGAAATCCGCCAACATCAATTTATTCCCAATGTCTTTTTTTTTTTTTGCAAACTACGATAAAATCTGACCTCCCCTCCCTACTTGCAGGTTGTTTACTGTCTTCACTGACGAGATAGCTCTCATGCATTGCCCTGATTTCCAACATGAAGGTGCTCCATGTAAAATATTTACTTGCTGCCAGCTAGTAAACAAGCACCCCTTGCTTGCTTGTTGAGACCAATCAAAAGTTTGGTCTAAGGACATGAAAGCCTCAGACAGCATGTGGCATGTGGGGGTGGGTGGGGTATTTATGTTTGCATGTGTGTGTGTGTGTGATTATGCATGTGCTCATTTTCCACTCGTGTTTACGTACTTGTCTGAGTAATAAACCGGTGCCAAAAAGAGCCAAGAGCACCGTGTGGCCCCCTGCTGATCCCAGGAGCCTCAGGCCTCTGCTTCTGCATTTGTTTCTGTCAGATGAAGAAAACATGGCAATTTCAAAAAGAATAACCACTCCACAATCACCAACATGAAAACATGCCCGGGTAATGTGGTAATGTTTAATTCTCAGCCTTGGTTTAAAAAAATGCACACGCTCTTGTCTCCTCCGAACACGAAGCAGTCTCTTACCACAAAGAGAATCTTCATATATAGGATGTTGTTTATTTAATTTGATTGCATCACTATTTCTGTTACCAGGGGAACACTCAATTAAAAGGGTTACAGTTTTATTTTGCGGGCTCGGTTAGTGCGTTAGCACTGGAGTGCGAGTTTTATCTCAGCAGCGACTGCCTGATTAGCATATTCCATCATGTTAAACAAATAGAAGACAATGAGGGCCTTAGGGACGAGGGGCAAACGTGTGCACAGCATACAAAGAGATCAATCTGTTTCCAGTGGCATACAAAGGCCTGTTGTTAGAGAGCCCCTCATTGGCTATGCATTACAGATTGATGGAGTTCCTGTGTTGTCAGACTGACTTTAACACCCACACTGCACTAGCTAATACTGTATAAGCAGTGGTGTGTTGGTGGGGGATTTTGGTGCTCTCTCACTTCTTATTAAGAAAAGCCATTTTGTTGTTTATGATGCAGAATAAAATCCAAATTGAGAACAGGAAAATAGAAAAAAAATGTAAAATAAAAATCTAACTGCTCTGTGCTCCACGTAGGACACTCTAACATACATTTGTTTACTTACATTTCTATGGTAAGATGCTCTCCGCTCGCCTCTCCACTTACACTACACCACTCCTCCAGCCTTCTGTACTTACTGTACAAGCATGAGCTGGTGATAATTGGCTGATAGCCATGCCTGCTGTTAGTCTCCCAGATCCAAAGAGCAGAATTATAGATCCCTTTGCTAATTTAAGGACTAATTTTCTCAGTCTGTATCAAAACAAAAGCTCTTAATAAATAAGCAGCTCCTTACCAGCTGCTTATTAAAGACTGCAATCACCACTGTGGGAGCTCTTGAAGCCTTGACAAGAGTCATGGGGGTCAATCATGTTAAGTGTGCATGCTTTCTTTTCCTTTCTGTCTCTGCTTTGCTACTTTACCCCCTGAGTTCCCAGATCATAGTTGCCTTCTCTGACTATCTTCTCATCTTGTCCTCACATATTGTGTTGTTCCATTCACTCTAAATACATCATATTACCTGCTAAAATTGTGCCTTTAAAGGTGTTATTTGTACCAATTTGCAGGCATGTACATGTATTAATCACTATTTTATTGGCAACATGTGAGCGGAGTGTAACGAAACGTGAAAAATGAGACCTTCCTCATCTCTCGGTTGTCTATACAAGCCTGTGGACATTTTGTTTAAGTTGTACAATGCTGCTGGACTGTGGATTTCTTTGTGCACAACTCGGGTCGGATTTTTCAAGACTATTCAGGTTCTCGAGTGCCTTGTCTCCACTCCACTAGCAGAGAGCAACAGCAGCTAACATTAGTTTAGAAATCCGCTAACAAAAGCTAACGACCGGCTTCCAGCACAACACAGAAGCTCTTTGTACTACTACAGATCCTCTGCACCCAATGTTGTATATTGACACAGAACATTACCCACATAGGGGTCCACATAAAATGAAATCTCACCATTTCTTCATTGTGACTAGCCTGTCTCCTTTTCTTTGCTGTGATTGGTCAGTCCCCCTGCCAATTTTTTTTCAGGCACCTTTTTCACAACTTTGCACGATATTTTTTCCTTTACAAATCAAGATTTCATGCACTAACAATAACTGCAAATAACTACAAATCATAACGATTCATCATTCGAGATTAAACAAAAATGTAGTGTCATATTATAGCTTTTTTAATTTTGATACTTGCTGTTGTAATGAGTGTTTTATTACCAATCTGTAATGTGGAAGGAGTCGCTCCGAGTGATGAACTCATCGAAAATTACCTCTGTCTTCAGCTCCACAGAGCTTTATAGTCTCTTTTTCCTCACTGTGTTGGTTTTACTGGCTTAACTTTACTGTTTGGTTCATTCTCACTACTCCCATCGACCTTGTTTCCAGACAAAGCATGGAGCTGTTTCCAGGAAAAAAAAAACACACTCCACACTACCTTTTCAACACTAAAGCAAACATAGTGGAGCATTTAATGGCTGGAGAGCTGGTGGAGAGCACAAACAGAGCTAAAAGGAGAGTGAATATTGGAGTCCCTGTTTTCCAGACATTACCGGGAAGATCTCCCGAGGACAAAAGCTGTGTGATGTCTGTTTGACCCCATGTGTGAATACAGCAGGTCCGGAGAACTCACAGCGAGCCAGTGGGCATGTTAATGACGTTGATGAAGCTGCACAGAGTGTATATAAACATATTTACAAAAGTACCATGCACAAAAAACTATGCACCTTTTAATCTTGGCAGTAGGTTGTCAGTTTGATTCTCCCATATCCCCTCTGCTTAAACCACCTGGGTTAAAACTTCTAAATGAAATAAGAGTATTTTTGTGCCAAGCAACAGACATAATCAATAAAAATGGTCTAATATGCTGACCCACCAAAATGATCAAAGGGCCAGGCAGAGGTTGTTAAAGGGGTCACTAGTTGAATAAGTCTGATGTATAACTTTCTGGAGGAAGATAGTTGAATCTTGATTCTCATCCCCAGGTTGTCAAATATCGATGCCTTGGGTTAGCGTTGGACCCTACCCACATAGGCATAGCATCAGTAACTGACTACCTAGCGATGAGAATCACCATTCATCTAAGTCTCTCCAGAAAGTTCCACATTGATGCTTGAAATAAAGAAAAAAAAATGTGGTTAAAACAAAGGAAATACAAATGATATCTGCTGAAGATTTTGGCAGTGTGTGTGACAGATCCACAGAAGTTCTGCTTATTCATGGAAGTGAATTATTACAGAAGCACAATTCAGCCTCCATTACTTTCTCTTTGCAAAGGAAATGCCATGCCATTTTGCAGAAATGCAAGATTACATGAAAGATACCGTGACCCCCACCCCGGCTTTAGTTATCGTGCGTAAACACAGAAATAATTAGAGGTATGGCGCTCTCATAAACACATTTATAAAAATGCGTTCTCACATTCATCCTATGTACTCAGAAAACAAAAACAAAAAGAGCAGCGGTAATCCATGGGAACATTAAAATAGCAGCGTCCAGTTGCTATGAGAGGATTACAAAAGCATGTATTGAATGGAGAAGAGCTTGGAAGAAAAACATGTGCTGGAGGATAATTGTAGGTTTAGTCCATCAATGCACTTTATCTTTCCATAAGGTTTACAGTGTTGTTCTGCTGTGTCCTTTGTTCTCAGCACACTTTGCACACTGTGAAAAAACAACAACACAATCTGTTTACTCACAAAGCACACTTATTTCACACAGGCAAAAAAATATATAATTCACAAGCATACTGTACATACAGGCCCTGTGCAGCTGGCGTGGATGCACCCAGTTTAAACAGCACAGAAACTCCCAGCCTCTGCAGCTGGAGATGCCAGGGATAGTTGGTGGGGTAGAACTTGTCCTTTCCTTGTGAATGGTTTCCTCTGGTTGCATCATTGCATGTATTTGCACTCCATCAGAGACCCTGAAACATGCAAACGTATACAACGCCTGTCACACGCTGATGCCTCTGGAAGATGAAGACAAGAGGAAAAACGGAGAACAAAACAAAACAGATCATTATGATGCCCACAGGTGCTTTTTAAATGTTCCATAATTGCTGTCATTTTACACACTTTGTTCATTGATGCCTGTTTTCCTACTCTTTTTTTTCCTCCTGCACACTGACTAAAACCTGTGTTTTCATTCACGGCACGTCACATCGAAATCAAGTTCCATTCAAATTGTTATGCAGAGATCTGAACAAATTGGAGCAAAAGACAGTAAATAACAGTGATATAAACAGTTCCTATTTCACACGGAGCGAGAGAGAGATTCGGGCTCCACAGCGACAGGCAATATCACATTTAAATGCTCTGCTGCTCGGGCAAGAGGGGAGGACAAAGGGAAAGAAAATGAGGAGAAAAGGAGATGCAAACAGGAACAGAGGATGAGGGAGGAGGGAAGGAAAAGGGAGATCGATAGCAGGAGAGAGTAAGAAGCAGATACAAACAGTGGTGAGGAGGGGGAGATGGGGAGCAGAAATGAAGTGGGGGGAGGAAAGAGTTGATTTTGTGGGGTTGTGCCTCCCTGGCAGTGGTGATGAGGTGGAGACAAATAGACAGGGAGGCGTTTGAAGTCAAGACGGGCTCCTCTTCACTGAGCTCCCCTATCTGATGACAGAGGAGAGGGATGGATGGGGGAGGGGTGGGGGTGTTTCAGAGTGCAGGGAGACTGAGGAACAAGGGAGTAACAGGGTTGTAAATATTAAATGGTGAAAATGAGGAGAGAGTGAGAGCGGAGGGGGAAAAAAACAAGAGGTGGCAACAAAGAGCGACAAAGAGAGACGGAGAAACAGAGATGAGGCGAGAAGATGAGGATTTCTCGCCCAGAAGAGAGCGGCGAGGAGAGAGACAGAGACAGCTTTTCATATTCCAGGATGCATTTAGCACCACTCTGCCTCAACCTGATTGAATTTTAAATTCCGTCACGAAGTATGTTTTATTAGCATGCCAATATACGTATAAGAGCATTATAATAGCAGCCTGCCTGCCTGCATTGAATTTAGCTTAGCACTTTATGAAATAACACTTTGCACGATTGCCAAGCAATCATGGGTAGGAGCTTCAGGGCTGTTGCAAATGGTTACAATTAAACATATTAATAGGGCTCAGATTACACTACTATCCACATAATCACATTGCTTACAGTGCTTATCTGGTGTGATGGCTTTCTGTGAGGCTGCTCTCCACCTCAGCTGTTATTACCCAGCCTCGCATGAGGAGCTAATCTTTTGTCATTACACTATCACACAATATCTGTTGCTGCCACTAAAGTCAATAAAAACCAATTAGGCATACTTTCGAGAGCGGCTTTTCCTTCTATATGCATGTGTGGTGTGTGTCGGTGTGTGTGAGGCGCAGAGTGTGTTTCAGCAGTAAAGATATGAGACGAGTGGCAGCAGAGAGCTTTGAGAGGAAGCAGAGAGCTGCAGCCGATACATGTTTCTGCTTGACTTCAAGGTTCAAGAGTTGAGGCCTTATCGGTCTGATTCTCCCTCTGAATTCTTCACGGTCTATACAGAACACCATGGCCCTTCAGGAATACTACTGTATAGAGCCTACTACAGTATGGTGTGCTCGATACCAAACACTATAGCATCTGTAATATACAGTAATGTAAAATAAATCTAAATACAGTATGATAAGACCGTAATATGGCTACATAGTCCTTTAGCATACTGCATCGTGCAATACTTCCAATACAGGGCTATACAATACTACACATATACTACACTGTACTGTCATATGGTATATCATAACTTGCTTTATTGTGCTGCAGAATATGATTTACTGTGCTCTTTACTGTACTGTACTATACTATACTCTACTTTACTCTGCTCTATAGTATTATATACTATGCTATATGTAGTGTGCGCTGTATGTGTGCAACTTGCTTTACTGTACATTACTCTTTAGTATCGTGTCTTGGACAATGCTATGCTATACTTTACAATAATATACTTCACTGTACTGTGCTATGCTATACTGTATTGTACTGTGCTGAACTATACTATACTGTACTATAATATATTGTACTATATTATACTATACTATGACTTGCTTTACTGTGGTTTTACTATGCAATGTCATAAAAACACCTCACTACTATACTAAACCATAGAATAATATATTGCTATAGCTGGCCTTATATTCTCTCCTATGCTGTACTGTGCTTAACATGTACCATACTATACTATTACAATCAAGAAAGACTTCTTACTCAATTAGATTATGCATTGAGATGTGTAGATTAAACATGAGAAATGTGAATTGTCTTTGGCAATTAGAGCCCACCGTGACATGCTACTGCATTTTAAGGGTGTAATGAAGCTGTGCGTGGTATAGGATGGAGTCCGAAATGTGATGGAGTCTGACACTGGTGGTGGTGGAGGTGATTAAAAAAAAAGGAGGAGAGGTTTCTGTTGAGCTCAGACCTGTGGCATCGGAGGCGAAGGGGGTGGAAGAGGGTTGCGACGATTTGCACTGAAATGGCAACTGGCAGCACAAGAGAGGAGAACAGATTTAAAATTTGGTAGCACTGATATGATTGGCTTAAGAAGACTGTGGCATAATCTGGTTGGTTGAACTGAAAGTAAACAGCTAGAGACAGATGATTACGATGGGAACCACAGAAGAGGGAGAGAACGGAATGTGAATGATGAGCAGCACAAAGATAGTCTTCCTGATTGAACTTGTGCTGTGGTGTACTACATGGTACTATACTGTCCAAAATGTACTTTATTATTCTTTTCTATACTCCACTGTGGAGTACAACACTATATTACACTCTGCAATGAGTTGCTATAGTGTGATACACGTCGAAGTGCTTTACAGCCTCCTAACCTTATATTAAACTTTATATTTTAATACTGACATTTGGTTGAGATGACAGGCACTGTTCCCCATATTATAACATCATGTCACGAGTCTGTAGCTGAAGCCTCAGTATGACTGTCTCTCTCTTTGGCTTCAGTGCTGCTGTCTATGTCTTTGTCTGTCTGGAGGCAAGTCACACAGTCTATTCATTAGCCCCCTTCCTGCTGCCTGATAGGCCAATTGTTTCTCACTGATGCACTGTGGGAGAGAGCCACACCAGGGGCAGGCTGTTTTTGTTACATCAGGAACAAGCAGATAGCAGACATGTTGAGAACAGCATCCACGCAGTTTTTCCAAAGGAAGAGGCAAATCTGTCAGATAAAAAAGTACGAGTCCGTGTAGGGCTTTGAAGGCCAAAGGCAGCTCGCTACATACTTATCAGGATGGTGCTGACAGTAGCAACGAGCTAATGGGCTCATCTGCGAAGCATATTGACAGCGCAGCTCGCCTCAGTTCTGTGCCAGACTAGTCAAAGACAGCATTGTGCTTTATTAGAGGTGAAATGTGACAGTTCGAGCAGTGCAGTGCAGAGCAGTGTTGCCTAACGCATCTAAAGACCCACCAAAAAAAAAAAAAGTAAACTTCTTTATTCACAGAATTATTTTGCAACCTTACGACGTTGTGAAAGCACTTTCTTCTGCCTCAGATCTGAATTTTGTATGTCGTTAGGATGATGGCTGCTGGAGAAGAAAGGTGAAAGCAAGTAGATGTTTGGTTTGCAATTCAAAAGGAGTATGGAGACAGGATCTTGCTTGTTTGCAATCTCAACAACACTCTATAATTGCCAGGCTGTCTGTACAGCTACTTGGCGAGGCAGCCATTTGTGCTACAACTATGATAAACTCATATCACTGTTGTTGTGGATAAAAAACCTCGTACCTGCAACCCCAGTGCCTTTGTTTTTCTCATTTGAATGAGGTGATGTATTGTACTGTTATGCTGAATAACCCTCACGGCCCTTTAGCCATTAGAAGCGATGATATCTTGCTTTTTTTGTTTAGTTTAGAGTTTCACAAATGCATTTTTTATTGCGGCCTTAAACCAAAAAAGGACCTCCGCATCGATCCTGATATAACTCATTCTTGTCCTCGACCATGTCTCATCAAAGGTTATTTATTTTTAGACAACTTCCAACTGCTCTAACCTCAAGCACATGACTGAAGTCCTGACATTTGGTGAAGCAAAACAAAAATTCACTTATCAGATCGAAAAGCAGAGCAAATTTCATTAGGCGCTCCCTGAATGCTGCCGCTGTTTATGAACCGGTTATGGATTTAGCAAGCCAACAGGGATCGTCAGGATTACGTGACAAGACAACTCAAATTATTCATTATCTTCCTAGTCTTATTCCAAGATGACAAAAAAACTAATTATGAATCATGGTAACAAGCGAGAACTGTTTTTCTAACTGTGCCCAAGGTCGTGTTGCCAATTAATGTTTGCAGAGCTGTGGGTTTAATCCCTGTGGGGGGGGAGAGAACCACTTCTCTTCAAGCTGTCATCTCCTGTGTTCTTTCATTATCTGTGCTAATCAGTTGTCCACTGTTGGCTTGTGAAATCTCTGCTGTGCTTCTCCTTGTCCCTAGTGCAAGTCTGATGTGGGGTCTGAGTATTGTCTGGTGTTTAAGCATACTGTCTATCAACTGGAAGACAAAGGATGTGAAAAGGCAAAAGCAAACCTGGGCTTTGTTCAAACCTTGTGTTACTTTATTAATTAATGTTTTAGATATGTCAACTCTTTTGAAACACACACATACACATAGAAAGAACTTTCAATATTTGCAAATATAATGATGTGCAAAAATCACAGCAATACAAAGAAAATTATACTTATAACAAAGTGATTTTCACAGTCGTTGCAGTAAAAGTAATAACACAGCATGCCTTTTCTCAAGTTTTGTCTACTGTCTGATTAGGATTTATTGTCTGGAACTTTAATTGTACTTTAACATTCATAGTAAACACAATGAACAATTTTACTTTCAGGACCTCCTACAGTATAATTTTGGAAAAACAGACTTCTGCTGTATTTCTATGAAAGTCGAAGCTTCAGAGAGAAAGAGCAGAGGCACTACATCACTCAGCGAAGGACCCACAGTTAATCTAAGGTAAATGTAAACTGTGTCATCTAGCAACGAAATTTATCATGAGACGGGATGCATCATGCAAAGACATGATTTATTGATCCCTCACATTGAATATTCGCCTTGTGGTAGTTAATCAAAGCAGAGGAAAATGCAGAAAAGCATCAGAGTTTTGAAAAGTAGGTAAAAGTAACTCAATCAGTACCGATCAGATGGGTATGTGTGTGAAAAAACTCACCTCACAGCAGGTCAGACACTAGGCTGAAGTTTGATAATCACCGTGCATTTTACTCCATCTTAGTTAAGTTTCATCATATCTTCTTGTGTTTGCTTTTGTGCCTGTGTTGTCTGGAGCCGTTCCTACATTAATTCATTATCGGAGGCACAACCTGAATATACAACACAGACATCTTACGTTACCTTATCTTACATCTTACCTTAATTTGTGCCGAATGTATTGACAGTTGCTTATTTGCACACCCAGCAGACTTAAACTCTGATTGGTTGCCTTCCTTGAAAGCGTTTTCTACACTTGACTCAAGCTGCTATCTCATGGTGTAGCACTTGTTATGTCTGTTTTTCCTGCAGGTCTGATGCAGGGGTTTATGAGCAATAGTTTCCCTCAGTGATCACACCAACCTCTGCTGCCTCCCTCCTAGTCTGCTACTCCTCTCAGGGTCACTCATCCTTCACTTGTCACTCACTCACCCTGGCACTTCACTGCCACTGTCTCTGGGCTTGGCAGAACGGACAGGCTGCCGCTGGTCCGCTAAACAGCCCGGAGACATCGGATATGCAACAGCCAAAGAAATTGGTATGTTTACCGGGGAAACTACTGCTTACAATCCACTGCCACTGGCTGTTTGTTTTTTGTTTGTTTTTTTGGGGGGGGGAGGGGGGTTGACTGGACCGACTGGGATTCTCCGCGGAGGACCATCGCCGCAGGTTTCGGGGAGCCAAGCTCGGACCCGCAGATCGACCGTTCGTCTTCGCCCAGCAGCTGAAGGACGCGGCAACGCGATGGCTGCAGCCCGGGGATTCCGCCGGCGAGGTCCGGTTAGTGGACCAGATCGTATTGGAGCAGTTTACGGAGGGGCTTCCAGCCGCCACCTCAGACTGGGTGCACTGTCACCGCCCGGTGGACCTGGTCGCGGCTATCAAACTGGCGGAGGACCACCTGGCCGTGCTCTCCAGAGCCCGGGCACATGAGGGTCGGCCAGCCTCTCCCGCCCGTCCCACGCCGGCACCCCGGAGAAGACCTGCGCCCGACCCACACACATACACGCACACACCCGCTCGACCCTCTCCTCCTCCCAGATCTAATCCCCCTTCTCCTCTCTTTCCTTCCCAGGTTCCAGCCGCTACAGGGGCTGCTCTCAGCCCACAGAGGGTTCCTCAGGCGGCAGGGCAGGAGTGCTGGAGGTGTGGACAGCCCGGACACTTCCGCCGTGAATGCCCGCTCATGGAGGTCGGTCAAGTGATTCGGGTTGTCGGCCCTCCAGCACCCTCCCCCGGTCCAGGAGGGACGTACAGCGTTCCGGTAAGGATTCAGGGGGGTACATATCAGGCGATGGTGGACTCGGGCTGCATGCAGTCTATAGTTCGCCAGAGTCTGATTCGACCCGGGGCTCTGATAGAGGCTGGATGGGTGGATATTAGGTGTGTGCATGGGGATATTCACAGATACCCTGTAGTACCAGTGGAAATTCGGTTTAAGGGTAAAAAGCATAGTGTGAAGGCTGCGGTTAGCTCCCGCCTAACGCACCCCCTGATTCTGGGTACTGATTGGCCGGGGTTTGATAAGCTAGTGGGGCAGTGTGTGGGGGTGCGCTCACGGCCGACAGGGACATGGGATATGTGCGCTGTGCTCAGCGGTGACGCGAGGTTGTCCGACACTGCAGACGGGGAGGGGGAGCCAGCGGAGCCTTCTCAGGAGGCTCCGCAGGTTCCTGTGTTTGACTCCATGGAAGATTTTCCACTCGAGCAGTCTCGTGATGATACTCTACGCTTTGCCTTTGACCAAGTGATAAAAATTGATGGTCACACGGTGCGCCCTGACACAGCGTTAACATATCCACACTTTTCATTACATAGGGACAGACTTTACAGAGTGAGCCGTGACACTCAGACAGGAGAAATAATGACCCAGTTGTTGGTACCGAAAAGCCGCCGGGAAATGGTCTTCCAGGCGGCTCATTATAACCCGATGGCTGGACATATGGGGTGTGAAAAGACACTTAACCGTGTAATGGCCCGATTCTATTGGCCTGGTATTTGGGCGGACGTGCGCCGCTGGTGTGTGTCTTGTCCCGAATGCCAGTTGGTTAACCAACCGGCCACCCCGAGAGCGCCTTTGCGCCCATTACCACTGATTGAGGTCCCTTTTGACCGTATTGGGATGGACCTCATCGGGCCATTTCACCGGAGCGCACGTGGATATCGCTTTGTGTTAGTTCTTGTGGATTACGCAACACGATATCCAGAGGCAGTGCCGCTGCGCACCATCTCTGCAAAGAGTGTGGCGCAGGCGCTGGTTCAAGTTATCTCCCGAGTCGGGATCCCGAAAGAGATCCTGACTGACCAAGGCACCCAATTTATGTCACGAACACTGAGAGAACTGTACGGATTATTGGGCATCAAGTCAATTCGGACCAGTGTTTACCACCCTCAAACTGACGGCCTCGTTGAGCGCCTGAATAAGACGTTGAAGTCCATGATCCGTAAATTTGTTCACGATGATAGTAGCAATTGGGATAAGTGGCTAGATCCTCTGTTGTTTGCAGTACGCGAGGTACCCCAGGCCTCCACGGGATTTTCTCCCTTTGAACTGCTGTTTGGCAGGAGACCACGCGGGGTTTTGGACCTGGTTAAAGAAAGCTGGGAGGAAGGTCCAAGCCCCAGTAAAAACGAAGTTCAATACGTCCTGGACCTGAGAGCAAAACTCCACACACTAGGACAGTTATCACGTGAGAATTTGCTCCGGGCCCAGGAACGTCAGCAGCGGCTGTACAACAGAGGATCTAGGTTAAGACAATTCTCACCGGGAGATAAAGTGCTTGTATTGCTCCCATCTTCCAACTCCAAATTACTCGCCAAGTGGCAAGGGCCCTTTGTGGTCACACGGCGAGTGGGTGAGGTTGACTATGAGCTTGTGCGATCTGACCGGGGAGGGGCTACACAGATTTATCACCTCAACCTCCTTAAAGCTTGGAGAGAGGCGGAGTCTGTTTCCCTGGTGACGGCAGTGGCAGAGAGAGATGAGTTGGGGCCTGAGGTACCAAAATCGACCAATCCTGCCTCGCTCCTATGTGAAAACCATCTCTCGCCGTCCCAGAGAGCAGACATTGCCAGGTTGCAGCAGCGTTACGCTGATGTGTTCTCCCCCCTGCCAGGACGCACAAGCCTTATTCAACACCACGTGCAGACTCACCCGGGCGTGACAGTGCGTTCACGGCCCTATCGTTTGCCTGAACACAAGAGAAAAGTGGTCCAGGCAGAATTGAAAGCCATGTTGGAGATGGGGGTAATAGAAGAGTCCAACAGTGCCTGGTGTAGCCCCATCGTTCTTGTAACCAAGAAAGATGGGTCTATCCGGTTCTGTGTGGACTATCGTAAGGTGAATGATGTTTCACGGTTTGACGCCTATCCTATGCCCCGGGTCGACGAACTCCTGGACCGCCTGGGCACTGCTCGTTTTTTCACGACGCTGGATTTGACCAAAGGCTACTGGCAGATTCCCTTATCTCCAGAGTCTAGGGAGAAAACGGCCTTCTCCACTCCGTACGGTTTGTACCAATTTGTTACACTTCCATTCGGGTTGTTCGGGGCCCCAGCCACGTTTCAACGCCTCATGGACCGGGTGCTGCGTCCACATGCTGTATATGCTGCCGCCTACCTGGATGACGTCATCATCCATAGTAACACCTGGGCGGAGCATGTACAGCAGGTGGCGGCGGTGCTCGAGTCACTGAGGCAGGCGGGGCTCACGGCCAACCCGAAGAAGTGTGCAGTTGGACGGAGGGAGGTACGGTATCTGGGGTACCACTTGGGCGGCGGGCAGGTGCGTCCTCAGGTAGATAAGACAGCAGCGATTGCAGCCTGCCCAAGGCCCAAGACCAAAAAAGAGGTGCGGCGGTTTTTGGGGCTGGCCGGCTATTACCGGCGATTTATTCCCAACTTCGCAGAGCTGACCAGCCCCTTGACTGACCTCACCCGAAAGGGTGCCTCAGATCCGGTCCAGTGGACGGGGCAGTGCCAGGTGTCGTTCGAGAGGGTTAAGCAGGCCCTCTGTGGGGAGCCTCTTCTCCACACACCTGACTTCTCTCTCCCTTTTGTCCTGCAGACTGATGCGTCGGGCAGAGGGCTGGGGGCCGTTCTGTCCCAGCAGGTGCGGGGCTTCGACCGCCCAGTGCTGTACATCAGCCGCAAGCTGTCCGAGAGGGAGGCCAGGTACAGCACGGTGGAGAGGGAGTGCCTGGCCATCCGGTGGGCGGTCGATGCTCTGCGGTACTACCTGCTGGGGCGCCCATTCACCCTCTGCTCGGACCACGCTCCCCTCCAGTGGCTCCACCGCATGAAGGATGCCAACGCCCGGATCACCCGGTGGTATCTGGCTCTTCAGCCGTTTAAGTTCACGGTGATCCATAGGCCGGGGGTGCAGATGGCTGTGGCCGACTTCCTTTCCCGCTCTCATGAGGAGGGGGGGGGGGGGGGGGGGGGGGAGTGGGTTAGGCCGGACGGCTCCCCGGCCTAAGTCGGGCGGTGGAGGTATGTGGAGGGGGCGTGGTGCATCGGCTGCAGGAGAGAGGTGTGGGGAGGGCTCAGGAGAGCAGCGCCAGGTGAGAGTGATTGGCACACCGGTTTCCTGTTGAGCTAATCACTCTCTCCTTTAAAACACAGTAGCGTGCTGGACCTGGAGGGGGAAGAGACAGACACACATGGACGGATGCGCCCGGCGGTCGGCAGCAAAAGGACGCCTGCGAACGACCCCGAGGGAGCTATTGTGTGGCTTGAGTAAATAGAAATAAACAGTGTAAAAATCATCACTCCTTGTGTCTTTCCTGCCGAGAACCCACAGTGGCATCAGAGTACGCCACACTTACTTACTTACTTACTTACTTAAAGCAATGCTACCCAACACTGATAATAAGCAAATTTGCCAGCTGTGCTGAAAACAGCTTCCTGCTTTGTCTGAATGAGATTGATGAGGGTGAGGAGTTTGAACCACAACAGTAAAGGTCATTAAACCATAGATTAGCTGAAAGATGCTAAAACACAAACTGAGCTGAGAGGAACTGCAGTTACGTGATAATTCCCTATCGTGCTGCAAGCTACTCCTTTCTCTTTATTAATGGTCATTTCATTCATTGTTTGTATAAAATGTTGATTAGAGCACCTTTAACAGTCCTTTCACAACATGTTCATCTTAAAGTGTTACTACACAGTGTTAACAGTGTGGTGTCAAAGCATTTATTCAGCTTTCACCTCCAGCCTTGTAGCTGTTGGTATAGTCTTTGTCTTACTGTTTTCACTGAATGACTTGGATCCAAGTAAAACCATCTGCAAACAGCTGCCCTGCTGAAGTGTCTTTAAACAAGGCACTGAAGCTGGACCTGCTCCACACAAGCTGGTCGCCTCCTCAGAGCTCCCTGTGGACAGCACCAAGGCACCAAAACATCTATTTTACATTATGATTTTTATGATAATAACACAGCACACTGTCATGTACAAAGTCTGAGTAAACACAAGCTGGTGGAAATCAAAGCAGCAATTACTATTGCCTGCAGAGTAAGGAGGAATTAGCAACCATTTCCATCAATAAAACATTAGGGATTAGCGGTCAATTTGCTGTGTTTTATTGACGAATATTTAAGGCTGATCGAAATGCAATCACCAGGAAACCATCGCAACTCAAACTAATGAGTCACTTCTGTTTATCTCTCTCTCTTTCCATCTTTCAGACTTTAATTGTATGTCTCTTTTTTACTCTCGCTGCTTTTCAGGCAGCCAGGTGCACTCCTATACAAGACATCTTACATGGGGTTAATTTCCGTCAGCACTCTGGCAGGGGACTAATAGCTCAATGACGGTATTAAGACGACAACTTGGTGTATAATTTGCTCAATGTGAAGAGCACACTCAACTTCCTGTTGACTCACATCAAGCGGGAAAAGAGATCTGAGAGGGGAGGGGAGGGGAGGGTGATGTGATGTGATGACTCAACAGATAAAGATTTTTGTCAACTTTGGGTGCACTTGCTGAGTTTTTTTACACTTGTGAAACATTTCATTGACAAAAAACTTCTATGTCTTCTTTCAATGCTGAACAACAAGCACTTTCTGTTCGGAGTTGCAGATTTCATGAGGCCAGAAGAAGTTTGTCCTGAAAGCTGTGGAAGCGGAAGCTCCTTTCTTCCATTTTCCCCATGTGACTTGAATGCACCACGAGACAGCGGAGGGTGGAGAGGGTGGGTCTTTGCTTCTTCCTCTCTTCCCTCTTCCCCGGGCGTGGCAGCAGCAACACCTCAGGGCTCTCTTCCCCTGCTCTCTGTTCTGATATGCCTCCCCTGCCCCCTCCTCCCCCGCACCATACACTGGCTCTGCTGCCCCCCTCCCCTCGCCGGTCCTCCCTGGTTTTTGCCGTTTGATCGCCCCTACACGAGCTGCAACTCCCTGCAGTAGGCTCCTAACTTTTTTTTTTTTTGCAGGTGGGGGGGGGGTGTCGTGATGAATTTACAAGGCACACATACAGACAGTGGGCAGGGTAGAGACACATTTATATACACAGAGAACGAGAACGTGTGAGAGAGAGAAGGGGGGAGAGCCAGCGACTGTGAAGTTAATTAGAACATCCTGTGTCTACTTCTCTCTCCCTCTCTCTCTCTCCCTCCCTCCCCTCTATCTCTGAGAGGCTTTGATGTGGCTTAGTGCCTGGAAACTTAATGAAAAATGTATAATAGCCTTTCCGTTCACTGTCTCTCCCCCCTTTTCTATTCCCTCCTTCCCCCTACTGCTACCTTGGGTCCTGCCTCCATGACACGGTGCTTTTACGCCACATGGGGGAAGTTACCCAAAGCTAGTGAAAAGAGCTGTCGAGCTCAGATTGGTCCACGCTGAGTTGGCTAACTTTGAAAATGCCAATTTGCATTTTTGAATGACATTTGCCCCCGGCAGCATTTTCAGGTTGCTTTTTGTGAGATCTCTGTCCACACTGACTCCACAGGCCGACAATTATGTGTTTCCATTGCTTTAATTAAAGTCCAGCTAGCTCATTAAAGCTGTGTCGTATTGAATGGGGCAGCTACTGACTGCAGCATTTAGTTTTCCCCCTCCTTTGTTTGAAATACTTTCATGTAGTTGAGTGAAGTCGAAAACAACGCTTTCTGCTTCCCGAGGAGAACAAAACGAGTGCTGTCTTCAGTTTGTCGCTCCTGCGTGTCTGGGGATATCAGCTTGGTTTTTGAGGTTCAGTTCACAAAGAAAGACTTCCTGTCACATCTCCAGCATTTCAGTTCATATGTATTACTGGATGTTCAACGAGGGACACACGCCCACAGCCACACAGTTTAGTTGTTCTCAATCGCATAATATTTTATTTACGTTTGTTTTTTTTTTGTCAGGCAATTAAATTGAGCGATTACTCAGTTGAAACGAGTATCTGGTACAGGTAATGAACCAGTTTACTCATTCTAGTTTCTAAAAAGTATGTTCGTAGATAATTCTCAATAAAACTAATATCCTATATCAATAGAGTGCTAAAGGAAACCCCTAACGCCCTAAAATAAGTTAGCATTTTTGACTTCTGGTTCCCTCAGCACAAAGCCAATGGGTTTTTGAATGGGCTTTCGGTAAAATGGCTAAAATAACTTCTGTCAACACAAGCTCAAAAGATGTTCATGTTTTGTTCTATGATATGTAATAAATTGAATCAGAAAATACTATACTATATAATTAAAAAGCGTTTATGTAAAGGCAAAGAAAAGGTGGTTGCTAAGAAGTTACTAAATAAGACTACAGAGGTTGTCGGGGACATTAGATGTCATAATAGATAATTAGTGTCTATAGTATAGTGTACTAAGAAGCTTGTTTGGTGACATTGAAGCTATGCAATCATGATGTAGTTCGTCCATAGCCTAAGATTAGCTTTTTACTTCTGGAGATTGCATTTTTCTTTCAAAAATCAGAAAAGTCGAACAAGGAAGAATCTTTATTTAATCACATATCATACATTGTACGACACAGTGAAACATGCATTTAACTCATCCTCAGGGAGCAGTGGACTCGTGACGTGCTCTGGGACCAACTCCAGATCTTAGCCAGCGTCTTTGGTCAAGGGCACTGACACAGAAAAGTGCTGTTCATTTGTGAAGATTTCTTGCTGAACAAAATATCTAAGCCTCACAGTCTTGTTTTCTGGAATAATCCAGAATCCGATTGAAAATTCCCTTTTTGTTTTTGTTGAGAGAACCAGGGTGATGCTGACTTACAGGTTAGCCTACAGAAATATGTCATTCCTGCAGCACTCTTTCACCTACAGCATAGCCTCTGCATTGATTTGTCTGCTTGGTAGCATCACATTTCTGGCTTTCCCCAGGAAACACACCAACCTATTCGACTGTAGCACCACCTTCTGACCAGCTGGCTGTTGCTCTTCTTGGATTTTACTCCTCTTCAGGAGCTTTTCGCTGCCGGATGGGCCCAATGTCCAAAGTGTGGGCTTTCCCTCCATGAGCAACCCCGTGGCAAACAATGCCTTGCTGTAACCAAGTCCCTGTCCAAGTTCGCTGTGTATGGAGGAGCAGCCCTCCCTTTGGACACTTCCCACAGCCCAGAGACACAGCTGCAAGCTGAAGAGCTCTGTGTGTCTACAAGGGAAGTCCACTTGTCTAGGTTATGGTGTAGGCTCTGTGTAGAGCACGCTTAAATCAGCCTTTAGTCCCACTCATTTGTGGTTTGAGCCCCACGTGTTCCAAGTGCAAATATGGATACAAATAATTTAGCTGGTGCAGATACAGCTAGTGGTGTACTTGTTCATCTCTATAAATGAGCATTAAATTGTCATAAAGGTTACCTTCAACAGTAAAGGCCGGAGTACACTAAGTCAGCATATTGTGTCATTTCACTATGTCTGATGGAGAAAGAGTTTATAACTGTTGTTTGACTACATAAACAGAAATACATGTGAATGTCGGCAACTGTCTTGTGTGATTAGCTGTATTAACGTTTAAATTGAGGGATCACAGAGAGATTTATATTTGGCGGAAACTTGTTTTCACTAACTTTAATCCAGAACAGCTCTCGTTGTGATTTTCATCATTTTTCAACAGCAGTTTTCCTTGTCCGCACTAGAACCCTGATTTATCCACTCTAAGCTTAGTTTTTGGCTGTCAGACTTACTTTTAAAAAACATTTTCCAACTCTTTTTTATGTTTACACTGAAAACAGCCTCGCATTTACAAAAACACAAGGTGCTGTGATGGTTGGTCATGTTGTTTCAGCTACTGGGGAGTCAATGAAATCTGATGCAGAAATAGTTTGAGTAACTGATCCATGATCAGGCACCAAAACACAACACAGTTTACACAGGTTTAAGGTACTACGAGGAAGGATTTTACAAGTCTGGAAAGCTTTCACAGCAGCAATCACTTAAGCTTTCATCGTGAGACTCTTGAGGTAACTAGTAGAAGTACACCATTCATGGTAACTTCAAAGAATGACTGGCCGAGCAGCACCTTTCCGGATGACAATGAAGTCATTGTGATGAAAGTCGTTTAACTTTTCTGCAGTTTTTAGCCTCTGCACCAGCACCCCCGCTGTGTCTATGCAGTCCCGTGAAATTGAAATGAATGAGGTGCTGCGTTATATTACCCAGCGCTGTTGTCTGTGTGAACATGGCTTCAGCTTACACGTACTACAAACCTACGGAAAACAAATGTCACTTTTTGTCACACAGGCCGACTCTCTCTGTTTCCACCTCCTCCCTCAGTTTTACCATCCTGTTTTGACCCTCCCAGTCCCCCCCTTCCTCCCTCCCTCCCTGCCTTCCCACCTCCTTCCTCCCTCGGCGGTCGCTTTCTGCCAGTCAGCACATCCCCCGGGCGGGGAGGGGTGTTTGATCCGAGCCTCTTCAACTCTCTCTCTCTCCTTCCTCCCTCTCTCCCGCTCGCAGTCTGTGTTTCCTTTCAGCTGCTCGCTCTCTGTCGATTCGCCACTCTCACACAGAAGCGGTCTCCATTACTTACCGTCAAGTCCAAGTTCAAAGATGACATTCTCCGACTTTACCAAGGCCCGTCAGTTCGACTCAGTGAAGTCGCTGCAGTCGCAAAGGGAAGGGGAGAAAAAGAAACGTGTGTGATGAATGACGTCACGGGCCAGAAGGAGATGGTGTCAAGTGTAATCCATCACCAGCGATCAGCATCATGTGGCTATTAACATGCTTTGGCCATGCTGGGTATCAAACAGGGTGTGATGAGCAGTCATCCACCAGAGTTTTCCACTTGTCACACTCATCGGATGGTGGATTCTTTTTTCAAACTGCTCATTAACCACCCTCCCTATTTGCGGTTGGTGCTCCGCCACTGTACCTGTCATCTCTCATTCAAATCAGCATCTCCGCTCCGTATTCTCGCCTCATTTCATTCCAGCTTGTTCATAAAGATGAGACTCAATTTTGCCTCTCCCTGTTTCTCCTCACTGTCTCTGCCCGTTTCGTGTTATTCCCAAGCGTGTTTTTCGAGCTTTTAGACGCGTGTTTTGATAAGCACACGGCAAACACATTAGATGACTCTGCACCTTTCCCCCCTACTTTCCATCTCCCGCTCTCTTCCTCTTTCTCTTCTCCGAGGTTTGCAGGAGCTATATATGCTAGCGCATTTGTTTGCAGATTCATCTCCCCCTCATCGAGGCTTGTCTCGGTTTGTTACCGACCGCTTCATCTCACGAAGAGGTGGAGGGAACACTCAGTTTCTCAACATTTCTGCCTGCTTCAAACAGCTACCTGAGCTCCTTTAATCCCCATCCCCATGTTAAAACTGCACAACTCGCTTCTTTCGATAACGTTCGGTGGGAAGAGTAGCATTTGTGCAGAATCAGTGTAACTTGTAGGCTAATGGTTGTGACTTATGGAACATTACCTCACCGACACAGACAGCTTAATTCTTATGTGCGGAAAGAACATCTTTTTCTTTCACTCTGCTTCTTATTCCCCTCTCACACCCCTCCTTACTCCTCAACGATGCCTCCCCAGCTCTCGCCGTCTCTCCTCCTCGTCTCCTGGGACCCTTCCTCCATCACACTTAACTCCTCTTCAAAGCCATCTACTCCACCTCATCCCCCGCCCCGCGTCTCTCTCTCTCTCATCACTATTTTGGTTTTATGAGTTGGATGTCCTCTGTCTCCTTTATGCACCCATCCACCATTTCAAAAAGTAAAGTCAAACACACACAAACACCCCCGCCCTCTCCTCCCTCCGTGTCCTCGTTGGGTTGAGCAGAAGGTCGTAGTCATCAGCAGTCCATTAGGGCACAATGGCAGGAGCTGTGCTGCTCCAACAGAGTGCAATGTGCTGTTCTGGAGGCAACAGGGCCAGAGCATAGAAAGTCACTGACTGGCCTGACACCCCCAGCAGACAAACAATAACGCTCTTTCCACTCATGGTGTGCGGCTGAATGCGTTGGCTCTGTGTCCTTTGCCAGCAGAATGATGTGTTCCGTCCTCCCATGGCTCCCTTTATTGGCACTTTCAAATAGGGAATAAAATAGGAAAGTAAAACTTCATAACCTCAGTAAATAATACATTTGCGATCATGTTACGTAATTGTTCTGACATTTTCACAGCAAACCACTGACAACAAGGTGAAACAGCTTCGCAAGCACTCGAGGCTCCATCAACTTTGGATCTCTCAATCTGTGCAATGAAAGAAACAGATTGGAGCAGCGGGATAAAACTGTAAAGCTCGCTATTAAGTAATGCCTTCGAATTGACTCACCCTTTTTGCAGTGTGCACCCCACAGAAATAAAAATGTGTGCACCTGACATAAAAGGCCCCGTCGTTCAATCAACAACATTGTCTGCCAAGGTTAAAACTGCTTTGTGTTTAATATGCATTTGCCCTTCGTTTCCACACCCGCTTGAAGTAGGTTGGGTTCAGTTGAAAAAAGGGGGCATAATACTATGCACCAGTGTGAGTTTATGTTTGCATTAATTCAATCAAAATGTGAAGTGGGACGATAGTTGCGGGGCTGTTTGCGCTCATGTTGCCAGCCACTGTCAGTAAAAACCGATCGAATCACACCCACACAGCCCTGGAGAAGCAGATTAGCAGTTATTAGCCTTGCTATAGCAGTGTGACTCTGGAGGTGGGAAATTGGTCGGTCCACCACTTGGCAGGCATTGAATTGCCATACAATTTGGTACAGAAATCCATGGTGCTGAGAGGTGGATCCCAATGACTGTGCTAATCATCTGACTTTTCATCTGGCACCGGCAGCAAGTCAAAACCTATCCAGTGACATATTCCATGCAAACAATCATTTCTCCCACAGGATGAGTTAAAAAGTTTGGTGAACCCTTGAGTTTTCATGTGGCACCAAGTCAAGTAAAACATTGAATTTCTGCATGCTTAAAGCTGCTGTGATATATTTTTGTCAGAATAAGTGTTAAATAGCTCCTTATTCCAACGGTAATCACTGTTATGGAGTGTTTGGCCTGTAAACCATGTCTCTCCTCCCCCTGCTCATGCAGTAAAAGAAGACATTTTTTGGTATCCCTGCCTACTTTATCCAATCAGGACATTGAACCCCATAAAGAGGCGGTCCTGTCTGCTGGTGAATACGTAGAGAGTAGGATCCTCCTGTTTGCTGATATGTCTGGTGATCGACGCTTTAACTGCAACAGTGTGATTACATCAGCTTTAATACCTGATGGGCAAGAAAAAAATAAAAATCCCTAAAAAATTAGCTAAGCCATCATGGCACAGTAACATTACACCTTCCAAACATGAGCATGTTAGCACTGTCATTGTTAGCATGTTAGCATGTACAACAGCCTGCTCATAGTCTTGTTGAATGTTAAATTCTTAATAAATAATAACAAGGAATGTTTTTTCCAAACATTAACTTTAATTGTTAAGTCATGAATATTTCATGTCACAGCAAAACACTTTAATTTTGAGACCATGTTTTCAGGAGCTTTAACAGCATCTTCTTGCATGTCAATCATGAGGCAGTAATTAAACAAATCATGGGGGAAATTCAAAATGCACCTTATGAGGGGACACTGAATGCACGGAGCAGAGGACTAGATTGAATTGCCAACAGATTATGCAGCGTGTGCTGGTTTAACTCCATTGTGGTCTGCCTATAGTTTTAGATATACAGCCATTATTAAAAATGCCAGAGAGAGGCCACAGGTTACACGGGAAGAAGGAGGCATATTTTATTAATCCCCATGGGAAAATTCAGTGTCCTCACTCTGTTGCTACTTTTTCACACATAGGGCCATAATACACATGCAAGAATGAAAAATAAAAAAAACAATGTATGGAGAGGTGTCAGAGGGAGGGGGCTGTGCTCGTAACCATGAGCAGTTAGGGGTTCAGTGCCTTGCTCAAGGGCACCTCTGCAGTGCCCAGGATGTGAACTGGCACCTACCAGTCCAGTTCTTACTGGTACGAGCAGGTCTTGAACCGGCCACCAAGGTAAGGTTCTGTAAAATGTGGTCCAATTCGCTTCATTGGTATCGATGGTATGTTTCCAGCCTGTTCTCACTCCCAGCTCCTAGTGCAAATACAGACGCCTGTAAAGCTGTCATATTTGATGAGCTGGGAGTGAGAACGTGTTGATGTTTCTATGTGAAAAACTACATTTTCTGATTGTAGTGAAGTACTGACTGTGGTGTAAGAATTTTTGAAATATGTGGTTGTCCAAAATGTACATGCATTAACAAATGACTTTATCTTAAGTGCAGTATTGGAAGTATTTTGGCCTGCTGCTGGCAACAAATGGTGAGATATAAATATAAAAGTGATTATTTGTGGAGTATTAAGTATTTAAGTGCTCCTTATAGCCATCAGTATTCTGCTACATTGAACTTGATGGCACAGAATGGCTGAGCTCATAGCCTCCAGCAGGAGTACACTGTGGGATGTTGGACAGTTTATACTTATTTTTACTTTCTGCATGAATTCTTAGAAACTCTCGTCTGGAAATAGGAGTTATTTAACAACTTCACCCCATAATCGACCTTGTCTGACTCACTTTTGTTTGGAATGACATCTCGGCCATATCAATATGTTCAACAGTTTAAACAGTACAATCACAAATAAACCTCTGACAGACAATGCCAAAGTCCTCCTGCCAAAGTAGCACTTAAAACCTCCAAATTGAAGCTCCCGCTCCATTATCAGACACACAGGTCACAGATGGTCACAGATAATAGGCTCTTTAACGGCTGTTACTGTTTTGGCTTTTTCCCCACGTCCCCTTACCCTTTCCTCGACATGTTTATGTTGACAAAATGGAAATGTGGCTCCAATCAGCACTATCCACTGACAGACAACAGACTGAGGAAAATGGGACAACAAAAAGAAAGTGCGACCATACCTTTCTCATTAAGCTTTAGCTTAGGCTAATGAGCCTGTCCGATCCTAGCAAGCAAACATCAAATTAACTTTGTAGTGTGAAATAGAGATATTGTGACAGAATCCAGCGTATGCATTTATAAACTTGTCTAAATGGTGTGCGCTGACTGTTTGTGGGTTGCTGTCATCCCAATGTAATGGTAAACAGAAAAACACCACGCCAGATGCTGCCTGAAAATGGATTCATTTATGTTACAATCGCAATTAACTTCTACCACCTGTGACAGGTGCTACTGTTACCTGCTGTTTGAGTTTTACAATACACAAATAGGTAGTATTTTTTTCTACCTTTTTCCCTTTAAACGCCCGTAGACACCATTATAAGAGACATTAAAAGACATGATGTGATAAGACGTCCTTTAGTAATTAGCTTCATTCTCACTGTGCTACTGCCTCATCAAAGCTGTTATTTGGACTTAATGCATGTCAGTAAGACAGCGAGCGGTAAAGAGAGCAGGATGTGCACGATCATGTATGCTGCTGCGACGCTCATGACATACCTCATGTTTGTGTGTGTGTGTTTCTGAGTTAGTTGTTTGTCTGGAATTTCTTTTTTCATTTCAGTGTCAGTGACTTGCAGACTGCGCTAACCTTTCGAAATGGCACCGGCTGTCCGTTTCCCTGGCAAGAACTCCAAAAGAATGGAGTGTGCCGCCAATAAGGTTGGCTTGGCTCCCCTCTGTCTGAATTACTCTGTTTCGGTCAATCACTCCATCCCTGTTTACGTAGGACTCAATTTAGCCATGATTGATTCTGCACACGGTGCACACACACCCGCGCCTCGAATTCAGGACAAGAGTTTGGAAATTGTCAGCCATCGATTCTCAATTCGCCCACTCCCGAAGGCAAAATTTGTCTTCGCATTCTCGTCATGGGGGCGCAGCTTAATTAGTTTTAAGATTTGTTCCACTTGGACACAAATGACAGTTAATGGTTCTTGTGGGACTTTGCACACAGTCTGTCGTGCTATTGGAATGGCATGTAGCCCAGCTGTGAATGCAAGATGTCTTAGTTTTTACAATGGATTGATTAAGTCGCCAGAAGGCTCCAATTGAAGGAAACCTCTAATTTTATTCCTGACAAAACATTTAAGGAGCCATGCCTCAGGCGGGCTGAAACACGGGCTGTTTTTAACTTTTACTACATGCATTTAAATTGTAGTCATTTAGCTAAAGCATTGCATCATGTGGATCTTGATAAAAAATGCAACAGAACTTGAATTCCTAATTTGCCAAACATGAATGCACTTAATGAGAAGTGCAATGGGTAGAGAAGCAGCAAAATACACTTAATAAATATTTAAGAATGGCACAGACTGTGAAGAGCAACAGCTACAATTATCAAAGTTGTGAGTCAGGTATTGGAATGGCCTCATTCTGGGGATTTCTCATTGTAATCACATGACAGACCCTCATTTTCGCACCCAAATCCGTGCCTGCTCTCCCAAACCTCTGCGCCCTCTCCTCAGATTTACTGTCCTTACAGATGACCCCCCGCTGACAAAATGACAGATGGGATGTGGAGGCTTTCTGACCTCAACATGCAAGCAAAGGCGAGCTGGTGTGCCTCAGAAAAACCAGGCCACAATCAGTCTTTTCATCCTCCACTGTTATATTTCTGGAGGACATATTGGCACGAGAGGAGAGAGTGTGTCAGAAAGGTGACCGCGGCGCCTGGTGTTTGGCGAAGAACAAAGTGGAAAAACAACGAATGGAAGCTCTGCTCTCTTCCTCAACCTTGACACCCTCAATCCCTCTCCTTCTCTCTCTCTCTCTCTCTCTCTCTCTCTCGTTTATTCTCTTTTTTTCACTGGCCTCTTCTCTTTCATCCTCTCCTTCATCCTCGGCTGTTATTGTTTTTTTCTTTCAGTCATCGTCCCTCTCTCTCTCTTTCTCTTGCCTGCCCCTGCCTCAGCCCTTGTCCTCCCTCCCCTCTCCCTGTCTGCTCTTATGTATCTCGCTCCTCTTTTCTCATTCACTACTCTTCCTCACCCATCTCTGTTGTTGATGCCTCCCTCCCTCTCTCCCTCTCTTCATGTCTTTTTGGCCACGGTCCCATTTCCCCAATTGGCTTAGTGGCAGTCTAATCATTCTCCGACACCCCTGCTGTCGTCTCTTCTATCTCTCCGCCTGCCGCCACCCTAATCCTCTGATCAGTAAACACCCTTCTTCAGCACACACTGCTTCTCAGCAGCCCACTGCCTTCCCAGTGTACTTCTCCACAGTGCATACTGATGGTCCTTCCACTTCCTCCAGGCAAGCACAGCACAGAGTGACTTTGAGGGCAGCGCAAGTGAAAGATCCACAAGAATACTCCTCAGGCACGCCGACAGACCGAAACATTTCTGAAATTGTTCAGCTGTCCAGTCTGACTCCCCTGCATCAGTTTGCTGGTGAAAGGATTTCATTAAGCAGCGACTGCTGACATGAATTAAGTAATTCTACTTAAATATTCCTCGATGTGTTTAGCATTGTGCTCTGACTCCATTTCAGGGCAGTATCAAGTGGTAATGTTGCTCTTTAACCTGCTGCCTTAGGGTCATTTTGATATGCTAGTTAATGTAACTGCAGTCTTGCCAAAAACAACCTCCACACTGTAAAAATATGTCCACCCCAAAAAGGCAGTACATTTTGTGGAAATGAGTGAGTCAATTTGTCAGCAGGGTCAGATCATTTCACTTGCTTCCAATGCAAGTCAGTCAAATTCTTCCAAAATTTTCTTCTTGGCTCAGTTCGCCTGGTATTCATAAACCTCCATTTACACTGCATGGGAGGTTGTTGAGAGTGTTTTTGACGTTGAAAAGACAAATCTGTAATCAAGACCGTTCATACGGGGCGATTCAGCAACACAGACTCTGTTCAATAGCAAGAAATCTTTTGCCTTGAACTCAAATGTTTTTGTTTTTTTTAAGATCTTTGCTTTCTACAATAACTGCACATAGCAACCACAGTACTGTCAAGATAAGTAAATGATTACAGCTATGTAAAATAACTATTGTTAGATTTAGGGTTAGCGACTGAAACATTTGGTTAAAAATGGATTCGCATTTTTTTCATCACATTAAGAGTTACAGTGTTTCCATCCTAAGCTGGGGTAAAATTCTGAACTAAGAAGCTCACTTGATGTGTCTAATGACACTTTAACACCTAAATCAGCATGTATATGCAGATAATCCCACTAAAATTGGACAATTGACTCATTTCCCTTTTGCAAAAGGCCAGCATCCTTAACTTCAATGCACGTCATAATATCGCGCCTGACAAGGGGTAAAAATGTGTACGTTCCCCCAGATGTTGTGTTTTTCTTACCTGCCCAATGTGATACTGCTGTGTTGGTATTGTTCCTGAAGCATTATAATTAATGTTGCTCCAGGACCATTACTGCAACTGACCAACCATGTGTTTTTAATTTCATAGTTTAATGACTTGGAAAAAGACTGGAATAATACGCACACTGGAGAAGTTATCCTTTCTAACATGTGTTTAATGTTGTGAAAGGGTCTGTTTAAACCAAAACCATCTTTCCCTAAACCTAACCAAGTATTTTAGTTCCCTAAACCTAACAAAGTATTTTAGTTCCCTAAACCTAACAAAGTATTTTAGTTCCCTAAACCTAACCAAACAGTGGCAAAAAAAGAAACGTAACATAAGCTGAAACTGAATCATACACTGAATTGATGGTCTCTGGAGCAAAACTATGATGTTCCAGTAACAATAAGAACACAAGTCACAAAACTATGACATCAGAAGAACATGATTGGTCAGTTTTAATGATGGTCCTGTAACAATATAAATTATTCTCATCAGGCTGCATTGGTGTTGGTTAACATGTGAAACATGATGCAGGGAGGCCAGTTCATTAACAGATGAGTTAATTTAAAAGTTTATCAGAAGCCAAAACCCTGGACAGGGGGTGGTAACACAGGACTGAACAATTCATTAAATGTTAAATGTAAGTTGTTGAATCATGGGCTGAAAAAAAGTTTACATTTGAGTACTTACAGGCTGGACACACTGGATGCGTGTGCAGCACTGCTGCGTGGAGTTACCTCTCACTTTTCATTTCGGCCTCCAAGTTTAACAGGTTAGACTCTTCACACTGGATGCTTGAGACACGCTATTCCCGTGTGTCACGCGTGGCTGCTGCGTTGTGTGATCTAGAGATTCGGAGACTCGCCTATTTCTGCTGCGTCATGAGCGCGGTTCTAAGCAAAAATCGACAGTCATATGGACATCATACCAATGTTTACTACAGAGTTAATGTCTGGATGTGTAGAATATGTCACAGACATGAAGAGAATACACACAACAGGTTAGGGGCAGTTTCTTTCCTGTGCACTCTCTTTCTTTCACTTTCTCTTCCTCACTCCTTCCGGCAGTATGTTAGATGAACCTTGAACTGTGGATCACATTTAAGAAACTTTGTACTTATCCGGGAAGTAAAAGTTGCTATTAAGTGGTTTATTCCAATGTAGTATCACCATGAGCTATAGAATATGTGTCTGCTGCTGTGAACCCACATTCAATGAATTGCATTCAATATGCTTCTAGGAGCAGCAATGTGACAATTATAATCAGATTAAAGCGTTTTTATTTCACTAATTACTACCGAGATGATAATTGGTGTAGAAATGATGAACAAAAGTCACGCCTAGATTTTTCAAATTCATCAGCTTAAAGTTCAAGAGGCAACTCCCTCCTGGTTCACATAATCCAGTCAAGTCAACCTAAAACTCCTCTTTCTTACTCACTAAGGAGCTCATCACTAATCAGTGTGCTCGTTGTTAACCTAATTAGCTGCACCTGTAGCCCTCCAGCTCCTGATACCGATGCGAGCACCAACAGCATTAAGCCTCCATTCAGAATCAGCATGATGGCAGTCAAGCTGAGGGGTAATATGGCTGGAGGATTAAAGGGTTCATCCCCATAATCGGGCATTAAACCCAGAGGACGTAATGCCAAAAAACTAATCTATGTGTTATCAACAGTGCTTTAAATCTGAAGGTCTCTTCTTGTTAAAATTGCCAGAACCACATGACCACTGCAGCATACCAGACCATCAGTATATGGTTGCAGTTTGATTAGGTTTAGGCAATTTAAGTACTTGGTTAGGTTTAGGAAAACATCATGCTTTGAGTTTAAATGTTACTTTAGTTACAAACATACCTATGTTACATAAATAACTTCTGTTACATTGTGTAGTTGACATAACCTCACTACATTAGTAACTTATATGACCTCACCATTGACTTTTGGTTTCACACTGAACAAGAACAGCAGTCTGATTTAAAGTGGGTGTTTCTCCAAACAGGACCAAGCAGGTAGAGGAATATACGAGTGAAAGACTTTATGAAATTATGTTCTTTCTGCCATGGAGTGGCTTACTGAGCAGAAAACTAATACTAGTGATTCACAAAACATGCAGAAGCAGGATTCAGTTTTTATGCACCACATTTTTGGAGAAACTCCCAGCAAACTTGCAGTTTGCTCCTAATCTCAGTGTTACATCAAGGCTTCTAACTTTCCTGGTTGCCAGAGCATTTGATTCAATTAAAACTGGGACAGTTCATTCATATATTTCACTACACTGTAACTGAACTGTATTTTCTATTCTCCTGCTTAATCTGTTTTAATAAAACTTGACAAATTTCATCCATTAAATATCAGTCTTTTTAATTATGTAATGGTTTTTACTTTCATCCAGATCAGCCTCAGTATTACTGTTGGTGCTTTTACAGAATATACAGCATGTACAACACTGTTACTGTTTCCTTATTATATCATATTTCTTTTTCATATTTTTATTGTTCAGTGTTATTAAAACACATATTTGTAACTAAGAATGACCCTGTGCATCACAGGTTCTTCATCACCAAGTCATCTCAAACTATCAAATGTCCTGGGTTTGAATCCCAGGGCCTTTCTGTGTGGAGCTGTTCTCCCCGTACATGCTCCACTTTCCTCAACCATCAAAACACATATATTAAGCTAATTTTCCAGCCAAGTCCCTAGGCGCTGTATATTGGCTGCCCACTTCCTGGGGGTGGATTTAATAAAGAGAACCTGTTTCAACACGTTGTATATCTTATGTGACAAAATAAATATTTTGGCCATCATCTTCTAAATTTGGGTTATGTTTTGTAAAAACACTTAATGCTGTTAAATAAGCGACAACATACAAAGCCATCTCACAAGCACTTCACCCATTAAACCCCTCAATCTTATAAGGGAAATTTCTTCTCTTTTACATTTTAGTACACAAAAAACTCAAGCTTTGAGATCAATTAAAGTCTTATCATCCCACTATTGTTTTATTAATTCTTTTAAGTCCCCTTGTTCTTTTATTCATTTAGAATTGTTCTGTCTTGTTTTCATAGTCTTTTCACTTTCATCTTGTCTTGTTTGTTCTGCAGGACTCATACCTACAATATAAAAGTTTTTAAACAAGGTACAACAGTAACACAAATAATACATGCAACCTGTTCTGAATTTCTGAAACCTTTTTTATGCACCCTCTGCTGTATGATGAGCCATGACAGTCACTGTATCACTGTATGTAAAATGTAAATGAATGTAAAAGTCTTATGTTTCAATTGTTTAATATATTTGTATTACATTGTATCTAAAACATTTTCATGCAATACATTCTAATGTCACCTTTTCATGATGAATAGATTAACATATTTATTTACTCTAATCCCCTAAGCACCTGGATTTACCAAGGATTACAGTACTGTTGTGTTTCTACTGATAACCATGACGCACCGCAAAAATGAGTGTAACAGGCCACAATTAAACATAGTAAGCAAAAAAAGATGCTCATATTTATCATTACATCTTCAAATATACCAGCTTTCCTTGAAATAAAAGCTCGATGATTGTATAAATATGCCAGGAATTAAATCATCCCACCAAACTAACTGGATATATACAGATTAAAAGAAGCGTGGTGAAGATTGAAGCAGCAGAGGCAGATATACCCTGACTTTTAGTTCCCAATATGGTCAGAACTCCACACCAAAACAGTTCCCATAATACAACCCAACGATGCCTTTAATTACATCGTAACTGCCTCCTGAATGGCCAATTATGTCACGCGCCATGTTTTTAGTTTGAAATGCAGACTATTGGTTAAAAATAGTAACTCTCAAACCCAAACAAAGATAACGCTCATGACATCATCATGGCCATTTTGGCCACAGACTGAAGCTAATTAAGCAATAAATGCCGGCAGGAATTAAGTATTTCTTTTGAAAAATTCCTGAATTTTTTCAGCTGTCCGTTCGGAATCCACTGCATCAGTTTGGTGAAATTAATTATAAGGCAGCATCGAGGACACTTTAACCTGCTCTCTTGAGGTCATTATTATTTGCATGATTTACACAGCAGTCCTGCCAAAAAACCCTTCAAACGCTGGCACAAATATTTTCACCCCCGAATGTCTTTTCTGGAAATCAGTGAGTCAGTTTGTCAGCAGGTTCAGATTATGTCATTTGTTTTTAATGCAATGTCAACATGTACAAGAGTTTGCTTTTTGCCTAGATATTAGGTTGATGACTGTTTTTGTGCTCCAACACCTAAATGAATAACACCACAGGAGTATTGGTATGCATGACCATAGTCAGAGTTTCTGATTCTGCTTCATGCTGTGGAGGATCTGGCAAATTGAAATGCAGCCGTAGAGCTGAAAGACAGTTTGGTGCATCAGTCTCCCCTTGAGGGATGGACCCAGGATCAACTCATGCTCCCCAAATCTAAGTCTTGATCACCAAGAGTCTAATGCACAACTGACCTCTGATCAGTCAGGCTCTGGGGGCCACTTATAACAACTCCCTGTGCTATTCGTCAAACTGACAGCCAGTGATTGGGACATAGACCCAACAGAGCTGTCTGCCAGTCCCCAAGAGGGTCTGTGTGTGATTGTAGACTCCAGAGACAGAATGACGGACTGAGTCGCCTTTACGTTTGTGTTTCGATGTATAGGTCATGTCTATGTTTTCATCACATAAGCACCCCATCAGCATTGTGCATCTATCATTTATCAATGTACGGCTGCCATGGTAGCAGTTGCTGGAGCAGCAGAGAGTTGGGCCACTCAGACGCTTCAGTGGTTTCTATAATATTAATCAGCTGTGTCATTGCACACCTCTCCATCCACTGCCCCTCTCTCCTTCAAGGCAATGATTAATAGATCCATTAATGAAAAAAAATTGAAAATGCATTTCACGTGCACTGTGTTGAAAACTATGTTTTTAAAATATACAATCACTGAGGGTAGCTTCCCAAAATATGGTTGACTAGCTCCCGTTAGCTAATTACTTCAGTTAGCCGTGCAGCTAAGTGACCTCACCATCATTTCGTGACCAGCTGCAGTGTTTGTCTGGCAGTGACCTAAAACAAGTCGCTATCCAGAAGCATTGTCTCACCATAACTGACTAAATGAATGTGTTGCCACAAGACCTGGCCTTCATTATGGAATTGTTGCACCATGTTGTGAATGACGATGAGGAGAGTGAGGTCAGGCCAGCAATCAGGTCGATGAGCCACACAGTCACACAAAACAGTGTCACATGTCTGGAGGACCTCATCAACCTCAGCCCTAAGGTGACATACAGAAACGTGCACACAGAGTATGTTAAGTCGTGTCAAAACCTGATGCTGCGGGTGAGGTTGTTTAGCAGCTTCAGAAAGAAGACAACTAATAAAAAACACTGACTAAGCAACAAGTAATAACGGAGACAAACTGTTAGCTCAACAGAAAGACTGGAAATACAGATACAGCCAGCCTGGCTCTGTAAAACGTTGAAATAATACGTCTAAAACTCACCACATAACTCATATTTCATGTGTGCAATCCGTACAAAAACTGTATAAACAACAAGTACATAACACAAATTGCCACTGAAGGGTAAGAACTTTTTCATACACTGTTTTTTACTGTAGCTTTAGCTTTAGAGGTGCCAGTAGTTATATTTTGCTCGCATACGAGAGACATGTTCGCTGTTTCCCCCATCATTTTTGGCTTTTGTGCTAACCTAAGCAGCTAAAACTGGCTGCTGGCAATGATAAGCACGCACACATCTCCTCTACACATAACTCTCGATAAGAAAACAGCTGAGTGTTTATCCCGAATCTGAGGCGTTTAATGAAAGAATGATGATAAATGTTTAAATTCTCAAGGTAAGGTGTTGTTAAATAAAAATAAGGAACCATCACATTGACCTCAATACTGCAAACAGGATATTGTATCAGCACTAGAACTGTAGCACAACCTTCGAATGATAAAGCTCAGAGAGAAATCTAAAGTTTGAGACTCCACTGGACAGATGAATAATGCTGTCATGACTGCTGACTGCTAAAACTTACCTCAAAAAACGGAGGATCCCCTGCAGCCAAGCAGGTCGGGTCAACTAAAGGCCACGTACTTGCAGTGATGACTCATGACTTTTGTCGTGTCTCTGTAAACTGATGAACCAAAGAAACAGAAATGCCTTTAACGGAGATACAAAACTTCTGGCTGTGCTGGAGACGCACGAAGCCCTGCCTGCTAACTTATTTAAAGGTACTCTGGATGAGATCATCTGCTAAAGTCTCAAACGGAAAATGCCTAATATATGCTAAACAATGCGAGAAACGGCTTCAGAGACATACACAATGTGCTGCCTTTGAATCTTTGGAAAATCCCCCGAGTGTAACCGTCAATCACCATTATGACCAGTTCCCCTAATGATGGATGGTAACGCCTCAGAAGTGGTTGTGTCTTCATGTGCTTAAGGCAGGGCAGGGTCAATTTCACACACTGACTCGTCTGTTGAGGGTGACAACATGGCTCAGCTTTCACGGCGTAAGGACCAAAAATAGGGTATCACCCCCTAAACACCGTCGCCAACAGTCATTATGGAGCTTTTCCCCTCTCTTTAGGTTTCTATTTCTGTTCGGCATTTCACAGTTATCTCAGCTCCTCTCTCTTCTTCCATTTCCCAGTTAAATTGAATCCAGTTCATTTGAGTTCCGTAATCAGTTTAATTACATTCATTTGGTTGATTGAATTTGGCGCGGGGTCAACAAAAAAATTGAGATTTCCAAAAACGCACACAAGACAAAGGATAAGGACAATAACCAAAGCTGAAACAAAACATAATATAGAAAGCTGAATTTGGAAAACAATGCTTAAGTTAAATATGAATTATAAAACGAGAAATAAACAGACCGCCCTTCAGTTTTTTTTTCAAGTCCTCAGTCTGTGGTGGCAGCGAGTTATTTTGCTGCAGTGATTGTACATTTTGGCATTTCATCAAGTAAATCCAGCAGCATTCTCATTATTTGTTTCCTTTTGCTTCTTTGTTGTCATGTTGCCAGTTCCTTTTGGAAAAAGAAAAGACTTGTGATTTCTTTGTCTGTGTGTGTGTGTGTGTGTGTGTGTGTGTGTGTGTGTGTGTGTGTGTGTGTGTGTGTGTGTGTGTGTTCCTCAATCTCTATCTGTGTGGTTTCCTGGAGTTTTCCGACTGCAGTATCATCCAACTCAGCCATAGTGTTGTGTGCAACCTTGATATATTTTTCTTAGAAACTTTTTATTTCCAATTTCTTTATAAAGAGAAAAATAACCCAATAATCACTCTTGGAAGCCACTACTTTGGAAGGCATTGTTTTTTAAAAAATACTATAAACTCGGTCATAAACACACTATTAAGCGCAGACATATTACAAGTTCAAGAATTTAGGAATGATTTATTGATTTTTCATCAAGATCTTTTTACCTCACCACTACAAATGCACTAGGTATACAGCCTGAGGGTATTTCATCTGGATAGTTATAGTCAAAGGAAAGGCAAGTGCTATAAGTCCAGCCATCACCTCAAAAGAGCTTCTCAGCTGGTTTCCCCTAGACACCCTCAGATTGATCCACATTAGGCTATACACGCTTCAATTAGATAAGAGTCTGAGGCGAGTTATAGCCTGATAGTCTACATAATTGTGAAGATCAATTAGAAAGAAATGTAGGTTCCAGCGAAATAAAAGTTTTCAGTAAGCAGCAGCTGCAAACATATCGACTTGTTGAGCAAATGCCAATAAAAGAGGTGGTCAGACTGAAAACCTGTGGAAATACATCACCAATATGCATACTTGCCAACCTTGAGACCTCAAAAATAGGGAGGATTTAGAAACCAAAGCAGGTTTCTGGGGATCCAACCAGGCACAGATCAAGAATGCAGGAGAACGCATCACATGTTTTTGCTGTACATTTATAACCTGTTTATAGGTTTGTTTATAAAAGGACAAGCAGCTTGTAATTGTGTTCAATCTGTTTTCACTGACTTGTCTTGCAGAAAAAAATGAATGGCAGCTGTGAACATGGCATTGCCTAAAATGTGACTGAGACTAATGAGCATTTTTACTAAATCTAGAATAGCTGCCAAAACACTGATCAGTCCTGATATTTACATCAGATTTTTCTACATTTCAAATATTGATATTGATATCAGCTTCTGCTGGTTTGTTGGCCGGGCTCGTGTTATGCTATCGTGTAATATCATATTTTTCTCATCCTGTCACCCGTTTAACATTTTTTTGGCATTAATGACTGACTGGCTTAGAAAATTGCAGGTGCTGCCTCACCAGTCAGGCTGGCTGTCAGGCACACATCAAACTATTTGCTACCTGCCTTCAGTTCCTCTGATTTGAATCATTTCTTGGTCAGTGAAATTGCACTTCGAGCTTACCCTGCAGCATGAAAACATTTTACATCCTGCTTCATATCCTCCGCTGATCCGTGATCACCACGTCGGCAACCACCAGTTTTATTTTTGGTCTGAACATGTGTCTGATGGCAGGAGTACGTCGACCCCTCTGTCTGTGGAAGTGTTTAAGGAAAGATTCTCTGCCTGCTCTCAAAATCATAATTCATGTTCATTTTTCAGTGTGCTCCACAGCAAACTATCCCAGTTTTACTTTGTCTTTCACCGACAGTTAATGGCTTTAAAAGCAGAGAGCGCTGTGCTTTCTGCTGCAAAGGGCCACTCTCTGTCTGTGCGCATGGGAGAGTGTGTTTTACACACTCACACACACACACACTGGCTATTTCAGACACACTGCAGTTCTACTACCTATGTATACATCGCTCCTTCTTCCTCTCTGTGCTCCTTACACACATATACAACCTCACCATAGACATTACATGCCCACTCAAGACCTCGACCCTGAACGTCATGTAAAGCCAGTGCTTGATTTGCCAGCATTCTGACCAGGCAGCTGCACAGCGTGTTTTCTTTTCATCCTTGGGAACATTTCTCTGTGACAAATACACTTATTCATAACAGTTAAAGGGCGCAAGTGTTTTAGTAGATGTGCACACAAATATATTTTTGCAAGTAGGCATAAACATCGACGCAACATCAACCAAATAATTGGCCGACAGAGTGACAGAAACAGGAAAGACAGCCACCAAAAGCAAGCAACAAGTGTGTGACCATGAATACCAGGGATAGAGTCCCATCTGTAGCCTGGATGTGATTTTCACTGCAGTCAGAAATTGAAGTCAGCAACATGTGCAGCAGGAGCTGAATCCAATGAAAATCTTAGATTAGTTGTTGTGGCTGTGTACAAAATTACTTCCTCTCTCGCTCATGCACTACTCACTATAAGGAGACATCCAGCAGTTCCCACTGAAAATGAGATTTTGGATACTTATCATTTCAGTTTTTTGTTGTTTGTTTGGTTTTTTTTGCATTATGAGATACATTTGATACATTTTTGTTTTTTGCTCCATTATGGGAATTATGCACAAATACAGTGCAGAAATTAACAATGGTAATAATAATAATTGTGTACTAAATTTTAAGTAACACTTGTTAATGACCATCATTAATTAATGGTACATTTTTAAGTTAATTAAACATATAGTTATTTCACTGTTTACAACCAATTAAATGTTTTATAAACCATTTATTAAGCAGTTGTTTATTGTTGAGGTGCAGCTGATGTTCATAATACATTGTAAATGTTTAATAAATCCTGTATAGTTCATTTATAAACATAATTTTGCTGGCCATTATAAAGTTGCAACTGATGTTTACAAACCTTCATAGTTGATAAGTAAATGGTTTATAAAGCATCAATAAAAATATAATTGTTTGTTAACAGTGAAATAACAATTAACTAATGTTTAATTCACCATACATTTACTGTTTTTAATGATGTTGCCAATTTTAAACAGGGAGTGATTCTGAACACAAACTGAATCTTCCATTTTCTGAAACCATTCCAACAGAGGGAGACTAACTAAGAAAAGATGTTTAAAAATTATTAATAAACTAATTTATTTGATGTAGTGTGCACAGCAGGGAACGTTGAGGACACGATGAGACTTTGGCAGTTAGACCCCAGTACTTTGTTGTCATTTTACAGGATAGCTCCTATCATGACGTCATCATTTAATGGGGGTAGTCAGATCATAGGCCTTATGAGAATATCTCCTGATGGAGTGTAAAGTGAGGAACAGCCGAGCTGCCGGTCTGGATGGATGTGATGTGGAGTGGGATTGATATCAGCTCACTTGAGGGACCCACTGGACAGCTGTTTCTGATGAAACTGGAGGTAAATGGCCTCGCACTGAAATGGAAACTGACAGCAGCAACAAGAGGAATGGTTTTAAAAGTTTGACAGCGATGAGATGATAGGCTCACAAGTTTGACAAAGAATGGTCAATAATGAAAGCAGCAGAGGCCGGGATGACTTTATTTTTATGTCTGGTAAAATTCTGACTTCTTGTAATAAATTTGAAGTCTCAAGCCGGTAAACCTGCTGACATCATAAGGGTTTGTTGTCTGAATTAAGAAAGCTTCCTCCTCGTGTGTTAAATTGGTGGAGTAGTCCTTTAACCGTAAACCAAGTCCATAACCATATGTTTTTTTAATTTAGAAAAAATAGTTTGCCTGTTTGTGGACCAAATGTAAATCCCTGCTATGACATCACCCATTGGTTTGATGGCCATTGCCACATTGGGTTTTCAGAGGCAGAAGTGACCATATTTGGAGAGGGAGGAGCTGGGAAGGATGTGATTGGATCTGACTACGATCCCATTTTATACAGTCTGTAGTGTGGCCAGGCTTTGTGTCCTCAAACAAGAGGTGAGTGTGTGAACTTTATCCTCACAGCATGTATCATACAATACACACACACACACACACACACACACACACACAGTGGGGCCTGTATAAATCCACGTCTCAGGGCTATAACTCATTTCACATCTGTGTGTCATGTAATGGTTAGCTACTTCTCTCTCCCTCCCTCCTCTTTGCCTTCATCATCACTCACACCGCTGCCTCCCCTCTGTCCTCCCACCCCCTCTCCCTCCATTCATCTGCCCCCCCTCCTCTATTTCTGTCTTTCCTCTTCCGCCTGTCTGACTTGTGTCTTTTCCTGTCTTCTATTTCTGTCCTGCTCCATGTCTCCCCTTTTCTCCTCCTCCTCCTCCTCCTCCTCCTCCCCACCTCCCCTCTCTTGTCTCTCTCTCCTCCTTCTCAGGGGTCCTGTTCTAATTCAGTACTCATCCTCCAACCTAGTTTTCTGCCTTCTCTAATCCCCCTTTACACTTTAACTGCTCATAGGGATGAACAGTACCGATACTTGTGCAAAGGCCTCTCCCAAACATCTGCACAGCTCCCCTTTTGTCTCGTCCCCTAACTCCTTCTCTTTCCATCCCGTCTTTCCTCGCCCCTCTTTCCATCTCCCCTCCTCTTCTCACTCCTTTTTTTCCTGTAATCTTCTTCTCTCTCTCCTCCTCTGACATTACAAAGTCATGGCTGGCCAGAGGGGCGGTTAAGAGAGGCTTCTGACAACAAGTTTCAGAGAGGCAAACACACTTCCTCAGCGAGGAATTAAAGAGACGGCTGCTTATCCGTCCTCAACACTTCTCAGTCCCCTTTTTTCTTCCTGAGTAAACAACTGAGTCGCTTCTATTCTGCTCTGCTGCTGCTGCTGCTGCCCACTCTGACAGCCCGCTTAACACAAACATACACACACCTGTCAGGCATCGCAGACACACCCACTGACAAATGCTCAAAATTTCGGTATTCCTTAGCTGTGTAGCTACATACCTGTTTGTTTACTTGCAGAACTATTTTCCACAAGAGAGCGCCCATGAATGACAGATGTGTTTTCTCTTGTAATCACATTCTGGCACTGTTTCTGTGAGAAAAACATCCCGAGCATTTACATTAGCGACAAAGCAAAAACGCCTTACCAGATTCTTGTTCACCTATGAAGAATGGCGAGAAGGCCTTGACAGAACAGGCTGAGATTAATTTTCAACCTTCTGTGCCGGAATAACACAGGGACAAATGAGTTGAGACTTATGGGAGGCTGCTTAGTGAATAAAATGCTGGTTCTCTGGTATAATTACTTTCCTTCTGACAAATTCCAAACAAGATACCAATAGCTGTTTTTCCTTTGTGCGCATTTTGAAGAGAAAAGGTTGTTTTTTTTTCAATTTAGCCTTATCAGTCATACTCAATTTCACCAAGAGATGTAAGGTTTGCTAAACGTGTTTCTTTTTGCGAAATGGAAACACATTTCCTAAAGAGAAGAAGAAGAATATATATATATATATATATATATATATATATATATATATATATATACATATACATATATGTGTGTGTGTGTGTGTGTGTGTGTGTGTGTGTGTGTGTGTGTGTGTGTGTGTGTGTGTGTGTGTGTGTGTGTATGTGTGTGTGTGACATGTATCATGTACAACGGGTCAGAATCATTTTTTTCAGTGGGGTTCATGAATGGTTACTTTAAAATGTAATTTATTTGTATATTGCTCTTTCACTCAGTGACATTTTTCAAATCACATTTAATTAAGAAAAAAACTGTTTGCAGAGTGAAAATGATATTGTGTGAGGCAGTTACAAGTAGGTTGATTACTTGTGGCTTGTCTTTCCAGCCTTGTGTTTAGAAAGATATGCTTTTGTAAACTGTTAATATTCAGCTGTTAAATGTGTCTATATTTTTGGACTTTGCAGAAGACATTTATCTGTTCTGTTTCTGAAGGTTCCCAAGATGTCATTGAACAACCTCTTTCAATATCCAGCTTAAGGTTGCCTATTTTGTATTGTGTTATTTTTACAGAACACTCTTCCCTGCGCTCTATAGATTACGTGTGGTGCTGCCCTGGCTGTGAAAATGAGGGCTGGTAGGGGGAACCTACCTGACTGTCTTACATATGAATCAGGCCGCTGAGCTTTCTGAGGGTGGGGTAGAGCTGTAGCCCCTCCAGAGTAGCTCGCTCCATAGGGTCTCTGTCTAAACATTAAAGTCATTATTTCAGAGATTGACAAATGACTGAGGAGTGGAAGCCGGATATCGTACCACAGAGAGAATGGTAAGGTGTTTCCGTTGAGAAGCTGCCACAGCCAAACTCAATTATTTGAACCAGGATGTTTTTTAGTTCGATATCCCGGTGAAAGACTCCTTTGGAGTGCATGTCGATGGCTGTGTCCACCAGCTGTTTAAGTATGAACTGAGATAGAGAGAGACAGAGTTGGAAGGGACTGTAAGGAAGTGTTTTCCACTGATTCATGACAGGGTGGAAAAGTCTCTTTAATGACTTGATGATGGTGAAAAATATGGTGATAATATACCAAAATTTGCTCAATTTGATTCTGATTATTGAACTCAGATATTCCTGGAAAACAATCAAATTGAACAATTTCAAATACTTTCAAAGGAATGGCTTCAATCAGTGGATTTGGCAAACTGTTTTGACAGTGCTGACTTCTCAGGAAACAGACACCCAAAGGTCTAAGACTGAGGATGCTATTGTAGCTTGTTACCTGTGTTGAACACTTTTATTTAGTCTTCTCTGTCAGTGTATGAACAACATCCACAATTTCTTGGATGAGAGTGAAGCTTGCAGGTAGATTACTATGCCTATATCCTGATCCTATTGCTGTGGTAGCAACTTGTTAATTATTAGATAGCCATGCCCCAAAGCATACCCTGCTTTAACGTCTATTTGACTATAAATAGGACCATAATTTACTAAATGCACACTGTGTTGTATTGAAGAAGACTTTTAACTAAAGATTAAGATCATAAACTCATCATGAAACTGAGAAGTAGGGTCGTTTTCTCATAAGATTATATACAATCTGACTTCTTTTTGCAACCAGTGGGGTTGGCCCCTGCTGGCCATTAGAAAGAAGAACCATAAGCTTGGTCCACTATTTATATTTTCCATGGTTGGTGGTTCTGGAGTATCAGTGAATGTGATAATGTTCGTAAGCATGTGTTTGTAAGACTTACTGATAAAAAATCTGATTTACAACATGCACTCATACACTGAGCCGAAGCCTCCAGCACCGATCAGATCCAACTGATAGTACGTGTCCTCAAAATCAGCTAAAAACATTTGATTTGATACATTTTACAATCCTGATTTTAATATTAAAGTATTTTGCTTCTCAGTTACCTCCACTTGTGTTTCCTGTGGAGGACATCTTCTGAGGCACGGCTGGTGTCACTTCTACTGTCATCAGTGAGACACTGTCATCAGACACTGTGATGAAGGAATCAGTGCTGCTGGTGCTGTCCCTACACCTCATCCTCTTTTCAGCTGCCTCACCATCATAACTGGCCTTTCTTTTCTTTATCTGCATCAAGGGAACCTACAACACAGTGGGATCAGAGGTGTTGTTGATGCTGCATCTGATCTTCTTTTGAGGTTGTCTGGCATCAACACTGGCCTTTCTTTTGTCCCTCTGGATATTTTCCTTAATATCTCGGATTTTACAGGTGACTAGAAACGTGCCCACAGACCAAGGTGTCAGTTATCCAGTAATTACAATTTTTTCAAGTCCCACATATTAAATCTCTCTGGTTATAAAGTGAAAATAATTCCCTCTAAGCACAATGAATTGTTGATTAAGCTTCTCAGTCATCCAGGTCAATCTGAATTGCTAAGCTTGATTCCTGGTAGCGGCAGGGCCTTTCTATGTAGAGTTGGCATGTTCTCCTCGTGGCTGTGTGGCTTTCCCCCAGATGATCCAGTTTCCCCAATATCAAAACATGTATATGAGGCTAATTCCATGGTCAGTGCCCTTGGCCAAAGTTTAGATCTGGAGTTGGTCCCTGGACCCAGTTCATTGGCTGCCCACTGCTCCTCTGGTATCAGTGACATGCAGAGACACTATAATATACATTGTATGTGTTAAATAAGGATTTAGAATCACTGCTCTTCACTGAAATTTTATTTTTAACTAAACCCCCAATCCACTTTGTTCAGCTGAAATGCAATGCATATGGGTCCATATCTTGACATTTAGTGCAAAGCACTTGAATTCTGCTTATTGTTTTTATAAATATGCAAAGTGACTGCCCTCTACAAAACCTGCCACCCTGCCCCTTCGTTTATAACTGCAGACCACAGTTGAAGAGGCAGTGATTGAGTCGAATCAAGTGAATGAGTAGTTGAGTGGGATGAGTAGTAGTAGATTAAAATGCCTTGTGCCTGCCAGGATAAACACTTGACAGACACACCATATTGACATTGCTATAAAATGTGTCACATCACATTCACAATATACGTTTATGATCTGACTTTCATATTAAGAGGTGGTGGTGGTTACAGGAGAGAAAGCTGTCAGTGACCACAGTTTGAGACGGTGTTTCAACATTTGTGAGTGTGAAACCAGGGACTGATTTTCAGGAGACCACGGGGTGACTTCTAGCCAGTTTCGTGGCAACAAAACAGGGTGTTTTTTTTTTTTACCAGGGAGTTGTTTTGTCACAACAAACTCTTGATAATATGCTAGCTAAAAGTATGTCGGTGCGTATGTGTGTGTGTGTGTATTATGTGTATATGTGTGTACGTGTGGTGGTGGAGGAAGCATGAAGGAGTGAATGGGCATGTTACACCCCCTGCCAGCTCCGCCCACAATGAGGCATTTTTTGATTTTTTCAGGGTAGAGGCACTCAGCCAAGCCTCTGGGGTTTAGTCACTCTTTAATGCAGGTGTAGGCCATAGGCTAGCCATGCGTTGAACAAAACAACCATCACATTTGTTTCATTGTTGCTTCAGTCTGCTAAAGCCTGCACTCAGATTGAATGCTGTCGCCTGTCTGACCACCTTTGCCTGACAGCCTGATTAGTCTGCTAACTGTTGTGAAAATGTGAGCAATATTTTTTTCTTCAACCGTCAAAAGAGGCTGATATCCATCCCCTCATACATCATTTTACGTGTGCACATGTGCATAAACATGAACTGTACAGTCCGTCACAGAGGAGGACATGTCAGACAAAGTGGCTTTCTCTGACAGTCATGGCTGTCAGCCTGCAGGCCTCAGGCGACACCAGGCAGCCATGCCCACCCCAATCCTGTGCCAAGGCCACATAGCCACACACGCACACACACACACACACACACACACACACACACACACACACACACACACACACACAAACAATGTGGCAATGTTGGACATGGTTGCAAAGCTGCACTCATGAACGTGTGTGTTTGACCTCTGACCCTTCAGACCTCTTCACAGCATCATAAAGTCTGACTCAACAGGCTTGACATGCACATCATCGCCAATTCACCATAAGCAGCAGCAGCGGCAGCAATTTTTTTTCATGCTAATAGCAGCTCGCTGCAGCAGCAGACGTGAGACAGCAGCACCACTTAACAGCCAGCCCTCACAGCTGGCTAACCAGTATCCACAGCAGCAACATTTCCATGTTGTCACCAGTCATTCATTGTTAAAGTTCTGCTTAAGCAATCGCGGCTGCTCGGCAGAAAGGGGCCCATGGCGACGCGTCCCGCCAGCGTTGCCTGTTAACTCAAATGTAACACGTGTCCTCCGCTTCACCCCCACCAAGCTGGGACTCGGAGGCAGACACATAAGATGCAGCCGAATGGCTTCAAGAACTGGCAGGTCCTCGGTGGTTTTCAGCCAGACAGAGAAATGGAGCCAGAGGAAGAATGAAATGAAGAGAAGTAACACAAAGAAAAAAGGCAGCCCCATAACAGAGTAAAGCACTGTTAAAAAAAAAAAAGGAGGAGGAGGAGGGATTGATTAAGAAAGAGTCATGGTAATGAGCGGGTCGCCCTTCCTGGGTTGCCTTGGTGGATAGCTGCCATCTCCACGTGAATGGCCTGGCTGATTAGCCAGACAGACAAATGGGGGGATCATGCATCGCTACAACTAAAGATGAGGCACCAAGAGGAGAGCAGGCGACCAAGGGTATCTGCAAGAGAGATGATAATGTTCAAAGTCGAGCCAGAACCCTGTGGCGCACTCATTTCTCCCTTAATTAGATGGCAGTTTCAGCTAAAACACCCGCTCTCTGACTGAGGCAATGCCATGGGAGCAGATTGGTAAGGTGTTGATCCTGGATGTGTAGACTGTTTGTTGGGCCTCATTCACGAAACATTCAGATGAACAGATTTGATGCTAACTTGTGCGTATGTAAAAACTGTGCCGTCCGTCAGAACAGATTTTTCTACTCTACTCTTCAACATGCACACACTACAAGATTTTTAAAAAATGGCACATCACACACTACAGCTAAGGTTATTGTACCAGATGGAGTGATACACCACCTCACTGGATCTCATGGGGAAGCAGACGTAAACAAATTGAGATGAGATCAGTGTAGTGCAACAACTTGCTGTAGTGACTCGTTGCACTGAGGAAAAGAACAAAAGCAGGTTAAACGAGTCTGGATGAGAGGTGAAATGCGGTCAGCATGGGAACTGGAGGTGAGATTTTAAGTTTCTACTTACTTACCGTTGCTTAGCAGCCCTGTTAGTTGCTCCGGGATGCCTCTCTTGTTGGTTGCTGTGGTCCTACATGGGAAAGTACTGATGTAATAATCCAGATTTTAAATCAAACATATTTCTTTTTATTGGGGCGGCCCTATTGAGTCTTTGAGCATTTCAGGAGGCTGAAGACTGGATGTGTAAACCCCTCACATTGCCAGATAATCTGTGCAGAGCAGCACGTTTTGAACGGGCACTGCACTAGTCCAGTAAATGTTGAGATAGGTTCAAGTTCTGCTCCGCTAGAGGGCATCACCAATCATCCGCATCATCCTCTCAAGATCTTGGATATCTGTAACAAACTTGAGGCAATCCAACAGCTGCCAAGATATTTCAGTCTGAACCATGATAGTGGACTGACTGGCTGTCAAACATGCCGTCCCTCAAGACAGAACACTAATGTGGTTATAAAAATAGCAAAGTTGAAATCCGGCCTAACTGCGATTTGTATGTTGTAACTTAAGACAGACATTTGAACACACCCAAAATAATTTAAATGATTACAACAAGCCCAGCCTTGATGTCTGAATGTCTGGAGTTGGTGAGATGTTATCACTAATGGATGGGCCATGTCTGCTTTGCTGAATGTGAAGACTTTCCAATCATCAATCCAGTGCACACATTCATTTCAGTTGTTCATCTGACCCCCTCCTATAGTACTTATTCTAAGTCAATAAATATAATTTGTAGGGATGAGCGAGTACACCACTGTCTATATCTGTGTTCGTATCTGTTCAACCAACTAAATGATCCTTGTCTGTCATGGTCCTGCCATTTTAGTTTCATTGTGTGTGTTTTCTGTTTATTGTGGTCTCTTTTGCCCTTTTTCCAGTGTTCGTCCAGCTTTTTCCAACCTATCAGCCCCGTCCCTGTTTCTAGTGTGTTTCTGTTTCCCTCACCTGTTTTCCTCTCGCCTCACTCCACCTTCACCTTATCCCCTTGTTACTTTAGTTTGTATTTAAGTCCAGTCTGTTTTTCAGTCATTGTCAGTTTGTCATTTCAGTTTCCCATCCAGTTCTGCTCCTGTGTCTTCGGGTTGATCTCCCCCGTCATGTCTTTCTGGTTTTTGCTTCTCTGCGTTTGGACTTTGTTTAAATTTTGTGGTTCACTTTTGTATTATTTGGATTTGTTTTCAGCTATAATTAAAGCTTGCTTTTTGTTCCTTGCCTGCCGGTTTGTGTGTCTTGCATTTTGGTCCCATTCTGTTAACTCTTACATTATCAGTGTCTGTATCTGTACTCGGAGACAGCAGGGCTTAGACAAGAAAACAAGAAAGCAAAACTAAATGGATGTTGTCAATTTAAGCCTGAAACATTTTTTTATCATTGATCAGAAAGCTATTTTCTTTAGCCTCAAAATTGAGCAGAATGTTTTGAGAGAAGAATGAGAGAAGTATTTCCAAGAGAATAAATTTTTTTATAACATTAGATGTATAATCTTCAGTCAGTTAACCAATGAGAATTTTCCTTCATCGCAAGTACAGGCATTGACTCTGATGATACTCATGGTACTCACTCAACCCAAGTCATTTCTTTCTTTTTCTAACTTCAGCACAGGTGCTGGCTCTATTTTGCCTTACAACAGCTTAAAATCTTTGACCCCATTTACACCTCAACACTTCACGCATCATGGGTAAATTGGATAACTATATCTGACCTCAAAAATATAAATGCACCCAAGAAGCATTCGAGATAGATTGAAATCTGATCGCTTAAATCACCTCTGGAGGAGGTTTGAGACGCAGCCAGATTCTAAAAAAGTGTAAATGCATCCATCTCTTCATGATGCAGATGTAATCTTTACTCCCATAGTGTAACTACGTCAGTCAGCAGTGTGGAAATAATTTCATAATACATCCATGACCTGTCTCCTCTGTCCTTGAGATAACAGGAGCTGAAGTTACATGAAATTGCCCTAAAATTAGCCGCTGCTCTCTGTCTCATTAAAGCAACAAAGAAAAAAGGCTTCAGCTATTTCTACAACAATCAGATACAGCACTGAGCTGCTGCACTATTTATTTTTTCTAGTTACCAAAGACCTTCAGGTACCTACCCACCTCTTCCTGAATGAGCCTGATTTGCATGTAGCCCAGAAAAACTAAAGGTTCATTAAAACTCAACATGAGATGCACATATGGCTATGGACCGAGCCTTCGGTCCATACTTCCGCACGTTTTCTGAAAGCTTACGTGCCAAGGTAACAGTACCTCCGGTAGCCGTGGGCGGCAGTGTGGCCAATTGTTTAAGCGAGACACAATCGCAGGACATAAGGAAAAAGTTTCAAAAGTTGGTGAGAAGTAACATCTGGATGATGTTATTTCCCCCGGGCACAGAAACAAACAGCTAATACAAAACAGCTGGGAGGAGGCTGGATGGGAATTAAGTGTGATTTGGACAGTGGTGAAGGAAAAGTGGAGGTCTGTGCGAGACCGATTTGACTCAAAGCGGCGCCCTTTAGTGGTCGTATTGCTTTAGAACATGAAGGACACATGGAAGTGGGCAGTGAGAGTTGTATTGTTGGACGTATCTATTTTCGGAAGTAACGGGAGCTTAAATTAGCTTTAAGACGGATTGCAATCAGCTTTGTGGTGGACAGAGGCATACGAATGTGTCTAACACTGCGTCCTAACTGCATGCGACTCGGTAACAAAATTGGCTTGAGTTCCTCGTTACCTATCGGACTGTCCTAACCGGCCTCGAGCAATGCAGTGCAGCTCAGCGCAATGCAGCAACCTCTTACTGTTTTTATTCCTGTTGAACGTCAGGGTGTTGAAAGTTTCTGGTTAGAAAACACACCAGCTCTTATTGCTGTTGGCCATGTCGTATACCATTTTCTGTCGAGAAACACCCAAATATCACAGTATAAAATCTCTGTTTTCTGTTTAAACAGTACCGTCATAGGAAGATAGACTATCTTAGCAAACTCTCTCACCCACCTTTTTAAGTGGTTAAGTCTCCAATCTGATCTCCAGTGCACAGCTGATATTTCTTTTACATGATATAAAAGAATGTATACTTAACAATTCATCGTGCAAATTAAACTGTCCTAAAACTCGTCCGGATTTCCTCTGTGCACAAAAACACTTTAAATGACAAGTGTAAATGGGGTCTGTGAGTCATGTGTTTGGAAACGCTCCACTGGGATCTTCCATCTTGAGTTTCGGTGACATGTTTAAGCTGCTAACATCCTGTGACGATCCCAGGAGGGTTTTGAGGCAGTGTGTTTGATACCAATTGATCCATGTTTAAAGAGGCTTTAATTGCTTGTCTTGACCATCATTACTACATAGTGATACTTTATGTTGTCAGTCCTGGCCATATGGCTCATTGTCTGTAGCAGTGACGAGTCTATAAGCAGGGAGGTGCACCTAAGTTTATCATGCATGCATCTATATTCTGTACTTGAACCTGATATGTTACATGTGAGTGTTTTGTGTGAATGCTTGCCTGCGCAGATATTATTTCCAGGCTCGCCCTCTGTGGTAATGATGGTGGGAATCTGGCTGGACAACAGCTTGTCGGTAACAGAGACCCATTCAGAGTTCAGACGTCCTTCCCAGCAGCCCCCTGAGAGCTCCACTAAGCGAGAGAAGAAGACAGGGGAGGGTGGAGGGGATTGGACACAGGAAGTCATTACAATCTGCATAGAGATTGGTTTGACCTCAGCGTCCACCCCCTCACCACCATGCCCAAATCCTGACTGGACACAACAGATGTTAGTGGAGGTGGAGTCAAGGGACGGGGGCTGTTAGATAACAGCTGTATATTGTCTGTCCACGCCAGCCATTGTCTGGAATGGAAAGGGAAGAAAAAAGAGAGAAGGGGGAAGAAAAGAGAGGGAATTGTTGAATTGTTGATTACTGGTGTTTGAAACTGCATTTTGTGCAGAGCCTTGGCAGAAATGCCAATAATGTGATTGAACTAATGGCAAAATGAAGAGAGAGAGTAGAGAGGAAAATAAGGGAATGAGAAGAAAGGCCAGGGGGGCAGCCAGGCATTGTGTGGAGTTCCTGGCTGCTCTGTGGACACAAGAGTCCTTAAAACTAATGGAATCAGAGGCACTTCAAAAATATTAGAAAACCTTAATTCTATTGCCTGTTCATGATGGAGGTCATAACTAAAATTTAAATGATGTCGTTTTTAAAAACTGTTTCACCCAGCCATGCTAAATACTATTTATAACAGAAGGTTATAAAACAAAATGGTATGGTCAGTTCAGAAGATTAAAATTGTATCAAAATATCAGCTCTGTTGCATTTAGAATCGAAGCATATTAACATAAAAACATGGGCCATAGCCTATAAAGGTAAAATGAAGTTCTATAGCATTTATGAAGCATACTTTCTCATACACTATTCATAAATGAAAGTGATATTTTATTGACTACATGTAAGGTGTTTTTTGGTTGGTTTATTCATGTGTTTCTACAGGCTGCTTGCTGTAGAGACAGATTAATACCACAGTGCTCAGATCTGATGAAAACGAAGAAAGACGGGAGGATTAACCGAGAAAGAGAGACGGAGACAGATGGGCAAGCGAGGGCAAGCATCCTGGATGGTGGACAGCCAAGGCTGACAACTTGATATAGGTCATAAAAAACTGCTAGGTCAGGCAAGAATACCCAAAGGCGAATGGGAAAATTCATGACTTTCACATCACATCAGCAGTATCAATTTACAAAAAGAAAAAATGAAAGCGAGGCATCAGGAGAGATAGGGCGAGAAAGAAGAGGACTAGAAGCAGAGGGAGTGATAATATTGCTATTGGTGCCAGTGGAAACCAAAGTAGAGAAACATCTTTTCCAAATGTCTCACTGCTGCAGCCAAGAGAGGGAAAAAGTCAGCAGGGCTCATATCGATGCAGCAGAGGTCTGGAGAGATCGAGAATGACACAGTTAGGCTTCTCCCGAGGGGAAAAAGTGACGAGAGTTGTTCCAAAATCAGCTGTGCACACATCACTTCTTACCAGTGCTGACCAGCAGCACACAATTAGAGAAGAAAAATGACAGCGGTTTAAAAAGGCTCGAAGCTGAGTCAGTTTGTCTCTTTTACAGGAGTTACAAAATGAAATGGATAGTGTTGAGAGATGATTCTTTTTCAGATAATGCTTTTAAGCTCGGTGTTCTGGAAGTGCACACACACACAAGAATACACAAAACCAATGCATACACATTGACAGGTTATATTTTTTAGTTCTTAAAGCTGTGCTTATAAATGTTTCTATCATAACAAATGGTCAAATGACTGTGTGTAAAATGACAGGTGCTGTTTGTAGAGACAAACCCACAGAATTATCACCCAGCTTTGCTGCTCCCTTCTGCTCTACAGAGCATTTTGGCATCTTTCAGCTCATTGTTTTGGTTTTACAACCCGCAACTTTACTGTTCTGATTCACCGCTCGCATTAGAGTCAGCCAGCTCCAACAGAAGCTACTTGTCTGGCACCAAACAGCACACAGACAAAATTAGCAAGTACTTGGTGGACAAAGTAATACATTTGGCCACTTAAAAGGCAGATATTTCCCTCAGGATTTGGTGGAGACCAAAACAGAGCAAGTGGGAAATTGCCCATCTTGTATTTTATCACCTTGTAAGTATAGGGATACATTTAAAGAACAAATATCAAGTAAAAAGCAACAAGCCCTCATAGCTACACAACAACTTATCTGTCATTACCTCTCAAAACAAGCCACCTAAACCATGTCCTCGTTATCCAGCCTTTCACCTCTCGTACGTCATGGATGAAAGGAGCCTAGTTGCCTGTTGATAGGAGACAGGATGTGAATTGCAATCCTGTAAACTACTGCCATCCACTCAAGTTTCCCTCTTAAGAGGTTTTGCAGAGATATGACAAACATCACACCAACTGTGCCTTTGATTTTGAAAGCGGACTGTCACTGCATAATCGAAAGAACGTGATCATGGGTTCTTTTAAACCTGCATTAATTGATTTCCTTTGGTCACTTGAGTGCTGTGGAAAGGCTGGAAATGCAGAATTGATATATTAAAAAGTTGTTAGGCAAATGTGTGAGCAAACAGAGGGAAATTACTACATCTGGTATTTCGTCTATCTGCCCGTGTGGTGCTCGGTAGTGTACAATAGGTTTATAGGTCTAAAACAAAACAAAGAAACACAAGTTGTACAACCAAAACAATGAGCTGAAAGATGCTGAAACAGGCCAAAAAGCAGACATAATTATTTCCCATATAATTAGAAATGTTCCCTATCAGTCATTGCTCAGCTGTAGCCATAAGAAACTCCCCAGTCAGAAATCAGCATCTTTAAAGTTCTGGCTGCAGGTGAGGCATGGGGACTTTGACATAGCTTTGGTCAACTTACTGCTCACATCTCCTCCTGGCATTTTATTGCACACTTTATTGGACCATTAATGCCTCTGCCCTGCAAACAAAATAAATCCAGAGAGAGAGAAGAGCAATTTTCCTGATTTAGTCTCCTCTCTAGTTTTCTGTCTCTCACTCTCTGTCTGCTGGCTGAATGCTGCCCGGTCATAACAGTCAGGTGTTTATTTCTGCCCCATGTCTAATGCAGGGCAACCATAGCACATGAACGACATTAAAAATTTACAGCTACATCTTCTCCCCCTCTCCATCCATCTGCTCTCCAATAGTCTGGACAAACAGCCCGCTAGCGCACACATACATCATCCACACACACATATGAGGTAAAGGTTAACTTGTAATGTAATTCATATTGTAAACCAACACTTGTACGATATTTATTGTGCGCTCACATGAAAGGATACACAATTACGACTCTTTGTTTTTAGTTTTTATTCAAAATAGACATCCAGAAAATTACTCGTGTTTAATTTGACTAATAAAAAAACAAGTAGATATCTGATTAGAGGAGCAGATAATCAGCATCACATTTGCATTTTCTTACCATTTTCCTATTCTGTTAAGTGGACACTTTTTTTTCAGAGCTGTCAACCTCACTAAAGCACCTTGTTTAATGTAATCTTTGTGGATAGGATCCTCTCGCAACAGGAAATCACAACAAATTTGGGCCCGTGGGGAAATAAAACCTGAAAGCTCTTTTTGAAAGCCAATCTGCTCCTTTTTAAACAAGTTCTTTTCTGACATTTTTGGGAGTAAGCTTACTCATTGTCTCACCATCACTTGGATCGGGAGAGTGAAATGATACCATTCTATTATCTGTCCATTAAATATGAGGCTTGAGCCAGCAGGTAGTTCGCTTAGCTTATCATTAAGACTGCTGGGAAACAGCTCGACTGGCTCTGCCCAAAGTTAAAGGTAAAGAAAAGAAAAGGAAATCTACCCACCTGTACCTTCAGGAAGTCACTGACCCAAATATAAGAGATAATATTATTTCTGGAAATTACACTGAAAAAGTGGTGGTTGTATTATTTAAGAGGACTAGACATATGTATTCAGAACAAGAGATGTTTTTCTTTGAACGGAGAACGCACCAGTCCTAAAAGTGCCGCAGAATGGTTTTTTTCTCAAAGAAAGTAGTCAGATCCCAGTTGTATATCTTTTTGCGATCGCTTCAAACTGAATTGTTGCTCCTAAAACCCCCGTAGGCGAAAAGATGAGATAATGAGAGAATGATTTGTTCAGAGTCAGGTAAGTCAAAATGGATATTGAATTGAGATTACAATGGGAGAAAAGGAAAGGAGGTAATAGCATCATTTGGAGTTGATTTATGTCTTGCTTACTCTATTGCTCTTTAAAAGGCAATGAGGAGCACCGGGGTGTAAGATCTCAGTTCTATCTTCTCGAGATCACTTCAGTCTGAAATATTTCTCCTAAGAACCCCCGTGGGAGAAAACGGGAGATAACAGAGACAATGAATAAATAAGAACCAACCCTGAGAGTTTGGAGCCATGACAAAGATCTCAATTGTAAATCTTTGTAAAATTAACTTGATCTAATTGTTGCTTCTAAAAGCCCCCAGAGGAGAAAAAAGATGAGACAAGGGTGAGAATGAAGAGTCGGAGCATTACACCTCGTCCTAACTAATGAGCCAATCGTGTAGTTGCCTTCTAACTTTAAATCTGTTCTCCCAGAGTGCACCTCATAACGTCCAGATGTTCAGCAATTTTCATCACATCACGTCCACCAGGGGTTCCTATACTGCTCCCTGCTTCACCCTTTAAATATAATGCACATCGCAATGGGGCCTAATCGCCAAAGACTCTTTATTTCTCATCTGATGTGCACATGTCTCATCTGACATGACTTATGCAACGCAGAACACCAATGTGAGCTGTGTGTCAGACAGCTTGTTGTTATTTGGTCCTGCTGCTCATGTTGAAAACGCTGAAAGAGTTGATTCATGAAGTTGAAATGAGGAGTGATGTTGTACAGCTTCAAAACTACAACTACAAAACAAGGTAGCAGCTGGCTGGAAGGAGATCACCAGGGAGCTGGAAGTCTCTGTAAAAAAAAAAAAAAAACACCATCGCTATTAACAACCTATTTGCTTCTGTCTATATCTCAGTGCAGTGAAGAAACATCCAAATATCACAATATAAAATGTGTTTTCTGTTTTCTAGGAAGATAGCACGTACTCACCTATCTTCTGACCTCAGGTGCACAGCTGATAGGTACGTGGTTTGTTTACATGACGTAACTGAAGGGCATAATTAATGGATTCGGTGTTGACAGAGAGCATCTGATGTTACGTGATGCAACGCGATAGTGGGACGCTTACTTGCTGTGGGGACGTGGTGAGAGAAAAGAACCAACTCTGAAGCCAACTGAGTCACACTTTTATTTTGAAATAAATAACTAAATTGCATCTTCAGTGTTAACAACTTGATGTTCAAATCAAAACAACACCACCGTGCAAATTAAAAGCCACTGTTAGAGCAGTCACGCTAAACCCATGTGGTTCATGACCCCTAAACTGATCGGTGAACCAAAAAAGGCTTTAATTTTGTCTTTTCAGGCTATTTAACTAAAGTAATAATTGGAGAACTGCAACAGATGTGACCTATACTAAACCTTATAATTTCCAGAATACCGTAAGTGCCTTAAATAATTTAAAGCATCAAACACTATTATGTGTTTTGAATGTTTTATTTATGTTGAGCTATGTTTTCTATGTTGGCAACCTGCACAACATTCAAAAGTCTTTTGAATGAATTACCTGTCACAGAATGTCATGACAACGAGCTTAAATAGGCAGAAAAATGCCAAAATTGCCATTTCTGTGAAGCAGACAGGAGAATAAGTGAGTATGTGACTAATAAACAAGATGACACCTAACTTTTGGTGAGACATTAATTTGCTTTATTCCAAAAATGTCAAAGTATGCATTGAAAAAAAAAGTCCAGGTGGTTGAAAATCAAAACAAAAACAACCTCAGTTCAGTCAGGAGAGCCTAGTGAAGGAAGTAAAGAAAACGTTTTTTACAGCAGATGATATGTGATATATTACAGGAGGTAAATAGTCTTGTCAGGAAGTCTTTGGCGCTCAGACTCTACAGGGAGATCTTGTGATTGAAGGGCGTCTGCCCTGAGCAGATGCAAGAGGAATGGTGGTGATGGCAGATGACTCTTCTGAGACAGATCGGCTGATGAAACGATGAAGCTGGTGAATCTGTGAAGACTGGGTGGTGTGGGGAGGCGGCGCTGATGTGAGCCCCAGATAAGGACAGGCAGTTATGAGTGAGCATGTCCCTCCTGTCTGAACTTTAGCTGGAGCTTCATTAACAGCATGGAAAAGCTCTGTGTGCTGCCATTCATATAAGAATGCTAACAGGACGCTAGCAACATACGCAGACAGACGTAACACACACTCATTCTGAACTCGCATCCGTATGTAGCCATTCATATGAACATACTTTTAAACACACAAACAAATACACACACACACACACACTCCTGAGCCTACAGCTCCAGCCCCGCCCATGTAACCACATCTCGGGGCGCCATTGTACGCGGCCACTCAAGCAGGTAATTCACTGACAATGAATAAAATGAGATGTAATTACTTTCAAGCAGTCACTTGTTGAGCGCGGCTGAATGGGCTGAGGAACATGTGTTGCTCTCGGACTCCATTATTGTCATGCCGCCGTGCATTTTACAGTAGCCAGACAGAGGTTAACGCTTCGCAATCAAATTGCATGCCGGAGTGTGTGTGAGTCAGTGTGCCAGTGTGTTTTCGATTGGCCGGGAGAGGGTGGGTGGCAGAGGAGCGGTTAGACGGGAGCGTGGTGGAGCTGGAGGGGGGCGTTGTGGTAAAAAATAAGCCTCTGGCTATCATCACAGGAAATGGCCTGAGACATCCACTTCTCCGTCTCGCTGCCACCCACCCTCCTCTCGCTGTCTATCTCTCACACTGTTGCTATCTTTCTTGTTCATTCGACCTTTTTTTTTTTCTCAATGCCTCTTGAGCTTTCTTTCCCTCTCTATCTCCTCCTCTAACCTTCTTTCCCATTCCTAAGATAGCTTTCTCATTCGCTTTCCATCTCCATCTTCCATCTCCCTCCACGTCTCCGCAGCCATTATCTGTTTTTGCCGCTCCTCTCCCTCCCTGCAACTCCTGTTCTCTCTCTCCATCTCACTCTTTAGACCCCAGACTTTTCGTTCTCCTTCGCTCTGTGTGCGTCTGTTTTTCATTCTCCCTCTCCTCGTATCTCTTTCTCATTCTCTCTGTCTCTCCTCTGCTCTGTCTGCCTCGCTCTGCTCCCTCTGGTGTACCAGAACAGGTGGAGGACAAGCTGATAAGTCTCAGTCTGACACTTTCTCACCAGCAGCCATCATTTGCTCTCAGATCCGGTGTTACTCGAAACACACCTCTGCTGTTATCTGTGTATATACGTGGATCACACCATATCTATGTATATATGTGGCTGCATTACAGTCAGCAGAGATATATCCACCTTCTCTGAACTGTTCACACAAAGGCAGCTCTGCTTTGCCCGCCACACCAGGAGAGCAATTCCAAGCGATTTCATCAAGTCATGTCTTGGTAATTTGCATCCTTTTTTCTCAGCTGCCCTCTTCTTTCCACCCTTTTCTCTCTTGGCTTGGTGTCATTCATCTCAAAGCACTGCTCATAATACCCACACAGACACACAGAACTCTTGTCGCAGCGACATGCACCAACACACACATCGTGCCCCCGTATCTCGTATTGCTTCGGCTGGATAAGGTTGAGCAGGACTGGAGTCAAACCATTTAACATATTACCGGCTCCCAGGGGTTCCTGTTTATGCCCGCTCACTCCAGAGCAGATGAGCGAGATTCCAGTAGCTGCTGTGCATTAAGCAGATCTCTGCAGCTCGAGGGCCCCCGCAGACCCCCGCATGCGACAAATGCTCATGGTGCGCAAAACATATTGAGGATGTTGACAAATTTAGGCTGTTATAGACATGCAGACACATGCAGATGGCGTGAAAACACATGCACGGCCACGTGCAGCAGAGAGACAACAAGCAGAATGAGAATACAGCTTGTACGTAAACTTTTAAGATAAATCTGTCTACATGAGTGAGAGTTGGCATTTAAGAAAAACAAGGTTTAACAGGAACTTTGCCATTTCTCAGTCAGCCTTGTATTGCTACAGTTTTGGTCATATATGCAAATGACCAATGTTAAACTACAAAGCTGTTGTATCACCTACAGATTGTTGTTCTGCATTTTGTAAGCACACATCCACGGACAGACAGTACAGTCGAATCTTGTGTTGAGAGAGGATCGTCTCAACAAACTCCAATCAAACTGTCCAAACTAGGCAGTGATGATAAACTACAAAACATTGTCTATCTCTGCCTAAAATGCTTTCAGAAATGTATTTTATCCTACTGTTTAGCTGCAAGAGATAAAGACTGTGTACTGGAAGTCGCCTCAATATTGTTTCTGTGATGTATAAAGGAGGCTGAAAGAACTCAGATCAAACTGCTGCTGATCAAGTAAGAACCACAATCCTGTTCATTGTCTATCTCTCGACCTAAATGCTTTCAGAAACACATTTTAGTGTTCTGTTTAGATGTAATACTGTATGTGTTTATTGGTCCTGTGCAGCACCGTGCATTCTGCTTGTTTTTCTTCCTTTTCAGCAAAAGGGAACACCACAGCATTTTTTTTCTTAACACTTTCACTACATTTCTCTCGTCATGTAGCAGCAATTTAAAAACTGTTTAGATCTTTCTGCTGCATAGACAGCCCATGTTTATGCCATGGCTATCTCTCCAGTAATTAAATACTTCTCAAAGTCAAAAACCATGGTAGCAGAACATACTATAGAGTATAGATGGATTTGTTGGATACCACTTGACTATATTAAGTTTCTTATCATTAGTGGGGCAAAAGTAAAGCGTGGCCTGAGGCTGATGTCACAGGATTAGCCGTGTAGGTTCCTAAATCTAAAGCATTTATTGAAGACATTTCAGCCTCAGCTTGTCAGACTCAACTTGGTGTTGTCAGATTTGGCTCAACTTTCATCAGCCTAAGCGGTACTCTGTCAGCCTCAGGTGCCATTCGTCAGCTTATGCTGTACTTTATCAACTTTAAATGAACTTTCTTAGTATCCTAAAACTGAAACTTCATGTGGGGAGGAGGTCATGAGGAGTTATTTTGTTTTGTTAAGCCCAAACCAATCAAAAGCGAGTAACAATGCCGCAAGCATCAGACTTTGCAGTAGCGGTTGCTAGGAGCAGTTAGCTTTCCTCACACTGATCAAAGAAATGCATCAGTTTGTGTTTTTTCCTGTATTTCGATGTACAACAATATGCACAGCTGTGCCAGTCTCAGCCTTGTCGCCATTTTCCTGTCACTACTTTTTATATATATATATATATATATATATACATATATGCACTGTAAGCCCATGCCTGCCTACGCAGAGACACACAGTATGGTGTGGAGACACACTCACATAAACTCAAAACTCAAACTCTGTCAGTGCAGACTGACCTTGTTACAGTAACGAGTCACATTGCTCACCACACAGCAGTCAGCAGTGCGTTCACATGCTCCTCAGCACAACAAGGCCTCTATGCTGCCGCGTCCGTTGGGAGAAGGGGCTCCAAATGTATCCAAAGGGCTCCGGCTGAGACAACAGAGGCCCGTGTTCTCCTCCTGCTGCTGCTGCTGCTCTGCTCCTGGCCTGGTCGAGGGGAGCACAAGGGCTGCTGATGGAGAAGAGTTTCAGGTTTCAAAAGGATTTTTTTTTTCTACTAGACTGGGTCAGGATGAATATAAACACAACACACGGGTGTATGTGCATCTGTGCGGTGTGTGTTTATTATAGCATTTTGAACAGAATTTGAACTGTTCACAAGGCACTCAGTATGTGTGTATTGTTCATATCCAGGTCACCAGTGGAGAGCCGCACGTTCTGTTCTCATCACCACCTGATCCTACCAGCGTCTGCATGCGTGTCTTAACACGTGTACTTGTGTGTACACAGTATGAAAATGTGTACAGTATATGAGAGAGGGAAAAAAGTCACATGGAGCAGTTATGTCACACAGTGAAAGTCCCAATTCATCCCATATGTGCTGTGTTATCCAGGTCCCTGCTCACTAAGCTAGCAGCCGGCTTTTTAAAAAAACCAGCACAATGTGCATCGGTCACATGATGAAACTGAGCCCGGTCAGGGGACACCACCCTAGGGAGTGACGGAGGGGGGATTTGAGTTCAGAACCAGGAAGTGTTTCGATGAAAGCAGCAGGGCCTTGGGGGAAGTTTCTCCACCCCTCCTCCTCCATTTTACTTTCTCTGCCAGCTTAAACACATCTGTCCTGGCCTGACCACCCACCCCACTCCCAGAGCCATACAGCTGGAGCCTCCAACCAGCTTCAAGTACTTGAACAGGAGTAGTGAAGTTTGATTTGATTAAATAGATTTTGTAACAATGGAATACAATGTTAAATAAGATTAGAAAACATTAAGCTGATTGGAAATGAATATTATAAAGAGGGATTAGGAAAGTGGGATACTCTAAAGCCTGAGCCTGGTGATATAACAATGTAAAGACACCATGGAAACAACCAATAGTAAAAGTTACAACTTAATCACTGCAGATAAAATACATCTCTATTAAAAGATTCATGAAGGTGATTTAAGTAGATGCATTTTCTTGAAGAATTCATCTCATTAATTTTTTTAAAGGAGCAACGAGCTGGGACTTCTGTTTGGATTACAGTAGCCTCACCTTTACATTACCAGATTTTTACAAACAAGATCGTGCCTGATATCCTTCATTAGACAGCTGTCTGCAGATCCGGTCCAGTAACAGACTTCTATCTGCAGGAATTACCTGGCAGGGTAAAGCAAAGCAAAGTAAAGCATGTAAACTGTGATTTGTATTTTATCTTCAAGGTAACGACAAAGGAGCTACAGCCATGCTAGCTTTAACAGGCTGCACTTGGGCACAGTTTCGCTTTGAGCTAAATTATTATTATTTAGTGCACCATGAGACCTTATTTCGGAAAAAAGTTGTACAGTAGTCAATGGGGAGAGACAGATGCTTGTGCCATGCATTACACATATGATGTTTGTCAATTTAAAGATAATTTTGCAAGACAAGGAAGTAACAAGGATAGTAAATACCATTTAGTTACCTCTATGTGAACTACACACGTCACCATCACTGACATGGCCGTCACCTCGGCCCAGAACAAGTAATAAAAAAGGTGAAACTCATAGTAAATCTGGCCGTATTGACAACTGCAGTTATGCAAACAGAGGGTTACCCCCAAATTCCACCAGATCCATGTTCGGTCTGTCTCCGATCCACCACTGCAGCATAGCGTTGCATATCTACTCCGTTGCAGCTCCGACAGTCCTGACCCTTCCCAGCCAACTCCAGCACATAGCAGATCAAGCGAGACAGGAAGTCAGACACTGAAATAACATTAAAACATCTGGTTAATTTTCAGAATAAAACACTCCAGGTCGCCAGCACAGAAAGTCCACCCTTCTAATCCTTCGGCTGGGAACACTAACCTTTTGTCTGTTTGTTGTTGTATTTATAACACATACATGTATAATTGCGAACGCTCGTGATTCCGCTCCAGCTGTCTGACAGTGCTGTGCCGTGCTGCGCTCAAAACGCAGCCGATGGGTGTTGACGGACGAGGCAGCGTGGAGCAAAACCACAGCAGAGCTGTTCCGCAACACACATGCAACCAGGGGGATTCTGCAGTTAGCTAGTTCTGTGAGCGAGGTAATATACGGGACTGTGAGTGTTAAACGGGACCACGTCACTAACATGATTGTTGTGTTTTCTTTTTCATAGTCTTATACTTGAAGAGTTTTAACCCTAACTGCAACTTTCTTGAGTTGAAAAATGATCTTTTAAACTGACAAACGTGTGATTCATGCCATAATTTAAATGTGATCAAACAATGAGGTCCCAGGGTGGTCCACCATAAGGGGGGTGACTTGACTTCTCTTTTCACAGGTATATTGTTTACTATGTTAGTCTAGCATGTTACCATGCCGACACTAATTATCACAAAACACAAAGCCTAATGGGCCTAATGGGAATATCATTAGTTTGGTATCTGTTCATAAACTACATTTTGATCTGATGATGGCACTTGATAAAAAGTCAGGGAGCGCCAGAGATATTACGATTCATCCTGAAGCAAATATGAATGTCTGTCCTTCCTTTTCCTGCCTGTGAGGCAGTTTCTTCAGTTTTACGAAGCTGACTGTTGAATTACACAAAGTGTTTGTGTTAGACATATGATATGATATGATGTGAATCTCTGGCATTGTCTATGCTATCATACAGAGCACCTGAAGGCTACATAAAACTCTGACCGTGCTTTGCCACCAACTAAGCAGCTCCTATTTCCCAAATTATGCATGCATCATGTTGAAAGTGGGACAGGTCTGCCTTTAAAGAGGGCAATTCTACCTTCAAGTGCTCCACATAAACCCTTCCTACCAGTCATAAATATGACTTACAGTACACCAGTCGAGTTCTTTTGGTTGAAGAAAAGTAAAAACTACAGAAAAAGTAAGCTTCAAACAGCACACAGGTACAGCACTGAAGATAAGACGAATCAAAAATACATTGGATAATATGTAAGAGAATGAAAAATGTCAGCTAAAAAAAAAAGTAGGCACTAAAAAATACAATAGCGACATTATATTTGCTAGCAGGTGTTGGCTCAGCTTCACCGCTTTATTACTCCCCAGAGGTGACATCTCTGAAGTTCAGGCAGCCGCATTTAATGTTGTTCATATGTGCTTGACTTAAAATTACAATATTTCCAGCAGTATTTGAAGGCAGCATAATTACTGAGGCGGTGCAGCCCTGTCCCCCCATCAACCCACCGCCCACCCCTCTCAGGGTCTTACTGGGAGGGTTGTTAGAGGGCTGGTTGTGTTTTCTTTGTGCGGCTAGGCCTCGCTATCACATTACTGCACACATGCTGATGCAGCAGCTCCTGCAGCCCGCCTCTCCCAACCCATCGACCCCCCCACCCCAGCACCGTCCCAGCCTTTTCCACCGAGCCGACCTACAATGGAGTGAAACAAATTACTATTTCAATTTAAGTGATGCCACATTACAGTTTCCAATCACAGAAATAAGTCGTTACTTTTGTTATCGCCACTTCTAAATATAAGATTAAAGTTGAATTATCCAGGAAATACATCCCACTCCCCACAACCCCAGACGTTCAGATTAATTTTCAGAGAATTAGTCATCGTCCCCTCACACATCGCGCTGAGCTCAGATGAGAAATGGCAGAAAAGTTGGCTTTGCCTGGAGGAAATATTCTCTAAACTTTGATTTTTATCACGGAGCACAGAGAGGAAAATTAAGTTGAGTCCCAATTTTAAAGGATCAGACGATGCAACAGACAATTTTACAGCTATGAAATATAGTGGTGTAAAAATACATCTCCAAGGGAGTAATAAGCAAATTAATATATACATTTTTGAAAGGGGTCCAAGACATTGTGAGTTACATTACGTGGCATATTAATCTTACTCCTCTTTGGCAGTTGCTTGCTCTCTCGCAGTCAAAATCTGCAATAACTCAGCTGCCTCTCTAGTCGGGGAAACCAGAGAGATTTGGCAACCAATGTTCTTGCAATATGTTCACTTAATAAAATTAGGGACTGTGAGAAAATTATTCAGGAGGAGCAGGGCAGAGCATTCTCAGTTGCCAGTATGCTCTTCCAACATTAGCATCCATTAGTGTCCAATAGTTTCTGTAACTTTCTTAACAACGACAGTCCGACATTCACAATCACTGATATAACTGTTCTGAGTTGGTACGAGCCTTAACAGTATGGTACCAAAAGAGGAAGAGTGTGAAGAATTTCAGATGATGATCACAAAAGATGCATCCCATTTTTCCAGCAACTTTTTAAAAGAAGAGCTACTGAACACTCATTTTTTAGCCGCATTTGTAATGATGAATGTGACAAGAAAAACAGATGAAAAACAGAAAGGAAAACTCCTCTCCTGGCTGTGTGATATTTATATAATAAATCTCACAAAAGAAGAATTTTGAGATACCAAAACTTTTGAAAAATGAAAATTCCAATAAAACAGAGAGGGAGAGGAGGGACATATTGATAGTTGGCCTCAAAGTAAAAATAATGTGCAATACAAGAACATTCTCTTCTAGACTGAACTGAATGGCTCAAATTATGACAGTAAAACGAGTCATTTCACAGGGGTTGTGATGCTCAAAAAATTGGGTTAGTTAAGGGAAAAATTAACTGGAGCACCTGATAACAAAAGCAGTTTTTCTCTGTTGTAACTGTAGTAGTACTGAAATTAAAACGATGTTGGCTTTGTGACAAAATTGCATGTTTTTTTTTTTTTGTCTGTTTGTTTTTGCCACCCTCTGTCATCGCAGACAGGGAAAGGCTCTTTAACTGTACAAACACATCTAAAGCTGACCTTTCCACAAGACAAAGATGATAGTGGACGGGGCAGGAAAGCCACCAGGTTTGGTTGGGAAGTGCAGCTACAGTAGTGCCCTGTGTAGCAGCAGACTGAAGCAAAAGAAACAGAAAAAGGATCAGTCAGGGTGTTTATTTTTCCTCCCAGCAGAAAAGGCCTTCATTGATGGTTTTGGATATGCTGCCCTTTTGCAGACATGGAGCGGTTTTGACCTGGCCTTTCTTTCCGTTTTCCTCCCTCTCCTCTCTCACCCAGGAGCTGGAGGGGAGCTTGTAAAGTCAGCAGCCATACGTTGTGTTATAAAAATAATCCAAGTTTTATTGGGATTGCCATGGGAGGGTGGCAGGGGGGGGGCTGAGGGTTAAGTGTAATACAGCACAATTCACCTCTCTTACCAGAAAGAACTGCACTGTTACATACTGTACTGACTGCTCCACACACACGCACTGGGAGACAGAGGAGCTATTGGAAATGGTGATTTCTTGGAGATAGAGCACAAAGGTAGGAGTGTTGGTTGACGTGTATGTGCGTTTCCGTGTGCATGTGAAGAGGCAGTATATGTGAATCAGCGTGTGGGGGTATTAACAACATGCTGGTATTTAAACTGCTCCTTTAACAATGGGGCTTAAGTCTCTCGCCAGTACCCACAGTCTGTCTGCTAATGGTACCAGTTCACTCACTTACCCAGCAGGATGGAGACACTCCAGTGACTCTACCGAGTGCCAGGAAATGCTAAATATCACTAAATGATCCTATGGAGCCCCTTATAAATGCCACATCGGCCTGTAAACATCTCATTTTTGCCTGTGCAGGGGTGTCTGATAGAGATATCCAGGAACTTGACGAGCCCTATTTGCAACAGGGAAGCAGATATGTCAGGTTGAACTCTAGGAACATCACAGTCTACTTGGTTTTGGCTAAAGGTCATCGAATAAATGCGTCTGAGCAAGTTCAGACGCTGTCCAAGGCATTTTCAGGGCGATACAATCACAGCTGCGCACTGCCAGGCCCACATGCGGCACTCAGCTTGAAGGACAAAGGGCTCTAGAAGAAATTGATAGATTAGAAAAGGGCACGGTCAGTCATTTGTCTTTTGTTTTCCCTATCAGAGGCCTTACAGTGTTGCCGTGTTGCTGGGGACAACATTATAAAGCATGAAAGATTGCCTAGCTTATAGGCATTTATGGCAAGTGTAAGTATTTCGACTGTTTTTCACGGTTGAGTGAGTTGCCCTTTAGGATTGCAAAAGATGCCTTGGAAAGGCATTCCTCCGCCCAGGCCCCAGAGAATGCAAGATGTGGCGTAAGGCAGGGGGGCTTTGGCAGACAGAAAGAAGCTCAGTGTCTGTCCGTCATTGTCCAGACGTCTGACGGGCCAACCGAGGTCACAGCAGCGGAAAATGCCCCTGGTGGGACGGGCGAGGGTGTGGGAGGTGATAGCGGCTGTCTCCAGAATTCAAACACCGTCAACCCTTCATATCTGTCTCATCCCTAACAAGATGAACCTGTAAAATTAGCCTGCTGAAACGGGTAGTTGTTACGGTGGCAGAGGGAGTGCCGTGACAGGGATATTTGTCAAGAATTGGATTATAGCAGATGGCTTTCTGAAACCTCAAACCACTGTGATTAGATTTTCACCGTTGTACACTGATTGAAGGATGATTGCATTAGATGACACTGGGGCGGAAAAATACAGACAACACAAGCTCGATTTCAGCAATGTGGCGGGATTGTAATCCGCTCTCTTGCTTGCACATGGGTGCCTTTACCAGGCCATTGTCCTCCGTGATCAAGAATACAGCTCAATGCCATCTGAGTGTTTTTAGAGGCTTCAAAGATTCAAAACTATCATTTTACAACACAGCGTTGTGCAACCAAGTAGTCCCTTTATGCTACATAAGAAAAATATAATTTTGTTTGTTGTGAGTGTTGAGGATAAGGATGAGTCTCACAGCCTGAGGAAAGAAGCTGCACTGTAGTCTGGTGGTATAGCAGTGGATACTTCTGTATCTTTTGCCAGATGGCAGCAGGGCGAACAGACTGGCTGGGGTGGGTGTTTTTAGGGTGTTTTCACATTACTTAAGATTGTACTCATTGCCTACAATTGTGTGCTCATTCCTACTATCTCTACTTTTATTTTTTTTTAATTCCCCTTTATGTCTAATCTCACAATTAGATTGCCAGTTTAGTTTATTTGTGAAATGTCTCAACAAATGTTGGAAAAACCTGCTAAGCATTAGCCTGTTAGCATGCTGACGATAGCACTTACCTCAAGTGGCAATATTGCTGCTGTAGACTCTTTACCTTGCAAGATTTGGGAGATTTGCGAGATCTAGTGATCATGTGATTTCACAGCTTCAAGTTATACCCCTGTAACCGGACACACAGTGGTCCAACCAATCAGCGCCCTATGAGGAACTACTGGCAACTCTGGGATTGCTTTAGATGTGACGAGCAGCAAGAGACGCGACAGCTCCCTTGAAAACAACAATGGCGGCTTCCCAGAGGTTAGTGTAGCTGCTGTAGCATCAGTTATATCAGAGTCTTCATCGAAAGAAGAGCAAATAATGGCAAAGAAAGCTTTCCTCCATGAAAAAGATGTTTTTGTGCCTTTTCCAACTGGCTTTGGCAAGAGTTCGATTTATCAACTGGCTCCTCTGGTGGTAGTGCTCTCTTGTTGATTGGCTAAAGTTTGCCTGTGATGGACATTGATAGACAGATGGTTCATCCAATCACCTGCCAAGTATTTTATCAAAGTGCCTGCCCCTTTCCAAACAGTTTCTAGTGGCGCCTGGTTCTGTGTAACAAACCATCTGGTGCATCTCGCACTGTTTCCAAATTCCATCGTACCGTTCCAGTATATTAAATTTACTAATTGTCTACCGTTCCTTCCAGTTACAAAAAGTCAACATACTTTAACAGTTTATATTAAAAGGACATTATACAGTTTGTGTGTTGAATCATGTCGATCAGACTGCATCCTTGAAATATCCCAGCTAATTACATTCGACTAATATTTATTAAAGGATTTGCAGGATTTTTTTGTTTTCTGTGGTGTTAACAAAAGCTCTTTGTGCAAGAATAGCATTCATTATGGGAGAATGGTGTCCATCAACAGCACACTCAAATAACTGGGGGTTTTAGTCTGTATACTGACTGTTTGGAGTGTACTTAGTTTTGTTTCTTTTCCAATGTCACCCTACGTAATGAAAACCTGCTTAGATTCAGCATATATTGTGAATTTGGGACACAACTTAAGTCTTCTTTAATCTCATCAAGCATTCAATGTAGAATCTAGCCGTGGATAAAAAATGCACAGTCACAGAAACACATTCTCAACGTGGAGTCGGTGAAGCTCGCTGTACTCAACATTTGCGGCAGCTTTCTCCGAGCAAACAAGTGAACACGAGCGATGTGCATTCATAGCCAACCTCCAACAAGCCCGAGGCAGAAAGTGGCCTTTCAAAAAAACGGTTATATTTTGTTAAAACAGGGATTGTTTTTATTCTGGGCGAACTTTTGGCATCCCAAATGATGGTATCAAAATTCAGGCGTAACCAGAGCCTCTTCCTGTGTATCTTCTGCAAAAGAACAGTACAGTGTAGGAGTTAAGCTGCCCATGGATAATTTCTCTCATGTTTGCCAGAGTGTTTGCATATGCATAGCTGCCGAAGAAGATTCATCAGGCACTTTGCAGCAAGGAGAGTGATGGAGCTGAGGGGAAGTGAGAGCATTTGGTTCTGTTTGTTAGAGTAAGCCAGCTAGGGGCCAGGGGCGCAGCAGAAGATGGAGAAGGGGAGAGAGATGCAGGGGTCCCAGGGGCCCCAACCCTGCCTCCATCAGCAGTTTTTCTCCCCACGCTGACAGGCGGCACACTCTCGCTCCGGGACCGGAGAAATCCCACTTTCACCATTTCCAGTGGAATTTAATAACCCCCTGAAAGTATTCCTCTGAAGAGGAGAGAAAATTAGCATGCTGTTATCCCATCGAGAGAGAGAGAGTACAGCAGTGAGGCCATCTCTGCAGATATCCAAATTCAGCAGAGATTCAACGCTGATTTATAGGCTTGGCGACTTAGTGAAATTAAGTGAAAGAAACTTGGGGCCGAACCAGTGGTTTATCTCTGTCATCTAGCCGATCTATCACCCCGACTTTTAAGAAAATTAAGCTCCTTTCTATTGTGAGAAAAAGGGACTCCTTAACAGAGCTACCTTGCTCTGATGAAAGAACCATTCTTGCCTTTCTAATCAAACGCCACAGTTCCGACTGCAGGTCAGATCAGAAAGATGAGGAATGTTTATGAAGCGCTAATGAAAAGCCTTTTTTTTTCTTGCCTCCCTGAAAATGCTCTGATTAAAACCTTACTTGTCACTTCCGATCGCTCCTTAATGAATATACAAGTTGAATGAAATGATGCTCTGTTGAGCTGTAATTTCCGTCTTCCGTCGGGGGAGGGAAGGACTCATCATATGGGGCATGCTTTAATACACTCATCTCAATAGATATTAACCACCAGGCGATTGCAGAGGCAATGAAACATTTGGGCCATTCATTTCAGATGAAGACAGGAGATTTCTCCACTTCGTTCCACAAATGTTTACCCATGAAATTGCAATGAGATGAAATGTGACAGATCAGCATCGGCTGAAAGCGGTTTTCTGTCAGAAAGCTAACGTTGCGAAAAGACCTTTAGATTGATTATGACAACTTTGGTTCTCCGCCGTTTAGAATCAAACAGCCACCGCTGGGTGTTGAAACCATTCATTACTTTTCATCTCAATCTCTACACGATCCGACTGGAGATCTTAATTCTGTTCTTAGGTCAATTCTGCCTGCTTTAAATGGACTGATGTCTGTCAAGAAGAGAATATGATACATGTATATAACTGTAAATATTTAGCTGACAATGATTTTAATTGGAGTATACAGGCCCAAAACGGGAGCTTTGCATCTTCAGCGTCTTAAGCATGAGCGACAATAGACTCGCGCACACATAAACACATCTTAACATCCGCCTGTGATGTTCAAAAAGCTGTGAATTGCTCTGCGCTATTAAAAACTCCAGCAGAGAATGAAAGGTAACACGAGGTAAACGCTCAGAATATCTGTTTCCCCGACTCTAAGCGTTCCCCAGTATAAATTTCAGCCAAAGTAAACCCAAAATCTTCCTCAGATGGAAAAGTCCAAACAGAGCAGACTGAGGAGAGTGATGCAAAGAGAGCAGAGGCTCAGGGGAGGTGACCTGTGCTCTGCCTCGTAATGAGACTTTACCCCACTTTCTCAGCACCTGGCCTGCTTTCTACATTTGTCAAACACGTGCTAAATAATGTTCCTGTGTCTGCTTTTCACTCATGCAACCTCTGTACCTACATTTCTGGGACACATTAGGCGCAAAACAATGATTTTGCATGTTGAGTCCACCAGTTGAGGATACATGAAAGCATGGATTTGATTTTGTCCTGGCTTGAAGCTGAAGCTCTTTAGGGTTTAGTTCCCATCAATACCAGCAAAATCTCTTTCTCTGTTGTTGCCGGGGAAGATTGACCTGAATTGTGAATCACTAGAGTTAATCCCTCCTACGTTTACTATATGAAGAGCTGGATTTCCCAAGCTGGCCTCATACAGACCATCCTGGGAGCTAACAGCGTGGATTAAGCTGCATTCTGCATCAGGTTGGTGTCTGCTTGCACACTGTAGATGTCTCAAGTCTTTGTTTTGAATTAGTCCTGTTGCTAAATTAAACTGTGAGAGGGAACAGGACGATTCAAGTGTCACAGCAGCGGAACAGACTATAAAGGTGCTAAGTATAATTGTAATTAGACATAGCCACAGATAAAGTGGGGAGATGATGACGTTGCAATAAAAAGTTAAACACTAAAAAATTGTACTTGAGTGAATTAAAAAAGGTGTTGTGACTGCAGATAGGTAAGAAGTGACTTATGGTAGCCAGTGTTACTGCCACCTACTATGACAAAGTGAGAGCAGAAAGAAACTAAAATGATTTAAGAGGCGCTGGATTATTTACATGATATCAGTCGTTATCTGCTACACCCCTATTTTAGTCTAGTGAGCAGCGGTTTATCTCATATCGTTGCATCGGTGTTGCTACAGCATCATAACATCTACTCTCGCCGACTACCTTCCTCACCCTCTGACATGTCATCTGGCGTTTACCAGGAGTTTTAGAGACAAACACACACCGTTACCTTGAGTAAAATTACAGATTTTTCTGGTTTTAAACATTGTCGGGGACATTTGGGATGACATATTTTAAATCATGATGTTGTAGGAAGAACACTCACTCGGTGATATCAGATTGTGCACGTACAACAGCAGTAGCAATGGATCTGCGCAGGTGGAGCAGTCTGTCATCTGAAGGAGCAGCATCTGTGATGACCAGGAGTGTGGCCAGTATATTTCTCTCTCTATTGAATCAAGAGAACATCCTTGAACAGTGCTGGCCTTCCTCATCATTCTGTCTAGTCTCTCTCTGTCTGCTGCCGAGATTCTCCTGCCCCAGTAGACTGCTGCATATAAGATGACAGATGCCACCACAGAGTCAAAGAAAAGATTCAGAGGTGCCAGCAGACTTTAAGGGACCTTCGGGTGATCTCACACCTGCCACGTGTTTTCCTGCTTAGTACAGTTTGTTTGGGCTGATGTGAAGGGGTCTTTCGCAAAGATCGGGTGGACCCAGGTGCGGCCTTTTTGTGGAAACTCAAATGCCAGAATGATTGTAGGCAGTGTGCGTTGCTTTATGTTGCAACTTTATGTTTCTTTAGATGATCTTTGAATTTTAAATCTGATGATGTTTCAACACTGTGTGTCTGGTTAGGTTTAGGCACAAAAAAAAACACTTGGTTAGGTTAGGAAAAGATCATGTTCGGGCTTACCTGGATCTGTCGCCACAAACACAGATGGATATTGTCCCGACGTCTCGTTAATAATAACCAGTGGTTTTGCGCAAATGTTGAAAAGCCGTCTCGAACAGTGGTCTCTCGTTTGTCAGCCGTCTCACCCTGCTGTCACGCCACCACCACTATCCCCTTCTCCTGACATCAAAGTTAGCTTAGAGACATGAAGACTGAATGTGACATAATGCATGTTGCAGTATGAGAGAAATGCATCTACCAGCAGCTCCTCGGTCAAGCTTGCACTGAGTTGGAGGCACCGGTGAACAAAGCCTAGCATCAGCCTGTATTCACCTTCTTTTCTCCATCAGTGAAGCATCCGCCAGTGACTGAGTCATCAGAAAATGTTTGCCTGTGTCGGTGTCCTGTGTGTTAGCTGGAGTCTGACTTGTGGAGGATGAGAAGACTCGTAGCAGGGACAATCATGTCGGACTGTCTGTGATCTTACATGCTGTTGGTGAGGTAGTCAACAGAGCCTCATTCATCCATGTTGAGGGTTTACACTACACTCTCAGGCGCACAGACTTAAGAAACCTGTGATTCATTGACAGAATTACTCACCTTTAAATGATCTGTTGAAGCTTTTCTAAAGTAAAAACCAAATCTGCATCATTTTAACATCTCATATTAATTTGTGAAATAACCGAAACACCTCATGCTACTGGAATGCTGTAATTACTCGTGTACCCTTGTAATTGTTTATCAGATGCTGTGAAAAACAGAGTGAGCGAGAGCTGCGAGCTGCCGGCTCGCTATCAGCCGCTATCTTTCTTTGCCGCTCTGTCAGCCATTAGCCTATAATTTATGCTTTCACACTCTCAAGGCCTTGCGCTCATAGCGGCGGCATTGCTGCATTCGGCAAAGTTTTTGCTTTCAGTCTGTTGACGGCTGTACATTGACTGATAAACAGAAACGCTGACAAATTGAGTGCTCCTTCACGCCCACTGCAGGTGTTCGAACAAAAAAAAAATATTAAAGCGGGAGTAAAAAAGCTTCCATTGGAGCGGAGGTGTGAATTAAACTCCAGTTCACTTTGGCATGATACATTTTTAAAGCCAGAAAAGCCAGACAGCCTCTGAATGTGCTCATCTGACGGACAGTTCAAACAGACACTTTTGACCACCTCACTAAAAACTGAAGCCAAAAAATGAAAATAATGATATATGATCAAGAAACTCGAACTGAGGTGCTTCTTGGATAAAATTACAGATTTCAGGCAGAGCAGAAAGAGGTGCAATACTGTCTGATCAGCACCGTGGATTCCTTAAGTCATGTCTGAATAGCTTTCACGAGCCTAGGGGCCATGAAACAGGCTCAGCATATAGGGGACAAGTAAAAAACACCATATAAAGTTGTCCGAGACAGTGAAACTGTTATTTATCCTGCACCGGCTGCACAGTGCATCAATAACACATTGAACTTGAGGTCAGGCATGGAGCTTTACACATGGCTGCTTCTTCACATAATACATCTGAAGTCTATTTTATCCAACCTTGGGTGCAAATAATCCCTGCAAATTAATTTTCATCATAGTCTTTCATTTGAAAATATTATTGACTGGAATAGACACAGAAAACATCCAGGGAAGGTCGAGGTCTGCTCATTTCTTATTTAAAAACACTTTCTTTTTATTTAAATTCCTAGAAGGCCGTACTCACCATACTAAGCACAGCTCTCCAGCATGAAACCCACATTTTCTCAACAGTGTCTCTTGATGTGGCCCGAAGCCGTGCTACTTCTCCCTTTTCATCACTGAGCTGTTTTTAACACGCTGCCGAATGAGAGTCCGACTCCAAATTAGTGTCCTAAATCCAAACTCATTAACTCGCAAACCAAACAAATCTGTGCCACGGCGTCTACAACCTGATGTGTGTTTGAGATTACGAGCATTATAATTCAGCCTTGTTTATTCGCTAATCTGTCTGTGTGAGGATTTGGGCAACTATCTTCACAGCGTTCACATCAGGCGGCATGTAAATTCAGACAGGCAGTTTAGAGCCAGGTGGGGATGAGCGGTGCGAGACGTGCGCTTACATACGGCGAGGAACAGTGGTGGAAGTGCTGCAAGTGTTCCTGCAGGAAAAGATATTACATCAGATAGTCGAAGATGAGAGGAAATATCTTATTTCAGTCTTGGTTTATTGATTTATGCTCAGGTTAAAAGGCACCGTGGTGCAGCTGCTACGCCAAGACAAAAATCATTTTCAATATTTTCTGTGCTAATCCACAAAGATTATCAATCTATTATTTGCCTACTAATCTTTCTGCTTAATCTTTGGGTCATAATCCCATGTTTTGTTTGTTATTTCATGTTTGCGTCCTCTCTCTGCGGGATTATTAAACTTTAAGGATAAGGTCACCCAAAAAGGAAAATCCAGCCATTATCCACTCAACCCGTTGTTTTGTTGTCCACCAAACATTTCTTGAACGTTCTCATAAACAACTGAAGTAGACGGGGGCCGATAAAAGTAAAATAACATAAAATGGCTCCCAACAGCTCCATACAAGTCTCCAGAAGCCCCGAGATCCCAAATTGATTTGCAGATATGTTATTTACACCATTTTTAAGCCAAAATCTTCACTGTAGCTGCTAAACTGAAAGCGTTAGCGTGCGTTGGGTGCACAAGCCTAAATGTGTGTCAAGGGTGTGAATATTGTCTTTTCAATTTGAGATCTAAGGGCTTGGATTATGCCAGACGAACTGTAATGCAGTCGTTTTATGTTTTTTTGGTTGTTTTTTTACAATTTAAAACAAGACCCCCTGTACTTCAGGCGTTTAGGGGAATGCTGCAATGCTGTTTTGCTGTGAAGTTGAGTAGATAATGAGTGATTTTTTATTTTTGGGTGAACTTATCCTTTAACATAAAATATTTGGCCTCTGATTCTAAAATTATTCATTTATTCTTGCAGTGTGAGTCAAGCTAAAATGAGAACTAGTTTGTATGAAGCCTGAGGGGTAACCTCCCAGCATGCACCGGGGCAACAATCTGATGGACAAAAGTCTAATTTCAAGTGCGTTCCTGCATCGTTACTGATGTTATTGTGTCCTACAGTGTTCTCAGTGTTCCCTCAATGCTAATGTTGTTACAGTTAGTTATTGAAGGGGAATGTCATCGATTTTACGCATTAGGTTCAGTTAACAAGTCACATGGAGCGCTACTGACTCAGTCAGTGAAAACAGTTTCAGACTTTGATGACATAATCAGGGTAATCTTGGGTTTAGCTTAGAGAGCCAAAATGTGTTGATGGAACTTAATCCGTATTACGGAATAAAAGTCATAATATTTCATATTATTTTTTTTGTTTTTATTTGTCTTGTCAGTCCCCCAGCTTTATGAAAGTGCATTACTAAATTCCTGGAAAACCCCTTTAAGAGTACATAAACATATTTATATATACTGTACAACATGATGTACATGATTGATAATTTGCTCTCCAATGTGACTGAATATAGCGTGACCATGGTTGAAGAGCGACATTAATCATGGCCTCTCTTGTTGTCCTATCAAGGACAATGAACTTCTTTATGTTTAACAGGCTAGAACTTGAAAAACACAGTCATGTGACAACATAATATAATCCCTCGCTCTTGCAATAGGAAAATAATGTTCATTTCAAAGGTTTAACTACTGGACAGAAGAAGAAGTCTTACTCCACTGAGTAGAATCCATGTTAACAGTG